>NC_061808.1:38818009-39498315 GCF_021462225.1 Girardinichthys multiradiatus
TGTGTTCTACAGACCAAAACTCATTCTTTCAGGCTTGCGAAGCAGCTTTTTCAATATTGATGCAAACGGTGCTCGTTTTGTGTTCTACACACAAAAAACTCATTCTTTCAGGCTTGCGAAGCAGCTTTTTCAATATCAACGCAAACGGTGCACGTTTTGTGTTCGCGGAACCAAAAACTCATTCTTTCAGGCTTGCGAAACAACTTTTTCAATATCGATGCAAACGGTGCTTGTTTTGTGTTCTAAAGACCAAAAACTCATTCTTTCAGGCTTGCGAAACAGCTTTTTCAATATCGATGCAAACGGTGCTCGTTTTGTGTTCTAAAGACCAAAAACTCATTCTATCAAGATTGCAAAACAGCTTTTTCAATATCGATGCAAACGGTGCTCGTTTTGTGTTCTAAAGACTAAAAACTCATTCTTTCAGGCTTGCGAAACAGCTTTTTCAATATCGACGCAAAAGGTGCTCGTTTTGTGTTCGCTGAACCAAAAACTCATTCTTTCAAACTTGCGAAACAGCTTTTTCAATATTGACGCAAACGGTGCTCGTTTTGTGTTCGCGGAACCAAAAACTCATTCTTTCAAGATTGCAAAACAGCTTTTTCAATATTGATGCAAACGGTGCTCGTTTTGTGTTCTAAAGACCAAAAACTCATTCTTTCAGGCTTGCGAAGCAGCTTTTTCAATATCGACGCAAACGGTGCTCGTTTTGTGTTCGTGGGACCAAAAACTCATTCTTTCAGGCTTGCGAAACAACTTTTTCAATATCGACGCAAACGGTGTTCGTTTTGTGTTCTACAGACCAAAAACTCATTCTTTCAGGCTTGCGAAGCAGCTTTTTCAATATCGACGCAAACGGTGCTCGTTTTGTGTTCGCGGGACCAAAAACTCATTCTTTCAGGCTTGCGAAGCAGCTTTTTCAATATTGACGCAAACGGTGTTCGTTTTGTGTTCGTGGTACCAAAAACTCATTCTTTCAGGCTTGCGAAGCAGCTTTTTCAATATCGATGCAAACGGTGCTCGTTTTGTGTTCGCGGGACCAAAAACTCATTCTTTCAGGCTTGCGAAACAACTTTTTCAATATCGACGCAAACGGTGTTCGTTTTGTGTTCGAGGTACCAAAAACTCATTCTTTCAGGCTTGCGAAGCAGCTTTTTCAATATCGACGCAAACGGTGCTCGTTTTGTGTTCGCGGGACCAAAAACTCATTCTTTCAGGCTTGCGAAACAACTTTTTCAATATCGACGCAAACGGTGTTCGTTTTGTGTTCTACAGACCAAAAACTCATTCTTTCAGGCTTGCGAAGCAGCTTTTTCAATATCGACGCAAACGGTGCTCGTTTTGTGTTCGCGGGACCAAAAACTCATTCTTTCAGGCTTGCGAAGCAGCTTTTTCAATATTGACGCAAACGGTGTTCGTTTTGTGTTCGTGGTACCAAAAACTCATTCTTTCAGGCTTGCGAAGCAGCTTTTTCAATATCGATGCAAACGGTGCTCGTTTTGTGTTCTAAAGACCAAAAACTCATTCCTTCAGGGTTGCGAAACAGCTTTTTCAATATTGCTGCAAATGGTGCTCGTTTTGTGTTCTAAAGACCAAAAACTCATTATTTCAAGCTTACGGAACAGCTATTTCAATATCAACGCAAACGGTGCTCGTTTTGTGTTCGCGGAACCAAAAACTCATTCTTTCAGGCTTGCAAAACAACTTTTTCAATATCGATGCAAACGGTGCTTGTTTTGTGTTCTAAAGACCAAAAACTCATTCTTTCAGGCTTGCGAAACAGCTTTTTCAATATCGATGCAAACGGTGCTCGTTTTGTGTTCTAAAGACCAAAAACTCATTCTTTCAAGATTGCAAAACAGCTTTTTCAATATCGATGCAAACGGTGCTTGTTTTGTGTTCGCGCAACCAAAAACTCATTCTTTCAGGCTTGCGAAACAACTTTTTCAATATTGATGCAAACGGTGCTCGTTTTGTGTTCTAAAGACCAAAAACTCATTCTTTCAAGATTGCAAATCAGCTTTTTCAATATTGATGCAAACGGTGCTCGTTTTGTGTTCTAAAGACCAAAAACTCATTCTTTCGGGCTTGCGAAACAGCTTTTCAATATCGACGCAAACGGTGCTCGTTTTGTGTTCGCGGAACCAAAAACTAATTCTTTCAAACTTGCGAAACAGCTTTTTCAATATCGACGCAAACGGTGCTCGTTTTGTGTTCACGGAACCAAAAACTCATTCTTTCAGGCTTGCGAAACAACTTTTTCAATATCGATGCGAACGGTGCTCGTTTTGTGTTCTAAAGACCAAAAACTCATTCTTTAAGGCTTGCGAAACAGCTTTTTCAATATTGATGCAAACGATGCTCGTTTTGTGTTCTAAAGACCAAAAACTCATTCTTCCAAGCTTGCGAAACAGCTTTTTCAATATCGACGCAAACGGTGCTCGTTTTGTGTTCGCGGAACCAAAAACTAATTCTTTCAAACTTGCGAAACAGCTTTTTCAATATCGACGCAAACGGTGCTCGTTTTGTGTTCACGGAACCAAAAACTCATTCTTTCAGGCTTGCGAAACAACTTTTTCAATATCGATGCAAACGGTGCTCGTTTTGTGTTCTAAAGACCAAAAACACATTCTTTCAGGCTTGCGAAACACCTTTTTCAATATCGATGCAAACGGTGCTCGTTTTGTGTTCTAAAGACCAAAAACTCATTCTTTCAGGCTTGCGAAACACCTTTTTCAATATCGATGCAAATGGTGCTCGTTTTGTGTTCTAAAGACCAAAAACTCATTCTTTCAAGCTTGCGAAACAGCTTTTTCAATATCAACGCAAACGGTGCTCGTTTTGTGTTCGCGGAACCAAAAACTCATTCTTTCAGGCTTGCGAAACAACTTTTTCAATATCGATGCAAACGGTGCTTGTTTTGTGTTCTAAAGACCAAAAACTCATTCTTTCAGGCTTGCGAAACAACTTTTTCAATATCGATGCAAACGGTGCTCGTTTTGTGTTCTAAAGACCAAAAACTCATTCTTTCAAGATTGCAAAACAGCTTTTTCAATATCGACGCAAACGGTGCTCGTTTTGTGTTCGCGGAACCAAAAACTCATTATTTCAAGATTGCAAAACAGCTTTTTCAATATTGATGCAAACGATGCTCGTTTTGTGTTCTAAAGACCACAAACTCATTCTTTCAAGCTTGCGTAACAGCTTTTTCAATATCGACGCAAACGGTGCTCGTTTTGTGTTCGCGCAACCAAAAACTCATTCTTTCAGGCTTGCGAAACAACTTTTTCAATATTGATGCAAACGGTGCTCGTTTTGTGTTCTAAAGACCAAAAACTCATTCTTTCAAGATTGCAAAACAGCTTTTTCAATATTGATGCAAACGGTGCTCGTTTTGTGTTCTAAAGACCAAAAACTCATTCTTTCGGGCTTGCGAAACAGCTTTTCAATATCGACGCAAACGGTGCTCGTTTTGTGTTCGCGGAACCAAAAACTAATTCTTTCAAACTTGCGAAACAGCTTTTTCAATATCGACGCAAACGGTGCTCGTTTTGTGTTCACGGAACCAAAAACTCATTCTTTCAGGCTTGCGAAACAACTTTTTCAATATCGATGCAAACGGTGCTCGTTTTGTGTTCTAAAGACCAAAAACTCATTCTTTAAGGCTTGCAAAACAGCTTTTTCAATATTGATGCAAACGATGCTCGTTTTGTGTTCTAAAGACCAAAAACTCATTCTTCCAAGCTTGCGAAACAGCTTTTTCAATATCGACGCAAACGGTGCTCGTTTTGTGTTCGCTGAACCAAAAACTCATTCTTTCAAACTTGCGAAACAGCTTTTTCAATATTGACGCAAACGGTGCTCGTTTTGTGTTCGCGGAACCAAAAACTCATTCTTTCAGGCTTGCGAAACAACTTTTTCAATATCGATGCAAACGGTGCTCGTTTTGTGTTCTAAAGACCAAAAACTCATTCTTTCAAGCTTGCGAAACAGCTTTTTCAATATCGACGCAAACGGTGCTCGTTTTGTGTTCGCGGAACCAAAAACTAATTCTTTCAAACTTGCGAAACAGCTTTTTCAATATCGACGCAAACGGTGCTCGTTTTGTGTTCACGGAACCAAAAACTCATTCTTTCAGGCTTGCGAAACAACTTTTTCAATATCGATGCAAACGGTGCTCGTTTTCTGTTCTAAAGACCAAAAACTCATTCTTTAAGGCTTGCGAAACAGCTTTTTCAATATTGATGCAAACGATGCTCGTTTTGTGTTCTAAAGACCAAAAACTCATTCTTTCAAGCTTGCAAAACAGCTTTTTCAATATCGACGCAAACGGTGCTCGTTTTGTGTTCGCGGAACCAAAAACTCATTATTTCAAGCTTGCGAAACAGCTTTTTCAATATCGAGGCAAACGGTGCTCGTTTTGTGTTCGCGGAACCAAAAACTCATTCTTTCAGGCTTGCGAAACAACTTTTTCAGTATCGATGCAAACGGTGCTCGTTTTGTGTTCTAAAGACCAAAAACTCATTCTTTCAAGCTTGCTAAAAAGCTTTTTCAATATCGACGCAAACGGTGCTCGTTTTGTGTTCGCGCAACCAAAAACTCATTCTTTCAGGCTTGCGAAACAACTTTTTCAATATCGATGCAAACGGTGCTCGTTTTGTGTTCTAAAGACCAAAAACTCATTCTTCAGGCTTGCGAAACAACTTTTTCAATATTGCTGCAAATGGTGCTCGTTTTGTGTTCTAAAGACCAAAAACTCATTCTTTCAAGATTGCAAAACAGCTTTTTCAATATCGAGGCAAACGGTGCTCGTTTTGTGTTCGCGCAACCAAAAACTCATTCTTTCAGGCTTGCGAAACAACTTTTTCAATATCGATGCAAACGGTGCTCGTTTTGTGTTCTAAAGACCAAAAACTCATTCTTTCAAGATTGCAAAACAGCTTTTTCAATATTGATGCAAACGGTGCTCGTTTTGTGTTCTAAAGACCAAAAACTCATTCTTTCAGGCTTGCGAAACAGCTTTTCAATATCGACGCAAACGGTGCTCGTTTTGTGTTCGCGCAACCAAAAACTCATTCTTTCAGGCTTGCGAAACAACTTTTTCAATATCGATGCAAACGGTGCTCGTTTTGTGTTCTAAAGACCAAAAACTCATTCCTTCAGGCTTGCGAAACAGCTTTTTCAATATTGATGCAAATGGTGCTCGTTTTGTGTTCTAAAGACCAAAAACTCATTATTTCAAGCTTACGGAACAGCTATTTCAATATCAACGCAAACGGTGCTCGTTTTGTGTTCGCGGAACCAAAAACTCATTCTTTCAGGCTTGCAAAACAACTTTTTCAATATCGATGCAAACGGTGCTTGTTTTGTGTTCTAAAGACCAAAAACTCATTCTTTCAGGCTTGCGAAACAACTTTTTCAATATCGATGCAAACGGTGCTCGTTTTGTGTTCTAAAGACCAAAAACTCATTCCTTCAGGCTTGCGAAACAGCTTTTTCAATATTGATGCAAATGGTGGTCGTTTTGTGTTCTAAAGACCAAAAACTCATTATTTCAAGCTTACGGAACAGCTTTTTCAATATCAACGCAAACGGTGCTCGTTTTGTGTTCGCGGAACCAAAAACTCATTCTTTCAGGCTTGCGAAACAACTTTTTCAATATCGATGCAAACGGTGCTTGTTTTGTGTTCTAAAGACCAAAAAGTCATTCTTTCAGGCTTGTGAAACAGCTTTTTCAATATTGATGCAAACGGTGCTCGTTTTGTGTTCTAAAGACCAAAAACTCATTCTTTCAGGCTTGCGAAACAGCTTTTTCAATATCGACGCAAACGGTGCTTGTTTTGTGTTCGCGGAACCAAAAACTAATTCTTTCAAACTTGCGAAACAGCTTTTTCAATATCGACGCAAACGGTGCTCGTTTTGTGTTCACGGAACCAAAAACTCATTCTTTCAGGCTTGCGAAACAACTTTTTCAATATCGATGCAAACGGTGCTCGTTTTGTGTTCTAAAGACCAAAAACTCATTCTTTAAGGCTTGCGAAACAGCTTTTTCAATATTGATGCAAACGATGCTCGTTTTGTGTTCTAAAGACCAAAAACTCATTCCTTCAGGCTTGCGAAACAGCTTTTTCAATATTGATGCAAATGGTGCTCGTTTTGTGTTCTAAAGACCAAAAACTCATTATTTCAAGCTTGCGAAACAGCTTTTTCAATATCGACGCAAACGGTGCTCGTTTTGTGTTCGCGGAACCAAAAACTCATTCTTTCAGGCTTGCGAAACAACTTTTTCAATATCGATGCAAACGGTGCTCGTTTTGTGTTCTAAAGACCAAAAACTCATTCTTTCAGGCTTGCGAAACAGCTTTTTCAATATCGATGCAAACGGTGCTCGTTTTGTGTTCTAAAGACCAAAAACTCATTCTTTCAAGCTTGCGAAACAGCTTTTTCAATATCGACGCAAACGGTGCTCGTTTTGTGTTCGCGGAACCAAAAACTAATTCTTTCAAACTTGCGAAACAGCTTTTTCAATATCGACGCAAACGGTGCTCGTTTTGTGTTCACGGAACCAAAAACTCATTCTTTCAGGCTTGCGAAACAACTTTTTCAATATCGATGCAAACGGTGCTCGTTTTCTGTTCTAAAGACCAAAAACTCATTCTTTAAGGCTTGCGAAACAGCTTTTTCAATATTGATGCAAACGATGCTCGTTTTGTGTTCTAAAGACCAAAAACTCATTCTTTCAAGCTTGCAAAACAGCTTTTTCAATATCGACGCAAACGGTGCTCGTTTTGTGTTCGCGGAACCAAAAACTCATTATTTCAAGCTTGCGAAACAGCTTTTTCAATATCGAGGCAAACGGTGCTCGTTTTGTGTTCGCGGAACCAAAAACTCATTCTTTCAGGCTTGCGAAACAACTTTTTCAGTATCGATGCAAACGGTGCTCGTTTTGTGTTCTAAAGACCAAAAACTCATTCTTTCAAGGCTTGCGAAACAGCTTTTTCAATATCGACGCAAACGGTGCTCGTTTTGTGTTCGCGCAACCAAAAACTCATTCTTTCAGGCTTGCGAAACAACTTTTTCAATATCGATGCAAACGGTGCTCGTTTTGTGTTCTAAAGACCAAAAACTCATTCTTTCAGGCTTGCGAAACAACTTTTTCAATATTCGATGCAAACGGTGCTCGTTTTGTGTTCTAAAGACCAAAAACTCATTCTTTCAGGCTTGCGAAACAGCTTTTTCAATATCGATGCAAACGGTGCTCGTTTTGTGTTCTCAGACCAAAAACTCATTCTTTCAGGCTTGCGAAACAACTTTTTCAATATCGATGCAAACGGTGCTCGTTTTGTGTTCTAAAGACCAAAAACTCATTCTTTCAGGATTGCGAAACAGCTTTTTCAATATCGATGCAAACGGTGCTCGTTTTGTGTTCTAAAGACCAAAAACTCATTCTTTCAGGCTTGCGAAACAGCTTTTCAATATCGACGCAAACGGTGCTCGTTTTGTGTTCGCGCAACCAAAAACTCATTCTTTCAGGCTTGCGAAACAACTTTTTCAATATCGATGCAAACGGTGCTCGTTTTGTGTTCTAAAGACCAAAAACTCATTCCTTCAGGCTTGCGAAACAGCTTTTTCAATATTGATGCAAATGGTGCTCGTTTTGTGTTCTAAAGACCAAAAACTCATTATTTCAAGCTTACGGAACAGCTATTTCAATATCAACGCAAACGGTGCTCGTTTTGTGTTCGCGCAACCAAAAACTCATTCTTTCAGGCTTGCGAAAACAACTTTTTCAATATCGATGCAAACGGTGCTTGTTTTGTGTTCTAAAGACCAAAAACTCATTCTTTCAGGCTTGCGAAACAACTTTTTCAATATCGATGCAAACGGTGCTCGTTTTGTGTTCTAAAGACCAAAAACTCATTCCTTCAGGCTTGCGAAACAGCTTTTTCAATATTGATGCAAATGGTGGTCGTTTTGTGTTCTAAAGACCAAAAACTCATTATTTCAAGCTTACGGAACAGCTTTTTCAATATCAACGCAAACGGTGCTCGTTTTGTGTTCGCGGAACCAAAAACTCATTCTTTCAGGCTTGCGAAACAGATTTTTCAATATCGATGCAAACGGTGCTTGTTTTGTGTTCTAAAGACCAAAAAGTCATTCTTTCAGGCTTGTGAAACAGCTTTTTCAATATTGACGCAAACGGTGCTCGTTTTGTGTTCTAAAGACCAAAAACTCATTCTTTCAGGCTTGCGAAACAGCTTTTTCAATATCGACGCAAACGGTGCTTGTTTTGTGTTCGCGGAACCAAAAACTAATTCTTTCAAACTTGCGAAACAGCTTTTTCAATATCGACGCAAACGGTGCTCGTTTTGTGTTCACGGAACCAAAAACTCATTCTTTCAGGCTTGCGAAACAACTTTTTCAATATCGATGCAAACGGTGCTCGTTTTGTGTTCTAAAGACCAAAAACTCATTCTTTCAGGCTTGCGAAACAGCTTTTTCAATATTGATGCAAACGATGCTCGTTTTGTGTTCTAAAGACCAAAAACTCATTCCTTCAGGCTTGCGAAACAGCTTTTTCAATATCGATGCAAACGGTGCTCGTTTTGTGTTCTAAAGACCAAAAACTCATTATTTCAAGCTTGCGAAACAGCTTTTTCAATATCGACGCAAACGGTGCTCGTTTTGTGTTCGCGGAACCAAAAACTCATTCTTTCAGGCTTGCGAAACAACTTTTTCAATATCGATGCAAACGGTGCTCGTTTTGTGTTCTAAAGACCAAAAACTCATTCTTTCAGGCTTGCGAAACAGCTTTTTCAATATCGACGCAAACGGTGCTCGTTTTGTGTTCTCGATACCAAAAACTCATTCTTTCAGGCTTGCGAAACAACTTTTTCAATATCGATGCAAACGGTGCTTGTTTTGTGTTCTAAAGACCAAAAACTCATTCTTTCAGGCTTGCGAAACAGCTTTTTCAATATCGATGCAAACGGTGCTCGTTTTGTGTTCTAAAGACCAAAAACTCATTCTTCAGGCTTGCGAAACAGCTTTTTCAATATCGATGCAAACGGTGCTCGTTTTGTGTTCTAAAGACCAAAAACTCATTCTTTCAGGCTTGCGAAACAGCTTTTTCAATATCGACTGCAAACGGTGCTCGTTTTGTGTTCGCGGGACCAAAAACTCATTCTTTCAGGCTTGCGAAACAACTTTTTCAATATCGATGCAAACGGTGCTCGTTTTGTGTTCTAAAGACCAAAAACTCATTCTTTCAGGCTTGCGAAACAGCTTTTTCAATATCGATGCAAACGGTGCTCGTTTTGTGTTCTAAAGACCAAAAACTCATTCTTTCAGGCTTGCGAAACAGCTTTTTCAATATCGATGCAAACGGTGCTCGTTTTGTGTTCTAAAGACCAAAAACTCATTCTTTCAGGCTTGCGAAACAGCTTTTTCAATATCGATGCAAACGGTGCTCGTTTTGTGTTCTAAAGACCAAAAACTCATTCTTTCAGGCTTGCGAAACAGCTTTTTCAATATCGACGCAAACGGTGCTCGTTTTGTGTTCGCTGAACCAAAAACTCATTCTTTCAAGCTTGCGAAACAGCTTTTTCAATATCGATGCAAACGGTGCTCGTTTTGTGTTCTAGGGACCAAAAACTCATTCTTTCAGGCTTGCGAAACAACTTTTTCAATATCGATGCAAACGGTGCTCGTTTTGTGTTCTAAAGACCAAAAACTCATTCTTTCAGGCTTGCGAAACAGCTTTTTCAATATCGATGCAAACGGTGCTCGTTTTGTGTTCTAAGACCAAAAACTCATTCTTTCAAGCTTGCGAAACAGCTTTTTCAATATCGACGCAAACGGTGCTCGTTTTGTGTTCGCGGAACCAAAAACTCATTCTTTCAGGCTTGCGAAACAACTTTTTCAATATCGATGCAAACGGTGCTCGTTTTGTGTTCTAAAGACCAAAAACTCATTCTTTCAGGCTTGCGAAACAACTTTTTCAATATCGATGCAAACGGTGCTCGTTTTGTGTTCTAAAGACCAAAAACTCATTCTTTCAGGCTTGCGAAACACCTTTTTCAATATCGATGCAAAAGGTGCTCGTTTTGTGTTCTAAAGACCAAAAACTCATTCTTTCAAGATTGCGAAACAGCTTTTTCAATATCGATGCAAACGGTGCTCGTTTTGTGTTCTAAAGACCAAAAACTCATTCTTTCAGGCTTGCGAAACAGCTTTTTCAATATCGACGCAAACGGTGCTCGTTTTGTGTTCGCGGAACCAAAAACTCATTCTTTCAAGCTTGCGAAACAGCTTTTTCAATATCGACGCAAACGGTGCTCGTTTTGTGTTCGCGGAACCAAAAACTCATTCTTTCAGGCTTGCAAAACAACTTTTTCAATATCGATGCAAACGGTGCTCGTTTTGTGTTCTAAAGACCAAAAACTCATTCTTTAAGGCTTGCGAAACAGCTTTTTCAATATTGATGCAAACGATGCTCGTTTTGTGTTCTAAAGACCAAAAACTCATTCTTTCAAGCTTGCGAAACAGCTTTTTCAATATCGACGCAAACGGTGCTCGTTTTGTGTTCGCGGAACCAAAAACTCATTCTTTCAGGCTTGCGAAACAACTTTTTCAATATCGACGCAAACGGTGCTCGTTTTGTGTTCGCGGAACCAAAAACTCATTCTTTCAGGCTTGCGAAACAACTTTTACAATATCGATGCAAACGGTGCTCGTTTTGTGTTCTAAAGACCAAAAACTCATTCTTTCAGGCTTGCGAAACAGCTTTTTCAATATCGATGCAAACGGTGCTCGTTTTGTGTTCTAAAGACCAAAAACTCATTCTTTCAGGCTTGCGAAACAACTTTTTCAATATCGATGCAAACGGTGCTCGTTTTGTGTTCTAAAGACCAAAAACTCATTCTTTCAGGCTTGCGAAACAACTTTTTCAATATCGATGCAAACGGTGCTCGTTTTGTGTTCTAAAGACCAAAAACTAATTCTTTCAGTCTTGCGATACAGCGTTTTCAGTAACGATGCTAACAGTGGTGGTCCTCTGTTCACGTGATCAAATCTACTCTCTTTCAGTCTTGCAATACAGCTTTTTATATATCGATACTAAAAGTGTTTGTTCTTTGTTTGTGGGTGCAAATCGTCACTCTTTCAGTCTTGCGAAACAACTTTTTCAATATCGATGCAAACGGTGCTCGTTTTGTGTTCTAAAGACCAAAAACTCATTCTTTAAGGCTTGCGAAACAGCTTTTTCAATATTGATGCAAACGATGCTCGTTTTGTGTTCTAAAGACCAAAAACTCATTCTTTCAAGCTTGCGAAACAGCTTTTTCAATATCGACGCAAACGGTGCTCGTTTTGTGTTCGCGGAACCAAAAACTCATTCTTTCAGGCTTGCGAAACAGCTTTTTCAATATCAACGCAAACGGTGCACGTTTTGTGTTCGCGGAACCAAAAACTCATTCTTTCTGGCTTGCGAAACAACTTTTTCAATATCGATGCAAACGGTGCTTGTTTTGTGTTCTAAAGACCAAAAACTCATTCTTTCAGGCTTGCGAAACAGCTTTTTCAATATCGATGCAAACGGTGCTCGTTTTGTGTTCTAAAGACCAAAACTCATTCTATCAAGATTGCAAAACAGCTTTTTCAATATCGACGCAAACGGTGCTCGTTTTGTGTTCGCGGAACCAAAAACTCATTCTTTCAGGCTTGCGAAACAACTTTTTCAATATCGACGCAAACGGTGGTCGTTTTGTGTTCGCGGAACCAAAAACTCATTCTTTCAGGCTTGCGAAACAACTTTTTCAATATCGATGCAAACGGTTCTCGTTTTGTGTTCTAAAGACCAAAAACTCATTCTTTCAGGCTTGCGAAACAGCTTTTTCAATATCGATGCAAACGGAGCTCGTTTTGTGTTCTAAAGACCAAACACTCATTCTTTCAGGCTTGCGAAACAACTTTTTCAATATCGATGCAAACGGTGCTCGTTTTGTGTTCTAAAGACCAAAAACTCATTCTTTCAGGCTTGCGAAACAACTTTTTCAATATCGATGCAAACGGTGCTCGTTTTGTGTTCTAAAGACCAAAAACTAATTCTTTCAGTCTTGCGATACAGCGTTTTCAGTAACGATGCTAACAGTGGTGGTCCTCTGTTCACGTGATCAAATCTACTCTCTTTCAGTCTTGCAATACAGCTTTTTATATATCGATACTAAAAGTGTTTGTTCTTTGTTTGTGGGTGCAAATCGTCACTCTTTCAGTCTTGCGATACAGCTTTTTCAATATCTACGCTAACAGTGCTTTCTCTGTGTTCGCGGGTGCAAATCCTCACTCTTTCACTCTTGCGATACAGTTTTTTCAATATCGACACTAAAAGTGTTCGTTCTGTGTTTGTGGGTGCAAATCCTCACTCTTTCAGTCTTGCGATACAGCTTTTTCAATATCTACGCTAACAGTGCTTTCTCTGTGTTCGCGGGTGCAAATCCTCACTCTTTCACTCTTGCGATACAACTTTTTAGATATCGACACTAACAGTGCTCGTTCTGTGATCGCGGGAGCATGTACTCCTTCTTTTAGTCTTGTGATACAGCTTTGTCAATATCGATACTAAAAGTATTAATTCTGTGTTTGTAGGTGCAAATTCAATTCAATTCAATTCAAAGATACTTTATTGATCCTCGAGGCGAAATTAGAATTCCAGTACAACCCATCCAGAAAAGGGGCCACATTAGGTAAGTAGAGGTAAAAAATCATATTTCACACTTTATCCTTAGCAGGATACAGTTTGAGATTGCAAAAAACCTCAGCACAAAGAAGCAATAAGTTGACAAAAGGGGGGAACGGGTCACCGAGGCTTTGCTGCCCACTCACAGGCGCTGCCCTGTGAGTCTTGCGATACAGCTTTTTCAATATCAACACTAACAGCATTCATTCTGTGTTTGTGGGTGCAAATCCTCACTCTTTCAGTCTTGCAATACAGCGTTTTCAGTAACGATGATAAAAGTGTTCGTTCTGTGTTTGTGGGTGCAAATCCTCATTCTTTCAGCCTTGCAATACAGCTTTTTCAATATCGACACTAACAGTGCTCGTTCTGTGTTCGCGGGAACATGTCCTCCTTCTTTTAGTCTTGCGATACAGCTTTGTCAATATTGATTCTAAAAGTGCTGGTCCTCTCTTCGCGTGATCAAATCCTCTCTCTTTCAGTCTTACAACACAGCTTTTTATATATCGATACTAAAAGTATTCTTTCTTTGTTTGTGGGTGCAAATCCTCACTCTTTCATTCTTGCGATACAGCTATTTCAGTAACGATGCTAAAAGTGTTCGTTCTGTGTTTGTGAGTGCAAATCCTCACTCTTTCAGTTTTGCGATACAACTTTTTCAATATCGATACTAAAAGTGATCGTTCTGTGTTTGTGGGTGCAAATCGTCACTCTTTCAGTCTTGCAATACAGCTTTTTCAGTAACGATGATAAAAGTGTTCGTTCTGTGTTTGTGGGTGCAAATCCTCACTCTTTCAGTTCTTGCGATACAACTTTTTAGATATCGACACTAACAGTGCTCGTTCTGTGATCGCGGGAGCATGTACTCCTTCTTTTAGTCTTGTGATACAGCTTTGTCAATATCGATACTAAAAGTATTAATTCTGTGTTTGTAGGTGCAAATTCAATTCAATTCAATTCAAGATACTTTATTGATCCTCGAGGCGAAATTAGAATTCCAGTACAACCCATCCAGAAAAGGGGCCACATTAGGTAAGTAGAGGTAAAAAATCATATTTCACACTTTATCCTTAGCAGGATACAGTTTGAGATTGCAAAAAACCTCAGCACAAAGAAGCAATAAGTTGACAAAAGGGGGGAACGGGTCACCGAGGCTTTGCTGCCCACTCACAGGCGCTGCCCTGTGAGTCTTGCGATACAGCTTTTTCAATATCGACACTAACAGCATTCATTCTGTGTTTGTGGGTGCAAATCCTCACTCTTTCAGTCTTGCAATACAGCGTTTTCAGTAACGATGATAAAAGTGTTCGTTCTGTGTTTGTGGGTGCAAATCCTCATTCTTTCAGCCTTGCAATACAGCTTTTTCAATATCGACACTAACAGTGCTCGTTCTGTGTTCGCGGGAACATGTCCTCCTTCTTTTAGTCTTGCGATACAGCTTTGTCAATATTGATTCTAAAAGTGCTGGTCCTCTGTTCGCGTGATCAAATCCTCTCTCTTTCAGTCTTACAACACAGCTTTTTATATATCGATACTAAAAGTATTCTTTCTTTGTTTGTGGGTGCAAATCCTCACTCTTTCATTCTTGCGATACAGCTATTTCAGTAACGATGCTAAAAGTGTTCGTTCTGTGTTTGTGAGTGCAAATCCTCACTCTTTCAGTTTTGCGATACAACTTTTTCAATATCGATACTAAAAGTGTTCGTTCTGTGTTTGTGGGTGCAAATCGTCACTCTTTCAGTCTTGCAATACAGCTTTTTCAGTAACGATGATAAAAGTGTTCGTTCTGTGTTTGTGGGTGCAAATCCTCATTCTTTCAGCCTTGCAATACAGCTTTTTCAATATCGACACTAGCAGTGCTCGTTCTGTGTTCGCGGGAACATGTCCTCCTTCTTTAAGTCTTGCTATACAGCTTTGTCAATACTGATGGTAAAAGTGCTGGTCCTCTGTTTGCAGGAGCATATCCTCACTCTTTCAGTCTTGCAATACAGCTTTTTCAATATCGATACTAAAAGTGTTCGTTCCGTGTTTGTGAGTGCAAATCCTCACTCTTTCAGTCTTGCGATAAAGCTTATTCAATATCGACGCTAAAAGTGCTCGTTCTGGTTTTGTGGGAGCATGTCCTCCTTCTTTTAGTCTTACCGTTTTCCGTTGACTAGTCGATTATTTTGGGACCCAAACACGCTCTATCCAACTGTTGTTTTAAATTGTTAAAGCATCTTTGTGGGGAAAGCTCGCTAATATACTTTTCCTCCCTGTTTTCCATGATTGCTTGGCAGGAAAATAATTTTCTCGTGATATCTCAGTCATTCTTTCACTTCACATACACACATTTTCATACGCTCTGGCCAACCAGGCGGTACAGCACCGTTTCCTGGTCCAGATGAGAGCTTATTTCTTTATCAGACACCAAAGCTTATTCACAGTAGAGTTTATTCAGTGAGCCAGCGGTCTGTTAGCTTAGCATCTATAAGTCTATGTCTGTTGGTTTAACGTGTCCTCCATATGCTACTTCCGCTAGCTTAGTGGCTGTTCGTCAAAGTCAATAAGTTTAACGTGTCCCCCATATGCTACTTCTGCTAGCCCCTGTTATTGACTCACACACATGTAAACTGGCCAGTTCATGTTACACTTTTATATTCTCACAGCTATTTACTCATAAGAAAGTGAGCAGCTTTTAAATCTTTTAAAAAGATTAGAGGGCTGTTTAAACTCGAACACTGACCCAGCAGTATTTTTCGAACTTCAGTTTCAGGACCCGACAAACCTTGGCAGTTTTACGTCCCTCTTTCAGGGAGATTGCTATTATATTCATGCAATGGAAAATTATTTTCCCCTGCATGAATTAAAGGTACTTTAAACCTACCCCCCTAGACTGTAGTATCTTCAGAGGGTCTTACCTCCCCCTTCTGGACTGTCACCGTTATAATCGCACCGCTGCACACGTCTTATTCCGTTTTCAAAATCTCACTAAAACCCTTCTAAACAATTTCTCTGCCTCCAAGGGTACAAAACCCAGCTCACTCAGAACCAACAACATAATTCAATTCAATTCAATTCAAAAATACTTTATTAATCCCAAAGGGAAATTAAATGTTGTTATAGCTCATATTATGAAGGTTTCCTCAAAGAGCCGTTGTAGATACTGATGGCTGTGGGCAGGAAGGATCTCCTGTAGCGCTCCGTCTTACAGCAGATCTGAAGAAGCCTCTGACTGAAGACACTCTGTTGTTGTACGACAGTCTCATGAAGAGGATGCTCAGGGTTCTCCATAATGTTCTTCATTTTATGAAGAATCCGTCTTTCCATAATGATCTCCAGAGGTTCCAGAGGAGTCCCCAGAACAGAGCCAGCCTTTTTTATCAGCTTGTTGAGCTTTTTTAAGTCCCTGGCTCTGATGCTGCTTCCCCAGCAGATGATGGTAGAAGAGATCACACTTTCCACTACAGACTTATAGAAGATATGCAGCATCTTGCTGCAAACACCAAAGGACCTAAGCTTCCTCAAGAAGTACAGTCTGCTCTGTCCCTTCTTGTAGATGGCTTCACAGTTGCATCTCCACTCTAGTCTGTTGTCCAGGTGAACACCGAGGTATTTATACTCCTGCACCACCTCCACTTCTTCTCCCATGATATAAATAGTTTTTGACTTATTCCTGTTTCTCTTAAAATCTATAATCATCTCCTTTGTTTTAGTCACGTTCAAAATGAGATGATTGTTTCCACACCATGCCACAAAGCGGTCCACCACCTTCCTGTACTCAGCTTCTTGTCCATCTCTGATCCAACCCACGACTGCAGAATCATCCGAGTATTTCTGCAGATGAAAGGAGTCTGTCTTGTTCTGGAAGTCTGAGGTGTACACAGTGAAAAGGAATGGTGAGGGTACAGTCCCCTGTGGTGCTCCTGTGCTGCTGACTACCTGGTTAGACTCACAACCCTTCAGTCTCACAAACTGTGGTCTGTTTGTCAGGTAGTCTTTGATCCAGGAGATTGTTGAGGCCTCCACATGAGTCTTCTGGAGTTTCTGACAAAGCAAATCAGGTTGGATTGTATTAAATGCACTGGAGAAATCAAAGAACATGATCCTCACAGTGCTGCTGGCTTTGTCCAGATGACAATGGGTTTGTTGAAGCAGGTGTATGATGGCATCTTCAACTCCAACTCCACAGCGATAAGCAAACTGAAGGGGGTCCTGATGGTTTACTGTTTGCTTACTCAGGTGGGCCAACAGGAGTCTCTCTAGGACCTTCATGATGTGAGATGTCAGGGCAACAGGTCTATAGTCATTGAGTACTGATGGGTGAGTTTTCTTCCGGAACAAGACAGGAGGTCTTCCACAACACCGGAACCTTCTTCTGGGCCAGGCTAAGGTTGAAGAGGTGCTGCAAAATCCCACAGAGCTGCTCTGCACAGGCCTTCAGGACTCTAGGGCTGATATGATCTGGACCTGCAGCCTTATTCCTATTCAGTCTCTCCAGTTGTCTCTTGACCTGACTTCTTGAGACACACAGGTGGAAGGGGGAAGCAAAGGAAGCATCAGCATCTTCTGATATGGTTGAAGGCAAACATGTAGAAGCAGAAGCGTCTAGGGCTGAGGTGGAAGATAAAAAATGTGAGGTGTTACTGGACAGCTGTGGGTCCTGTGGGTCAAAGGAAGATGGAATGTCTGTTTGGCTGTGAGCAGGAGAGGAGGATGCGAAGCTTGTTTCTGAACTGAACCTATTGAAGAATGTGTTCAGTTCATTGGCTCTGTCCAGACCTCCATCGGTCTGATCATCCTTCTGCTTGAAGCCTGTGATCTTCATCCCTGTCCACACATCTCTGACATTGTTTTGCTGGAGCTTGCTCTCCAGCTTCTTCTTGTACACCTCCTTGCTGTCTCTTATCTTGACTTTAAGTTGCTTCTGTATAATCCTCAATAATTCTCTGTCTCCCTCTCTGAAGGCTCTTTTTTTCTTGTTAAGCAGGTCCTTCAGGTCACTGGTGATCCAAGGTTTGTTATTGGGGAAGCATCTCACGGTTCTGGTGGGGATGATGTTATCCACACAGAAGTTTATATAGTCGGTTACACACTCAATCATGGCATTGATGTCCTCTCCATGTGGCTGGCACAGTGCGTCCCACTCTGTAGCCTCAAAGCAACCTTGCAGAGCTTCTTCAGCTTCTTGTGACCATTTTCTCACAGTCCTCTTTATTACAGGTTGCCTCTGAACAAGGGGCTTATATTTCGAGCAGAGAAAAACAAGATTGTGATCTGATTTGCCTAGAGGAGGTCTTGCTGTAGAGATGTATGAGTCCTTGACATTTGCATAAAACAAATCCAATGTTTTGTTTTCTCTGGTAGAGCAGCTGACAAATTGTTGAAACGTTGGAAGTGTAGCAGAGAGTGAAGCATGATTAAAATCACCAGAAATTGCCACAAAAGCATTGGGGTTTTGTGTCTGCAGCTTAGCAACAACTAAGCTGATGGCATCACATGCAGTGTCAGCAACAGCGTAAAGTGGAACGTAAAATGTTGCCAAAATAACACTGGTGAACTCTCTGGGTAAATAATATGGACGAAAACTTACTGCCAACAGTTCAATATCTGGACTGCAGAGATGACACTTCACAGTAACATGTCCTGGATTACACCATCTGTTGTTCACAAGTACTGCCAGTCCGCCTCCTTTACATTTGCCGCTCCTCTTTAAATCTCTGTCTGCTCATATGGTTAAAAAGCCCGGCGGAGACGGGAGTCGGGGATATGATCCTGCAGCCATGTCTCAGTAAAACACATAATACTGCATGCCTAGTACTCTGGCTGGGTCCTTTGTAGGGCTTGGAGTTCATCCAACCTGTTTCCCAACGATCTCACATTGCCCATCATAATCGATGGAAGAGATGGTTTGAACTTCCTCCTTCTCTCTCTTCTCTTAGCTCCTGCTCTGCATCTACCAGTGACCTGAAGGACCTGCTTAAGCACTTTTCAACTCATCAGGGATTTGAGTTGTAGCTGAAGTATTATTTGAGCTTTTGAGATATTAATCAGCTGCTCCCGGTTGTAAGAAACCACCCCGTTGCCATGGCAATGCATCATAACAAATGTCGAAAAATAGAAAGTATTAAAAAAAACTCCTCCAAGCTGCACAGCATCCGACACTGGAGTGGACAGTCATCCAAACAAAATCAACTGTATCCACCACAAGAGGAATAGTTCCCAAAAAAGAATAAATCAGAATCAAAAGTAACAGAGCTACTCCAACCTGCTGCCACCTTGAGCGGCGCAATTCTAGAATTAACCAAAGTGTTTTAAGAAAAAACACTGGAGATTTTTAAGGATGTTAATATCTGGCCACATCTAAAGGATGTGAATCTTCCTGCAATTGAAGCTGAAGTTGGTTTGCTTATTGGAGCAAATGTTCCCAGAGCAATGTAAACGATGCAGATAATCAACAGTGTTGGCAATGGACCATATAGTGTGAGGACTAGATTAGAATGAGCAATAAATGGTCCATTCTGAGGTGAAAATGATTTAGTGGATAAAAACAAACTTACAAATGTGACTGCTAATAAAGCAGGACTTTCCTGACATTGGACAAAGTGAAGACACAGAAATGTCTAAAGAAGATCACAAGTTTATTGAGATGGTGTCTCAGTCCTCAAAGCTTGTGAGAAACATGAGAAACAAGTCACCGATTTTGCCAAACAATTCATGAATCAATGTGCATTCAATTTATGGAAAAGGTTTTCTAAAGATGTCAGGTTTAATGAAGAATATGCCACCTTCATGAACAATCTTCTTAAAAGAGCTATGCTGAGAAACTTGGTGAAACTGAATGTGAGTCTGTAGACGGACAAATCTGGTATCTGCCTCACCAGGGAGCCTGGCATCCAGTAAAGCAAAGGCTGTGTTGTTTTTGACTGTACAACAAGTATTGGGGAACATCACTAAACCAACAGCTTCTTCTAGGGGCTCTCATGCGGTTTCGACAGGAAGAAGTGGCAGTTATTGCTGACATTGAAGCCATGTTCTATCAAGTTAGATTTAGCAACGAAGGCACTGATCTGCTCAGGTTTCTCTGGTGGCCCGATGGGAATTATGAGCAGGAGATTGTGGAACACAAGATGTTAGTTCACATCTTTGGAGCAATTTCATCGCCAAGTGTTCCAATATTTGCACTTCAGAAAAGTGCAAAATATTTTAAGGACCAGTTCAGTCAAGAAGTTGCTGAAACAAAGGATACATTTTTACGTGGACGACTGTCTCAAATCAACTGTTGATGAAGACACTGCAATCTCTCTTTGCAATGATTTGAGAGGGTTGTTGGCAAAGGGTGGATTTCAACTTACCAAATGGTCTAGCAACTGCAAGAAGTTGCTGAGTTCTATTCCTGAAGAAGAAAAGGCTCCAGGGTTTCAGAATTTGGACTTAAGGAAGGACAGCTTGCCAATGGACAGAACATTAGGAATACAGTGGTGTGCTGAAACAGATCAGTTTAAATTCAAAATCAGCATCAAAAAACAAACCACACAAGCCCGAACGAGAGACGCGAGGCCATCCCCCAGTGGGCCCACCACCTGCAGGGGGAACCGTGAGGGACCGGTGCAAAGAGGATTGGGTGGCGGACGAAGGTGTAGACCTCAACGGCCCGATCCCCGGATGCTTAGGCTGGCTCTAGGGACGTGGAATGTCACCTCGCTGGGGGGGAAGGAGCCTGAGCTTGTGCGGGAGGTCGAGAGATATCGACTAGAAATAGTCGGGCTCGCCTCCACGCACAGCATGGGCTCTGGAACCCATCTCCTTGAGAGGGGTTGGACTCTCTTCTACTCTGGAGTGGCCCACGGGGAGAGGCGGCGGGCTGGTGTGGGTTTGCTTGTTGCCCCCCAGCTCAGCCGTCTCGTGTTGGGGTTTACCCCAGTGGATGAGAGGGTTGTATCCCTGCGCCTTCGGGTTGGGGACAGGTCTCTGACTATCATTTCAGCCTATGGGCCGAGTGGTAGTGCAGAGTACCCTGCCTTCTTGGCGTCCCTGTCGGGGGTGCTGGATAGTACCCCTCCCGGGGACTCCATTATTCTGCTGGGGGACTTCAACGCCCATGTGGGGAACGACAGTGACACCTGGAGAGGCGTGATCGGGAGGAATGGCCTCCCCGATCTGAATCCGAGTGATGTTTTGTTATTGGATTCTGTGCTAGTCACGGATTGTCCATAACGAACACCATGTTCAAACATAAGGGTGTCCATCAGTGCACTTGGCACCAGGACACCCTAGGCAGGAGGTCGATGATCGACTTTGTTGTCGTATCATCAGACCTTCGGCCGCATGTTTTGGACACTCGGGTGAAGAGAGGTGCTGAGCTGTCCACTGATCATCACCTGGTGGTGAGTTGGATCCGCTGGAGGGGGAGAAAGCCGGACAGACTCGGCAGGCCCAAGCGCATAGTGAGGGTCTGCTGGGAACGCCTGGCGGAGCCCTCGGCCAGGGATGTATTCAACTCCCAACTCCGGGAGAACTTCGACCAGATCCCGGGGGATGTTGGAGACATAGAGTCCGAGTGGACCATGTTCTCTGCATCTATTGTCGATGCTGCTGCCCATAGCTGCGGCCGTAAGGTCTGCGGTGCCTGTCGTGGCGGCAATCCCAGAACCCGGTGGTGGACACCGGCAGTAAGGGATGCTGTTAAGCTGAAGAAGGAGTCCCATCGGCTGTGGTTGGCTTGTGGGACTCCTGAGGCGGCTGACGGGTACCGTGAGGCCAAGCGTGCTGCGGCCCGGGCTGTGGCAGAGGCAAAAACTCGGGCCTGGGAAGAGTTCGGTGAGGCCATGGAGAAGGACTACCGGTTGGCCTCGAAGTGATTCTGGCAAACCGTCCGGCGCCTCAGGAGGGGGAAGCAATGCTTTGCCAACACTGTTTATAGTGGGGGCGGGAGACTGCTGACCTCGACTGAGGACATTATCGAGCGGTGGAAGGAGTACTTCGAGGATCTCCTCAATCCTGCCATCACGCATTCCGTGGTGGAAACAGAGGCTGGGGACTCGGGGTTGGATTCTTTCATCACCCAGGCTGAAGTCACCGAGGTGGTTAAAAAGCTCCGCGGTGGCAAGGCTTCGGGGGTGGATGAGATCCGCCCTGAGTACCTCAAGTGTCTGGATGTTGCAGGGCTGTCATGGTTGACACGCCTCTTCAACATTGCGTGGTGGTCGGGGACAGTGCCTCTGGACTGGCAGACTGGGGTGGTGGTCCCCCTTTATAAGAAGGGGGACCGGAGGGTGTGTTCCAACTACAGAGGAATCACACTCCTCAGCCTCCCTGGTAAGGCCTACGCCAGGGTATTGGAGAGGAGAGTCCGACCAATAGTCGAACCTCGGCTTCAGGAGGAACAGTGTGGTTTTCGTCCCAGCCGTGGAACACTGGACCAGCTCTATACCCTCTACAGGGTGCTCGAGGGTTCATGGGAGTTTGCCCAACCGGTTCACATGTGTTTTGTGGACCTGGAGAAGGCATTCGACTGTGTCCCTCGTGATGCCCTGTGGGGGGTGCTCCAGGAGTATGGAATCGGGGGCCCTTTATTAGGGGCCATCCGGTCCCTGTACGAGCGGAGCAGGAGTTTGGTCCGCATTGCCAGCACTAAGTCGGACCTGTTCCCAGTGCATGTTGGACTCCGGCAGGGCTGCCCTTTGTCGCCGGTCCTGTTCATAACTTTTATGGACAGGATTTCTAGACGCAGCCAAGGGCCGGAGGGGGTCTGGTTTGGGGACCAGTGGATTTCGTCTCTTCTTTTTGCGGATGACGTGGTCCTGCTGGCCCCCTCTAGCCAAGACCTACAGCATGCGCTGTGGCGGTTCGCAGCCGAGTGTGAAGCGGCTGGGATGAGGATCAGCTCCTCCGAGTCCGAGGCCATGGTACTCGACCGGAAAAGGGTGGCTTGTCCTCTTCAGGTTGGAGGGGAGTTCCTGCCTCAAGTGGAGGAGTTTAAGTATCTCGGGGTCTTGTTCACGAGTGAGGGAAGAATGGAGCGGGAGATCGACAGACGGATCGGTGCGGCTGCCACAGTAATGGGGGCGCTGTGCCGGTCCATTGTGGTGAAGAGAGAGCTGAGCCGAAAAGCAAAGCTCTCAATTTACTGGTCGGTCTACGTTCCTACCCTCACCTATGGCCATGAACTTTGGGTCATGACCGAAAGAACGAGATCACGGATACAAGCGGCTGAAATGAGCTTCCTCCGTAGGGTGGCCGGGCACTCCCTTAGAGATAGGGTGAGGAGCTCGGCCATCCGGGAGGAGCTCGGAGTAGAGCCGCTGCTCCTCCACATTGAGAGGAGCCAGTTGAGGTGGCTCGGGCATCTATACCGGATGCCTCCTGGACGCCTTCCTCGGGAGGTGTTCCAGGCACGTCCCACCGGGAGGAGGCCCAGGGGATGGCCCAGGACACGCTGGAGGGACTATGTCTCTCGGCTGGCCTGGGAACGCCTTGGGCTCCCCCTGGAGGAGCTGGAGGAGGTGTCTGGAGAGAGGGACGTCTGGGCGTCTCTGCTGAGTCTGCTGCCCCCGCGACCCGGTCCTGGATAAGCGGAAGACGACGAACGAACGAACGAACGAACATTGGAAGAGTCCTGCTGTTCCTGATTACCTCCATCTTTGATTTTTTGAGGGTCATTGCTTCAACATTGCTGCCTACCAAAAAAATCTTGCAGGATTTGTGCTTAGACAAATATGGATGGGATGAAAATCTTCCAGAGAACATCATAAAGAGCTTCAAACGATGGGGTGAAGGTCTGCAACCTCTTGAAGATTTTGGGGTTCACAGATGTGTTAAAGCAAAACAGTTTGGTGCTTCACTCTTTGCACAGCTACATCACTTTGTTGACGCTATTGAATAGATGTTAATGCATTCTGATGATGGCAAAGGCAAGGATTGTGGCAGTTAAGGCTCCAACTATTCCAAGAATAGAACTGACTGCAGCCACAGTGGCAGTTTTGGACTGATAGTACAGCAGTGCTACAGTACTTCAACAGTGCAAGTTCGAGATTTTAAACATTTGTTGCCAACAAAGTCTCAAAACTCCTGGAAGCCACTAAAACATCACAGTGGAGGTATGTCAATTCCACTTTTAATCCAGCAGATCATGTCTCTAGAGGACAGAGTGTTGAAGCCTTTTTGGAGTGCAAAAACTGGCTCTCAGGACCGGAATTCTTGCTCGGTCCTCAAGATCATTGAACCAAGAACCCAGATCCTATGTTGGTGGACTCTGATGACCCAAAGATCAAAATAATCACTTCAGCACACGTGACTCTGGTGAAAGAACAAAAACCCAACAGATCATCTGATGAAACACTTCTCCTGGATAAGACTACAGTGTGCTTTCGCATGGTTTCTAAAAGTGAAAGATCTTCTCAGAGAGCTGGCAGTTAGCCGTAAACAACTAAACGGATCTGATAAAGACAGAAAAGTTTGAAACCTCAAAACGACTTGCAAAGAAAGGCAATTAGAAGAAGATTTAAGAAAGACAGAAACTGTCAAAGATAGGAATTCATTGAATTGCAATGCCCAAGGAACATCATAACGTGAAAAAGTGCAGCTGGCTTTTCAAGCTCAATCCAGTTTTTCAAGATGGAGTCACTCGTGTTGGAGACAGGTTGAGCCGAGCTGCTTTGCTACATCATTCAGAGCAGGAAGTCATTTCACCAAAGGATTACCACATCATGAGGCTTGTCCTTGGAAATAACATGGGAAGTCGCACGGGAAGAAATCTTACTTTGGCTGAATTATTTCAGAACTTCTGGATTCCTGGAGCAAATGGAGCCATCAGAAGGTTATTGTCCAAGTGCATCATGTACAAAAGATTGCACGGCACCCCTAACAAACAACTCATGGCAGACCTGGTCCAACTTGATGATTCACCATTCACAAGAGTAGGTGTTGATTATTTTGGCCCACTCATGGTGAAAAGAGGAAGAGGACAATCAGAAAGATAAGGTATTATTTTTACATGTCTTGCCATATGAGCAGTACATCTAGAAGGTGCACCATCACTTGACACTGATGTATGCCTCAGTGCCATGAGAAGATTTGTAGCCAGAAGAGGACAAGTAAAGGAGATGTATTTAGACAATGGAACAAACTTGCGATCAGCTGAATTGGAGTTGAAGACATCTTGGAACACAAGCAAGATCATCAAGGCCCTGCATCAAAAGGGTGTTCAGTGGTACTTTAATCCTCCAGCAGGTTCCAACTTTGGAGGAAGCTGGGAGTATTTGATCCCCTCAATGAGAAAGAATTTGAACCCCACTGTTAGGGAGCAAAACGTTGGAAGAGGATGGGCTCCATACTCTACTTTGTGAGGCAGAAGATATCATTAACAGTAGGCCTTTAACAAAAGCATCTTAAGATCAGAATGACTCAGGTGCTATGACACTGTCAAAAAAAGATCTTTCCATGTAATCCATGCAACATTCATTAACTGCTCACAGTTAAATCCATAAAAATTACAATAAATATCCTTTTGTGTAATCCATGCAGCAATTATTAAAATACACAGTTGAAGCAGTAGAGAATGAAACAATCATATTCTCACATTCTGGGACTCAGAGACTGGAGAGGCCTGTGTGAGTCACATATTAACTGTCTTATCTTTTGCAGAAGTATGAACAAAAAATGTAATCAAGGAAATGATGTATGATGATTTCCATTTTTTACCAGTATTAAATGAAATGAGTAATCTTTGATTATCAAATTAAAAGGCATATGATTTAAATATGATTGAGAACTGATAATTAAAATAAAAAAACATTAAGGTTTAAAATTCTCAATCAGCTATATATAAAAGAGATATAATGTTGATCAGTTGTGATGTATGAATAAAAAGAATGAAGTGATGGCTTTATAACTGTGTTTAAAAGTAAATGCAGAAAGCTGAGAATGGAATGTGGAATACTGTGTAAAGTTTAAGACTGAGCAGATTAGGGAGAGAACTGTAGGATGACTAGAAGTGACGAGAGCTGGCTGCGGGCTGTCAGCGAACCTTTTGAAGGCCAACAAACCACATGAAGAAGGGAGGAACAGGATAAAGCCAGCTGCATGCTGACAGCGAATCTTTTGAAGCAATGCAAGGAAGGGAGGACGAGACTACAGCCAGCTGCGTGGCTATTACTGGTATCTTCAAGGCCAAAAAACAGCAACAGAAAGTATTGAGTGGAGTCGAAAAGTTTTTTGACCTCCCTCTCTCTCCCTTTTTAATTCCCACAGTAATTCATTAGCAATTCAATTCAGTTTTATTCACAACACATGTTGTCTCAAAGCACTTCACAAAGTCAATTCAGTTGAGTCATACAGATTTCAAGTCAGGTACATACATTCCAATTTATCCTAACTATCAAACAGTGCAGTTGGATTCATTTATTTATTCAAATTGGTTAAAAACCAAAATGTGGGAAAGAACTTGCAAGCAGGTAGTGTGCTCTAGTAACAACCTGAATGCTAAACGTATATTCAGAAAAGGAGTTAGTGTTACAAAAGCAACGGAGACTCAACTGAGATGGCAGGGAGAAAAGGACAGCACTTACCACACCAGAGGAGATGGCAGGCTGACAATCAGATAATATCAGAGCTTGTGAAATAAAGGAATGATTTCTGAGCGGAGAACAGGTGAGTGGATATTCCTTTTAAAGCCAATCCTGACCATTATGGTCATGTGAACACACCACAAATTCTCAGGTCTCAGGTGTAAAGCTGTTTGGAAAGCACAGCTTGCTCTACTACCTAACACAAAAATTCAATATATCAAATGAGAAAGAACGAATATGAGGAGCTTTTGCAAGAAAGATTTCACAAGGATTCAAACTGGTGTGCCCCTTCTGGTCTCCATTAGACACCAAACTTTTACTTACAGCCAGAACGGATCCATCATCTGCGTTCATCAGGAGGAGAAAATGATTCCAGAAAACACACATCAGAAAGATGATGGGTGTGGGATGAGAAATGAGGGAAAGCAAGGAAGCAGAACATGCAGTAGCTTTAACAACTGAGTGAGTAATATTTTTTCACCCACAGGGTCAGAAACGTTTGTGTGAGTGTAATCTAGCTGAACTCGTCAGGGTTTTATTTCAGCTTAGTCCAAAGAGTAACTCCATTCTGTCTTTCGTATTACTGTAGTTAACTCTGCTTTGTGCTGAATGGTGAATAACAGCCAGGAGACAGACCAGATGATGCATGTTACAGAATATGTAATGGTCAGGAATCACAGGCTCATCAGAGCAGTTACAGCACCTCATGCCTGTCTCTCATATAATGGACCAACACTGACACTGTCACCTTAAGGCTGCTGCTAGAGCAGAGAGCGAGGAGTCACGTGCGTGCCATACTGTTCACAGATGTTTTAGCGCAAACAGCAGAGAGTGTAAGACTGTTTTCCTGGGAGCTGCGCTGATAATGGTGGTAAAACCGGTTGCAACATGCAAATATTGTCTTCTTGCATTGTTCTACAAATGTCTCAGTTTCTTTGCTTACTGAGTAGGGAGGGGTAATTCTGTTAGACTGCAACCTGTGACGCAGGACATCCACTGTGCTGAGAGGGACATCTGCTAGCAGTCAGAGTAACTGTGATATTTCAGTTTAATGTGTATGAGTATCCTGCTCATTTTGTACAACTTTGTGATATTTATTCCAGAGGGAAGAGATAGTGCGGTTTGGAGTTCAGACATTCTCCAGGGTACATTTAGGCTGTACCCTGGAGAAAAAGTGAGTTTTATGTTCCGTTTTGTTAAAATGGGGTTAAAGGTTGAAGAAATATCAAGCAGCAATGATTGTAATTTATTGATGCTTTCTTGATAGTTAACCAGTTAATTTATGTTATTAAAATAACTGTATAGGTTGAGAAACATGAATATTTTTATTTGTTTTCTGTGACCTCTGTTTTGTTTAGGAAAGTGCCACTACTATTGTCTAATTGTATGTTTAAACAAGAAATACTGTAAGATCCTGTAGCTTGGAGAGCACAGTGAACAGGAGTAAACTTTTACAGAAACTCCTGCTCATTAGCAATATTTTCATTTCACTTTTCAGTTACTATATTTTTATGAGTTTGGGTGAGTAGTCCTGGCCTCAAAATAATAAATTAATGCTGTGTTCTATTTGATGCAGTCGGGGAGAATAAAAGACCCACAAAGTATAAATGGTGTCCGGTTACCTGCCTTGTGACCTGGTTACATTAGTATCAAGCCAGCTGTCAATTTCTATTGTGTATTAAGTCCATTACAGTGTTATTTAAGCTAAGTCAAGTTAATCTTTATTTTCCACATATGTGGAAATTTGTCTTTGGCTTCACATAGTGGTTAAAAGAGAACATCAAAATCAAGGCACAGAGAAAACATTCACACTGAATGAGAAAGCCCACTAATATCATAAACACACAACGGACACAATATCTAGATAATGGTCAACAGTTGAGCAGGATTATTGCAGTTGGTACGAAAGAGCTCTTATAGGTGTTCTTGTTTGCTCTTACCACTCGAAATCTCCTTCCAGAGGGGAGCTTAACGAATTCCCCAAATAGGGGGTGACCTGGGTGACCCACAATTTTGTCTTTTGTACAAATCTCCCAGCATCCCTTGCTTAGTCCCAGTGATCTTATTGGCACTAAGCATGCTGACGATTCTAGACAGTCTGTTTTTATCCTTCACTCCCAAATGTCCATACCAGGTGCATATGTTGAAAGTTAAAACCCTTTCAATATTCAATTTATCTCTTCTATTGTACAATATGCAACTGAATTGCATCCGCATTGATATAGGGACATCATGCAGTTAGCCATTAATCACAAGAACAGCATAAGACAATAATACACAACATTTTACCACTGTGCTAATCTTAGTGAACTCACCTTTAATGCCCATCTCTCATATAACAGTAACGAAACCCCTGTGCACACTGGACTTATCAAGATCACTGCTTCCCCACATAATGAATATCCCCAAATGAAAAGTAATGAGGAGTGGAATCCTAAACAATATTAACCGTGTTACATGAGCCACACATTTATATACAGCAGTGGATGTGGGAACATGAATGGATTGAAAATAAGTTTATCATCTCATTTTAGGAAGTTTGCAAGCTTCAATCATTGTAATGAGCTCTGCTGCTTGTGGTAAGGGGAGACATGAAACAGAAACAGAACACTGAATCATAAGTAACAAGAACAGACCCCTCTTTAGATCATCCTCTCATGGGTAATCCACCCCAGGCCAAGCACAACTGCCAAGCCGCCACAGCGCGGGTACAAGCTGCACTCCATCTTCCCACCTAACCGACTGTGACTTTAGCCCAGCACCAGGACGGGGGCCGGAGCCACAAGAGAAAGGATCGGAGGGCAGCCACCACGGCGCGGCAAAGACTGGGCACCCAACCAACCCCAAACCACAAACCGGGAGACGCCTCAGCATGCCTGCCACACACACACCCGCATGGCATACCCCTGCCACACCGAGGAGGCTGGCCAGCTCCTCCACCAAAGCAAAGTCATACCCCCAATTGCCCTGCTCAGCCAAGACCCATCTGCCAGAACCCGGTGGCCACCCCAGACAGTGGACAGGGCACCGAAACCAGAGACCGAAATTCAATAAATCTGGACGATCCCGAGAGAGCCAAAATGCTAGCCCCAGCAACAATCGAGACCCGACACCAAACCCCAGCCGAAACCCTGACCAGAAGGCCAGCTCCTCCTCCCGGCCTCCCACCCTGGAACCGCACAAACCCTTAAGAGCCGATCCCCAGCCCTCCCAGTCCAGCTACTGAAGATCCATGCACAGCGCTGACCAAGACCACAACCGCTAGAGCCGCACCACACTGGACCACCACCCAACCACAGCAGCACGTCAAACAGCGGAGGACAGAAGTAACAAAAAGCACCCAAAACAAAAGCCATGCACAATGCCCACACCACACAAATGCCCTCTCACCATTCTCCCAAAAATAAAGGCCCCCCAGTGAAAGTGCACCCCCGGCGGTCCTGGAGGTGACCGTGGGCCTGGTCCTGGAGGTGACCGTGGGCCTGGTCCTGGAGGTGTGTGAGTGGGTTTGGGTTGAGGCACAATTGGCTCAAGTTTACCCAGGGACAGGTGCATGAAACCTGGGTACACTTGGCCGGACCTCCACCCGTTGGGGACCACCAGTTGCACGCCTGATTAGGCTTGTTTGTAGCTTTTGGCTACGAGTGCTCTATAGCGCATGTCGGGAAGGGTACTGCAACAAATTTTGCCAAATAGATTTTTTGGGTGCACTGTCACTTCCACACTATAGATATGACATGCAGCATAGCGCCACCAACCTGTCAAAAATGGTACTGCGCCACAGACCTCTGCTTTTGCAGGCTCGCAGGTACCGGAAGGGTGACGAGGCCCATGGAGTTTGGCTGCGATCGGACAAAGCGTTCCAGAGTTAGGAGGTGTCGAAATCCGTGAATTGTGGACACAAAGTGGATAGGAGGAACACGGCCAATGTATCTCTATGGGACCCCTTGGCCAGTTGTGTTTCTTGCGAGATTTTACCCAGGGCCCGGTGACTGAAAACTGGGTACAGTAGATGCCCTGTGGGCATGGTTAACTGGAGCACATGGCTTCCATTTTTTCCCCAGGCCATTCGTTGACTTATACTGGCCGTGTCGCCATTCATTGACTTATACTGGCCGTGTCGCCATTCATTGACTTATACTGGCCGTGTCCCTCACTATCACCCGGTGTCCCGTTTTGCCTTGATGGGCCACCGGGTTTAATACCTAAAAATTCTCTCCTTAAAATTGTTCTTTCTTGTTCATATTTCTGACACTTGAATATGACATGTTCTATTGTTTCCTCCTCTCCACAATGATCACATTTTCCTGTATTATGTTTCTTTATCTTCAACAATGTAGAACAAAGTCGTCCTGTATGTCCTATTCTTAATCTTGTAATTCATCTTTCCTCTTTTCTACTCCTTCCTCCTGTTCTTACTTCTCCTACTATCTTGTTGATTCTGTAAAACCATCTTGCTTTCTTTTCTTGATCCCACCTTTTTTGCCACTCTTTCCTGATTCTCTGTTTAATTATATTTCTTGCCTCTGAACCAACTCATATTTATTTTAAAGCTACTGTTGTTTTGTGTTGCCTTCTTTGCTATCCTGTCCGCGTTCTCATTCCCTGCAACTCCTGGTACCCATAAAAACACTAATATTAATCCCATTCTTTGTATTCTAAATAAAGTCTGTTTTATTTCCAACCCAAAATGTCTGCTCTACCCTCTGAATGATTATGTTTTCAACTTAATAATGCTGAACTTGAGTCTGAACAAATGATTATCTTTTAATGGTTTTCTATCCTGCACCCACTGCGCTGCTCACAATATGGCTAATACTTCTCCTGAATATACTGATCAGAGAATCAGAATCAGAAAAGCTTTATTGCCAAGTACGTTTTTGGACATACAAGGAATTTGTTTTGGCGTAGTCGGTGCAATACAGTACAAATTAAACAGTATAAACATATCTACAATATAATATAAATATATGTGCACAGTTTTAAGTGAGTGAGAGTAAATATAGAGCAGTATAAGATGCAAGAGCAATACAACAGTGCAGGTGATCATTGTACAAGTAAAGCAGTGCAAGTAAAGCAGGAGTCCATCTGTAATTCTTTTTCCTACTTTTCTTTTAAATTCTGGTATTACAAATGCTACTCCTATTTTCTCATCTGTTTTTGATGCGTCTGTGTGTCAATCTGGACATACTGATAGTAATTGTTTATATATTCTTGTATTATACTTGAATCTTATCTACATTTTGGATCCTTTTTCTTTTCCATCAACGCAATATATCCATCAACGCAATATATCCATCAACGCAATATATCCATCAACGCGATATATCCATCAACGCGATATATCCACCACTGCTTCTGGTAACAGCCACGGTGGCACTACTGGCAAAGGCAACCTTGAACTTATTTCTTTTTCATATATTTCAAATTCTTCTGCTATATTATTGATAATCCAACCAAAACTCTTAACTTGTGTGGGATGATCCAGATTATTGCTTTGTAAGTTTATCCAGTCATTTATTGCTAACTGTTTCCTTGTTAGATCGAATGGCATCTCTCCCATCTCTACCTCAAGTGCTGCTATTGGACTGGTTCTGATTGCTCCTGTACAAATTCTTAAAGCTTGATTTTGTATATTGTCTAATTTTATAAGGTGAGTGTTTGCTGCTGCTGCTGCTGCTGCTGCTGCTGCTGCTGCTGCTGCTGCTGCTGCTGATGATGATGATGATCCATAAATTATACTTCCTTAATCAATATTTGATCTAATTAATCCTGTATAAATTCTTTTTAATGCTGTTCGATCTGCTCCCCAATCAATACCAGCCATACATCTCATAATGTTTCATATTGTTTATCTATGATTCTTTCTATATGTACTTTCCATATCATTTTTTCACCAAACCATAGACCTAACAAATTTGATATTTTTGACTTGTTCTAAAACTTGATTGCATCGTATTAGTTTTATATTTGATCTTTTCCTTTTCTGTGTAAACACCATTGCTTTTGTTTTTTCCACTGAGAACTTAAATCCCCATTGATTTGCCCATTGTCCTATTCTAATAATCTCATCCTGTATTTTCTTTTCAACAAGCAGGTATGTGATTGTAACTCTCCGTGGACCAGGTTCAGAACAATAGTGTTCCGGAATTAAGGAGAGGAAAACTAACCACCACCCAGGAGTTTAACTATACATCCTCCACTGTTCCACTGTTCCGGTTACAACTGATTGTGCAGGTGGAGATGGCTTTGAGAGATTGAGCAATAACAGGTCTGTAATGCCCTCAGATGCAAGGGGCTGCACCACACTGAGTGAGCCTGACGAAATGTATTTGCTCAAGTAGGAGGAATCATTGTCTACTTTTGACCTCCTTCCAGTCACCAGACGGTTATCTGGGTTCTCCTCGTAAAGGGATGAGAGGCATCCGCCAGCGCAGTAACAGTGAAATGATGACGGCAACGAGTGCCGGTCCTTCTCTGGATGGACGCGCATGCACCACGAAAACGGCAGCACTTTTTCGATACACAGAAACGGTGTGTCGGGAGAGAGAGCTTCTTTGACATGCTAAGAGGTTGTGATGATTTCTAAAGCATTGCCATTCCTGTTCCCACTGTGTATACTTTGAATTATGCATGCATGAAGACGAGAAAATACTATATTTTATTAGCTATTTTGCAAAGCATTTGAGAACTTCAGGTACCAACTGTGAAATGATGTACTGGTTCTGTTGGCATGACGACAATTAGACAGAGTACAAGTTTTGTCCTACGCTCTTGAATGCAGCATAGCTTTTCAGACGCTAGTGAATGCACTCTCCAGCTCTGCGTCAACAGTGTGCTGGACCAGGTGCTGGACCAGGTGCTGGACCAGGTGCTGGACCAGGTGCTGGACCAGGTGCTGGACCAGGTGCTGCACCAGGTGCTGGACCAGGTGCTGCACCAGGTGCTGCACCAGGTGCTGCACCAGGTGCTGCACCAGGTGCTGCACCAGGTGCTGCGTGCGCACGTGGCTTCTCTCTCTAATCAGACCGAATCGTTGCTGCTGTTTAAACAGTTGTGTGTAGATTTTTGAACAAAATTTATATTTCAAGTGTCATAGAATTAAAAAAAAAAGAAAGGCAAACTGAGTATTATCTTTGCTCTCTCCCAGAGTTCATCGCAACAGTGGAGTCATATATGCAAGCTTTTCTGCCTGGAATGTGTGATTTAAAGCACAAGGTATGTATAAATGGTCAGTCTAACCAAGTCATGTTGTCAATACTGAGTTAATGTTGCTGTGTAGAAGTTAACCAGCCTTAGCTACTAACGTTATTAAGCTAGGCTATTCTAAGGGTGCCTCTTGTAAGGTGCTCGTGTCTGTTATGTCATCTAAATATATTCTTTACATTGGTTTATTGATGGTTAAACGAAAGACTGAAAGCTCCAAGTGCATACTTGTTTATAGTTTCTTTCATTTATATATTTGGCAGGTCACAGGCTACATATATAGGCCTGTTACCTGACTCGGGAAATATCACAGGGGGACTCCATGAAGCGGATGGCCAACTTGGTGAATGTGTGAGTTAGGACTTTTGCACAGAACTGCAGGGAGAGAGAACAGAATAGTTCATACATGGACCAACTATTCTCCTCAGTTTTACATGCAACAGCTCCTGCGTGGGGGAAAAAAAGAGGAGTTCATAAATGGACCAACTATTCTCCTCAGTTTTACGTGCAACAGCTCCTGCGTGGGGAAAAACGGGACCAATAGCTGGCCAACTTGGTGGATGTGTGAGGGGGACTATTGCACAGAACTGCAGGAATATTGAGCTGCTTAGCCTGAACGGCTGCACCAAGATCGCTGACAGCACTTGAATAGGGTATGTTTTATCTCTGTTACTGTTCTGCTGAGAATCCTGAGTGACAGAGAACAGAAGAGTTCATAAACGGACTAAACAATTCTCCTCAGTTTTACATGCAACAGCTCCTGCGTGGGGGAAAAACGGGACCAAATAAAGGTTTACCTTTTTATTATAATATTTAATATTTATTTATTATAACCCTTGCAGGATTTCCTCAACCTCCAGGATCCACCATTCCTGTGGAAATGGGAGTTGGACTGGAAGTGCTGTCGTGCCCGTGATCGTTGTGCCGCTGAGGTGAACAGCTGTGCAGGATGATGCACAAAATACAAAGGATGGGGGAGGGTTTTAAACTTTAACCAATAAATAATTTTGATTCATCATTTATTTTTTATGTGGTACAAAGTCACTGCACTAGGACTGCCAGCAGTCCTTGACCCAGATGCTGCAGATCTCCCACGTGAAGGAAGTGGACACACTGAGGCAGCGTCTGCTGGCTCAGGGGCAGAAAATGGAGGCAGCGTCTGCTGGCTCAGGGGCAGAAAATGGAGGCAGCGTCTGCTGGCTCAGGGGCAGAAACTGGAGGCAGCACAGCAGCAGAGACTGGCCAAGCTGGAGACCCACCTCTCCAAGAAGGCGCACCTCATCAAACACTAGTGTGCGTGCGGTTTGTATGAGCGTTTCGGAAGGGTTCACCTGTGTGTTTTCTCTGAGAAGTCACGCAGGATGTAGAGCAGGATGATGACTTATGTTTTGGATGGACTAGTAGTAACCAGCTGGTGGGTGAATATTTTTTGGAGGCAAACTGATTGTGGGCTTAGTGAGGCTGGTGGTTGAGAGTTTTACGATTTTCACAGCTCATGTTTTTCTTTGTGGGTCTTGCTGCTTTTTGATCACATCTGATTCTAAACATTTGTACAAGCCTTTGTGTTTCTAATCCGCGATATGTTTGCTTACAGCAGACTCGACACAAACAAAGGAGCCACCAGTGGACGGACGGACGGACGGACGGCCGCACGCACTGCCGTGCGCAGGGTTTGACCACACGCCAAAGAGTATTCTTCCCAAAGAATACCCTAGTTTGAGGGCAAAACTAAGGAAGGACAACCCCACTGTTCCGGTTACAACTGACCATGCAAAGAGGCTGTGGTCATGTCTAAAGCATTGCCATTCCTGTTCCCACTGTGTATCCCACCCCTCTCAGGGGCAGAAACTGGAGGCTGCACAGCAGCAGAGACTGGCCAAGCTGGAGACCCACCTATCCAAGAAGGAGCACCCTAGCTTCGGGCGCCATTTGAGGGCGTCCGTGCCTCAGGGGCGGACGCAAAAAAGTCCAAGCCTGCTTCTAGCAGAGAGGAGGAGGAAAAAGAGAGTTACAATCTCACCATTCAGGGAGTATACAAGGGACGACATGTCAAGACTGGACAGCTGGCTGCCATCAAAGTCATGGACGTCACAGAGGATAAAGAGGAGGAAATCAAGCTGGATATATATATATATATATATGCAACAGCTCCTGCGTGGGAGGAATGAATAGGAGGCCCATTCTCACCCTGTTCATCTTTTATATCATTTTATTTAGTTCATTGTAAATATTTGATTTGAATGTATTATTTGAATGTATTTATTACACTGTATATAGTTCATTTTATAAAGGTTTAGTGTTCTGTCTTTTGTTACATATTGATTTATTTGTTAGTTGTGTTTAATAAATGTTTTTCTCTAAGTTTGTTGTTCCGTTCTGGTTCGTTGAATATTTCAGTGTATGTAGTTCATTTTATATTGGCAGGCTATTTAAGGCATAACATTATGACCACCTGGGTCACATTTCCAAATGTGCAAAGAACCTAGCAAAGAAAGACCTCTTCCACCTCCCTCTCCCTGGTTCCAGACCAGGCTTGTCCCCATCCCTGCTAGTGAGAAGCTAATTCTGGAGATTCCTCTGGTTATCACGATTGCTGGCCTTGGTAGCTTTAACTAAAGTGGTATTTCATTTATTTTATTTGATTTTGTTTTGTTGTGACCAACGACCCCAACGTTACTCAACCACAAACTGCCGGAAAACAGCGCAGCGCTGACATAGCACAGAGTAGGCTCAACGGGAGGGCCTAGCAAAAAAAACATCTATTGCTTCCCACTGTGGTGTATGACATGGCCACGGACACATCAAGAGCAGAGACTAGCCACAATTAAAAGTTTGTTAAGCCTTGGCAAGCTTGCTGTGATGTTTCGGCACCATTTCATGGAGTTGTATTAACATAATCAGGATATCTGTGCTGTTTAGTTAGCTCTCTCTGCCTGCTAGCTTACAACATGTGCTGTGCTGCTCAGTTAAGTAGATAATGTGGTTAACACCTACGGCGCACGGGAACTGACATGGGGAAATATATATCCTTCCCCTCTTTTGATGTGGACTGTGGCCTTGCTGGTTCAGGCCAATGCCACTCAACAGACACGGTGAGGGACCAAATGTGCAACAGCTCCCGCGTGGGAGGCATGAATCGGAGGCCCATTCTCACCGTGCTGACTCTCGAGACACCAGAAGGGGAGGTTTTGGGCAGGAGGTGATTCGCGGTCCGTGTCTGTGCCTGTCCAGGCAGGGGCCGCAAGACAGAGGAAGAAAACAAGGAGAAAAGGAGGACAACCTCTGGGTTTTGATGAATGTGGCATCGTGGCTCAAATGTCCGAACCTCTGGCAACAGCTGACATTCCTGCTTACTACATTAGTACCTTCAAGTTTGACCATGCCCTGGTTCCAGAAGAAAACATCCAAAGCATGATCAGAGCTCTGGGGCTCTCGGGAAAAACAGTCACGAAGGAGCCCACTGACAAATCACTGACTTTGTTTTTTAGAAAGTGTGGATTAACTTTCAAAAACAGTTTAGCGAGCTGGATTTAAATGAGAATTTCAATAAGCACTATTTGTAACAATCTCTGATGAAAAATGCCTTTTTTAACGCAAACTACATCTTTCAGGAGCTGCCTTTCATTCCAGATCATTTTAAAATGCTCCATGTTTGTCATTTCTGGAAGGGCAGAAAAGGCCCTACAGTTTGATACCAGGCATAAGGTTGTGTAATAAAAATCTTATGATTTCACCTTATCTCAGTGACTTTTCTTTCATTTAATATTTTGAAACAGTTTCCCAGAGTTTGTGTTTTAAAACCCTGCTTCTCTCAGCTGCAGTTCTGGATAGCAGGGTCCCAGAAACATGCATTAATGCTTAAAATGTTCCTTTTAACATAACCTTTTCAACGGTACCATGCATCCTGGAGGTTTTGCCAGCTGCTGTGTACATTCTCAACACTCTCTCTGTCGGTCAGCCATTTTGAAAAATGTTGCCAAGCTGTTATATGCACCATATATGGTGTATAAAACGGATTGCCAACATGACTTGTGGAACATTTGCCATACATTATGGAAGGTGCCAGGCAAGTGGCCCGAGTTTACCCTGAAACCTGGGTACACTTGGCCGAACCATCCCTTGCGTGGGGACCACCAGTTGTGATTTTGGTGAAATTGGGCAGGCAAGTGGCCCCGAGTTTACCCAGGGCCCTGTGCATGAAACCTGGGTACACTTGGCCGGACCACCCCTTGGGGACCACCAGTTGTGATTTTGGTTGAAATTGTGCAGGCAAGTGGCCCAAGTTTACCCAGGGCCCAGTGGCTGAAACCTGGGTACACTTGGCCGGACCACCCCTTGGGGACCACCAGTTGTGATTTTGGTTGAAATTCGGCAGGCAAGTGGCCCGAGTTTACCCAGGGCCCAGTGCCTGAAACCTGGGTACACTTGGCCGGACCACCCCTTGGGGACCACCAGTTGTGATTTTGGTTGAAATTGTGCAGGCAAGTGGCCCGAGTTTACCCAGGGCCCAGTGCCTGAAACCTGGGTACACTTGGCCGGACCACCCCTTGGGCACCACCAGTTGTGATTTTGGTTAAATTGGGCAGGCAAGTGGCCCGAGTTTACCCAGGTCCCGGTGCCTGAAACCTGGGTACACTTGGCCGAACCACCCCTTGCGTGGGGACCACCAGTTGTGATTTTGGTGAAATTGGGCAGGCAAGTGGCCCCGAGTTTACCCAGGGCCCTGTGCATGAAACCTGGGTACACTTGGCCGGACCACCCCTTGCGTGGGGACCACCAGTTGTGATTTTGGTGAAATTGGGCAGGCAAGTTGCCCGAGTTTACCCAGGGCCCTGTGCCTGAAACCTGGGTACACTTGGCCGGACCACCCCTTGGGGACCACCAGTTGTGATTTTGGTTGAAATTTGGCAGGCAAGTGGCCCGAGTTTACCCAGGGCCCGGTGCCTGAAACCTGGGTACACTTGGCCGGACCACCCCTTGCGTGGGGACCACCAGTTGTGATTTTGGTTGAAATTGTGCAGGCAAGTGGCCCAAGTTTACCCAGGGCCCAGTGCCTGAAACCTGGGTACACTTGGCCGGACCACCCCTTGCGTGGGGACCACCAGTTGTGATTTTGGTTGAAATTTGGCAGGCAAGTGGCCCAAGTTTACCCAGGGCCCAGTGCCTGAAACCTGGGTACACTTGGCCAGACCACCCCTTGGGGACCACCAGTTGTGATTTTGGTTAAATTGGGCAGGCAAGTGGCCCGAGTTTACCCAGGGCCCAGTGCCTGAAACCTGGGTACACTTGGCCGGACCACCCCTTGCGTGGGGACCACCAGTTGTGATTTTGGTTGAAATTGTGCAGGCAAGTGGCCCAAGTTTACCCAGGGCCCAGTGCCTGAAACCTGGGTACACTTGGCCGGACCACCCCTTGCGTGGGGACCACCAGTTGTGATTTTGGTTGAAATTTGGCAGGCAAGTGGCCCAAGTTTACCCAGGGCCCAGTGCCTGAAACCTGGGTACACTTGGCCGGACCACCCCTTGCGTGGGGACCACCAGTTGTGATTTTGGTTAAATTGGGCAGGCAAGTGGCCCAAGTTTACCCAGGGCCCAGTGCCTGAAACCTGGGTACACTTGGCCGGACCACCCCTTGCGTGGGGACCACCAGTTGTGATTTTGGTGAAATTGGGCAGGCAAGTGGCCCAAGTTTACCCAGGGCCCTGTGCATGAAACCTGGGTACCTGGGTGCCAGCTGCTGTGGACATTCTCAACACTCTCTCTGTCGGTCGGCCATTTTGAAAAAATGTTGCCAAGCTGTTTTATGCACCATATATGGTGTATAAAACGGATTGCCAACATCACTTGTGGAACTGATTATGCACTTTGAATAGCTCCCATACGGAAGGTGGCATATGCACCAAACTTGGTGTGTATGCGTCCCCCGGACAGCCCCAGGTCTCCAAGAAGTTTGGTGAGTGTAGCTCACTTCCTTCATATAGCTGCCATAGACTCCCATTCATCTGAGAATGTCGGGCACTCAAAATAACTCCAAAACTATAAAGGGCATACAGACCAAACTTGGTGTGTATACTCCCCATGGGGCCCCCCAGGTGTCCCCCAGGTTTGGTGAGTGTAGCTCACTTCTTTCACATATTTGCCATAGACCCCCATTCATTTTCATCCAAGTGTGCAGATGAGTGTGCAGTGTGCAGTCCACCACAAGGTGGCACCCACGCAAGATATGTGTGACATGGCCAGATTCCAGGAGTCAAGTAATTAACATTAATTCTTCTGTGCACTGTGTAAAATCAGCTTATGTTCTTGAGGACAGCAAAGTGACACTGATTGTGGATGAAATTCTGCTGTGCACTGTGTAAAATCAGCTTATGTTCTTGAGGACAGCAAAGTGACACTGATTGTGGATGAAATTCTGCTGTGCACTGTGTAAAATCAGCTTATGTTCTTGAGGACAGCAAAGTGACACTGATTGTGGATGAAATTCTGCTGTGCACTGTGTAAAATCAGCTTATGTTCTTGAGGACAGCAAAGTGACACTGATTGTGGATGAAATTCTGCTGTGCACTGTGTAAAATCAGCTTATGTCATGCATGACAGCCAGATTAGACTCTTTTAGGATCCGATTTGGCTGTGAAATGTGAAGAATCAGCACGTGTGCACAGCCAAGTATGTATGTTCTTGTGACAGGATTTGACAGGACTCTACATCTGCCCTGGATCTCTGCCTCTAGAGCTAGAGGGATGCTGCACCTAACTCACAGTTTAACTCCACACTGAAAACTTACCTGTCTTCAATGGCCATCAACACAGGCTGGAACATGCTGATAATAAAGTATTTATTGATCATAGAATTGGGAATTTATCTGAATTTAAACTGAGCATATCTTGGTGTGTTATTTGTACTGATACCATCATTGTAATATTGTTGTAATAATTTGGTATATTTTATTTTGGTCTTCTACTTTGGTCTCATATTAATTTCATTTAATTCCCTATCATTACCTCAGGTTGTATTAAATGTACTACACAAACAAGTCGGAATTGAATAGTAAAAAACAATGTCAACATTTTAATAGAACTGGTCAAAAACAGCACACAGAACAAGTAAAAAACCAAACATTCTCAAACAATGCCAAACAAACACTACACTACCTTAAATACAAACTATATTTTGAGGGCCCGCTTGACCCTATCAGACGCCAGCTTTGAACGCAGGAGCCTCACTGTTGCTCTCTTCAGCGGATTTATTTTCACTGTTATTGATGAGCTCCTCGTGTAAGAGGCCGGCTGCCTCTTGCTGGGTGACAAACGCTTCACACTCAGCTGTCTCTGGGCCTTCTCTGCAGAGTCTAGAGAGGAGGAGGAGGAGGAGGAGGAGGAGGAGTCCCCAGACTCCTGATAAGGGACGGGCGTCTCATCCTCCGACTCAGAGTCATCGCTGCTGCTGCTGCTGCTCCTCTCCTCGGCCGATGCTTTGACCCCTGCTTTTGATGGGGCTTTGCCTTTTGATGGGGCTTTGCCTTTTGATGGGGCTTTGCCTTTTGATGGGGCTTTCTGTGTGTCCTGAGTAGATCCCCTCGCCCCCGGTGACTGCAGCATGCCAGTCATTACTTGCCTAAGCTGGAGCCCCTGTTTCAGGGTGAGGTTTTGGGTGTAGAAGCGGTCAGCCGTCCTGGTGTCGTGGCACATGGACGTGCTCACCTGCTCCCTCGTGGCAGCCGGCAGATTGGCTTTGGCCTGAACAGGGAAAGCGGATGGAAATCAGCCATGAGCACAACGTGTGTAATTACCGTAGAATGTATGCAAGAAGAGAGAGCTCAGCCATACTTACGCAGTCTGCCAGGGCGGTCCTGATCAACGTAAAGTTGATGTCCCCTTTCAGGTCCATCTTCTTCCACGCCAGCCTCAGGTACCGATTTATGTGTTTAAACGGCTGCTGACCCAGCGTGAAGAGCACATAGGGATTACTGGAGTCCACTCTCTCCTTGACGCTATGCAGCCGTTTAATCCAAGAGAACTCTGCCCTTGTCAGCACCAGACTGGCCTCCCCGAACTGCAGCGTGGTCTTGTGCTCTGCAACCTGCCAGAGTGGAGATAAAAGTGTTAAGAGGGTGCGTGTCTGTCCGCCCTGTGTCAGCAAACAAGCACCGCACTCTCTGCACAGTTCACTTACACGGATCTGGACCCCCTCCTCAGATCCCTCCAGCTCGGCCGTGGCTATGTCGGACTCCCTCATATTGGTAAAAACACTGGGACGGTGGCCGGTCATGCACGCCCAGTACGCACACATGTATCCGTAGAGGACGTAGCGGGCAGCCGTGCGGGAGATGTCCACCTCCACCTCGTCTGATGGAGAGCAGAGAGAGGTCTTTGTGAGACAGAGCCATGACACGGGGACATGCATGCATGTAGGTAGGTAGGTGAGAAAATGTGAGAAAAAAAAAAAAAAAATCAAGTGAATAACCTACCCAGCAGCTTCTCCACCCTCTCAGGAGCCATCTGGAGGCACTTGAGGATGGTGGCTAATTCGGGGATCCTGGCCATTTTTGCCCGCTTCACTCTGCTCTGGTGTGCCATGATAGGCCTGCCGGTGTCCTTGCGGGCCTTTTCCAAATACAGAAGGATCTCTTTCGTCTGATCCCGGGTCAGGCGGCATTGCTGGGGGCGGCAATTCACCATGTACTCCATGAATTGAAATGCGTGGTGAATGTAAAAGCGCAAAGTGGTAATTTCCTTCCCGCTCTGCCCCATCTCGGACACCCATCTGTGGAGTAGAAGGAGGGGGGGAAAAAGGGTGGAAAGGGGGATTCAGTGGAAGGCAGGCAGGCAGGCAGGCAGGCAGGCAGGCAGGCAGGCAGGCAGGCATGTGCAGAAAAACAGCAGGTATGTTTAAAGAAAGTGACTTACTTATTGATCCTTTCCACATTGTGGAGGAAGGTCCAGTCGCTGATTTTGTGTTGGCCCTGCGACATGTAGTGAAGGAAGGCCTTCACGCGGCTCACCCGTGATTTAGCAGCCTCAATCATTTTCGGGGTGGCCTGGGTGCTGGTGTGGAAGTCCCGAAAACGCTTCAGGTATAACTCTGAAATGACAGGGGTGGGAGAGAAAGTTTATATGTAGCATAAGCCGTCTATTCGATACAAATCAATTCAGTTTTATTGATATAGCGCCAATTCACAACACATGTCGTCTCAAGGCACTTCACACACAACAGTAGGGTTCATACATTCCAGTTAATCCTAATCATTGAACAGTGCAGTCAGATTCAGTTATTTATTCAAATTGGATAAAAAAGTTTTTCTATCTAAGGAAACACAGCAGATTGCATCCAGTCAGTGACTTGCAGCATTCACTCCTCCTGGATGAGACAGCGGAGAGGAAAAACATTCTTCTTTTTTTTAACAGGAAGAAACCTCCAGCAGAACCAGGCTCAGTGTGAGCGGCCATCTGCCACGACCCACTGGGGGTTTGAGAGAACAGAGCAGAGACACAAAAAGAACACAGAAGCACTGATCCAGGAGTACTTTCTATGGGAAGGAAAAGTCAATATTAATGGATGTAGCTCCTTTAGTCGTTTCACCTAGAAAGAAAGAACAGATAAACTCTGAGCAAGTTTTCAAGGTTAGAGTCTGAAAGAGAGCACATAGAGTTAGTCACAGTAGAAGCTCAGTCAGTAGCCATGTCTAGGAGAGAGAAAGGGTTAAACACTAAAAGACAGGGCCATGTGGATCATCGGTAGAGGGTGAGCATTAAGTTGTTGCCAGCAGAAGCTCGGACAATTGCCCTCTCCAGAATGGTGTCACAGGGAGACACAGAGTCAGGCCAGGTGTAGCTTCTAGGAAGAGAAAAGAGAGAACCAGGCTAAAAGCTGAAATAACAGCAAACAATGCGAAATTGGAGAGTAGTGTGAGAATGTAGCAAAGAGGGTGAAAGTGGTCATCATGTCCTCCAGCAGCCTAAGCCTATAGCAGCATAATTACACAGATAGTTTCAGTTCAGATTATTTAGTTAAGCAAGTTATTTACAACAATGTCGTCTCAAGGAACCCCACAAAGGGTCCCACCGATGCTCATTGTTATACTAAAAACCACAACGATTGGGATACCTCTCTCTGTCAGACTGATTATAACCATTGGAAAAGAGAAGGGGTCATACAGGTAGCAGAAATGGAGGGTGTGTTTGCACCTCAACCATAACTGAGCCGGTTTAGGCTCAACCTGACTCCCCCTTACTCCAACCAACAGGGAGGGAAGAAGACAGAGGGAAAAAATAAGGAAGATAGCTCAGGATAAACTAAGCCACTCTAACTATAAGCTTTATCAAAAATGAAAGTTTTAAGCCTAGCCTTAAAAGTAGACAGGGTGTCTGCCTCACGGACTAAAACTGGGAGCTGGTTCCACAGGAGAGGAGCCTGATAACTAAAGGATCTGCCTCCCATTCTACTTCTAGAGACTCTAGGAACCACCAGTAAACCTGCAGTCTGAGAACAAAGTGCTCTGTTAGGAACATATGGACCAATCAGATCTCTGATGTATGATGGAGCTAGATCATTAAGGGCTTTATATGTGAGGAGGAGAATTTTAAATTCTATTCTGGATTTAACAGGGAGCCAATGAAGGGAAGCTAAAATAGGAGAAATATGATCTCTCTTTTTAATTTTCATCAGAACTCTTGCTGCAGCATTTTGAATCAGCTGAAGGCTTTTAACTGCATTTTGTGGACATCCTGATAGTAAAGAATTACAATAGTCCAGCCTTGAAGTAACAAATGCATGGACTAGTTTTTCAGTGTCACTCCTAGATAGGATATTTCTAATTCTGGCAATGTTCTGGAGGTGAAAGAATGAAAATCCTAGAAACCTGTTTAATATGGGATTTAAATGACAGAGAATTGGCCAAAGTACTGAGCCCTGTGGCACTACACAATTAACCCTGGAGTTTAAAGATGATTTGTCACTTACATGAACAAACTGGAATCTGTCAGACAGATAAGATTTAAACCAGCCTAGCGCTGTTCCCCTGATCCCTACAGCATATTGCAGCCTTTCTAAGAGACTACAAGGTACTGACTGAAAGGTCTGTGTGTGTGTGTGCGTGTGTGTGCGTGTGTGTGCGTGCGTGTGTGTGCGTGTGTGTGTCTAGGGGGGACTCACCCATAGATTCTGGCAGGATTATGCGCCTCATCAAGTTGCCCTTTCCTGTTCCAGCTGACCAAGAGAAGGATGCTGGGCCCGCAGTCTCTTTTTCCTCCTCTGCTCCTATCGCATGAGTTGGCAACACAATCTGCTCTTTCGCTCCAGGGATCTGGATCACCTCCTTCCTTCGGGGTGGGGAGGTTGGATGGTGCAGCTGAGGTGGTGGTCTCCTGCTCTTCAGTGACCTGGGAGAAAGAGTGAGTGAGAGATTTACTTTCAAATGCATTCACTGTGGATCTCTCATCCACTCACAGAATGGTCCACCTCTCCAGAAACCAGTGCCTGACAGATGACCTTCTCACCTGTGATTCTGCACCGAAATGCGGCTCCAATTGGCCGCTGGTGGATGCCGCCTCAGTCCTGTTTCTCTTAACCTGTCACACACAAACACACATACTACGTCAGTTACATGACCCTTCACCCCCGACTCAGAAAAGCCCCCCACAAATAACAAGCAAAGTGTACCTTTTGAGCAGTGGGAGCGTGCTGCCTCCTAAGACTGGCCACCAATCTTTTTAAAGTGGTTATCGTCTGCTGCTGCTGCTCCAACCTAGACTCCAGGTCCACCCTGATCTTTGCCATGGTGTCCAGCTCAGATTTGTAGCTGATATGAAAATCACAATCACTTTAAGCTGCATTTCTCTATTATTTCCTCTCTTGAAGATGAATTAATAATGATAATTAATTGATGACCTTTTCAAATGTTCTGCGCAGGGAGCACTGCAGCACACCGGGTCTCGAGTGGAACTAGGCTGCTGCTGCTGCTCCGCCACCTGGCCAGCCGGCGCGTACAGGTCTTCCAGCTCCCTCTTGTCAAAGTCTGAGACCATGGCTGGAGTGCTCATTGACGCGCGCAGCTCCCCCAGCAGGAGCCTTGCCTGGACCGTCCTGGCACGGGCCAGCATCTCCTCTTTGTGGGTGTGAGACAGCTCACTGTGTGTGTTTTTAATGTGTCTATCCAGGTGGTGACCAGGGCTGTACTTACAGCCCAACACAGGACACGGGCAGGAACGAATATTGACATGTCCCGTTGCCCACTTCACCAAGATGGACCTCTCTTTTAAATTGGCACATCTGTGAGCCGCCTTCAGGTGCCGGGCAACGTTCAAGTATGCGCAATTGCACATGGGGCACCTGACCTCCCTCTTGTCAGACATGGTCTAAACTGGGGTGGAAAATAAATAAATCAATAAATCAATAAATAAAACGGGGACAGTGTACGTGAGTCACAAAGCATTTTTTTAACAATTACAACTTTTAAACAACAGTCAGTGTGTAGCCATTCATTCGCAGCACTTTGTCGCTGCTCAGACACGTTTTAAACGGGTAAAAATAGAAAACAAAACCGGGACAGTGTACGTGAGTCACAGCATTTTTTAACAATTACAACTTTTAAACAACAGTCAGTGTGTAGCCATTCATTCGCTCGCAGCACTTCGGCGATTTTAAGCAAAAACAACAACTGAAAAACAGCAACTTGGTGTGTACTTACAGCCACTGGAAACAATAGCAAACGTGTTGTTTTAAAAGCTCGTTCGAAATCTGCTCTTCTTTGGGGCACACCTGCTTGCTTAGTCACCGTGATAATGCTCTCTAAGATGGCGCCGGCTGCTCTTGTTTTCGGAAAATACAAGCCCCGCCCCCAGCGAGCTCCGCGAACATAGATGCATACTTTGTGCAGAAAGTAGATCCCGTTGAATTAAAGACAAAAACTCCATGAAACGGATCAGGAAAATAACGGCAGGCTTTTAAAAGCTTCAAATGGTTAAAGTGTGGTTAAATGTGCGTGATTTATGGTGGATCAATGAGCTGTTAACTACGTGCGCAGCTCTACGTGGGAGCAGCAGCTGTTAAATGTGTACTGAGAAGTAAACATGACAGATCAGCTGATTTCGTGCATAATAATCCATGAAACGGCTCAGAAACATAACGGGAGGCTTTTAAAAGCTTAAAAAGCTTAAAGTATGGTTAAAAGTGCGTGATTTATGGTGGATCAATGACTTGTTAAGAGCAGCACTAGATGCGTTGCGTTTAAAGGGGACTGGGAAAAAAGGCATAAGCAGATCAGATTGCATTAATAGAAACCAGATCAGCTGATTGCCTAATAAACCTCCATGAAAAAGCTCAGAACCATAGGTATAGGCTTTTGAAAGCTTTAAAACCTTAAAGTGTGGTTAAATGTGCCTGATTTATGGTGGATTAATAGAAACCAGATCAGCTGATTGCCTAATAAACCTCCATGAAAAAGCTCAGAACCATAGGTATAGGCTTTTGAAAGCTTTAAAAACCTTAAAGTGTGGTTAAATGTGCCTGATTTATGGTGGATCACTTACTTAATAATTATGTGAGCAGCACTAGATGCGTTGCGTTTAAAGGGGACTGGGAAAAAAGGCATAAGCAGATCAGATTGCATTAATAGAAACCAGATCAGCTGATTGCCTAATAAACCTCCATGAAAAAGCTCAGAACCATAGGTATAGGCTTTTGAAAGCTTTAAAAACCTTAAAGTGTGGTTAAATGTGCCTGATTTATGGTGGATCACTTACTTAATAATTATGTGAGCAGCACTAGATGCAGTGGGCAAAACGGTGTCGCTTTACCAAATGGGTGTCTTTTCAGCTCTTGTTTTATGACCTGTAGCATTTTCTCCACTTCAATTGCACACTGCGCATCTTCTACTTGTTCTGATCGAAAGTCTCTTGACCTTAGTCGCGTATGACGCACCTGAAAAGAAATAGCTAGTAGAAGGTGCTAGGCATCTGTGCTTTCACACACTGGTAGAGGCTTTAAATGGGATGCTGAGCTGTGAATTTGGTCCAGATCGGGCAAAGCGTTGTTGAGTTACGAGGTGTCAAAGGGGCTGAGCGGACCAAAATTCACCCTCGCCGTTTCCAGCAGAAACGTCCGAGCGACACCGGATCGACGTTTTCACGCTCTGTACGAACCCCCAAGACACATTTGTGAAAATCAGCCCAATAGGCCAACGGTGGTCAAATCCACAAACCCCAGATAGTCCTCTCAGGTTCAGAGAGCAACAGAGGACTGCTCACAGGTGGATGGGAGGAGGGAGTGCTGGAAGCTTTAACGCACGGCCACCAAATTTTACACACATGTTCTCGGCCGCATAAGTGACGCATTCTGTCATTTTGGTGTCTCTAGCCACTTCGGGGGCCGGGGGACGCGAGTTTGAAATGTGGGCCTTATTGCTCACGCAGTGTGTTTGGGCCCCTAGCTTCGCGTAGGAGTGTTTGTTCTGCACATGCTTGGTACCGTTGGAAAGGGCAGCATCTGACGAACAAAACGAGGCCATCCATGTCGTACTACACCACTGCATTCTCCCGCAAAAAGCCTAAAACGGTCCGCAGGTTCGTTTGGGCCTTGCACAAGGTGGATACAGGGGACATCTAGTGGAAGGTGCTAGGCATCTGTGCTTTCACACACTGGTAGAGGCTTTAAATGGGATGCAGAGCTGCGAGTTTGGTCCAGATCGGGCAAAGCGTTGTTGAGTTACGAGGTGTCAAAGGTGCTGAGCGGACCAAAATTCACCCTCGCCGTTTCCAGCAGAAACGTCCGAGCGACACCGGATCGACGTTTTCACGCTCTGTACGAACCCCCGAGACACATTTGTGAAAATCAGCCCAATAGGCCAACGGTGGTCAAATCCACAAACCCCAGATAGTCCTCTCAGGTTCAGAGAGCAACAGAGGACTGCTCACAGGTGGATGGGAGGAGGGAGTGCTGGAAGCTTTAACGCACGGCCACCAAATTTTACACACATGTTAAAGGCCGCCCGCATAGGTGACACATTCTGTCATTTTGGTGTCTCTAGCCACTTCGGGGGCCGGGGGACGCGAGTTTGAAATGTGGGCCTTATTGCTCATGCAGTGTGTTTGGGCCCCTAGCTTCGCGTAGGAGTGTTTGTTCTGCACATGCTTGGTACCGTTGGAAAGGGCAGCATCTCACGAACAAAACGAGACCATCCATGTCTTCCTACACCACTGCATTCTCCTGCGAAAAGCCTAAAACGGTCCGCAGGTTCGTTTGGGCCTTATCAGCCAGGGACACGCTCACGCAGTGTGTTTGGGCCCCTAGCTTCGCATAGGAGTGTTTGTTCTGCACATGCTTGGTACCGTTGGAAAGGGCAGCATCTCACGAACAAAACGAGACCATCCATGTCTTCCTACACCACTGCATTCTCCCTGCGAAAAGCCTAAAACGGTCCGCAGGTTCGTTTGGGCCTTATCAGCCAGGGACACGCTCACGCAGTGTGTTTGGGCCCCTAGCTTCGCATAGGAGTGTTTGTTCTGCACATGCTTGGTACCGTTGGAAAGGGCAGCATCTGACGAACAAAACGAGACCATCCATGTCTTCCTACACCACTGCATTCTCCCGCGAAAAGCCTAAAACGGTCCGCAGGTTCGTTTGGGCCTTGCACAAGGTGGATACAGGGGACATCTAGTGGAAGGTGCTAGGCATCTGTGCTTTCACACACTGGTAGAGGCTTTAAATGGGATTCAGAGCTGCGAGTTTGGTCCAGATAGGGCAAAGCGTTGTGGAGTTACGAGGTGTCAAAGGTGCTGAGCGGACCAAAATTCACCCTCGCCGTTTCCAGCAGAAACGTCCGAGCGACACCGGATCGACGTTTTCACGCTCTGTACGAACCCCCGAGACACATTTGTGAAAATCAGCCCAATAGTGCCATTCTCAGCACTCTCTCTCTCTGTCGGTCGGCCATTTTGAAAAAATGTTGCCAAGCTGTTTTATGCACCATATATGGTGTATAAAACGGATTGCCAACATGACTTGTGGAACATTTGCCACAGGCTCCCGGTCGTACAGGGGGACAATTAAACATTTCTCCAGCTTCAGTTCTGGCTAGCAGGGTCCCAGAAACATGCATTAAAGCTTAAAATGTTCCTTTTAATATAACCTTTTCAACGGTACCATGCATCCTGGAGGTTTTGCCAGCTGCTGTGGACATTCTCAGCACTCTCTCTCTCTGTCGGTCGGCCATTTTGAAAAAATGTTGCCAAGCTGTTTTATGCACCATATATGGTGTATAAAACGGATTGCCAACATGACTTGTGGAACATTTGCCATACATTATGGAAGGTGCCGGGCAAATGGCCCGAGTTTACCCAGGGCCCGGTGCCTGAAACCTGGGTACACTTGGCCGAACCACCCCTTGCGTGGGGACCACCAGTTGTGATTTTGGTGAAATTGGGCAGGCAAGTGGCCCCGAGTTTACCCAGGGCCCTGTGCATGAAACCTGGGTACCTGGGTGCCAGCTGCTGTGGACATTCTCAGCACTCTCTCTGTCGGTCGGCCATTTTGAAAAAATGTTGCCAAGCTGTTTTATGCACCATATATGGTGTATAAAACAGCTTGGCAACATGACTTGTGGAACATTTGCCACAGGCTCCTGGTCGTACAGGGGGACAATTAAACATTTCTCCAGCTTCAGTTCTGGCTAGCAGGGTTCCAGAAACATGCATTAAAGCTTAAAATGTTCCTTTTAATATAACCTTTTCAACGGTACCATGCATCCTGGAGGTTTTGCCAGCTGCTGTGGACATTCTCAGCACTCTCTCTCTCTGTCGGTCGGCCATTTTGAAAAAATGTTGCCAAGCTGTTTTATACACCATATATGGTGCATATAACAGCTTGGCAACATGACTTGTGGAACATTTGCCATACATTATGGAAGGTGCCGGGCAAATGGCCCGAGTTTACCCAGGTCCCGGTGCCTGAAACCTGGGTACACTTGGCCGAACCACCCCTTGCGTGGGGACCACCAGTTGTGATTTTGGTGAAATTGGGCAGGCAAGTGGCCCCGAGTTTACCCAGGGCCCTGTGCATGAAACCTGGGTACCTGGGTGCCAGCTGCTGTGGACATTCTCAGCACTCTCTCTGTCGGTCGGCCATTTTGAAAAAATGTTGCCAAGCTGTTTTATGCACCATATATGGTGTATAAAACGGATTGCCAACATGACTTGTGGAACATTTGCCACAGGCTCCTGGTCGTACAGGGGGACAATTAAACATTTCTCCAGCCGCAGTTCTGGCTAGCAGGGTCCCAGAAACATGCATTAAAGCTTAAAATGTTCCTTTTAATATAACCTTTTCAACGGTACCATGCATCCTGGAGGTTTTGCCAGCTGCTGTGGACATTCTCAGCACTCTCTCTCTCTCTCTCTCTGTCGGTCAGCCATTTTGAAAAATGTTGCCAAGCTGTTATATGCACCATATATGGTGTAAAAAACGGATTGCCAACATGACTTGTGGAACATTTGCCATACATTATGGAAGGTGTCAGGCAAATGGCCCGAGTTTACCCAGGGCCCTGTGCATGAAACCTGGGTACACTTGGCCGGACCACCCCTTGCGTGGGGACCACCAGTTGTGATTTTGGTGAAATTGGGCAGGCAAGTTGCCCGAGTTTACCCAGGGCCCTGTGCATGAAACCTGGGTACCTGGGTGCCAGCTGCTGTGGACATTCTCAGCACTCTCTCTGTCGGTCAGCCATTTTGAAAAATGTTGCCAAGCTGTTATATGCACCATATATGGTGTATAAAACGGATTGCCAACATGACTTGTGGAACATTTGCCACAGGCTCCTGGTCGTACAGGGGGACAATTAAACATTTCTCCAGCCGCAGTTCTGGCTAGCAGGGTCCCAGAAACATGCATTAAAGCTTAAAATGTTCCTTTTAATATAACCTTTTCAACGGTACCATGCATCCTGGAGGTTTTGCCAGCTGCTGTGGACATTCTCAGCACTCTCTCTGTCGGTCGGCCATTTTGAAAAAATGTTGCCAAGCTGTTTTATGCACCATATATGGTGTATAAAACGGATTGCCAACATGACTTGTGGAACATTTGCCACAGCCTCCTGGTCGTACGGGGGGACAATTAAACATTTCTCCAGCTGCAGTTCTGGCTAGCAGGGTCCCAGAAACATGCATTATAGCTTAAAATGTTCCTTTTAACATAACCTTTTCAACGGTACCATGCATCTTGGAGGTTTTGCCAGCTGCTGTGGACATTCTCAGCACTCACTCTCTCTCTCTCTCTCTGTCGGTCAGCCATTTTGAAAAATGTTGCCAAGCTGTTATATGCACCATATATGGTGTATAAAACGGATTGCCAACATGACTTGTGGAACATTTGCCATACATTATGGAAGGTGCCGGGCAAATGGCCCGAGTTTACCCAGGTCCCGGTGCCTGAAACCTGGGTACACTTGGCCGAACCACCCCTTGCGTGGGGACCACCAGTTGTGATTTTGGTGAAATTGGGCAGGCAAGTGGCCCCGAGTTTACCCAGGGCCCTGTGCATGAAACCTGGGTACCTGGGTGCCAGCTGCTGTGGACATTCTCAGCACTCTCTCTGTCGGTCGGCCATTTTGAAAAAATGTTGCCAAGCTGTTTTATGCACCATATATGGTGTATAAAACGGATTGCCAACATGACTTGTGGAACATTTGCCATACATTATGGAAGGTGTCAGGCAAATGGCCCGAGTTTACCCAGGGCCCGGTGCCTGAAACCTGGGTACACTTGGCTGAAAGTTCAGATCTGGCTGTGAAATGTGAAGAATCAGCGCATGTGATGCAGCACAGCCAAATGAGACACATAGCTCCTCTCTCCTTACCAGATGTACAGAGCTTATCTCGCCTTACCAGATGTACAGAGCTTATCTCGCCTTACCAGATGCACAGAGCTTATTTCGCCTTACCAGATGTACGTAGCTCCTTACCAGATGTACAGAGCGTATGTTGCCTTACCGGAGGCAAGAGCATGTTGGGGCTGCAAATTACTTGGTGTGTTCGCGGAGGGGTGCTCGAGTCTGGGGTGCCAGGGTTCGAGGGGTGGGCCTGGTCCTCCATTATGGAAGGTGTCAGGCAAATGGCCCGTGTTTACCCAACAACGGACTCTCAACATGAGTTTTGGGTAATATCATAAAACCGCTATCTAATGTTTGTCCAGGAGATGGCAGAAAAGACCTCCTCAGAGGCACTCCTGCCAATACTATCCTTTGGTCTATTGACTTATACTGGCCGTGTCCCTCGTATACACCGGGTGTCCCTTAGGGGCCACCCTGTGTATACGAGGGGCAGGGCCAATACTTGCATTGACATGTGCTGTCCGTGTCTCTCGTATACACCGGGCGCCCCCCGTTTTCCCTTATGGGCCACCAAGTGGATGACAGTGCTAAGGTGAATACATCGCTTCGGTGTAGGCGAGGATTCACTTGTCTTGGTCCGCCCGATGTATACGAGGGACACGGCCCGCGCGGTTCAGGGAAGGTCGGGTATACCCGGTGTATACGAGGGACACTGCCCACACACCACCAACACCTTTGGCCGTCGCCTCCACTTGGCGGCAGTTATGGGAAAGCCGGGGACACCCGGTGCGTACAGGGGACACTACCCACACGCCAACACCACCTCTGGCTGTCGCTTGCACTTTGCGGCAGTTAAGGGAAAGTCGGTGCCACCCTGTGTATACGGGGGACGCGGCCCACGCGGTCAAGAGAAAGTCGGGGCCGCCCGGTGTATACGGGGGACGCGGCCCACGCGGTCAAGGGAAAGTCGGGGCCGCCCGGTGTATACGGGGGACGCGGCCCACGCGGTCAAGGGAAAGTCGGGGCCGCCCGGAGTATACGGGGGACGCGGCCCACGCGGTCAAGGGAAAGTCGGGGCCGCCCGGTGTATACGGGGGACGCGGCCCACGCGGTCAAGGGAAAGTGGCGGCCGCCCGGTGTATGCGGGGGACGCGAGCCACGCGTTCAAGGGAAAGTCGGGGGCCGCCCGGTGGACACGGCGGGCGCGAGCCACGCGTTCAAGGGAAAGCCGGGGCCGCGAGGTGTACACGAGCGCCGCGGCCAATGCATCCCCCTTGCTCCACCCCGTGGCGGAACGCGGAACTGCGGAAACTTTGGGGATTTTTCGCGCGGCCCCCCGGCGACCGAGAGGAGCGGGGCCGGTCTCGGAAAATCTGGGGCAGGGGCGGGCGCGCGCCGGCGCGCCCCGCGGGCCCGCCCAGGCGCGGGACCCGGGGCCGCGGGGGGGCGGACGCGTGGCGCGCGCCCCGCTCTTCCCTGCGTACCAGAACAATTCTTCACAGAATTCATCTTGCAAATGGTAAAACAATAACACTTTTAATCTAACAAACAAAGCTTTAAGCTTCCACATAGTCCCCCCTTTAAATAGGGTTTTAAGCTAATTAACAACTGAGAGAGGTCTTATGTTCTTATTGTAAATATCCTGTGAATATATGTGATGTATTTAAGTGAGTAAAATGAATAAAAATGTAAAGTAGTGAAATTACATTATGTACAAAGTTAAGCAACCCTAAATGATTGCTCTTATTTAGGTCTGAAATTTCAAGTTCGACTAATTAATTAAGATCAATTAAGTTCCTATTATTAAATTCCACATTATTTTAACTGTGTTAGACTATGATAAACTAAACCTATTCACTAATTAGACCAAATCCGGCTACTCTGTAGCTCTTTCCAAAAGTCTCCCTCAGGAACACATCTCATCAACTCATCCATGGACAAACATCCATGTCTATCAAACTCACAAACTACGTGTCGATGAAGGGGACCTTCAGGTCAGCTTAGGTCCTCCAGTCGAAAAACCCACCCGTCCTAAAAGTCGGGAGAAAACGTCTGGAGGCCACAGAGAAAACTCATTCTCGGCCAATCTGAACCAGAGATCCCTGCATTGAATCTAATATGTATCATTATCATCTATTTTAAGGACCTTTCATGCCAATCAGGTCCTGGTTCATCATTCCTATTCACCACAATATTTGTAATAGAAAACATTGACCATGTTGAAACTCTGGAGCTGAATATCACTAGAATGGATGCTCCCATTCAATCAGAGTGCATAAACAGCTTGAAACAATTCAGAACATTAAAACGACATAAAGACAAACTTGATGTCATAACAGAAAATTGAAGAAAAACATCAGTTAAATTCTCAGCAGCAAAACAGTGTAGTTCAGTCTCTGTCCTTGGTCTTCCTGGAACATTCTGTAGTCCCTTAGATTGGTTCTTTTCAACTTTATTGTTCTGCCATTGCATATATCCTGGTTCAGGGTCCCACAAAGTCTTCATGTGCCCATAGGTCTCTGAGTCCCTTCTAACCCATACAAAACTTAAAAAAATTAAAGAATATGAAAGTAACTAGTTTATATAGTATAAAAACCTAAGTTGTGCAAAAAGGAGATTGTTGTAACTTCAGGGTTAACCCCGGCCAAAATAACAACCAAAACAGATGTGCCTTTTATAGATAAAACTTACCTGATAAAAGAAATTGAAACCAAATACATTCATCTTACCTTCCTAAATTAACAGAAACAGGAGAAAATATTGTTCAACTATCACGACCAGAGACAGGGAACCCAAATTCAGCCAAGCACAAAGTGATAAGTAAAAAGGTTTATTCAGTAACTCAGGGTCAGAAAGCAGGAGAACAGCAGTCAGCTTCCAGGAACCACTGAGGACAGAGAGACTAGTTAGTGGCTGAATAAAACTCAGGATTTGCAAAGAGTTAGATAAAGCCACTAACCTTCTCAATCTGGGGATGAGGCACAGAATCCAGAGGAGGAAGTGATCCAGACAGTTAATGAAGTCGGATTGCCGACTGTTCCAAATCCTCCGGGCAATCAGCTGAAACTGTGACAGGAACACAGAGAGCTGTGATTGTCCTCTTGACAACAATTCCAGGAGGACTTGAGAGCCAGGGGGGCTCAGGCTGAATAAACCAGTGGTTAGGCTGAGGCATAAATCCACGGACAGAAACGGTCGAATTCCAGGGCTAGAGGCGTCAGACAAGGGGCAGGCAGAGGCAGAAAACCAGAGGCAGAAAATAGAGTCGAAATCCAGAAATCCAATCCGTCAGACAATTAGCAGGCATCCAGGCAAAATCCATGAGGCAAGGCAAGGTCAGAGAACAAGATCAGTCAGGAAGGAACGCTGGATAACTACTCACAAATGTTTTCAAATATCTGGCACTGTCTGCTAGGGTTGCCAACTCCTTGATAAACAAATAAGGGGCACCTCCTGGTAGGGCTATCCAACCCCACTGTCTGCACCTCTACCAGCCTGGTGATTTTTTTTCACCCTTTTTCTTTGTGTGAAATGACTTTGGAAACATTGGACTCAAACCCAAGTTTAATTCGATGCATATTTTGACTGCTACAAATATCCATGGAAAAACAATTATTCAGCAATTTATAAAATAATTCATTCTTTTTGCAAAATAAAATTACTAGACAACAAATCTATCTATCTATCTATCTATCTATCTATCTATCTATCTATCTATCTATCTATCTATCTATCTATCTATCTATCTATCTATCTATCTATCTATCTATCTATCTATCTATCTATCTATCTATCTATCTATCTATCTATCTATCTATCTATCTATCTATCTATCTATCTATCTATCTATCTATCTATCTATCTATCTATCTATCTATCTATCTATCTATCTATCTATCTATCTATCTATCTATCTATCTATCTATCTATCTATCTATCTATCTATCTATCTATCTATCTATCTATCTATTTATGATGTGAGCACAATTGCAAAAAAGTGGCACAGCTTCGCCGAAACACGTTGTTTGAGCTTTCACGGTGTCCGTAGATTTCCTGCGGCGGAAGCACGGCGGGCTGGTTACGAGCGCTGAACAAGCACGTGCCTTTTTTGTCGCGTAAGCGGCGAGGAGACGCTGGGGAAACCGCATCTGATGGGGAAACGCGAATCGACGTCTGTATCTATCCTTAGCAATGGTACCTGCTGGCCAATGAGATGAGCTGAAATATTCTGTCAGCTCATTGGTCACAGAGCAGGATATGGCTGGTAATGAATTTACCGTAATGTTAAATATAAAGCACCCCATCATTTATTGATTCCATTGACATTTTAGTGAAGATTTTTGATCCACCTAATAATACGGGACTACGTGCATCCCGTTTCAGCTCAATACGGGACGCGTACGTTTTATTCTAAATATGGGACGATTCCGTTTTTCAAGGGACGGTTGGCAACTCTACCGTCTGCCTGTCAGAGGGCTGTATGCAACTGCAGCTCCACAGGTGTGTTGCATGACGGTGATTGCGCAGCAGCGCAGCAGCAGACAGGTGAAGCAGATGAGTTGATTGCCGCAGATGGTCGCCTCGTCGTGTTGGTGCGCATTGTTTTTTTTTTTTGCTTTAAAACAGTCTTCTGTGATGGTACCTGGAGCTCTCTCACCAGAGAACAACTAATGAACATCAGAGCTACTACACCAGAGTTGTTATTTCCAACTTTTCTGCCTACTGCTCTGGAATTTTTGGACATCTTGGTCAAAGGTGCGCTCATCTTTGCTCACGCGGTGAAATGCCGGAAGAGAGGGAAACGGGCTGGGGTGCTGGTACGTCTTCGCCAGCGTGGACTACGAACACTGTAACCTGGAATATTTCTCTCTAACGTGCGCTCATTTGGGAGCGAGAGGTCTGATCTCTGAGCCAAAATAATTAAAACAGTACTCAGAAATATTCTCCCTTGAAACAATCTTCACGAGAGGGGACTTTATTCAGAGCGCACAAACAACATCTTCACAACAATTCCAGAAGTCTCCCTCCCGTTCAGTCTTTACAGGGCGGTTTTTATACAGAAACAAAGCATTGGTGTGTATTTGGATTCTCTTGACCAATTGAAATACATCATATTCATTTACGTAATCCATCTGGCATTTATCTAAGGAAACCAAGCAGATTGCATCCAGTCAGTGACTTGCAGCATTCACTCCTCCTGGATGAGCATGTAGAGACAGTGGACAGTCATTGGCGTTGACTTTGCAGCAATCCCTCATACTGAGCATGCATGTAGCGACAGTGGAGAGGAAAAACTCCCTTTTAACAAGAAGAAACGTCCAGCAGAACCAGAACCAGGCTCAGTGTGAGCGGCCATCTGCCACGACCGACTGGGGGTTTGAGAGAACAGAGCAGAGACACAAAGAGAACAAAGAAGCACTGATCCAGGAGTACTTTCTGTGGGAAGGAAAAGTAAATGTTAATGGATGTAGCTCCTTTAGTCGTTTCATCTAGAAAGAAAGAACAGATAAACTCTGAGCCAGTTTTCAAGGTTAGAGTCTGAAAGAGAAGAGAGCACATAGAGTTTGTTACAGTTAAGCTCAGTCAATCGCCATGTCTGGGAGAGAGAAAGGGTTAAACACTAAAAGACAGGGCTATGTGGATCATTGGTAGAGGGTGAGCATTAAGTTGTTGCCAGCAGAAGCTCGGACGATTCCCCTCTCCAGAAAGATGTCATTGGTAGACACAGAGCCAGGCCAGGTGTAACTTCTAGGGAGAGAATAGAGACAACAAAGTTAAAAGGTGAAATAACAGCAAATAATGCAAAATTGGAGAATAGTGTGAGAATGTAGCGAAGAGGGTGAAAGTGGTCGTTATGTCCTCCAGCAGCCTAAGCCTATAGCAGCATAATAATGGTAAACACAATAATAACACTTTTAATCTATTCAAACACAGCTTTATGCCTCTACATATTCCCCCCTTAATTAGGTTATTTAAGCTAATTAACAGCTGAGAGAGGTCTTATATTCATATTGTAAATATCTTGTGAATATAAGTGATCTATTGGAGTAAGTAAAATTCTGTTTAGAGATCCTATGCTACTCTGTAGCTCTTCCCAAAAGTCTCCTTCAGCAACACATCTCATCAATTCACCCATGGAAAACATCCATGTCAGTCAAACTCACAAACTTACGTATTGATGAAGGGGACCTTCAGGTCGGCTTAGGGCACACCTGTCAAAAAACCCACCCGTCCTAAAAGGCGGGGAAAAACGTCTGGAGGCCTCAGAGAAATCTCATTCTCAGCCAATCTGAATGAGAGATCCCTGTATTGAATCTAATATGTGTCATTACCACCTATTTCAAGGACCATTAATGCCAATCAGGTCCTGGTTCATCATTCCTATACACCACAATATATGTAACAGAAAACATTGACCATGTGGAGCTGAATATCACAAGAATGGATGCTCCCATTCTATCAGAGTGCATAAACAAGTTGAATCAATTCAGAACATTAAAACGACATAAAGACAGAAAATAGAAAAACATCGGGTAAATTCTCAGCAGCAAAACAGTGTAGTTCAGTCTCTGTCCTTGGTCTTCCTGGAACCTTCTTTAGTCTCTGAGATTGGTCTTTTGAACTTTATTGTTCTGCCATCTCATTTATCCTGGTTCAGGGTCCCACAAAGTCTTCATGTGTCCATCGGTCTCTGAGTCCAACACCCAAAAAGGTTACTTGTACGGCCAGTGTCTGGATTGGTGTCATTCTGAAAAGACAGAGAATACTGACCAGTATCGTGCTAACCCATGACATTGAAGTACCACATGTCTAATTAAATATCCTTTCTTGATGTCTCCACAGTCCGATTACTGTTTGTGTCCATTTAACTGCTCCAAACCATACAAAACTCTAAACAATTAAAGAATATGAAACCAACTAATATACTTAGTATCAAAACTTAAGTTGTGCAAAAAAGGAGATTGTTGTAACTTCAGGGTTAACCCAGGCCAAAATAACAACCAAACAGATCTGTCTTTTATGGATAAACCTTACCTGATAAAAGAAATTGAAACCAAAGACATTTATCTTACCTTCCTAAATTAACAGAAACAGGAGAAAACGTTGTACAACAAAAATGGCAGTCAAACCCTTACTAATCTCCTCTTAGTTATTACATCATACATGTTATCCAAGCATTAGACGTCAGGGAACTTGTTCAGATCATAGTTGTAACAGAAGTATCACATGTAAATTGTGTATCGTTGTATCGGTAGCATAACCTTTTCTGTATTTCCTTATTGTCCTTTTTCCTGTATTTCCTCAATGTCCTCCTTCATCATAGTCCAATGTGATGATGATATGAACAGGGTGTGATTACTTTCACAGCAGTGCTCAAACTCCAGCCCCAAGTACATAGGAATCTCAGAAAACAAAATAATAATGAGCAGAAATGAAACTTTTAAACCAAATTTAACAAGTTAAACTTTCAGAGTAAAATTGTGCTGCAGCAAATATAAAATACATAAGGTTCTTAAGAAATAAAATAAATGGTCAAACCATTTTCCATTCAGAAAGAACTTTCTTCTAAAAGCTCTCTGAACGACAACCCAGGTCCAGCCTCCACATCAACAAAGGGTAACGTTCTGTAGGTCAATTTGGTTCCCTCTCATCACCTGTAAAAGGCTATTGATAGAGAGATCTGAACTGCTCCTTTTAGCAGTGATAATCAATTATATTTGCTCAGGGTTTTCATGCAAAAGAAAGAAACAGTTAGCACGGATAGTTCAAGCAATCACCTTTTCCCCTGGAAGCATGAAGTGCCATTCTACCTCACCCTATCAGAACAGAGCATTTGATAACATTTGCATGTCTTCCATTGGAACAAGGTGGGTAGAATGGGAAAGATTAGCAGCTTCTGAAAAAAGAAAAGAAAAGAGAAAACCTAAAGCAATACAGTTAGTTATTTGTTAGTCATATTATAAATGCAACTCATGCAATCAAACCCTGGGCCTGTTTGTGTCACTTAATTGTGAGGCTGAATCTGTTCCACCATGAAACATTTCTGGTCCCATAATGTTCATCTGTGTCGTTGTACATAGTTCATAGTTGACAGTTTCAAAGGAGATCATGGTAAAGTCGGACATGTACCTATTTCTTATGCAGAAAGGAACAAAATAAAGAAATTAATTAACAACAAAGTTTTGCAGAAAGTCACATTTCTTTTTATATTAAAATAAGATTCCCATAAATTAAAAAAATAAATAAACAATCAATAAAGGATTCAAATTAAAATGAAAATAATAGCTTAAAATTGAATGCACAGATATATATTAAATGTCCAACCAACAGCTAATCTGCTTCTAAACTCATAGAGACTGTTCTAATATCAGTTCTTCAGCTTTTTAAGGTCAAAGCATCAACAGTGAAACATTTCTATTAAATACCGAGTGTATTTCGTAGTAGTAACCTAACCTGTCTATTAACATTATATATACAGCTTCTCAGGCTCTCCTCCGCCCCCCTTTAAACATGTCTGAGTGGGGCGTCAGCGATTTTGCAAGTTTAGACTTTGTTAGACTCTTAATTCCCATTACAGTTTTGCTCAAGTGCAGTATAAATTTGTTTAAAATGTCTGGTTACTTTGAGCTTTTTAATTTGTCCCATTTTAACGTCTTGAATATCTTATATACCTTTATAAAGTGAACTTGTATTTATTGTCAGGTTTAAACAACCTAAAATACTTATAACATCACAAAAAGAAGAGAGAGACAAAGAATTAGTTATATACTCGCAGCGAGGAGAACGGTCAAGATGTGTTCAGTTACAAATCTCGCACCGCTCTGAACAGCATCTGCCTGTACCTCTCTTTTTATTATCTTTGGGGGTCCCTATTTAAAAAAACATTGTTCTCTAAAGGATGGGAAACAACAGCTGCATCGTATACAGGTCATAAACTCCTTTATCTTTTAACAACACACTTCCACAATCTCTCCATCGTAGGATCAGTGTGTTGTCTGTTCAGTGCAATCAGCCTTCATCTTTATGACCTCCTCAACTGGACTGCTTCCTCCTCTGCAAGCTCAGCTCCATTTACGAGCTTTGCCTGCAGACAACTCATCACATCCTTACTCACACAAACATCATGAAAGGTTATAATATCAAATATTCAAGTTAAAGAATATGAGAAAATATAAGATAAATCTATATTAAATTATTCCAACATTTATCATCTGGTTGGAGCTCAAAAGGCAATGAATTATTTTGCTAATGAAAGAACTCATGATGGCCATCATTGTTTTGTTCAGTAGCTGTTTAATGTTGTAGCCTGTTGTAATTCAATATCAAAAATACGTTATTAGTCCCCAAGTGATTAATAAACAAATTTGACAAAATTGTTTTATTTTATTTATTTATTTATTTTATTTAAGATTTGAGAGATATTTGGTTTTTCTATGTTTTGTAAACAGAAAAAAGAATTTAATTGATCTAAGTGAATCTTTTCAGCACATCTTGCATTTATCTCTACAGCCTCTGGTCTGATCTGGCTGGGCTGTTCATTGAGGCCTTGTGCTGCTCTGTCCAAAGCCTTGTTAACGTGTGTGGAGACCATTCCTTTGCTCGGCCTTTTATTTTCTCGGCTCCAGCATTCTTCTCTGTCATCTGATGTCTGAGCAGGCCTTGTGCCAGTGCTCCTTTGTCCACGCAGGCTCTGCTGTGGATTTTCAGTTTGGTTCTCCAAATTAACAGGCTATAATTCACTGAGCAATCAGTGGGAAAAAATACCATGCAGCTTCCTTCATGAGACTTTGCCTCGATACAACAGACACAATATTTTCAACCCTTCTGCCGTAACAGAACATTTCCATTCTTTAATGGCTGCATTATTGTTTCTGCAAGATGAGTTCATTTGTTTGTTTATTTATTTATTTTTAAGCATAAAAATGTTGTATTTGTAAATTATTATCATGCCACTGTTTGTAAAACTTTGAGAAACCGATTAAAATTTCATCTTTCTAATATTAATTTTGTTGAGGTACTTGCAAAAATTGGCAAAGTTCTCCCAATAGCAAAATCCATAACATTACCATTGTAATTTTTAAATGATACGGCGATGTAGTACATATCATAAGCCAGTAACTTGCTATTCATATTCCTTTTTAACTGTTCCTTATTTGTTTTTTGTTTTTTCATTGAGTCATTGTATCATTCTGTCCCTTTAATGTTTAATCTAAAGAAACAATAATTCCATAAAACAAATCAAAGCAAAGGTTCTGGTGCACACCACAAAAGCTCATTTGTTGTTTTAACACAGCAAATTAAACTTAGAAAGCATTTAAGGTAATCAAAATAAGACATGCAGTTTCATTCTCTCATCACATGCAACTTGCTTTAATGGCCACACTCAAACAGATTTCAGTCTGACATCGCATACAGCTCACATAAATGCAAAACACCATCGTTCATACATCATTCAGAGATTCATCCATCTGACATACGCTTTACATGCATCACACACAAAATACCAGTCGACACACTGCCTTTCACTCAATCAGCGCTGATCAAAGCCATTCATAAACCACACCAACTTCATACGTTCTTCACACTCATACTCACACCTGATGTTCTTCCCTGGGGAGTTCAAACCTAATTTATAGTATTTTTGATGTCCCAATTGATCAATTCTCTTACTTTGTGTAAGCTCACGAGTTAATTGTTTGCTTAACTCACTTTGGTCTTTTTAACAAGATCACATTACTACTTCTACAGAACACAGATCACCACTGCTCACCATAGAGATCTCAAACAAAAAAAAAAGAAAAGAAAACAGTGCAATCAACATTGCCACCTCCAAATCATGTACATGTACAATTTCAACAGCTGTGGCCATTTCCAGCGCTTTTTGCCCTCCTGACATCACACGGAGGCACAATTCTCTTACTTCAATTTAAATCCACCGGCTAATTTTCCTCAAGGTCCCCTACGTACCTTTTCTAACAAGTTTTTATATATATGAATTAGCTGTCTCTTAAACAAGAAGGATTAATTCTTGGAGAGAATCAGTATTAACGCCAAGTACTATATGAAAAAAAACCTTATGCTTTGCCTTGGCACCACGACCCAGCCGGGGTTGCGCACTATTTTTTTAAGACTGCCTTATCCAATTCCAACTTTATGTTTTTTGACAGTCTTCCTGCATGTAGGACACTGTGAAGATTGTTAGAAGAGAAAAAAAAAAAAGAGAGAGACCAAAATCTCTATCTATTCACTCCTCAGTCTAGGAGCCCGGGGGGCCGAGATCCTTTCAACAAGAAAAGAGACAAGAACTCACCTTCTCCTGCTGTGGGCCCCGAACCACAGCCACACAAGCCCCTCTCCAGAGGAGCGACCGCAAAACTCTCCCTGTAGAGAGCTCCCCCGTACGGGCCACCAGTATTTGGCACATAACACTCATGACTTTATCAGGATGCAGACTCTCAGGTCAAATTGACCTGGCAGGACTTTTAGGGATGTCAAAACTTTCCCAGCTGAAAGTTCTTATCATTCCCTATTCCTGTGGTCAACTGGACTGCTGACGTGATGTCACACTGACCTGGCAGAGTCACCAGATTTCCTGGCTGCCTGCAATAACAGGCTCATTTGTCTTTCCTCTCGCCAAGAACTTTCCTCTAATGTAATCTGTTTCCAGACAGGCCTGTTTCCTTATGCACAGAAGAAACAATTCACATAATTCATCTTATAATGGTAAAAACAATAATAACACTTTTAATCTATTCAAACACAGCTTTATGCCTCTACACTCACTTCCCAACAAAATTGAGGAAATATAACTGCTGTTGGGGAAAAACAGGGACTTTTATTCATCGGCAGTTTTGTGCTTCACGGAGACGTGGCTGTGTGGATTAATACCGGACTCTGCGCTGCAGCCGGCAGGATTCCAGCTCTACAGAGCGGACAGACACACGGAACTCTCCAGTAAAGCGAAAGGTGGAGGAATCTGTTTCTACCTCAACAGTGGTTGGTGCAACGACGTGATAGTGATTCAGCAGCACTGTTCCCCAGACCTGGAATCCTTCATCATAAATTGTAACCCTTTCTATTCCCCCTGTGAGTTCGCTTCATTCATCCTGGTCAGTGTTTACATCCCGCCGCAAGCTAACGTGCAGGTCGCACAGCACGTGCTCGCAGACCAGATACTGAGTGTAGAGCGGACCAACCCGGACTCCTTGGTTATCGTCGCATGCGACTTTAACAAAGGTAATCTCACCCACGAACTCCCCAAATATAGACAGTTTATTAAATGTCCGACCAGAGAGGACAACATTCTGGATCACTGTTACACCACCATCAGGCCGTCCCACGTGCTGCACTGGGCCAATCCGACCACATCATGGTCCACTTGATTCCTGCATACAGGCAGCAACTAAAGCTCAGCAAACCTGTTGTGAGGATGTCAAGGAAGTGGAGCAGTGAGGCTGTGGAGAATCTCCAGGTGTGTTTAGGCTGTACAGACTGGGATGTGTTCAGGACTACTACCAAAAGTCTGGACAAGTACACAGAGGCTGTGACTTCCTACATCAGCTTCTGTGAGGACAGCTGTGTACCATCATGCACCAGGGTGAATTACAACAACAACAAACCCCGGTTCACAGCCAAACTCAGAAGGTTAAGACTGGATAAGGAAGAGGCGAAGTACAAGTTTGGCAAGGCAGTGAAAGAGGCCAAACAACTGTACTCTGAGAAGCTCCGAAACCAGTTCTCAGCCAATGACTCTGCGTCTGTCTGGAAAGGGCTCAGGCAGATCACCAATGACAAGCCGAAAGCCCCCCACTCCATCAACGAACGACGTCTCGCCAACGACCTGAACGAGTTCTACTGCCGCTTTGAAAGACAAAGGGACAGTCCTGCAACAATTCCCCACGACACCCCACAACACGCCGGGGACGGCTCTTTCCATCCAGGAGAGGGACGTCAACAAACTCTTCTGGAGACATAACTCCCGGAAAGCTGCTGGACCGGATTCTGTCTCACCAGCCAGCCTGAAGCACTGTGCTGATCAGCTGTCTCCAGTCTTCACAGACATTTTTAACACCTCACTGGAGACATGTCATGTACCAGCCTGCTTCAAGTCTTCCACCATCGTCCCTGTTCCCAAGAAGCCAAGGACCACAGGGCTTAATGACTTCAGACCTGTCGCCCCGACCTCTGTGGTGATGAAGTCCTTTGAGCGCCTTGTGCTCTCACACCTAAAAGACATCACCGACCCCCTCCTGGACCCCCTGCAGTTTGCCTGCAGAGCCAACAGGTCTGTAGATGATGCAGTCAACCTAGCCCTTCACTTCATCCTCCGGCACCTGGACTCTACAGGAACCTACGCCAGGATCCTGTTTGTGGATTTCAGCTCTGCCTTCAATACCATCATCCCAGCTCTGCTCCAGGAGAAGCTCTCCCAGCTGAGTGTGCCCGACTCCCCCTGCAGGTGGATCACTGACTTCCTGACAGGAAGCAGCACGTGAGGCTGGGGAAGCACGTCTCTGACTCCCTGACCATCAGCACCGGTTCCCCCCAAGGTTGTGTTCTCTCTCCTCTGCTCTTCTCCCTGTACACCAACAGCTGCACCTCCAGTCACCAGTCTGTCAAGCTTCTGACGTTTGCGGACGACACCACCCTGATCGGACTCATCTCTGATGGTGACGAGTCTGCTTACAGATGGGAGGTAGACCATCTGTTGGACTGGTGCAGGCAGAACAACCTTGAGCTCAACGCTCTAAAGACAGTGGAGATGGTTGTGGACTTCAGGCAGAACCCAGCCCCACCTGCCCCCATCACCCTCTGTGACTCCACAATTGACACTGTGGAATCTTTCTGCTTCCTGGGAACCATCATCTCCCATGACCTCAAGTGGGAGCCAAACATCAGCTCCCTCATCAAGAAAGCCCAGCAGAGGATGTTCTTCCTGCGGCAGCTGAAGAAATTCAACCTGCCAAAGACTATGATGGTGCACTTCTACACAGCCATCATTGAGTCCATTCTCACCTCCTTCATCACCATCTGGTACGCCGCTGCTACAGCCAAGCATAAGGGCAGGCTGCAGCGTGTCATTCGGTCTGCTGAGAAGGTGATTGGCTGCAGTCTACTGTCGCTCCAGCAACTGTACACCTCCAGGACCCTGAAGCGGGCAGGGAAAATTCTGGCTGATCCCTCCCACCCCGGTCACACACTCTTTGAGACTCTCCCCTCTGGCAGGAGGCTGCGGTCCATCCGGACCAAAACCTCACGCCACAAGAACAGTTTTTTCCCATCTTCCACCAGCCTTGTTAACAAAGGCCAGAAACCACCCTGACACTCTCCCTTTCCCCCACACACCCCCTTGTTTGCTGACAGGACACTTGTAACTTCCAACTCTATGCATTTGTTGTGGAATTTTCTTATCAAAGTGGATAGAAGTTGACTCATAACAAGAGAAAATCCGGACTTTGTCTTATAAGTTTTATTCAAAGGCATTCAGCGTTTGAAGACCCTGACACTGAGGTTAGTCAGTGAAACAGAGCAACGAACAGAAATCACAAACAGTATTTATACTAAAAATGAGGGTGTTATCTCAACTTCAAGGAGTTTTAGAAATATGGCCCCTAGACCCTCCCCGGGTCAGAGTTAACAAAGTTATTTATGAGGCCACCCATCTACCTTCCCTTGAAATATACACTTCAGGAAGGGTTAACCATAAAACTCTCCAGCATTTGAATTTAGAGTCCATCTGCTAATAAAAACAGAACACTAATAAAACACAGAGGTCAGAGGTGAGAGGTAGATGGAAGGTCACCTGTGAGTGATACAACACAGAAACAAATGAGAGAGGTGAAGGGAATATCAGAGCATTTTAAAAGAATTTTCCATTACACTCCTTTCTTCTGATTACAAGATAATCACAAAACTAAAAGAAAATTCTACAAAACCATCACCCAAGGAAAAATGACCTCCACCAACCGGTTATCTGGAAAGAAAGTAGCTAGAGCATAAGTAGCATCAATAGGAACTGGTACCAAAAATGGTTGATCATTAATAGCACGTGGAATCAAACAACAAACATAGCAACTATCATTTCTTATCTTCCTCATGGTTTGATGCATCAGTTGCCACCAGACATTATCAGCATGATCATAGTAGTCAGAAAAGTGATGGATCTCTCTTCGAATCCGCTGATGAGTATTATTAGCACAATTCCTCAAATTAGCCTTACATTGTCTTTGCTGTACCTTTTCCCAAATGAACACAAGAGTTATAAAAATACTTGAAATACCAATCATTAGCATCAGAACAGACCATCTTCCATTTAACTGCATCGTGACCTTGAAGTGGAATGTCCTTTCTTCTGGTACTGAAAGCAAACAGTTTTTTCTCAAAGAAAACAAATTATAAACAACTTAAAAAAAAATTAATAATCCTGCTGCCTCTCCTGAGTGGCTTCTGCGCTTCAAGCTGCCCTGTCACCAGTCTGGTACAGGTGGGCGGTCGTAGGAAGCTCCTCTAGAAATATATTTAGAAACAGGAACTCTAACCTGCTTGAAGTTAGGCTTCCATAGTCCAACTTATGATTTCTAACTTTCAGGCAATGCGATGGCCTTAAGTAGATTCTGAAATAACGTTGCACTGCCCAAGGGATTATTGTGCCCTTGTAAGAACAGTGTTCTTCAACCACCTCTTCAATCACTCGCCAGTGATCAGCTTACAGTTCTTTATCTTGTGGTGGTCCGCTGTCCTCACACCTTTCAGGCCGTGGATGATCCATTTGGAAGATGACTTGTGTCCTGGAAGCCAGATGAAGCTGGAGGAGCTGGAGCTTTCCTGCAGCTTTCCTGGGTGTCTAGTAGGATCTGATATGGGCCATTCCAGCGCCTGGACTTCCTGTGTTTTCTCCTAGATTCTCTGACCAGAATCCAGTCGCCAGGAATAAAGGACTGGAGGGTGGAAGTGGCTGTTTCTGGTAATGCAGCCTTCACCGTCTGTGAAACTTGAGAAAACACAGTGGACAGGTTTTGACAGTAAAACAACATCCTATCTTCACACAAAGATGTGGAAGAAAATTATCTTGGCAATATCCCCATGTCCAAATTAGGAGACCTGCCACACAGCACTTCAAAAGGACTGAGATTTGCCTGTGTCCTTTGTCTCAATCTCATATAAGTGAGAACAATAGGTAGAGCCTTCACAACACTTGGCTAATTTTCAATTCAAAGTCCCATTCTCAAACCTAAGTGCTTAACTACATGAACTCCATCAAAACATCCAACAAAATCCAAAGAATTAATGTTCTGACTTCACCTGATATACTAGCAGTGACCATCAGCTAAATATTCTGAATATCAAAAATGTGACATGATGTTTGAGGAAGGTCTGATTACAGGTCAACATTTCATAGTTTCAGAAAACCCAAAAAGAATTTCAAAAATGGTCTAATCTGTGGAGATGTAAAATTTCACAAAAGAATCAACACCATAATTTCAGAGAGGTTATCATAATGTGGTCTTAGGGAGCTATGCACCATTTATATAACAAAGTACAACGTCTCTCTCGCATTGTCACTAAGTCCTCACTGGAGGTCTGAGCTACCCTTTTTCCCATGAGTGCTAAAACGTTTGGAACCCCATGTTACTTTATTCTGACATTCCCCTCTTCTGGCGCAGGGTCCAACCCATGCGACAATCCAGCAAAAGGTTTGTACAAAAATGTTTTAGTAACCAAGATCACATTACATAGAACCAAAGAAATGAATTCTGACATAACTATGTGTCACTATGAATTTAACGAAAGCAACATAAAGAAAATCCAGATGTTTTTAACTGCAATTCAGTTCCATCAACAACTAAACACAAACTTTAGTTATTCACGTCATCAATGTCTCACTTAGAAATTAGTCACATATCATCCTAATTTGTCTTGTACAAAGATGAGTATTAGATTAATGGACATCCAATGTAATTTGGATGAATAAACCCTACAAATTGAATCAAATAAATAATTCCCACCAAGTATAAAGGCATGACTCTGATTCTTTATCAAAAATATATTCCTTACTTTTGCATATCTTGAACTGTCAGCTAGCTTAATGGCACCAGGGAAACTTTCAATCTAATAAATCACCAATGATTCTGCATGCAAAACTAATTCTTCAAACTAGTTTAAACTATTTCATTAACCTTTTAGTAATAAAACACATAAATCTAAAAGTCATGCTACATCCTTAATTATTATACAAAAAAAACATGTTTTTAAGGCAACAATCACTACAAGCATTTTGATTCTATTGTCTCTTAAACAGTTAAAACTCAGGAAGGGAGGTGCTGAGCGTTACCATGACAGCAAAGGCATGAACCAACCTAGTAGGTGGGCGGAGTCAGGCAGAACTAACCTCTGATTGACAGCCTTCATCCCATCCCACATTAGTGTAACTTAAACTGCAAAGCTATTAACATGCACCTACCTGAGAAACAAGCTGCTTCTTAACTCTCCTGAAAACTCAAAGTTTTAATCAATCTGAGATTTAGAAACATTATTCTAAACATGGATTATTGTTTCATGCAACATATAATCAAACATTCATACCAACAAAACAAAGACAAAACATCAAAGAGAGACAAATGGCCAAATTTGAAGCTTCAAGAATTCAAAGAAATTTTTAACAATCTCTTTTCAGAATATGTTTTCTCAACCATATCTTTTAATGCTATAATTGATCAATTTTGTTATGACAATCGTCAGGATCCTTTTTAAAATGAGTGCACATAGTCCAAAGAGATCTCAAAGTATTTAGAAGCACAGCAACAGTTTTCTCTTATATGAATCCAAATTTACTGATGCTGAAACCTTTTGCTAATTCTTTGTACTGTAACTCTGTAATAATAACTACAATCCTGAGAGTTATTGTTATAGTTCTCTTTTTGTTTGGCTCAATTTGATCGCAGCTGCATTGCAGAATTTCAAGTTAAATGCAAAGAAGTATTTTTTATTTAATTCAATTCAAATTCAAAGATACTTTATTGATCCCCGAGGGGAAATTAGAAAAGTCGGCATTGACATTTTTATGGTATACCCAAACTAAACAAAACTGCAATGTTTGACTTAATCAGAAATTAAGATAAGAAGCTTGTCTCCAAACTGGACTTTTTCCCACATAGTGTTTCAAAAGGAGAACAAACTTCATTTTCTTTAATTTGGCTATTTAAATTTTGAGAGTTGGGGAAAACTTATTACTAGAACCCCTCTTTTACAATCCAAATGCTGATAAATGTTTCAATATTTTATCTCTTAGTAATCTGAAATTACCTTGTGTACCTTTGTACTCATATGTATTCCTTTAATCTTTAAACCCTAAGAAATCAAACAAGGAGACTTGAGTTTGAGCCGACCATCCTCTTACTGTTAAGAGAGCCTTTATTTCTTTTCTTTTCCTAAAATAAAGGATTTTACTTGTCTTTATTCCGTTATACAAGTCCTAACCTTGGTTCCAAAACTAAACTCTTCAACCCCAATCTGTGTTCCCCAGAGTAGAAATTTTGAGTATTATTGCATTTCAAAGTCACCAAAATGACTGGAACTCATCATTGGCTTAGATCTATTTTAATAAGTAATCAGCCTACCTTTAATTAAGTCTTATAATTTCATGGACCCAAAATCTATGGCTTACGGGCTTCAGGAGTCCAGGAACCACAAGTTGAGTACTACTGCATTGAACAATGGTGTTAACTTTCTGCAGAGGTTGAAGGATTGGCTAAATATATTGTTTCTGCTTGGACAATAATCAGATTTAAAATCACTAGTTCACAGCTCCTAATTTACCTCAGATCATATTTGCTTCGAACCCAGTTCATAAGAAGCTTCAGACAAACATTATGCTAAAAAAAACCAAGAACAAAACAAACAAAAACCAGATCTGTTTTAAAATAAAGAAAAAGCATGCTTAAAAAACTTGGTACTGTGGTGGAAAATAACTCCACGGTTCTGAAGGCCTTTTCATGCAGAGTCTTTTAGGAAACATGAGATTAGTTTAATTTTTGTGTGGTACCACTGTCCAATCAGATTCTTTCTAAATAACCCAATTTTTCATACTCATTTTAAAGGTTTGTTTTACCAAGGAAAATGTGTTTAACAAAACCAATTACTCTGAAAAGTTTTAAAAGTTTTTAGCTGGTGATATCTTAGAAAACAACAAGTGTTTTAATATTTCTATGCAACACAGAACTGATCAGGTGTCCTTTCCTTCTCCAAAGGGAGAAAAAAGAACCTGCAGAACCAAACCTTTCATAGTTTTTTGTCAGGACCTGATATAAGGTACAGTGTAAATCAACACGCTGCATGAATCAGAAGAGGGAAGAAAAAACCTAATATAACCTCTTCCCAGCAGCTGCTGTGAAAAACAATGAATTTGTACTTTCCATAAGCGTCAGTTAACACTTGCGGACAAAAACTGCACCAAACTGTAAATACTGTGTCAGAGACTGTATGAAGACCATCTGCAGTAGAACTAAGCCTGTTTTAATGAGGTCTCTACCCATTAGATTTATGGAATACAAACTCTGACAACAGAAAATAATATCTGAAGGAGAAACCCATCAGGTTTTACGCATGCGCTTGGTTTTAAAAATGCTCCTTCATGAGATCTGTCCTGAGAATAACATAGAAACACTTGGTTACTGCTGAGTTTTGGAGATGTTGTAACTTCCTCTGCATTTTCATAACTTTTAATAACTATAATAATTGATCCTGAATATTCCACGACGAAAGAGAACTTGTTTCTCTGAAAGAATTAACTGGAAAGTATCAAATGAGTTAAGTTATCACCTTTTTAAAGATACTTTTCTAACCCTAAAATAATATTTTAACCCGCTATATCTGTCAACGTCAAGCAAGCGTAACATGAGCAGCGGTTAATAAGCGTTCTTCATTGCAGAAAATAGGAAAAGATTTATGCAAATGTGTGTTTGTACGTTACCCCCATCAGTTTCTAAATCGCTCCAGAGTCAGACTGTCATGGCACACAGTCCTCTATCAGTCCAAAAAACAACCAGGCCCTTCCCCGGTCTGTTGGTGAGACATTCAATCATTCTTTGTCCACTTTAACTTCTCCAGGAGGGAGAAAGAAGAAACTTTGCTCCGGTTTCTCTTCTGCCCGCATAAGATGTGCTTTCAATATAAATCCAGTGTATCGCTCTTCTGGCTCTTGCAAACAGCATGGATCGTTGTCCATCTCAGTGGGTCCAGACTTCTTCTGAGCTTTGTTTTTTTTTTTTTGTAGAAAGTCACACTGTGATTTTCAACATGCAGGAAGGCAGATCTCTCTCTTTCAGGCCGTGCTGGAGAAGCGTCTCTGGCGGAGTAGCCATGGAGAAGGGCAGGTTTCTAAAATCCAGACTCAAAAACGCAGATGTTGAACTCAAATCCCATATATGTGTGTATTTGTGTGTGAGAGAGGCAAAAGAAAAGTTTAGTATAGGTTCAGATTTTGTACAAATACATATTATCAGTCAGTCAGTCAGTTGTCCCCCTGCCTGTCACTTCCTTCCACAACATGAACTATACTCCTTTCTAAAACAACTTTATTTTCGCATCTCTAATGTCCCTTTTCAATTTTACCTTCTTTTCCGACTGATCGCAATATTTAAGACAAACAAAACTTCCTTCAGGAAAGTTTTAACTCTTTAACCCCTTAATTGATGCACTCTGTGCTTTTTAATCTTTTCTTATGTTTTTTTATTTATTTTTCCATCAACTGTTTTACTTGAAACTTTTTAAACTATTTTACTTATTTACACTCAAACTTCCACGCTGTGAAAAACCAAACTTATCTTCCAAATTAAAGCACATTTAACACAATCATCCCCACTTTTTCCTTTCATTATTTTATAAATCAGAGTATGAAGAAGGAGACACCCCTGATGCCTCAAGGTTCCGGAACCATTTTTTTTTACCTGTTCAGCGGCACGTCTGCCCACTGGCTTTTCTCCTTTATGAGGTGTAGAAAATTGCTAAAAACCACCCGCAAAACCCTGTGTTTTGCTTTATCTTATTGTTACCAATAAGAACCTCCCTGCAATTCCTTTTGCAGGGTAACCGGGCCCTCAGCTGATGTCCTCCCTCTCGCAACTCTGGAACCTAATTAATTAGTTAGGAGATGATGGTTAATGTGTAATAAAAATAATAATATACATTATATCATACAGAGCAACTTCTCACCCAGATATATTTGAAGACAAATTGTTCGGATCTAATCAGCCAGAAGCCGCAGGCGGACATGAGGACTCCCCTACCGTAATATGGAGGTGGACTGAGAACAACTCTCAGGCTGGCCAGGCGTCCGTGTCCCATCCTGCGGTCTCCTCTGGCACGTTAGATCCTGTTCGTGACGCTAAAATTGTTGTGGAATTTTCTTATCAAAGTGGATAGAAGTTGACTCATAACAAGAGAAAATCCGGACTTTGTCTTATAAGTTTTATTCAAAGGCATTCAGCGTTTGAAGACCCTGACACTGAGGTTAGTCAGTGAAACAGAGCAACGAACAGAAATCACAAACAGTATTTATACTAAAAATGAGGGTGTTATCTCAACTTCAAGGAGTTTTAGAAATATGGCCCCTAGACCCTCCCCGGGTCAGAGTTAACAAAGTTATTTATGAGGCCACCCATCTACCTTCCCTTGAAATATACACTTCAGGAAGGGTTAACCATAAAACTCTCCAGCATTTGAATTTAGAGTCCATCTGCTAATAAAAACAGAACACTAATAAAACACAGAGGTCAGAGGTGAGAGGTAGATGGAAGGTCACCTGTGAGTGATACAACACAGAAACAAATGAGAGAGGTGAAGGGAATATCAGAGCATTTTAAAAGAATTTTCCATTACACGTTACATTAACGCTCAGCTTGGACTTCTGCTTTACTTGCACTGCCATACTTGCACACACTGACCACCTGCACTGTTGTACCGTTCTCGCATCTTATACTGCTCTACATACTGCTCTACATTTACTCTCACTCACTTAAAACTGTGCACATATATTTATATTTATATTGTAGTTATATTTATACTGTTTAATTTGAGTATTGTATTGCACCGACTATGCCAAAACAAATTCCTTGTATGTCCAAAAATGTACTTGGCAATAAAGCTTTTCTGAATCTGATTCTGAAATTAAACAGTGTAAATCTTCTAGATTAGAATTGTGCTGCAGCAAATATACAATATATAAGGTTCTTAAGAAATAGAATAAATGGTCAAACCGTTTTTCATTAAGAAAGAACATTCTTCTAATAGCTCTCTTAATGAGAGCCCAGGTCCAGCCTCCACATCAATGAAGGGTAACGTTCTGTAGGTCAATTTTGGTTCCCTCTCATCACCTGTACTGATAGAGAGATCTGAACTGCTCCTTTTAGCAGTGGTAATCAATTATATTCGCTCAGGGTTTTCATGCTAAAAAAAGAAACAGAAGTTAGCAAGGATAGTTCAAGCAATCACCTTTTCCCCTGGAAGCATGCTTAGTGCCATTCTACCTCACCCTATCAGCACAGATATTGTTGTAAACTATGTGTTGCTCAGACATTATTCTGAAAAGAGATTGACATTGCTAGCTACTGTGTTTTTTGGACAGTAAGTCAAAATAAGTTGAACAGTCTTCAATTTGATCCAGTGACTGAACATAGTATGTCTCGTGCGCTTTTTATTATCATTCAGAAATTAGTCATTTTATAAAACCGTGTGTGACCTCACCTCATGCGTTACTTTATTCTTAAATCGATCTCATAAACTTTTGACTTAACCCCCCTTTGATCAGAAAAATACATAAGAACATTTAGATGTGTTATTCAGGCTTCACCGATAAGCTCAGGTTTCCCTTCTTACTCTACATAATACATGAGATTTGTCACTTTTGTACTTCAAATGGTCCTCTCACTGACAGTTAAATAATTTTTCTTATTTATATTAGATGCTGTTTTTTTAATGAGAGATGCATGTTTGAGATGATGCATCCCAGTTTATTCAATGGAGAAGAAGATCTGTAGTTTTCAACTGCCACTAAACTGTCACTGTGGGGCTGCCGAGGTAAATCAAGAGAGAATGGTGGCCAAAGCCAGTCTACCTCTATCTCACTCCACGTCTGTCCGTCTCCTCTCTCTCTAGTTCTTTAGGCGATTTTAGTTTGATTTAGTCTTTTTTCCAGCTTTTTTAGTTCTACCTTTTCGCTTTACAGTTCATGCCATTTTTATTTTAACATATATTAGCATTGACTTCAGCTTCTTTAGGTTATATTTTCTTCAGTTTGCTCCAGTATCATCTAGCTCAGCTGGTCGTCTTTTTAGGTTTTGTCAGTTCTTGCATTTCAAGGCTTCAGGAGGAGCAGTGTGGTTTTTGTCCCGGCCGTGGAACACTGGACCAATTCTATACCCTCTACAGGGTGCTCGAGGGTTCATGGGAGTTTGCCCAACCGGTTCACATGTGTTTTGTGGACCTGGAGAAGGCATTCGACTGTGTCCCTCGTGATGCCCTGTGGGGGTTGCTCCAGGAGTATGGAATCGGGGGCCCTTTATTAGGGGCCATCCGGTCCCTGTACGAGCGGAGCAGGAGTTTGGTCCGCATTGCCGGCACTAAGTCGGACCTGTTCCCGGTGCATGTTGGACTCCGGCAGGCTGCCCTTTGTCACCAGTCCTGTTCATAACTTTTATGGACAGGATTTCTAGATGCAGCCAAGGGCCGGAGGGGGTCTGGTTTAGGGACCAGTGGATTTCATCTCTTCTTTTTGCAGATGACATGATCCTGCTGGCTCCCTCTAGCCAAGACCTACAGCATGCGCTGTGGCGGTTCGCAGCCGAGTGTGAAGCGGCTGGGATGAAGATCGGCTCCTCCAAGTCCGAGGCCATGGTTCTGGACCGGAAAAGGGTGGCCTGTACTCTTCAGGTTGGAGGGGAGTTCCTGCCTCAAGTGTAGGAGTTCAAGTATCTCGGGGTCTTGTTCACGAGTGGGGGAAAAATGGAGCAGGAGTTCAACAGACGGATTGGTGCAGCTGCCGCAGTAATGGGGGCACTGTGCCGGTCTGTTGTGGTGAAGAGAGAACTGAGCCGAAAAGCAAAGCTCTCAATTTACCAGTCGGTCTACATTCCTACCCTCACCTATGGCCACCATGAACTTTGGGTCATGACCGAAAGCACTAGATCCCGGATACAAGCGGCTGAAATGAGCTTCCTCCGTAGGGTGGCCGGGCACTCCCTTATAGATAGGGTGAGGAGCTCGGCCATCCGGGAGGGGCTTGGAGTAGAGCCGCTGCTCCTCCACATTGAGAGGAGCCAGTTGAGGTGGCTCGGGCATCTATACCGGATGCCTCCTGGACGCCTTCCTCGGGAGGTGTTCCAGGCACGTCCCACCGGGAGGAGGCCCAGGGGACGGCCCAGGACACGCTGGAGGGACTATGTCTCTTGGCTGGCCTGGGAACGCCTTGGGCTCCCCCCGGAGGAGCTGGAAGAGGTGTCTGGGGAGAGGGACGTCTGGGCGTCTCTGCTGAGTCTGCTGCCCCCACGACCCGGTCCCGGATAAGCGGAAGACGACGAGTATGAGTACGAGATAAAGAAGCCAAATTCCTTTTCTAGCAAGCCTCAACAAAACAAATAAATAAATACTCCTTCGACCAAAGACTCTAAACTGCCAGTTCTGTCGTTTGAAAAAAAAATTATTTTGAATTTTATCCACTAAAAGCATTTATTTAAGCAAGTCACCTCCAGTCTAACATCATAAACAACTATCTGAAATTGTGAAGTGTTTCTCAATGTTCCAAAATTCTCTTCCTCAACATATTTTTTGATGCCTCTAATCTTTAGGAAAACTACTGTTTGCTAACACTGATGTTTTTCAGCAGTTTTACATTCAGCACAAATACTTAAAAGGTAGAAAAGGAAGAATATTCAAAAGTATAATTCTTTGAAGCAACCTAGTAAACTGCTCACCGGTTTTTCCATGCATGTGTAATTCAAAGTTTTTATAAAACTTTCTCCATTTGGCAACTCAACAAATATTTAATGAACTTATTTTTGTGTTTTATCCCAAACATATTGTGTAAGTTAACTAGGTCTATAGTACTTGAAACCCTTTTGTTCCATTAAATGTTATTTTTTTGCGATGCCAAGATGTTTTAATTTATGTTTACCCTATTATATACTTTCCTTTTGTAAAGGTATCTATGTCACAATAAGTCAAATATTTCAAGTGATCCATGCCTAGTTTGCTATTTAATCTGCTTAGCAACTGAAAATTGCTTGTAAATGTCCCTTCATTTACTTTTTATAAACATGTGAATGCTTTGCTTTTCAAATGTACTCGACACATGGACATATTCTAGAATTGCGCCGCTCAAGGTGGCAGCAGGTTGGAGTAGCTCTGTTATTTTTGATTCTGATTTATTCTTTTTTGGGAACTATTCCTCTTGTGGTGGATACAGTTGATTTTTTTTGGACTACTGTCCACTCTGGTGTCGGATGCTGTGCAGCTTGGAGGATTTTTCTTGATACTTTCTATTTTTGGACATTTGTTATGATGCATTGCCATGGCAACGGGGTTGTTTCTTACAACCGGGAGCAGCTGATTAATATCTCAAAAGCTCAAATAATACTTCAACTACAACCCCAAATCCCTGATGAGTTGAAAAGGAGACGCCGTGGATGCACAGCAGGAGCTAAGAGAAGAGAGACAAGGAGGAAGTTCAAACCATCTCTTCCGTCGATTATGATGGGCAATGTGAGATCGTTGGGAAACAAGTTGGATGAACTCCAAGCCCTACAAAGGACCCAGCCAGAGTACCTGGCATGCAGTATCATGTGTTTTACTGAGACATGGCTGCAGGATCATATCCCCGACTCCAGCGTCTCTCTGCCGGGCTTTTTAACCTTACGAGCAGACAGAGACTTAAAGAGGAGCGGCAAATGTAAAGGAGGTGGACTGGCAGTATTTGTGAACAACAGATGGTGTCATCCAGGAAATGTTACTGTGAAGTGTCAACTCTGCAGTCCAGATATTGAACTGTTGGCAGTAAGTTTTCGTCCATATTATTTACCCAGAGAGTTCACCAGTGTTATTTTGGCAACAGTTTACGTTCCACCTTCCGCTGTTGCCGACACTGCATGTGATGCCATCAGCTCAGTTGTTGCTAAGCTACAGACACAAAACCCCAATGCTTTTGTGGCAATTTCTGGTGATTTTAATCATGCTTCACTCTCTGCTACACTTCCAACGTTTCAACAGTTTGTCAGCTGCTCTACCAGAGGAAAAAAAACATTGGATTTGTTTTATGCAAATGTCAAGGACTCATACATCTCTACAGCAAAACCTCCGCTAGGCAAATCAGATCACAATCTTGTTTTTCTCTGCTTAAAATATAAGCCCCTTGTTCAGAGGCAACCTGTAATAAAGAGGACTGCGAGAAAATGGTGACAGGAAGCTGAAGAAGCTCTGCAAGGTTGCTTTGAGGCTACAGACTGTACCAACCACATGGAGAGGACATCAATGCCATGACTGAGTGTGTAACCGACTATATAAACTTCTGTGTGGATAACATCATCCTCACCAGAACCGTGAGATGCTTCCCCAATAACAAACCTTGGATCACCAGTGACCTGAAGGACCTGCTTAACAAGAAAAAAAGAGCCTTCAGAGAGGAAGACAGAGAATTATTGAGGAGTTTACAGAAGCAACTTAAAGTCAAGATAAGAGACAGCAAGGAGGTGTACAAGAAGAAGCTGGAGAGAAAGCTCCAGCAAAACAATATCAGAGATGTGTGGACAGGGATGAAGAAGATCACAGGCTCCAAGCAGAAGGATGATCAGACCAATGGAGGTCTGGACAGAGCCAATGAACTGAACACATTCTTCAATAGGTTCAGTTCAGACACAAGCTTCGCATCCTCCTCTCCTGCTCACAGCCCAACAGACCTTCCACCCTTCTTTGACCCACAGGACCCACAGCTGTCCAGTAACACCTCACATTTTTTATCTTCCACCTCAATCCTAGACCCTTCTACATGTTTGCCATCAACCATATCAGAAGATGCTGATGCTTCCTTTGCTTCCCCCTTCCACCTGTGTGTCTCAAGAAGTCAGGTGAAGAGACAACTGAAGAGACTGAATAGGAATAAGGCTGCAGGTCCAGATCATGTCAGCCCTAGAGTCCTGAAGGCCTGTGCAGAGCAGCTCTGTGGGATTCTGCAGCACCTCTTCAACCTTAGCCTGGCCCAGAAGAAGGTTCCGGTGTTGTGGAAGACCTCCTGTCTTGTTCCGGTACCAAAGAAAACTCACCCATCAGTCCTCAATGACTATAGACCCGTTGCCCTGACATCTCACATCATGAAGGTCCTAGAGAGACTCCTGTTGGCCCACCTGAGTAAGCAAACAGTAAACCATCAGGACCCCCTTCAGTTTGCTTATCACTGGAGTTGGAGTTGAAGATGCCATCATACACCTGCTTCAACAAACCCACTGTCATCTGGACAAAGCCAGCAGCACTGTGAGGATCATGTTCTTTGATTTCTCCAGTGCATTTAATACAATCCAACCTAATTTGCTTTGTCAGAAACTCCAGAAGACTCAGGTGGAGGCCTCAACAATCTCCTGGATTAAAGACTACCTGACAAACAGACCACAGTTTGTGAGACTGAAGGGTTGTGAGTCTAACCAGGTAGTCAACAGCACAGGAGCACCACAGGGGACTGTACTCTCACCATTCCTTTTCACTCTGTACACCTCAGACTTCCAGTACAAGACAGACTCCTGTCATCTGCAGAAATACTCGGATGATTCTGCAGTTGTGGGGTGGATCAGAGATGGATAAGAAGCTGAGTACAGGATGGTGGTGGACCGCTTTGTGGCATGGTGTGGAAACAATCATCTCATGTTGAACGTGACTAAAACAAAGGAGATGATTGTAGATTTTAAGAGAAACAGGAATAAGTCAAACACTATTTCTATCATGGGAGAAGAAGTGGAGGTGGTGGTGAGTATAAATACCTCGGTGTTCACCTGGACAACAGACTAGAGTGGAGATGCAACTGTGAAGCCATCTACAAAAAGGGACAGAGCAGACTGTACTTCTTGAGGAAGCTTAGGTCCTTTGGTGTTTGCAGCAAGATGCTGCATATCTTCTATAAGTCTGTTGTGGAAAGTGTGATCTCTTCTACCATCATCTCCTGGGGAAGCAGCATCAGAACCAGGGACTTAAAAAAGCTCAACAAGCTGATAAAAAAGGCTGGCTCTGTTCTGGGGACTCCTCTGGAACCTCTGGAGATCATTGTGGAAAGACGGATTCTTTATAAAATGAAGAACATTATGGAGAACCCTGAGCATCCTCTTCATGAGACTGTCCTACAGCAACAGAGTGTCTTCAGTCAGAGGCTTCTTCAGATCTGCTGTAAGACGGAGCGCTACAGGAGATCCTTCCTGCCCACAGCCATCAGCATCTACAACGGCTCTTTGAAGAAACCTACATAATATGAGCTATAACAACATTTAATTTCCCTTTGGGATTGATAAAGTATTTTTGAATTGAATTGAATTGATTGTATTGTAGGAATGACTCACCGGTATCCCTACGGGAACCTCCAGTTTCAATTAGATAAATCATGAAGCAACATGCGAATGTTTCTGTACCTTACTTTCCCCTATGTAACAGTGCATTTGATAACATTTGTATGTCTTCCATTGGAACAAGGTGGGTAGAATGCGAAAGATTAGCAGCTTCTGAAAAAAAAAAAAGAGAAAACTTAAAGCAATACAGTTAGTTATTTGTTAGTCAGATTTTAAATGCAACTGATGCAATCAAACCCTGGGCCTGTTTGTGTCACTTAATAATTCAATTCAATTCAGTTTATTTATATTGCGCCAATTCGCAACACATATCATCTCAAGGCACTTCACAAACGTAAGGCACATGCATTCCAATTAATCCTAACCATTGAACAGTGCAGTCAGATTCAGTTATTTAATGAAATTGGATAAAAAGTTGTTCTGTCTAAGGAAACCCAGCAGATTGCATCCAGTCAATGACTTGCAGCATTCCCTCCTCCCAGATGAGCATGTAGAGACAGTGGACAGTCACTGGCATTGAGTTTACAGCAATCCCTCATACTGAGCATGCATGTAGCGACAGTGGAGTTAAAAAACTCCCTTTTAACAGGAAGAAACCTCCAGCAGAACCAGCCTCAGTGTGAGCCACCATCTGCCACGAGTGACTGGGGGTTTGAGAGAACAGAGCAGAGACACAAAGAGAACAAAGAAGCACTGATCTAGGAGTTCTTTCTATGGGAAGGAAAAGTAAATGTTAATGGATGTAGCTCCTTTAGTCGTTTCACCTAGAAAGAAAGAATAGAGAAACTCTGAGCCAGTTTTAAAGGTTAGAGTCTGAAAGAGAGCACATAGAGTTAGTCACAGTAAAAGTTCAGTCAATTGCCATGTCTAGGAGAGAGAAAGGGTTAAACACTGAAAGGCAGGGCCATGTGGATCATCGGTAGAGGGTGAGCATTAAGTTGTTGCCAGCAGAGTCCTGGACGTTGCCCCCTTCCAGAAAGGTGTCATAGGTAGACAGAGTCAGGCCAGGTGTAGCTTCTAGGAAGAGAAAAGAGTGAGAACAAAGTTAAAAGCTGAAATAACAGCAAATAATGCAAAATTGGAGAGTAGTGTGAGAATGTAGCGAATTGTTATACCACAATGTAGCCATTGTTATTCTAAAAACCACAACGATTGGGATACCTCTCTCTGTCAGACTGATTATAACCATTGGAAAAGAGAAGGGGTCATACAGGTAGCAGAAATGGAGGATGTGTTTGCACCTCAACCATAACTGAGCCGGTTTAGGCTAAACCTGACTCCCCCTTACTCCATCCAACAGGGAGGGAAGAAGACGGAGGTAAAAAATAAGGAAGATAGCTCAGGATAACCTAAGCCACTCTAACTATAAGCTTTATCAAAAAGGAAAGTTTTAAGACTAGCCTTAAAAGTAGACAGGGTGTCTGCCTCACAGACTAAAACTAGGAGCTGGTTCCACAGGAAAGGAGCTTGATAACTAAAAGATCTGCCTCCCATTCTACTTCTAGAGACTCTAGGAACCACCAGTAAACCTGCAGTCTGAGAACGAAGTGCTCTGTTAGGAACGTATGGAACAATCAGATCTCTGATGTATGATGGAGCTAAATCATTAAGGGCTTTATATGTGAGGAGGAGAATTTTAAATTATATTCTGGATTTAACAAGGAGTCAATGAAGGAAAGCTAAAGTAGGGGAAATATGATCTCTCTTTTTAATTTTCATCAGAACTCTTGCTGCAGCATTTTGAATCAGCTGAAGGCTTTTAACTGCATTTTGTGGACATCCTGATAGTAAAGAATTACAATAGTCCAGCCTTGAAGTAACAAATGCATGGACTAGTTTTTCAGCATCACTCCTGGATAGGATATTTCTAATTTTGGCACTGTTTCGGAGGTGAAAGAAGGAAATCCTAGAAACCTGTTTAATATGGGATTTAAATGACATGTCCTGGTCAAAAATAACACCAAGGTTTTTTACTTTATTATCGGAGGTCAATTTAATGCCATCAGTGTTAAGTGATTGACTAAGCAGTTGTTTTTTTTTAAAGACTCCGGTCCAAAGACGACAACTTCTGTCTTGTCTGAATTTAGAAGCAGAAAATTTAAAGTCATCCAAGTTTTTATGTCTTCAAGACATGCTTGTAGTCTATCTAACTTAATAGTGAGGCTGAATCTTTTCCACTATGAAACATCTCTGGCCCCATAATGTTCATCTGTGTCGCTGCAAAAATAAATTTTTACAAAAGTTACCTACTGCAACTTTAAGGCACCACCACAGGATTCTACTTGAACTGAGATCTGGACTTTGACTGGGCCAATGCAACTTTTCTATAACCCATTACTTTACCGTTTATCATCACTATCCCATGGCTGTCCTATTCTCCCACTGTCCCATTGCGTGAAGCAGTCTGGACAAAGCCTATACTGAGCATTACATCTGAATCTTCACTTTTATTTCCAAACCTATGATTGTTTTGATTCTTAATTCTTTTAAGAGTCAACCCAAACAAATTAAACAGACTGAACAATCATGGATAGTTTGAGTAACAACACTGAAGATTCTGATCTTCGAAATAATGTTCTTTAGTGTTCAATCGTTCCCCTCACTCTTTTCCCCATGATGACTCTAAGATTTCTTATGTTATTGGCCTTTTGTCAGGAAAAGCACTAAGATGGGCTTTTTTCCTAGTTGTGTCCAGTTTGATTGCACATTTTCTGATTTTGAGAAGGTTGACAGTTTCAAAGGAGATCATGGTAGCGTCAGACATGAACCTATTTCTATGTAGAAAGGAACGAAGTAAAGAAATTAACAACAGAGCTTTACAGAAATTACAAATTTTTTTTAACATTAAAATCAGATTCCCATAAATAAATAAAAATTAAACAAGCAACAAAGGATTCAAATTAAAATGAAATTAGTAACTTAAAATTGAATGCAAAGACATATATTAAATTTCCAACCAACAGGTAATCTGTTTCTGATCTCGTATGGTTACTTATTTGATTATTGTCACTTAGTTTCCCTATCTGATCACTAAATCTGCTTCTGAACTCATAGAGACTGTTCTAATATCAGTTGTTCAGCTTTTTAAGGTCAAGACATCAACAGTGAAACATTTCTGTTAAATACCAAGTGTATTTTGTAGTAGTAACCTAACCTGTCTATTAACATTATATATACAGCTTCTCAGGCTCTACTCCGCCCCCTTTGAACATGTCTTAATGAATGGGGCGTGAGTGATTTTGCAAATTTTGACTTTGTTAGACTCTTAATTCCCATTACAGTATTTGCTCAAATGCAGTATAAATTTGTTTAAAATGTCTGGTTAGTCTGAGCTTTTTAATTTGTCCCATTTTAACGTCTTGAATATCTTATCAACCTTTACAAAGGGAAATTGTATTTATCATCTAGTTGGAGCTCAAGAGGCAATCAATTATTTTGCTAAGGAAAGAACTCATGATGGCCATCAGTGCTTTGTTCAGTAGCTGTTTAATGTTGTAACTTATTATAATTCAATTTCAGAAATACTTTATTAGTCTCCAAGTGATTCATAAACAAATTTGGCCAAATTGTTTTATTTTATTAATTTTTTTGGATGATTGAGAGATATTTGGTTATTTCTATATTTTGTAAACAGAAAAATTATTTTAATTTATGTAAGTGAATCGTTTTAGCACATCTTGCAATTTATCTCTCCAGCCTCTGGTCTGATCTGGCTGGGCTGTTCAGCGAGGCTTTGTGTTGCTCTGTCCAAAGCCTTGCTAACGTGTGTGGAGACCATTCCTTTGCTCGGCCTTTTATTTTGTCAGCCTCAGCATTCTTCTCTGTCATCTGATGTCTGAGCAGGCCTTGCACCAGTGCTCCGTTGTCTACGCAGGATCTGCTGTGGATGTTCAGTTTGGTTCTCCAAATTAACAGGCTGTAATTCACTGAGTAATCAGTCGGAAAAAATACCAGGCATCTTCCTTCATAAGACTTTGCCTCGATAGGACAGACACAATATTTTCAACCATTCTGCCATAACTAAACATTTCCATTCTTTAATGGCTGCATTATTGTTTCTGCAAGATGAGTTCATTTGTTTATTTAATTATTTATTAAAAAACAATTTTTTAACATAAAAACTTTGTATTTGTAAATTATCATGCCACTGTTTATAAAACTTTGAGAAACACATACAATTTTCATCTTTCTAATATTAATTTTGTTTAGGTACTTGGCAACAATAGCAAAGTTCTCCCAATAGCAAAATCCATAACATTACCATTGTAATTTTAAAATGTTTAGGCGATGTAGCACATATCATAAGCCAGTAACTTGCTATTCATATTCCTTTTTAACTGTTCCTTATTTGTTGTTTTTTTTTGTTTGTTTTTTTTCATTAAGTCATTGTATCATTCTGTCCCTTATTGTTTAATCTAAAGAAACAATAATTCTTGCATTGACCAACTCAAATCTCTAGCAAAATCTTTTTCTTCCTACAATACATTAATTCCTGTCAAATCACAAGTCCTTTCTCTTCACCTGTGAGTCTGATATTAATCATTAAATCAAGCTGTATTCTCTGTTTTTCATTTATTCCTCTTGGTTTGTTACACCTCTGACTTTCTGAGTTTTACATTGTTTGACATATAAAATAATAAAACCTTATATTATACTAAAAACACATTTGCATACTAACTAAGCAAGGATAAAGCATAGACTGTTATTATGTATTATCCCACCATTAAGGTTGATGAAATAGTTTGAACCTGATCCAAGAATTTGCTCCACCCACCAGAATATTTTTAAAGTTGTTGCTTTCTATGGTGTTTTTAAAATCTAAGAACTCGAAATATGCAAAAAAAAAAAAAAAGGAAAATACCTTGATGATAATTCTATAGTTAGATCATTTCTTTCCATCAAATTTCTCCAAAATGTGTAATAGATTGCATGATTAAACTTTCATTAGTCTTTACAGAAGGCAAACCAAAATGATATGTGACCCATTTTATCAGTAACACATTAATGAACTACAGCAAAATGAAAACTAGACATTCGAAACTCTTCCCCCGGTCCCCTTTGAGAACCGTCCTTGTGGAGGGGAACTGGGAGCCCCCCTTTTGCTCTGCTCCTCATTTTTCTCTCATCCTCCCAAACACACTCACATGCTGAATCCCATACCGACTTTCACAGACGTGCAACACTTTCCTCCATTTCAGAAACGTTCTTCAGTTAAACATTCAGTTAAACCCCTTAAAGACTTAAACATACCAGTTGTCCTTTGATGGTAAAGAAAAACACCTCACTTTGTATTTACTTTGTATTTACACAAGAGTGCCTGCATCAGGCAGTTAACATTTGAGCTTCGATTAGAAAAGAAAAAACAATTAGATAAAACCTGGATTCTCATTTCAATTATGGACATTCTATCAATTTCTTGCGCATTTTTTGAAGTTAATTTAGACTCCAAGGTTACTGCAGACCACTCTGCGCTCACTTGAATTTAAACTATTTGTTGGGAATTGGGAGTGTTCGTTCCTGTGCTTTTCCACCAGAGGTACTCCTGGAGCTTATTTTAACCACCTACAGGTGTAGCTGATCTTCGGCTGATTGGCCTTACCTGGGAGGAGTACTTAGGAGCCTGCCACCAGTCCTTCAGCGCCTGAGTGTTGTTGCCCTAGTGGTAAACACCAAGCCAGAGAAACTTTGCCAGTCAGGTTTTGGCTTTTGCTAATCCTGTTTATCTTTCCCTGCTTCCTGTGAGAAACCTGTGATGTGTGGGCTGTTACCTACGGAGCTGGACTCGGACATTCTACACCTTCTACTGCTGTTTGTGAATTTGGATTATTCATCTCTGACTGTGGCACGGTTCATAACCTTCCTAACACCTGCCTCTGTGAGAACTCTGGACCCAACATTGGACAAGCTATTTGGATTGCCTGACTCCCAAGCCCAGTGGTATGACCCTCCTGAATTTCTCTGCTCAAGTGATCAAGTAAGCAAAACCTCTGGAGCTATATGGATGTATTTCGACACCAGATCTGAACTAATTCTTGCATTTTCCTTCAGTGGACCCGAAGAACCTTCCCACCCTCATTCCAGTAGGACTCTCCTTGTGTGTTTAAATAAACCTTTGAAACTTGTCTGGTCTCCTGAGTGAGTTTTGCATGTGGGTTAAAATAATTCCTAAAACAATTACACTATTTAGTTATTCAATCATAAGTCCGGACTTTGTGAGCACTAAGAGGCCCGCACCAAGGAGTTCCTAAAAACTTGTCATACTTCTGTGAATAAATTGTCAAAAATAAAGAAAAAAGGAAAAAAGAATTGGATAAACAAATGTTAGTGACAATAAACCCATATGTATGACAGACGGATTCAACACTTAGATGAACACATACACAGACACATGGACAGACATATGCCGGCATTTGACATTCATGCTTTTCTTTTTACATCAGATATGCATTTTGCTCCCCACATTTGTGTGTGTCTGTTTTTTGTTTCTGTGTGTGCACTCGTGTAAATGTGTTGTGTTTGTGTACTATGCATCTGTACGTGTTCGTGCGTGGGTGCTGTGTGTCACACAAGCACACTCTCTTCATCATACGCTGGTGGAAAGCAAGACACGGCATGTGTGCAGGCGCACAACCGGAAATACCATCCCTGAAGCCTGCAGAGAGCCTTTTTTTCTAGCTTTCAGTCAGTTTCTACCAGAAACTCCTTCTCTATTTAAAGTATGCGTTCATTCTAATCAAAGTGAATAAGTTTAAGTCTGTCCCTCAAGAGTGAAAAAGGTTCAAGCAGTAATTTTAACCAGTAACACAGCTATAGCTACATTTGACTTGGGCATAAGTCAACACTTAACCCATACCTGTAGGAACCATAAAACAAGTCAAAGCAAAGCTTGTGGTGTGCATCACAAAAGGTCATTTGTTGTTTTAACACAGCAATGAAACTTAGAAATATTTAAGGTAATCAAAATCAAAACATGCAGTTTTAGTCTCTTCATCACATGCTCGCTTCAATTGCCACACTCATACAGATTTCAGTTTGACATCGCATACAGCTCACATAAATGCAAAACACCATCATTCATACATCATTCAGAGATTCACCCATTACCCACATTACTTCAAGACTGCCAGATAGCCAATTCCAACTTTGTATTTTTGAATGACAGCCTCCTTGCACGCGCAAGCACGCATTGGCACATTAAGGTAAACCAGATGTCCTGTTTAATTTGAAAGGGATACATCAGATTTGGTTCACTTGAATTATTAACCAGAGCGGAGGACCTATGGACAGCCGTATTTCTAAAGTGTAACAGAAGAGACAGATGATCTTACCCCTTCTGGTTCAACAGGCCCGTTTCAGCAGTTCATGTCCTTCCGCCTGGACCGGCCACTTTTCTCTTCTACCTCAGCAAAAAGAGTCAGTATGCAGAGATCGCAGCAGTACTCATCACCCTCCAGCAGGCTACAGCCCTGGACTTCAAACAACTGGTGATCTGCTCCGAGTCCAACTATGCTCAGCACAGTTTCATCTCCCAGCTTCCGGTGTGGAAAGAGAATGGAATGAAGAATGCCAGGAATAAAGAGGTAAAATACTCAGAACTCTTCCTGCCATGTGACCATCTCACCACGGAACAGGGTATGGTAGTGTACTGGAAAAAGGTGAATGGTCATTCTTGGACAGTGGGCCCAGGCAAAGATGGAAATGATGAGGCACACTGCCTAGCCAGATTGGGGGCTGAAAGTGGAACCCCGTTGGATTTCCAAAAAGAATGGCTTCCTCCCTCTCAGACCTATGCCGTCTGTGCCATCACTCGGCGACAGACGAGGGAGAGGTGTGAAGACCACCAAAACTCTGGGGAGACTCTCCATCTTGGACGTAAAGACAATGATACTGACTTGATAACCATGCAGGACCAAGACACTGACCTCCACCTCATCAGAGAGCTAGTGGCTATTGGTCCGTCGGCTGAAGTGTCGCCATTGGCGACAGGTGAGACCAAGGAACTGCGGACCCTCCGACGTAACCTGTCCCTTCTGAAGTTGGAGAAAGGTTTGTTAGTCTACACCCAAAACAGGCATGGGACGCCTCGATGGGTGGTCGTGTTAGCCTACACTCATGACTCTCCTGTAGGGGGTCATAGGGGTTTTAAAGCCACACTTCATACCCTCCAACAGGTGGCATACTGGCTTTCATTGGCTCATGACACCCAAGTCTTTATCCAAGGATGTTTGACCTGCTTTTAGTTCCAACCATACCTGCCACTCGGTCAGGCTCCACTTCAGCGAAGCAGGGTTACATTCCCTTGGTCCCACGTGCAAATCGACTGGGTTGGACCAGTCCCAAAATCAACCAGAGGTAATAAATTCCTCCTAACAGTGACGTGCAGTTTCACTAAGTGCGTTGAATGCTTACCTGCACCAAACGACACAGCCTTAACCACGGCTGTTCTTTTGCTGAACCATATTTTCAGCTGGTGGGGTCTTCCCGTGTCCATCAACTCAGACAGAGGAACACATTTCACCTCAGGCGTCATGACAGCGCTTTTCGACATTCTGGTGGTGGAAGTAAAATTTCAAATCCCTTACCACCCACAATCGTCGAGTCAGGTACAGCGGCTGAACTGTACCATAGTGGCCATGTTAAAGAAGTATGTTAGCAGCAATGGAAAACACTGGGACATTAAACTCCCTTTGGTCCTGATGGCTATCTGGTGCACCCCCCAACGCTCCACAGGGGTAACCCCCTTCAAGATGATGACTGGAAGGCGAATGACCCTCCCACTCCATCTGCTGTACCATTCAGAAGATGTAAGTGTGACAACGGCCTACACAGCACATCAATATGTAGCAGACTTGAAAGAGCACCTTAGATACACTTTCGCTTGGGCACAAAATAACCAGGAAGCCAGCGTAGATGGCGTGAAAGCATATTACGACCGGAAAGCAGCCCAGCGTAAATACGAAGTGGGCAAAAAAGTTTTCTTTTTCTGATTTGCTTAACCAACCGGCCGTTCCAGAATTCCTCCCAAGCTGGACCCTTTCGAAATTGTAGGCCACTCTCACCGGTGGCCTACAGGATAAGAATCTCAAAATCCAAAAAGGCCCCGGTGTACAAATGGGTTTATGCCAACCAGATCAAACCCTACAACAAACTCTCCTCCACAGGAACAGGTTTCCCCTCCAGACAGGAGGAAGGAGAGATTAGTGCATAGGGTCAGCCAGATAGGTGCATGTTTAAAATAAACCCAAACTAACATGCACTAATCACTAACAACTCCACCCATAAAAACTCCCTTCCATAATCAGGATTTCTCTGTTGCAGGATGGAGGTCATCTGGATAATTGGCATTCTCGTTGGCTCATCACTCACTCTGCTAACTGTTGTAATAGAGATAGGACCCCCAACCGGCACAGTCCTGCAAGACACCCCCAGGCTCCTTATTACAAACTATAGACTTCATACACAGAGGGTTTTCGTACGTCTAGATCTGTGGGACATGTATCCCAAACACATCCGCCTTCCTCCATTGATGGCTGAAGGAAGACCGCAAGGGACTCAAACCCAAGACACCATAGACCATGCCAAACAAACTACAATCTACATTCTCAAAAAACTGTAAAAATTCATGGTCACCAAAGAGGAGCTTAGTGGCAGTGAACTCCCAAGGAGATTCCTAGGTGGACCTCAGGGGTGGCGCTGGGATCTTTGTTTTCCATTGGCCTTTCAGCATCAAATTCAGATAGCCTTAAAACTATTCAGAGGCACATACAAGAATTAGACTAAGAAATGCCGAAAATCCAACAGCGACTCCTCCTACAACAGAGACTATTGGAAGAACAAACTAAGACCCTCCAGGGCACAGTGTTCACTGTAAATGTACACTCCACTCTTATTAACAATACCCTGCATGCACTGCAAACCCTCACAGAAGTGGTCAAGAATGATTTGATGTGCACACAGGTTGTAAGAGACTTGATGCAAGACCTGATTAGAGAGCTTAGTTCATCGGTAGACAGCCTCACCGAAGGACGGATACCTACTTAGCTAGTTCCTCTGAATTTAGTCTAGAAAATTCTAAAGTCCATTACAACAGACACCTTGCAACCTCCACAAACACACCTAGCTCATAGCTTAGGCAGCACAATTCCAATTTTCATCAATCCAGCTAACCTAGAGATAGGATTTATGCTCAATCTCCCTATCATCGAAAGAGCAAATGTGTACAGGCTTAAAACAGTATTAAACTTCGGGTTTTAGAAGGACAATACACATGTACACCTGAAAACCCCATCACTATTAGCCTACTACTATGCCGATCCTGAACTTTATCTAATTCCCAATTTAGACCCCTGCACCAAAACCAAAGACCTTCACTGGGTGTGCCCAAATAATCCTTTTATTAGAGACGTCACCTGTGCGGCACACCTGTGCGGCTTTATCTTATAACGTTTATTCAAAGACATTCAGCGTTTGAATGATTCTGTCACCGAACAAGTCAGAAAGGCAGAGCCCAGAACAAGAGTTTACAGCGAGTATTTAAACAGTATGTGGGTGTTACCTCAACTTAAAAGAGTTTTAGAAACATGATCCCCAGACACTCCCTGGGTCAGAGGTAACAAAGTTATTTATGAGGGCACCCATCTACCATCCCTTGAGGCATACACTTCAAGGAGTGTTAACCATAAACCTCCTGATAATGAATTTAGAGTCCATCTCCTCTTAAGTACTAAAACACAGAGGTCAGAGGAGAGAGGTAAACTAAAGGTCATAGCACTTTAGAACACTTTAGAGCACTAATAAAATAATTTTCCATTACACTCCTTTCTTCTTGTTACAAGATAATCACAACTAAAAGAAAATTCTACAAAACCGTCACAAAGATTATAATCAAAGTAAAACCAAAAAAAAAAACATACAACACTTAAAAATAAACATGAAAATAAAAAATAAAAATAAAGAATTACTCCAATCTTTATTAACCAGGATGTCCAACCACCAGTTATGAACCAGGACCAAGGATTCCAAGAGGAACCCATATTTTCATTCTGTTGAGACGTTAGCAACTCCTCTAATTTATCATGGATACTTATCATGTTGTTAGACCCATCAGGAATAAAATTGCAACATTATTCCCCACTTAAATGACAAACACCACCCCTTTCAGCTAACAAGTAATCCTAAGCCATCCTATTTTGCAAACTCATAATTCTTATATCCTGCTGCTCCTTGGTCAGAACAGTGAAACCTTCCTCAGATAAAACAGTAATATTTTCTAACTAAACTAACAACTCATTAATTCTATGGGCTGCATTAGCAACACCATAACTATGAATAAGTGAAGCCAAAATCCCTTTCCAATATGGAATCCTAGCTCTCTTTTGCCGTTTGAGCATTGTCTTCCTCTCTAATAATGGAGTGATTGAATCATAAGTAATGACTGTAGGTAGTAAATACCTAAATAACATTCTCCAGACCAATTAGCAGGCAGACACAGATATGATCTATTTCCACACATCCAAACCATGTTCTTAGGACACGAGTACCCATCTCTACTAGGAAAAGTAACAAGAACCCTGGTTAATTTACCTGCCTGGCCATACAATTTACTCCCATTCGGTACGGCTGTAAGATTAAGAGTTAACACAAAGGGATCTGGGCCCGAAGATCCTGAAATGGTATAAGGATCAATTCTGATAGGACATGGCTCAAATTTATTTCTGTTGGTTAAACCACTTGAAACAGGTATAATAGTTTTGCAACCCTCTGTCTTTTCAAGGAAATAAGGTGTGTTTTCCTCCTGTGCAATACAAATATCTGGATCTCTTATTGATTCCTATTACACCAAAATCTATAAAAATTCCTGTATTAGCACATGTTAAATTAGTCTCACTAGAAAATCTACTATAACATTTCTGCTTCGCCTTTGTTGGGACCCAGCCATGGACTTCAACATTAAACTCCGGTACGGACTGTTGTGGAATTTTCTTATCAAAGTGGGTAGAAGTTGACTCATAACAAGAGAAAATCCGGACTTTGTCTTTATAAGTTTTATTCAAAGGCATTCAGCGTTTGAATGACTCTGTCACCGAGCCAGTCAGTTGAAACAGAGCCCCAATCAACTTTTACACAGAGTATTTATACCAGAACATGACAGTGTTATCTCAACTTCAAAGAGTCTGTGTTTTATGACCCCAGACCCTTCTCGGGTTCAGAGGTGACTAAGTTATCTGGGAACCCATCTGTCCTTCCCAACACATCATCCTAACTGTGGGTTTTAACCATTAAACTTCTGATAATGGCTTTTACAGCTTACTCCCTAACACAGATGTTCACAGAAGTGAGGTAACCCAAAGGTCACACACTTTGGAACACTTAATAAAAGAATTTCCATTACAGGACTCTTCTGGAACTTTCAAAATAAAGTGCATTTAACCTACTTCCGGTACAGCCAAGCAAACTGTAACAGCGGAGTTCCCATGATGCCACTGTCTGTATAAGAGCACCCCTCTCCCACAAGTCTCCCTCTTCCACACCGGTGTTCATCGGGATAGGAGGGATGTCTCTTTGCTGGCAAAAACACATAAACTGGATCCAAGAGTGTCATAAGATCATGCGATCATATGCACCAGTTACGCCTGCAGAAGCAAACGGTGTTCTAGAGAAGCCCCTGCAGAGACGTGGTCTCCCGGTCTGGAAGGAAGACAGCAGAGACCGCATCACCGTGTTAACGTGTAGCGTGGTTGGCGGACACAACAAGCCGTCGTTCATCCACAGCTATGGAGGTTAGCTGGAAGCTAACCCCTTTTGTTCACACAGCGGCCGCACCTTCAACCCCATTTATCCAGAAAGATTTGGGTCTTTTCCAAAATACTCCCTTAATATTTCTTTAAATATCATTTGAATGAATAAAGGCAGCTAATTAGACACCGTTAAGAAATGGTCATCCAGAAGGTTGGTTTTATTCAGCAGATCATTATTGAAAAACATTATTTTATTAAAATTATATTTTATCTGATCTTGCATTTTGAATGGTTGTCTAAACGTCTGCTGATTATTGCCTTAGTTGGTTCCAAGACTAACTTAACTTCATTTCCAGATTCTTCAAGATAATCCTTGGTTCTCAAACATAAATATTGCTTGGTAATGTTGCATCACTCTTTTGGTCATGATTTTCAATAATTTCTCATCAACTTGTTTATATTGTACATAGCCCATTAGTCGTCGTTATTCTTTAATTCTGCTTGGTATTTTAGTTGGATTGTTTTAGCATAGTAAAGATTTTGTTGATTGAAATATGTTTGACTTTGAGTTGACTTATTTTTGTTAATAAATTCTTGTATTTTAAGAAATTGTGTGAATTCATTCCATGGGTGTGCAGAGTTGATGCTGTTCAATAATGTCTGAGCTCGGTTGATCATTAATAGCACGTGGAATCAAACATAGCAACTGTCATTTCTTATCTTCCTCACAGTTTTGATGCATCAGTTGCCACCAGACATTATCAGCATGATCAGGGTAGTCAGAGAAGTGATGAATCTCTCTTCGAATCAGCTGATGAGTATTATTGCCGTAATTACTCAAATTAGTCACAAATTGTCTTTGCTGTACCTTTTCCGAAATAAACACAAGAGAAATAAAAAACTTGCAATACCAATCACCAGCATCAGAACAGACCATCTTCCATATAGCTGCATCGTAACCTTGAAGTGGAATGTCCTTTCTTCTGGTACTGAAAGCAAACAGTTTTTTTTTTTTTTTTTTTTTTTTTTTCAGAGAAAACAAATCATAAACAAAATTTTAAAATCCTGCTGCCTCTCCTGAGTGGCTTCTGTGCTTCAAGCTGCCCTGTTACCAATCTGGTACAGGTAGGTGGTCGTTGGAAGTCCCTCTAGGCAGGGGGTTCAGAACCAGGATGCTGCTCAAGTGGTGTTCCCCAGGAACACCTTGCAGTGTAGCATAGACCCAGGTAACATGCTCTGCTACCTTGACAGCGGTGTAGGATCTGATGTGGGCCATTCCAGCATGTGGACTTCAACTGTGTTCTCCTGGAACCAAGGAGTGGAGTTTGGAAGTGGCTGTTTCCAGTAATGCAGCCTTCACAGTCTGTGAAACTTGAGAAAGCACAGTGGACAGGTTTTGACAGTAAAACAACATCCTCTCTTCACACAAAGATGTGTAAGGCAGAGATCTTAGCAATATCCCCATGCCCAAATTAGGAGACCTGCCAAACAGCACTTCAAAAGTCTCAATCGTAAGTGAAAACAATAAGCAGAGCCTTCACAACCCTTGGCTATTTTTTTTAATTTCAAGCCTAGGTGCTTAATTACATGAACTTCGTCAAAAAATCCAGCAAAATCAAAGAGAATTAATCTTCTGACTCCACCAGGTATACTAGCAGTGACCATCAGCTAAATATTCTGAATATAAAAAATGTGACATATGATGTTTGAGGAAGGCCTCATTACAGGTCAATATTTCCATAGTTTCAGAATACCCAAAGAAAATTTCAAAAATGGTCTAACCGGTGGAGATTTAAATTTCAAAAAAGAATCAACACCATACTTTCAAACAGGTTTTCAGAATGTGGTCTTAGGGAGCTATGCACCATTTGTATAAACAAAGTACAACGTCTCTCTCGCATTGTCACTAAGTCATCACTGGAGGTATGAGCTACCCTTTTTCCCATGAGTGCTAAAACTTTTTGTAACCTCATGTTACTTTATTCTTTATTCTGACATTCCCCTCTTCTGGCGCAGAGTCCAACCCATGCGACAATCCAGCAAAAAGTAAACAAAAAAAAAACATGTTCGAGTAACCAAGATCACATTACATAAAAACAAAGAAATTAATTCTGACATAACTATGTGTCACTATGAAATTACCAAACGCAACATAAATAAAATCCAGATGTTTTTAACTACAATTTAGTTCCATTAACAACAAAACGCGGCCTTCAGTTGTTGTACAGTTCATCAATGTCTCACTTAGAAATAAGTCACATATCATCCTGATTTGTCTTGTATGAAGATGAGTATTAGATTAATGGAAATTTTATGTAATTTTTATGCATAAACTCTACAAATTTAATCTAATAAATAATTCTCATCAAGTACAGGTCCTTCTCAAAAAATTTGCATATTGTGATAAAGTTCATTATTTTCCATAATGTCATGATGAAAATTTAACATTCATATATTTTAGATTCATTGCACACTAACTGAAATATTTCAGGTCTTTTATTGTCTTAATACGGATGATTTTGGCATACAGCTCATGAAAACCCAAAATTCCTATCTCACAAAATTAGCATATTTCATCCGACCAATAAAAGAAAAGTGTTTTTAATACAAAAAACGTCAACCTTCAAATAATCATGTACACTTATGCACTCAACACTTGGTCGGGAATCCTTTTGCAGAAATGACTGCTTCAATGCGGCGTGGCATGGAGGCAATCAGCCTGTGGCACTGCTGAGGTCTTATGGAGGCCCAGGATGCTTCGATAGCGGCCTTTAGCTCATCCAGAGTGTTGGGTCTTGAGTCTCTCAACGTTCTCTTCACAATATCCCACAGATTCTCTATGGGGTTCAGGTCAGGAGAGTTGGCAGGCCAATTGAGCACAGTGATACCATGGTCAGAAAACCATTTACCAGTGGTTTTGGCACTGTGAGCAGGTACCAGGTCATGCTGAAAAATTAAATCTTCATCTCCATAAAGCTTTTCAGCAGATGGAAGCATGAAGTGCTCCAAAATCTCCTGATAGCTAGCTGCATTGACCCTGCCCTTGATAAAACACAGTGGACCAACACCAGCAGCTGACACGGCACCCCAGACCATCACTGACTGTGGGTACTTGACACTGGAGTTCTGGCATTTTGGCATTTCCTTCTCCCCAGTCTTCCTCCAGACTCTGCCATCTTGATTTCCGAATGACATTCAGAATTTGCTTTCATCCGAAAAAAGTACTTTGGACCACTGAGCAACAGTCCAGTGCTGCTTCTCTGTAGCCCAGGTCAGGCGCTTCTGCTGCTGTTTCTGGTTCAAAAGTGGCTTGACCTGGGGAATGCGGCACCTGTAGCCCATTTCCTGCACACGCCTGTGCACGGTGGCTCTGGATGTTTCTACTCCAGACTCAGTCCACTGCTTCCGCAGGTCCCCCAAGGTCTGGAATCGGCCCTTCTCCACAATCTTCCTCAGGGTCCGGTCACCTCTTCTCGTTGTGCAGCGTTTTCTGCCACACTTTTTCCTTCCCACAGACTTCCCACTGAGGTGCCTTGATACAGCACTCTGGGAACAGCCTATTCGTTCAGAAATGTCTTTCTGTGTCTTACCCTCTTGCTTGAGGGTGTCAATAGTGGCCTTCTGGACAGCAGTCAGGTCGGCAGTCTTACCCATGATTGGGGTTTTGAGTGATGAACCAGGCTGGGAGTTTTAAAGGCCTCAGGAATCTTTTGCAGGTGTTTAGAGTTAACTCGTTGATTCAGATGATTAGGTTCATAGCTCGTTTAGAGACCCTTTTAATGATATGCTAATTTTGTGAGATAGGAATTTTGGGTTTTCATGAGCTGTATGCCAAAATCATCCGTATTAAGACAATAAAAGACCTGAAATATTTCAGTTAGTGTGCAATGAATCTAAAATATATGAATGTTAAATTTTCATCATGACATTATGGAAAATAATGAACTTTATCACAATATGCTAATATTTTGAGAAGGACCTGTATATATATATATATATATTGTTTCTCTTTTCTTAGAACCCACAACTGATGATCTAGAGGATTTCATCTTGACACAATCGGAATGTGGTAATTAATATTAAGTGCAACAACATTTTATAGTTAACGAATAAGTCAGCTAACATTGAACAAAATCTACTTATAGATTTAACGAGAGGCAAATATATGAATGTTAAATTTTCATCATGACATTATGGAAAATAATGAACTTTATCACAATATGCTAATTTTTTGAGAAGGACCTGTATGAAGTCATGACAGATTCTTTATCAAAAATATATTTCTTACTTTTGGCATATCTTGAACAGTCAGCTAGCTGAATGGCACCAGGGAAAACTTTCAATCTGATAAATCACCAATGATTCTGCATGCAAAACTAATTCTTCAAATTAGTTTAAACTATTTCATTAACCTTTTAATAGTAAAACACATAAATCTAAATGTCATGCTACATCCTTAATTATTGTGCAAAAAACATGTTTTTAAGGCAACAATCACTACAAGCCTTTTGATTCTATTGTCTTTTAAACAGTGTTAAAAACTCAGGAAGGGAGATGCTGAGCGTCACCATGAAACCAAAGGCATGAACAAACCTGGTAGGTGGGCGGAGTCAGGCAGAGCTAACCTCTGATGGGCAGCCTATGGGCTCAAGGTTTTAATCAATCTGGGATTTAGAAACATTATTCTAAACATAGATTATTGTGTCATGCAACATATAAACAAACATTCACTCCAACAAAACAAAGACAAAACATCAAAGACAAACAAATGGCCAAATTTGAAGCTTCAAGAATTCAAAGAAATTTTTAACAATCTCTTTTCAAAATATGTTTTCTCAGCCATATCTCTTAATGCTGCAATTGATCAATTTTGTTATGACAATCTTCAAGATCCTTTTTTAAGATGAGTGCACATAGTCCAAAGAGATTTCAAACTATTTAGAAGCACAGCAACAGTTTTCTCTAACATGAATCCAGATTCACTGATGCCGAAACCCTTTGTATATTCTTTGTACTGTAACTCTGTAATAATAATAACTACAATCCTGAGGGTTATTGTTATAATTCTCTTTTTATTTGGCTCAATTTGATCGCAGCTGTATTCAAGAATTTCTCTGTACAGGTTAAATACAAAGAAGTATTTTAAGTCGGCATTGACGTTTTTATGCAGTGTTAGACTTAACCAGAAATTAAGCTAAGAAGCTTGACTCCAAACTGGACTTTGTTGCCACATAGTGTTCCAAAAGGAGAACAGATATCATTTTCTTTAATTTGGGCTATTAAAATTTTGAGAGTTGGGGAGAAAATTATCACTAGAACCCCTCTTAAATCTATCTAAATGCTGATAAATGTTCCAATATTGTATTTCTTAGTTATCTGAAATTACCTTGTGTACCTTTGTACTCCTAGGTATTCTTTTAATCTTTAAACCCTAAGAAATCAAACAAGGAGACTGGAGTTTGAGCCAACCATCCTCTTTAATGTTGAGAGGACCTTTATTCCTTTTCTTTCCCTAAAATGAACGATTTTACTTGTCTTTATTCCGTTATAAAGAATCCTAGCCTTGGCTCCAAACAAAACTCTTAAGCCCCAATCTGTGTTACCCATAGTAGAAATTTTGAGTATTATTGCATTTCAAAGCCACCAAAATGACTGGAACTCATCATTGGTTTAGATCTGTTTTTAATAGGTAATCGGTCTACCTTTAATTAAGTATTGCAATTTTATGGAGCCAAAATCTATGGCTCACGGGCTTCAGGAGTCCAGGAACCACAGGTTGAGTACTACTGTATTGAACAATGATGTTAGCTTTCTGCAGAGATTGAAGAGAGGATTGGCTAAATATCCCCAGACCTATTAGTGTATTATTTCTGACTTGGACAATAATCAGATTTAAAAATTACAAGTTCACAGCTCCTAATTTACATCACATCATTTTTGCTCCTAACCCATTTCACAAGAAGCTTCAGACAAGTATTATACTAAAAAAAAAAACAAGAACAAAACAAAAACACATCTGTTTTTAATAAAGAAAAAGCATGCTAAAAAAATTTGGTACTGTGGTGGGAAATAATTCCACAATTCCGAAGGCCTTTTCTATGCAGAGTCTTTTAGGGAACATCAGATTAGTTTAATTTTGTGTGGTTCCACTGTCCAATCAGATTCTTTCTTACCTTCAAAAATAACCCAATTTTTCCATTTTCATTTTAAAGGTTTGTTTTGCCAAGGAAAATGTGTTTAACAAAACCAATTACTCTCAAAAGTTTTAAAAGTTTTAGCTGTTGATATCTTAGAAAACAACAAGTGTTTTAATATTTCTGTGCACCACAGAACTAATTAGGTCTTCTTTCCTTCCCCAGAAGAAAAAAAAGAAACTAAAAAGAAACTGCAGAACCAAGCCCTTCATAGTTTTGTCAGGACCTGATATAAGGTACAGTGTAAATCAACACGCTGCATGAATCAGAAGAGGGAAGAAAAAAAAACTAATATAACCTCTTCCCAGCAGCTGCTGTGAAAAACTATGAATTTGTGCCTTCCATAAGCGTAAGTTAGCACTTGCGGACAAAAGGTGCACCCCACTATAAGTATTGTGTCAGAGACTGTATAAGGACCATCTGCAGTAAAACTAAGCCTGTTTTAATGAGGTCTACCCATTAGATTTATGGGATACAATCTCTGACAACAGAAAACAATGCCCGAAGGAGAAACCCATCAGGTGTTATGCATGCAATGGTTTTGAAAATGCTCCTTCATGAGATCTGTCCTGAGAATGACATAGAAACACATGGTTACTGCTGAGTTTTGGAGGTGTTGTAACTTCCTCTGCTTTTTAATAACTTTTAATAACTAGAATAATTGACCCTGAATATTCCACGATGAAAGAGAACTTGCTCCTCTAAAAGAATTAACTGGAAAGTATAAAATGAGCTAAGTTATCACACTTTTGAAGATACTTTTCTAACCCTAAAATAATATTTTAACCCGTTAGATCTGTCAACATTAAGCAAGCATGTCACATGAGCAGCGGTTAATAAGCGTTCTTCGTTGCAGAAAATACAAAAAGATTTATGCAAATGTGTGTGTGTTTGTACGCTACCCCCCTCAGTTTCTTAATAGCTGTCGATCGCTCGACTGTCATGGCACATAGTCCTCTATCAGTCCAAAAAAAAAAAAACCAGGCCCTTTCCAGGTGTGTTGGTGGGACATTCACTCCTTCCTTGTCCACTTTAACTTCTCCAGGAGGGAGAAAGAACTTTGCTCCGGCCTGTTTCTCTTCTGCCCGCATAAGATGTGCTTTCAATATAAATCCAGTGTATTGGTCTTCTGGCTCTGTCAAACAGCATGGATCGTTGTCCATCTCAGTGGGTTTGGGGCCAGACTTCTACAGAGTTTTGTTCTGGTGGAAACTCACACTGTCATTTGCAGCAAGCAGGCAGGCAGGCAGGCAGATACTCTCTCTTTCAGGCCATGCTGAAGAAGCGTCTCTGGTGGAGTAGCCATGGGAAGGGCAGGTTTCTAAAGTCCAGAGATGTTGCACTCAAATCCCATGTGTGTGTGTGTGTGTGAGAGAGGCAGAAGAAAAAGTTTAGTATAGGTTCAGATTTTGCACACAGAAATATTATCAGTCAGTCGGTCAGTTGTCCACCTGCCTATCACTTCCTTCCACAACATGCACTATATTCCTTTATTAAACAACTTTATTTTCCCATCTCTCTTTTTCACTTTTACCTTCTTTTACAACTGATTGCAGTATTTAAGACAAACTAAACTTCCTGCAGGAAAGTTTTAACTCTTTAATCCCTTAATTGATGCACTCTGTGCTTTTTAAATCTTTTTCTTTTTTTTTTTTTTTGTTCTGTTTTACTTTAAACTATTTAAACTATATTTTTTTAAACTATTTAACTAATTTACACTCAAACTTTCACCGTGTGGAAAACCAAACTTATCTTCCCAAATTAAAGCACATTTAACACAATCATCCCCACCTTTTCCTTTCATTATTTTATAAATTGCAGAATCTGGAGAAGGACCCACCCCTGATGCCTTTGAGGTTCCGGAACCATTTTTTTACCCGTTCAGCAGCACGTCTGCCGTCTGGCTTTTCTCCTTTCTAAGGTGTTGAAAATTGCAAAAAACCACCCACAAAACCCTTTGTTTTGCTTTATCTTATTGTTACCAATAAGAACCTCCCTGTATTCCTTACAGGGTAACCTGGCCCTCAGCCGATATCCTCCTTCTCCCAACTCCGGAACCTAATTAATTAGTTAGGAGATGATGGTTAATGTGTAATAAAAAAATTATATATATTATATAATTCAGAGCAACTTCTCAGCCAGATATATTTGCAGATCAATAGTTCAGATCCGATCAGCCAGAAGCCGCAGGCAGGCACCAGGACTCCACTCTGTTAAATAGAGGTGGACTGAGGACAACTTAGTCTCCAGGCTGGCCAGGTGTCCTTAATCCCCTCCTGCGGATTCCTCTGGCACGTCGGATCCTGTTCGTGACGGCAAAATTGTAATGGATTTTCTTATCAAAGTGAGAGAGAAGTCAACTCATTAACAAGAGAAAGACTGGACTTTATCTTATAAAGTTTATTCAAAGACATTCAGCGTTTGAATGATTCTGTCACCGAACAAGTCAGAAAGGCAGAGCCCAGAACAAGAGTTTACAGAGAGTATTTAAACAGTATTTGGGTGTTACCTCAACTTAAAAGAGTTTTAGAAATATGATCCCCAGACCCTCCCCGGGTCAGAGATAACAAAGTTATTTATGACGGCACCCATCTACCATCCCTTGAGGCATACACTTCAAGGAGTGTTAACCATAAACCTCCTGATAATGAATTTAGAGGCCATCTCCTCTTAAGTAGTAAAACACAGAGGTCAAAGGAGAGAGGTAAACTAAAGGTCATTGCACTTTAGAACACTTTAGAGCACTAATAAAAGAATTTTACACCCGACCTCTCTCTCATTCTCTTTCCGTCTCCATGTCCATTACAATTGAAATGATCCCAAAGCAGTTTCCAATAAAGTTTTTTTTTTAATACATATTTTAAGCGGAGCATTATAATGTTAGCCTTAATGCTCCACTTGTGAAAGTAAATCTGTTGGACTTCTTCTTCTGCTGAGTAGTAATCTGCCAGACAGGACACTTATAAAAAAAAGGTGGATAGTAAAATCTAGGTCCCCATATTCAGCTCCAGTAGTGTGTGTGAGGAAGAAGGATGGGACACTGATCGTCACCCGTTGCCCAGAATCCAAGACCTACCCTAGGTAGATATTGTTAGTTTATCATCTTGGACCAGGGTAAAGCTTACCATCAGGGTTTCCTTGAACTAAACACCCCAGCCGCATTTCAGAGGAGATGCTTGTCTACCATATCTCGACAATGTCCTCTGTTATGCACAGCTATGCACAGTTCTTTGAAGGCCATGTCAACGGAGTTTGCAAGTTCCGTCAAGCTCTATGACAACATGTTGTGAAATTAAGATGGGAGAAACTTTTTAAAGAACTTTTAAAGTATGTGGGGAGGCTTGTGTCTGCTGAAGTAGTTAGAATCGACCCAAAAGATCTAGATCCATTTGTACTACACACTGATGCATCTGAAAGGGGTCTTGGAGCCATTTTTTACTAACAACAGGAAGGAAAACTGAGGGTCATGGGTTACACCTGCTGAGAAAAACTTCAACCTCCACACTGGGAAACTGGAGTTTCTCACTTTGAAATGAGCACAGTATGAGAAGTTCAGAGATTATCTCTACTATGCTCAACACTTAACAGTTTATAGTGAGTTCATGATGAGTACAGCAAAGCTAAATTCTGTTGGACACCGGTGGGTGGGAGAACTGTCCGATTTCCAGTTTGATGTTAAACATCTATCTGAAAGAATCAACACTGATGCAGATCTTTTCATTTTTATGTTCAAGTCTTGTTTTTGATGATGCCATGCCTGTCTTGCCTGCCCGGTTGTTCTTTTGTTCCAGCCTCATCTGTGAGTGAGTTTTTGTTTTTTATTAAATTGTTTTTCACCTACCGTCATGCTCCCTGCTAGTCTGCATTCTGGGTTCGTCCGTTGTTCAAGTCTTGACAGAATGTTTCCGCCAACCACGGACCCCGCGGACACGCTGAAGGCAGAAGCCTTGGATCTATGGGTTGAACGGCAGAAGGAGGAGGCGATGAGGAACCTGCCGACCAACCTGGAGGTTGTGCCCTCTCCACTTCTGCTGGAGCAGATGGAGCGTGAAGCGGTTCAGCGCCGTTCTCCGCCTGCTCCCTTGGCTGCGCACTCTGGTCCGGCAGTGAAGCCCTCGCCCTCCTCCCGCCGCAAGAAACATCGGCGTGGAGCACCTTCCTTTGCTTTGGTTCGGCTGGTGAGGATGTGGTTTCCCTGCCAGCCGACGTGAGGGCTGCGACTAGTAAGCCCGCATCTTTGTCGGCTACAGCACTGTCTCCCAGGCTCGCTGCAGCTCCGCCCATGCCGTCTTCGCTCGCTCCAGCCCCGTGTTCTGAGGCGACACCTGACGAGCTGGAGCAGCGTCTACGGTTCTATGCCCGCCAGATTAAGAGCTTCAGGAAGACCAGCCTCATATATTCCTCTCCTGAGTTGATGGACAGAATCAGGCAGATGGAGAGGGATTATGAGGCTGCAGTAAGGCAGTTTTACTGCCGTCCACTTCCTTCCACGCCAGGACTCCAGCGAGCTGCTGCCGCTGCTGCTGAGCAGCCCAGGTCAGGACCTCAGCCTGACACACCACAGCCACAGCCTGACACACCACAGCCACAGCCTGACACACCACAGCCTCAGCCTGACACACCACAGCCTCAGCCTGACACACCACAGCCTCAGCTTGACACCCCTCAGCCTCAGCCTGACACACCACAGCCTCAGCCTGACACACCACGGCGTCAGCCTGACACACCACAGCCTCAGCCTGACACACCACAGCCTGACTCTAGGCCAGACACACCACAGCCTGACACCATGCCAGACACACCACAGCCTGACACCATGCCAGACACGCCACAGCCTGACTCCAGGCCAGACCCTAAGTCAGCCTCAACCCCCTCCACACGTCGCAGAGTACGTCGTAAAAGGGACACCCCGGCTCAAGTCATCGGGGGCCCCGGCAACGCCTCTGCTCACGCCTCTGAGGGTCCGGCTGACGCCTCAGCCTCTGCTCACGCCACTGAGTGTCTCTGCGACGCCTCAGCCTCTGCTCACGCCACTGAGGGTCTCTGCGACGCCTCAGCCTCTGCTCACGCCACTGAGGGTCCGGCTGACGTCTCAGCCTCTGCTCATGCCACTGAGGGTCTCTGCAACGCCTCAGCCTTTGCTCATGCCTCTGAGAGTCTCTGCGACGCCTCAGCCTCTGCTCACGCCACTGAGGGTCTGTGCGATGCCTCAGCCTCTGCTCAAGTCACTGGGGGTCCTGCCGACGCCTCAGCTCCTGCTCAAGTCACTGGGGGTCCTGCCAACACCTCAGCTCCTGCTCATGCCACTGGTGGTCCGGCCGACGCCTCAGCTCCTACTCAAGCCACTGGGGGTCCGGCCGACGCCTCAGCTCCTGTTCCTAGTCTGCAGGGGTTCAGTGAGGAACTGGTCCTTGTTCTGGCCTCTGAGCCCTGCGACGAGGGGTTCGAGGAGGGATCGACGCCGGACCCTGTTCCTGAAGGGTTCAAGGAACGTTTTGTCCTTGTTCTGGCTTCTGAACCCTGTGACGAGGGGTTCGAGGAGGAAGTGCCGCCATTGAACCCTGTTCATGAGGGGTTCAAGGAACAGTTTGTCCTCGTTCTTGCCTTTGAACCCAGAGACGAGGGTCGGCCAAGCTTTGCTTCAGCCTCTGAGGGTTCGCCAGGCTCTGCTTCAGCCTCTGAGGGTTCGCCAGGCTCTGCTTCAGCCTTTGAGGGTTCGCCAGGCTCCGCTTCAGCCTCTGAGGGTTCGCCAGGCTCTGCTTCAGCCTCTGAGGGTTCGCCAGGCTCTGCTTCAGCCTCTGAGGGTTTACCAGGCTCTGCTTCAGCCTCTGAGGGTTCGCCAGGCTCTGCTTCAGCCACTGAGGGTTCGCCTGGTCGCCCGTCGGAACTCTGTGCCTGCTGGGGACGACCTCCTGGTCGCCTGCCGGAACTCTGTGCCTGCTGGGGACGACCTCCTGGTCGCCTGCCGGAACTCTGTGCCTGCTGGGGACGACCTCCTGGTCGCCCGCCGGAACTCTGTGCCTGCTGGGGATGACCTCCTGGTCACCCGCCGGAACTCTGTTTTTGTTTCATTTTCATGCTCAATTCTTGTTTTTGATTATGCCATGCCTGTCTTGCCTGCCCGGTTGTTGTTTTGTTCCAGCCTCATCTGTGAGTGAGTTTTTTGTTTTTTATTAAATTGTTTTTCACCTACCGTCATGCTGCCTGCTAGTCTGCATTCTGGGTTCGTCCGTTGCTCAAGTCTTGATATGCTCAGTATGAGGGATTGCTGCAAATTAACTACCCAATGCAATCAACATTCTACTATTGCTACATGCTTATCCATGAGAAGTGAATGCTGCCAGTCAGTAGTCTGATGAAATCTGTTTTGTTTTGTTGTCTAACTGCTTTGTTTTATAACTAGGATCAAATTTAAATGTATATAATTTACCTGGAAGCCATCTCTATGATTGAACAAAATTTTGTAGTTTTTGTTTGTTTATAAATATAATAAAAACAAGAACACGGTCACACCTTGATTCTGTTTCCTGATCAATCGAGCCTGCAAATTCCCCCAAATCAATTAAGCCTGTCATAGCGTCTGTGATATGGTTTTGTTTATTGCCTGACCCACATGCTCAAAACTCTCAGGAGACTGGAAGGAGTTAAAACGGTTTTATCAAGAGTTATAATTTAAAATCATAATTTGAAAGAAAAAAATTGATTTCCTAATCAAAAATCATTACTTACAAATCGAAATCAGAGATGTCCTCTGTAACTACGGCGTAAGGCCCTTGATAATTACAATTATTAAATTCCCAGTAATAATTGATAACTATTTTGATAACTAATTGATAACATTTTGTTAACTTCCCAACAAAATGGAGGAACTACAACTGCTGTTGGGGAAAAACAGGGACTTTTATTCATCGGCAGTTTTGTGCTTCACGGAGACGTGGCTGTGTGGATTAATACCGGACTCTGCGCTACAGCTGGCAGGATTCCAGCTCTACAGAGCGGACAGAGACACGGAACTCTCCGGCAAAGCGAAAGGTGGAGGAATCTGTTTTTACCTCAACAGTGGTTGGTGCAACGACGTGACAGTGATTCAGCAGCACTGTTCTCCAGACCTGGAATCCTTCATCATAAACTGTAAGCCTTTCTATTCCCCCCGTGAGTTCGCTTCGTTCATCCTGGTCGGTGTTTACATCCCGCCGCAAGCTAACGTGCAGGTCGCACAGCGCATGCTCGCCGACCAGATACTGAGTGTGGAGCGGACCAACCCGGACTCCTTAGTTATCGTCGTTGGCGACTTTAACAAAGGTAATCTGACCCACGAACTCCCCAAATATAGACAGTTTATAAAATGTCCGACCAGAGAGGACAACATTCTGGATCACTGTTACACCACCATCAGAGACGCTTATCACGCCGTCCCACGTGCTGCACTGGGCCAATCCGACCACATCATGGTCCACCTGATTCCTGCATACAGGCAGAAACTAAAGCTCTGCAAACCTGTTGTGAGGACGACAAGGAAGTGGAGCAGTGAGGCTGTGGAGAATCTCCAGGCGTGTTTAGGCTGTACAGACTGGGATGTGTTCAGGACTACTACCAACAGTCTGGACGAGTACACAGAGGCTGTGACTTCCTACATCAGCTTCTGTGAGGACAGCTGTGTACCATCATGCACCAGGGTGAGTTACAACAACGACAAACCCTGGTTCACAGCTAAACTCAGAAGGTTAAGACTGGATAAGGAAAAGGCCTTCAGGAGTGGGGACAAAGACATATACAGAGAGGCAAAGTACAAGTTTGGCAAGGCAGTGAAAGAGGCCAAACGACTGTACTCTGAGAAGCTCCAAAACCAGTTCTCAGCCAACGACTCTGCGTCTGTCTGGAAAGGGCTCAAGCAAATCACCAACTACAAGCCGAAAGCCCCCCACTCCATCAACGACCGACGCCTCGCCAACAACCTGAACGAGTTCTACTGCCGCTTTGAAAGACAAAGGGACAGTCCTGCAACCATCTCCCACGACGCCCCCCAACAGCTGCAGCCACAATCCACCACCCCCATCTCTCCAACCTCAAGAGGGGCCTTGGCACCTCCAACCCCCACCCTGAAGTTCCCCCCCACCAGCCCCCTACCCACGCCGAGGACGGCTCTTTCCATCCAGGAGAGGGACGTCAACAAACTCTTCAGGAGACAGAACCCCCGGAAAGCTGCTGGTCCGGATTCTGTCTCACCAGCCAGCCTGAAGCACTGCGCTGATCAGCTGTCTCCAGTCTTCACAGACATTTTTAACACCTCACTGGAGACATGTCATGTGCCAGCCTGCTTCAAGTCCTCCACCATCGTCCCTGTTCCCAAGAAGCCAAGGACCACAGGGCTTAATGACTTCAGACCCGTCGCCCTGACCTCTGTGGTGATGAAGTCCTTTGAGCGCCTTGTGCTCTCACACCTAAAAGACATCACCGACCCCCTCCTGGACCCCCTGCAGTTTGCCTACAGAGCCAACAGGTCTGTAGATGATGCAGTCAACCTAGCCCTTCACTTCATCCTCCGGCACCTGGACTCCACAGGAACCTATGCCAGGATCCTGTTTGTGGATTTCAGCTCTGCCTTCAACACCATCGTCCCAGTTCTGCTACAGGAGAAGCTCTCCCAGCTGAGTGTGCCCGACTCCACCTGCAGGTGGATCACTGACTTCCTGTCTGACAGGAAGCAGCGCGTGAGGCTGGGGAAGCACGTCTCTGACTCCCTGACCATCAGCACCGGTTCCCCCCAAGGCTGTGTTCTCTCTCCTCTGCTCTTCTCCCTGTACACCAACAGCTGCACCTCCAGTCACCAGTCTGTCAAGCTTCTGAAGTTTGCGGACGACACCACCCTGATCGGACTCATCTCTGATGGTGACGAGTCTGCGTACAGATGGGAGGTGGACCATCTGTTGGACTGGTGCAGCCAGAACAACCTTGAGCTCAACGCTCTAAAGACAGTGGAGATGGTTGTGGACTTCAGGCAGAACCCAGCCCCACCTGCCCCCATCACCCTCTGTGACTCCACAATTGACACTGTGGAATCTTTCCGCTTCCTGGGAACCATCATCTCCCAGGATCTCAAGTGGGAGCCAAACATCAGCTCCCTCATCAAGAAAGCCCAGCAGAGGATGTTCTTCCTGCGGCAGCTGAAGAAATTCAACCTGCCAAAGACTATGATGGTGCACTTCTACACAGCCATCATTGAGTCCATCCTCACCTCCTCCATCACCATCTGGTACGCCGCTGCTACAGCCAAGGATAAGGGCAGGCTGCAGCGTGTCATTCGGTCTGCTGAGAAGGTGATTGGCTGCAGTCTACTGTCGCTCCAGGAACTGTACACCTCCAGGACCCTGAAGCGGGCAGGAAAGATTCTGGCTGATCCCTCCCACCCCGGTCACAGACTCTTTGAGACTCTCCCCTCTGGCAGGAGGCTGCGGTCCATCCGGAGCAAAACCTCACGCCACAAGAACAGTTTTTTCCCATCTGCCACCAGCCTGGTTAACAAAGCCCGGAAACCACCCTGACACTGTCCCTTTCCCCCACACCCCCCCTTTTTTTTTGCTGACAGGACACCTGTAACTTGTAACTCTATGCGTTACATTAACGCTCAGCTTGGACTCCTGCTTTACTTGCACAATGATCACCTGCACTGTTGTATTGCTCTTGCATCTTATACTGCTCTATATTTACTCTCACTCACTTAAAACTGTGCACTTATATTTATATTATATTGTAGATATGTTTGTACTGTTTAATTTGTACTGTATTGCACCGACTACGCCAAAACAAATTCCTTGTATGTCCAAAAACGTACTTGGCAATAAAGCTTTTCTGATTCTGATTCTGATTCTGATTCTGATTCTATTACTAGATGTCACTGTTTAATCAACCGCTTCAGCAAAGGTGGGGAACTTTGACTTTATTTTGACAGACAAATCATTCTTGCTCAAAATAAACACAAACACTTTCTCTTTATCTACATGAATATTTATTAAATCAACAGCCCTGATAAACCTCACTATTCTGATTCAATAATCTTCACCTAATCAAGCATGCAAAAGGGGTAAAAAAAAACTAACTAAACAAGATAAAGCAACATTGAGTGTGTATGAAAGTCAAACCAGCAGTTATGGCAAAAATAAGAGAAAATATGGTACTGGGCGAAGCTTTGGGAGCGGCCTCCACCAGGCTGCAGTCCTAAAACCCCCAAAATTGTAGCTCAGTGAAATACAAAGGGTCATTAAAACTTTTAGGCGGCAACCAGTGGAAAAACACTAAGAGTGAAGACAATGGAACAGTGAGTATTCCACCTAACTTTAAGTTCACCTGAGTCTGCGCTCAGGTGTTCAAACACAGTGAGACACGCAAAGCTTCAAAGCGCGGCAGCTTTCAGAGTCCAACAGCAATCAAAGTTTCAATAAGACATTGCATGCACATACAACTTAGAACACATTGGACTATAAGTGGCAATTCTAAATCACCCTAAAATCCTACTCTATCCTGCCAAAGCTATTTGTAATAGAAATAAAACAAAACGGGATTACTTGGAGGAAAATTTCGTCTCCTTGGAAAATCGTGGGTTTTTCTTGGGTTACGTGCTAAATCCATGCCTTCAATCGGTAAAGTAAAGTTTACTGGTCTTCTTATGCCAGAAAACTTAGCTCGTTGAGCTTCTCATGAGTTTTGCCAGTGAGGAGAATGAATGAAAACCCACGTGTGGTTTCCTCTCCAGAATGATGGAGACCATACCGGGTATATAGTAGCAGATGACACTGGGAGGTATAGTGGCAAACAAATGGTCCAACAATGGTTAGTGAGCTCATGATCCTGATCGGGTTCCTCACTGGGGAAATAGACTGCAGTGTCACTGGAGAACAAGGTTTTAATAGTTATGCAGTTTTCATTAGTTTTTGTTTTTATTTAGTTTTGACTTCACATTTTCAATTCTATTTTAGTTTTAATTAGTTTTTAGCATTTGTTTGCTAGTTTAGTTTAGATTTTTCTTTTTTGAAAATGCATGTTTCTGTTTAGTTTTTATTAGTTTCAGTTATACACTGTTCAAAAAAATAAAGGGAAACTCAAACAACATCCTAGATCTGAATGAATGAAATATTCTCATTGAATACTTTGTTCTGTACAAAGTTGAATGTGCTGACAACAAAATTATACAAAAATCATCAATGGAAATCAAATTTATTAACCAATGGAGGCCTGGATTTGGAGTCACACAAGAAATTAAAGTGGAAAACCCCACTACAGGCTGATCCAACTTTGCTGTAATGTCCTTAAAACAAGTCAAAATGAGGCTCAGTATTGTGTGTGGCCTCCACGTGCCTGTATGACATCCCTACAATGCCTGGGCATGCTCCTGATAAGACGGCGGATGGTCTCCTGAGGGATCTCCTCCCAGACCTGAACTAAAGCATCCGCCAACTCCTGGACAATCTGTGGTGCAATGTGACGTTGGTGGATGGAGCGAGACATGATGTCCCAGATGTACTCAATCGTATTCAGGTCTGGGGAACGGGCAGGCCAGTCCATAGCTTCAATGTCTTCATCTTGTAGGAACTGCTGACACACTCCAGCCACATGAGGTCTAGCATTGTCTTGCATTAGGAGGAACCCAGGGCCAACCGCGCCAGCATATGGTCTCACAAGGGGTCTGAGGATCTCATCTTGGTACCTAATGGCAGTCAGACTATCTCTGGCGAGCACATGGAGGGCCGTGTGGCCCTTCAAAGAAATGCCACACCACACCATTACTGACCCACTGCCAAACCAGTCATGCTGAAGGATCTTGCAGGCAGCAGATCGCTCTCCACAGTGTCTCCAGACTCTGTCATGTCTGTCAAATGTGCTCAGTGTGAACCTGCTTTCATCTGTGAAGAGCACAGGGCGCCAGTGGTGAATTTGCCAATCCTGGTGTTCTCTGGCAAATGCCAAGCGTCCTGCACGGTGTTGGGCTGTGAGCACAACCCCCATTTGTGGACGTCGGGCCCTCATACCATCCTCATGGAGTCGGTTTCTAACCGTTTGTGCAGACACATGCACATTTGTGGCCTGCTGGAGGTCATTTCGCAAGGCTCTGGCAGTGCTCCTCCTGTTCCTCCTTGCACAAAGGCGGAGGTAGCGGTCCTGCTGGTGGGTTGTTGCCCTTCTACGGCCTCCTCCACGTCTCCTGGTGTATTGGCCTGTCTCCTGATAGCACCTCCAGGCTCTGGACACTACGCTGACAGACACAGCAAGCCTTCTTGCCACAGCTTGCATTGATGTGCCATCCTGGATGAGCTGCACTACTTGAGCCACTGGTGTGGGTTGTAGAGTCCGTCTCATGCTACCACGAGTGTGAATGCACCACCAACATTCAAAAGTGACCAAAAACATCAGCCAGAAAACATAGGTACTGAGAAGTGGTCTGTGGTCCCCACCTGCAGAACCACTCCTTTATTGAGTGTGTCTTGCTAATTGCCAAAGATTTCCCCCTGTTGTCTATTCTATTTGCACAACAGCATGTGAAATTGATTGTCAATCAGTGTTGCTTCCTAAGTGGACAATTTGATTTCACAGAAGTTAGATTTACGTGGAGTTATATTGTGTTGTTTAAGTGTTCCCTTTATTTTTTTGAGCAGTGTAGTTTTAGTCTTTTTTCTGAAATAAAATCCAGGGACATTTCCAGCTCAGAGATTAAAAGAAATACATATCATCAAGATAAAATGAAAAAATGGTACAGTTATGAGAGACTAAATGTACATCCTTCAATCAAACGAGGTGTGAAAATTTTGACAGGTGGGTGGGACTTCCAATGGCAGGACATCTTAGGGCGGGACTTCCGGTGGCTTGACTTCCGGTGTCGTAACCCAGATATCGTCATTAACCGGATACTGTCATTAACTGGATGTTGTCATCACAAGGAAGCGAATCTTTCTAATTGTAGGTTTTTAGATGTTTTTACATCAATAAATCAAAAAAACACGTAGTTTCTCCACTTTAAAGGTCACTCAGGTTAATGCAGGCACTTCACACAAAATTCTGATAAAAAGAGAGAACCTGACAGAATTGTAAATAAATTTTGTTTTAACGCAAAAGTTATTTAGATGGATGTTTTTACATCTAAAAAACAAGAAAGACAAAAAGTAGATATAGAACCTTTCTTCCTCTGCTCAAATGTTTGAGTAATCTAATCTGCACCAGCAACTTGTAGAGATGATCTAAAAACAGAGAAACAAATGAACTGAAAAAATTGTTAAAAAGTAAGCCAAACATGGAATTATCTAAAATTGTGCTCAGTATGCTGTGTCCAAATTAGAAATGGATTCTACAGCTAAAATACTTTGTTTGGAATCATGAGAGACTCCATTTGGTAAAATGGATGATAATTTTAGTTACCTTAAGCTTTTCTTTTTTCATCTTAGAGCAATAGTTTTTGAGGATTTAGGGAAAACAGTGTTCTCCTCATCCCACGTGGGAGCCAGAGGTTGTATCCTGTAGGTGTGGTCTATGTTAAATGTCACTAGAAACTGAAAAAATAAAAGTTATTAAGTCCTCAGACATGTCACTGTTTATTGAATTAAGGCAGACATCCATAGCTGTTTCTTGTGTATTGTCTCAGACAAAGTCTTCACACTGACTTTAGTCAAAGTAATTAAGAGGACTGTGCTCCTTCCTGGCCCAAAGTGTCAAGCATTGTCTCTGACAATTCACATCCCCTGTTTATTGAATTAACGCCGCTGCGCTGTTGCTGAGGTGTCTCAAAATGAGGAAACTAAAATGAATGTATCTGAAAAAGAGTTTAGAATAGTAGACATAATTTGCATGAATTGATTCCCCACCCCGTTGCCACACCTGTTCTCAATTAAGAAATCACTTAAATAGGACCTACCTGACAAAGTGAAGTAGATCAAAAGATCCTCAAAAGCTAGATGTCATTCCAAGAGCAACGGAAATTCAGGAACAAATGAGAAATAACGTAACTGAGATCTATTAGTCTGGAAAGGGTCATAAAGCCTTTTCTAAACTTCCCCACTTCTAAAGACCCCACCACAGTATCCAAAGATCTTTAGCCTTCTCTTGCCACAATTAAGGTCAGACTTCATGTCTCCACCATAAGCATACCAGCAGTCAAATATGGTGGTGGTAGTGTGATGGTATGGGGCTGTTTTGCTGCTTCAGGACCTGGACGACTTGCTGTGATAAATGAAATCATGAATTCTGCTGTCTACCACCAAATCCTGAAGGAGAATGTTCGGCCGTTTGTTTGTGACTTCAATCTGAAATTAACTTGAGTTCAAAAACACACCAGCAAGCCCACCTCTGAATAGCTGAAGTAAAACAAAAAGAATACTTTGGATTGACCTAAATCCTATTGAGATGCTGTGGCATGACCTTAACAACCCCACGATGTGGCTGTATTACAACAATTCTGCAAACATGAGTGGGCCAAAATTCCCCTACAGTGCTGTAAAAGACGCATTGCAGGTTTTTGCAAATGCTTGATTGCAGTTGTTGCTGCTAAGGGTGGTCCTACCAGTTATTAGGTTTAGGGCCAATCACTTTTTCCTGACAGGATAGGTTTGGATATTTCTCCTTTTAATAATAAAAACTTTAATCTAAAAACTGCATTTTGTGTTTACGTATGTTATCTTTGACTAATATTTTTCTTATGATATGAAACAGTAAGTGTGACAAACATGCAAAAAACTATGTTTTTTTTACACCATAGTATAACAATAGTCATTAGGATAACAAGACCAGCTTGCCAGCTTCAGCCTGGATCTCCATAATGTGTTTTTGCTTTTACTCTGGGTGTTTACGCACCTTTCATCCTAAAACACTCATCTCTAGTAACCTCTCTCCTTTCTGGATGGTATGATGGCTGGACATTTCCATAGTGTTTATATTTGAATATAACTGTTTCAACCGTTGAACATGGCATTTTCAGGCTTCTGGAAATTGTACCCAGGGACTTGGGTACCAGACTTATGGAGTTCAAACAAGGAAGCGCTGCGTCCGAGAGGTGGCCTTAAAAACATTTACAAATGTGCCTCCAATTAACTTAAATGATTTGAATTAACCTTTTAGAAGCTTGCAAAACCATGATATCATCATTTGGAGTTTCCCAAGATGTTTACCTACACACCAGTTTTTCTTAATATAAACATCTGAATTTAAAGAAAGAAAGTATTTCACTAAAAGCTACTGATTTTTACTTTAGATTTTATGCTCAACAAACTAATGCTTCAGTTGACTGTTTATTTCAGATTCTAGCCTCTTGGCAATAGCAGAAGGTCTGGGTATTGGGTGATATTTATTCAAATTTAATGTGAGTTCATTTGTCTGGCTCTTTGGGGGCTAATAATAATTAAGTTCTGCTGTTTAACATGCCCAGTAGGATGTATGGAAGGGTTAGGGTTAGGGTTTGAAAACTTTTGTATTGTTTATCACTCATGTCTGCTCTAAGTGCTTTTCCCTCCTACATGCCACAGAAAGGGATATGGGGGAGACGAGTGAGTTATGCTTTTATCAGCAACATCTAGGGCTGTTCGTACCAGGTCCCCACTCTCCTTCTTTGTTTAAAATCAAGACACATGAACCCTAACCTTCCTGACCCCACACACACACACACCCTGAACTGTGTGTGAACCAGCATGTATAAATAAAGAGAGAGGGGTGCCAACACTTTGTAGTTTGCACTGCAAAGTGAGCTACCCTTGCTGCAAGTAAATCTGACTGTATCGTTCTTGCCTCTGAGTTGACTAATTAATACCTCACATTAACTTGGTCCTTCGAGCGGAGAGATTTCAATAACCTTATTTTCTTTGCTTAAACAGTGACTCTCAGAGGATCCAGAGAGTCACCAAGAAGTCAACTCCGAGGTGAGACAGTTTTAAAATAGAATAAACGCTAAAATAAGAAAAAGTCATTGGTAGTGTGTCAACGTAAGGAGACAGCCATTGGATAGGTTTTATTTCGCCGGAAGGAAATAGCGATAAAATTAGGTAGGATCTCGCCGCAAGGAGATCAGAAACGACTAGGTTGTTCCGCCGTAAGGGAACTGGATAATTTGGTTGGTAGCATTTTGCCGGAAGGAAATGAAATGAAATGTTGCATAATAAGGGAGCTCATAACCTAAGCTAGGTCGACCATACATATTGCTGAAGGGGCATACATATGTCAAAATACTAACTGTCTGAGTGCTGTTGTGTGTGTTTGGAGGACTAAGCATTTTTGGAAGAATCATAGCAAGATTCTGCAGGTCTTGTGTTTTCTTTTGCCCAGATTAAAACTACGTACTGGTGACTTTGGGGATTCAGGTCGGATTTCATTCCAGAAAATTAACACCGCTGCGAACTAGTCGCAGGAGAAGGGCGTGTTAATGTCCTCCCCATAAGTCTCATGCCAGTGACCTTTTATCTGGGACATTCATACTATAATTGATCTAACGTGCCAGAGGAAACTGCAGGAGGGGACACGGACGCCTGGTCAGCCTGGAGACGTTGTCCTCAGTCCACCTCCATTTTACGGAGGGGAGTCCTAGTGCCCGCCTGCGGCTTCTGGCCGATTGGATCCGAACTATTTGTCTACAAATATATCTGGGTGAGAAATTGCTCTGTATGATATAATGTATATTATTATTATTATTTTTATTTTATTACACATTAACCATCATCTCCTAAAAAATGAAAGGAAAAGGTGGGGATGATTGTGTTAAATGCGCTTGAACTTGTGAAGATAAGTTTGGTTTTTCACAGAGTGGAAGTTTGAGTGTAAATAAGTTAAATAGTTTAAATAGTTTCAAGTAAAACAGTTGATGGATGGAGATGAAAAAAATAAAAAACATAAGAAAAAGATTAAAAAGCACAGAGTGCATCAATTAAGGTGTTAAAGAGTTAAAACTTTCCTACGGGAAGTTTGGTTTGTCTTAAATATTGCGATCAGTCGGAAAAGAAAGGAGTATAGTGCATGTTATGAAAGGAAGTGACAGGTAGGTGGACAACTGACTGACTGATAATATTTCTGTGTGCAAAATCTGAACCTATTCTAAACTTTTTCTTCTGCCTCACACACACACACACACACACACACACACACACACACACAAATATGGGATTTGAGTGCAACATCTGCGTTTTTGAGTCTGGACTTTAGAAACCTGCCCTTCCCATGGCTACTTTGCCAGAGATGCTTCTTCATCATGGCCTGAAAGAGAGGGAGCCTACCTGCCTGCCTGCTTGCTGCAAATCAAAGTGTGAGTTTCCACCAGAACGAAACTCAGAAGAAGTCTGGCCCAAACCCATTGAGATGGACAACGATCCATGCTGCTGCAAAGCCAGAAGAGCGATACACTGGATTTATATTGAAAGCACAATTTATGCGGGCAGTAGAGAAACAGGCTGGAGCAAAGTTCTTTCTCCCTCCTGGAGAAGTTAAAGTGGAAGAGGAAGGAGTGAATGTCCCACCAACAGACCTGGGAAGGGCCTGGGCTGGTTTTTTGGACTGATAGAGGACTGTGTGCCATGACAGTATCATGAATCACTTAGGTAGTCAAAGTAGAACAAACCAGAGGATGAAAACAGACTCAACACACAGGATATAGACGGTAAGTGAGGTTTATTTCTAGGGTAGGCTTGCCTAGGAACCTAAGTTGGAGTAGTCCAGGAACCAGGGGAGGAGGCCGGAATCCAGGAATCCAAGGAGAGAGTGCTGATGGTGAGTATATTTACAGTGCAGTCCTTAGGAGGGAATATTACCAGGTGCAGGTAGGCAGATAGGCAGGTCGACAGGTAGGTAGGTAGCCGGGCAGGTAGGCAGACAGGCAGTCCACATAACAGAGGTTATGTTCCAGCAAAGGCCTGTACCAGCAGCTGCCTTAAGAAGCCCCATGAGCTCATCAGGAGATGAGTTGCAGCTGCTGATAACGAGCTACCAGAACCAACCAGGAGGAGAGGAGCTGAGATCCTACAGTACCCTCCTCTCAACAATTACCTCCAGGCAATCCAGTACGTTTTTCAGGATGGTGTTTGTAGAAGGTCGTGATGAGAGCTGGATCAAGGATGTAAGAACGGGGAACCCAGGTTCTCTCTTTGGGTCCATATCCTGCCCAATCCACAAGATATTGAAATCCACGCCCCCTACGCCGAACATCCAGGATACGATTGACCGTATATGCAGGGTGGTCATCAATGAGTCGAGTGGGGGGAGGGGGCTTGGTAGGTGGACTCAGGGGGCTTTCAGAGACTGGCTTGATCTGAGAAACACAGAAAGTAGGATGAATGTGCATGGAAGATGGTAGTTTGAGTCTCACCGCAGATGGATTGATGATCCTCTCAATGAGAAAAGGCCCAATGTAACGGGGGCCCGACTTTCTGGGAGTATCCTTTAATTTAATATGCCTGGTAGATAGCCAGACCCTCTGATTGATTCGGTAGATAGGTGCAGCAGAACGGCGACGGTTGGCGAACCTCTTATTTTGTTCCAAAGTGCATAGGAGGGTCCTCCTGGTCTGTCGCCAAATCCTACGACACCTGGAAACATAATGCAAAACAGAGGGGACCAGGATGTCAGATTCAATACTGGGAAACAGCGGTGGTGGATAGCCAAGGGAAGCCTCAAAGGGGGACAAACCAGTAGCAGAGGAAGTATGTGTTATGAGCATATTCAATCCATGTGAGATGTTTGCACCAAGAAGAGGGGTTGTCATTTATTACGCACCTTAAGGCTACTTCGAGTTCCTGGTTGCATCTTTCTGTCTGTCCATTAGATTGGGGGTGGTATCCAGATGAAAGACTTACGGAGGCCCCTAGAGCCTTGCAGAACTCCTTCCAGACTTGCGAGATGAACTGCGGGCCTCGGTCAGAAACAATATCCATAGGAATGCCATGGATGCGGAAAACATGGAGAACCAGGAGTTGGGCAGTCTCAAATGCAGACGGGAGCTTAGATAATGGAACAAAATGGGCTGCTTTAGAAAATCTGTCAACAACAGTAAGGATGACTGTGTTACCGTCAGATGGCGGGAGACCAGTAATGAAATCAATGGACATGTGGGACCACGGACGGCTAGGGGTGGGCAGAGGTTGAAGAAGACCAGCAGGGGGTTGATTGGTGTTTTTGTTCCGAGCACGTGTGGGACAAGCTGCAACAGTCTTTAATGTTGAGATTCATAGTCGGCCACCAGAAATACCTCTTGGTAAATGTGGTCATGCGAGTCACCCCAGGATGACAAGTCAGCTTATTGTTGTGCACCCAATCCAGAACTTTATTGATGACAGAGTTGGGAACAAACAACTTGCCCACTGGGCCAGTACCTGGGTCAGGTTCGGACCTCTGTGCCTCCCTGATGTCCTTCTCAATGGCCCAGGTGAGGGCGCCCACAATACAAGAGTCCGGGAGGATGGAGGCTTCAGTCTTAGGTTGGTCAGAATGAGAGAACTGGCGAGAGAGAGCGTCAGGCTTAGTGTTCTTGGAACCGGGTCTGTAGGAGATAGAGAAATGAAAACGAGCAAAAAACAGAGACCAACGGGCATGTCTGGGGTTAAGTCTCTTGGCATTTTGAATGTAGGAGAGGTTCTTGTGATCAGTCCAAATGAGAAAAGGGATTTCAGTACCCTCTAACCAATGCCGCCATTCCTCAAGCGCCAACATAATGGCTAAAGGTTCACGGTTGCCCACATCATAATTTTGCTGTGCTGGAGACAAGCGACAAGAAAAATAGGCACATGGATGTACTTTATCATCTACAGAGGACTGTTGAGATAAAATGGCCCCTACTCCAATGTCAGAAGCATCAACCTCTACGATAAATTGTTTATATGGATCAGGATAGGTCAATATGGGCACCGAAGAAAATAGAGTCTTTAACTCACCAAATGCCCTTTCCGCCTCAGGGGTCCAATGGAATGTTCTCAGAGAGGAGGTGAGTTGAGTGAGGGATGCAGTGACCTAACTGTAGTTCCATATAAACCTCCTATAGAAATGTGCAAATCCCAGAAACCTTTGAAGTTGCCTGCGATCAGTTGGAGTAGGCCACTCTGCCACTGCCTTGGTCTTCTCGGGATCAGTTCTGTATTTGCCTGCTTCAAAAATGAAACCCAAAAAAGACACGGATGTGACACTAAACTCGCATTTTTCGGCTTTAACAAAGAGTTGATTTTCAAAAAGCCTTTGGAGAACTGTTCTGACGTGTTGGTGATGTTGTTCTATATCCTGGGAAAAAATCAAAATGTCATCCAGATAAACAAAAACAAAGAGGTTGAGGAAATCGCGAAGAACATCATTAATGAGAGCCTGAAAAACAGCAGGTGCATTAGTCAAACCGAAAGGCATGACCAGATACTCAAAATGTCCTAGGGGGGTTTTGAAAGCTGTTTTCCACTCATCGCCCTCACGGATCCGGACCAAATAGTAAGCATTGCGCAGGTCGAGTTTAGTGAAGATCTTGGCAGAATGTAATTGTTCATGTACTGAGTCAATAAGTGGTAGTGGGTATTTATTTTTAATAGTAATTTGGTTCAACCCTCTATAATCAATGCAAGGTCTTAACGTGCCATCCTTCTTACCCACGAAGAAAAATCCGGCACCAACAGGGGAGGTGGACGGACGAATGATCCCAGAAGCTAAAGAATCCTCAATGTATTCTTTCATGACCTCTTTCTCGGGTCCGGAGAGATTATAGAGTCTGCTGGATGGTAGTGGAGCACCTGGGAGGAGATCAATAGAGCAGTCATAGGGGCGATACGGAGGTAGAGAAAGAGCCCCTTGTTTACTAAACACAGGTGCGAGATTATGGTATTCAGGTGGAACTTTGGATAAATCAACAGGCTCAGGAGGTTTGAGTTGTTTAGTAGAGTGAGAAATGGCAGTTCTTAAACAATTCTGGAGACAGAAATTACTCCATTTCTCTACTCTGCCCTCCACCCAATTAATAGTGGGATTACGTTTCTGCAACCAAGGAAACCCCAAAACTAATTGTGGAGAGATGGAAGAGATAATAAAGAACTCACCCTTTTCATGATGATTACCAGAGGTGATGATGTGAAGCTGAGGAACTTTAAATCTCACTTGAGACATGGTTTGACCAGTGATGCCAGTGACAGAAATGGAGTGGTTGAGAGGCTGAGGGGGTATTTGAAGTTTATTAACCAGGTCCGAGGAAATAAGATTCTGTTCAGCACCAGAATCAATAAAAGCGTCAACAGGAAACTTCTCTTGGCCGACAATAATAGTGGCCGGAAAACACAGACAGGAGACAGGGGAAGAATGGGATATGCTCATCAACGTCCCCTGTCTTATTGACGAGCTCTGTCTTTTCCCTTCTTTAGGGCATCTTGCGATGAAATGTCCTCTTTGTCCACAATATAAACAAAGACCAGCCTCAAAGCGCCATTGTCGTTCCTCTGGGGAGAGTCGAGTGTGGCCAATCTGCATCGGCTCCGGTTCCGTAGACCCCTCTGTAGCTTGAACGGAAGTGGGTGCATCGAGGAAAGTGGTTCGAGGTGCCAGAGAGTGATGCCACTGGGAATTGTAGTCCTTTTCTGTTTGTCTCTCCCTCAGACGGTTGTCAATACGGATCAATAGGTTGATTAATTCATCCAGTCTTTTGGGTTCATCTCTCAAAACCAACTGGTCCTTTATTTGATCTGCAAGGGAGTCCACATAACAGAGGTTATGTTCCAGCAAAGGCCTGTACCAGCAGCTGCCTTAAGAAGCCCCATGAGCTCATCAGGAGATGAGTTGCAGCTGCTGATAACGAGCTGCCAGAACCAACCAGGAGGAGAGGAGCTGAGCTCCTACAGACAGTCTGACTCTGGAGCGCTTTAGAAACTGATGGGGGTAACGTACAAACACACACACACATTTGCATAAATCTTTTCCTATTTTCTGCAACAAAGAACGCTTATTAATCGCTGCTCATGTGACACGCTTGCTTGACGAGGACAGATATAGCGGGTTAAAATATTATTTTAGGGTTAGAAAAGTATCGTCAAAAGGGTGATAACTTAGCTCATTTGATACTTTCCAGTTAATTCTTTTAGAGAAGCAAGTTCTCTTTCGTCATGGAATAATCAGGGTAAATTCTTCTAGTTATTAAAAGTTATTAAAAAACAGAGGAAGTTACAACATCTCCAAAACTCAGCAGTAACCATGTGTTTCTATGTCATTCTCAGGACAGATCTCATGAAGGAGCATTTTCAAAACCCATTGCATGCGTAACACCTGATGGGCTTCTCCTTCAGGTATTATTTTCTGTTGTCAGAGTTTGGATCCCATAAATCTAATGGGTACAGACCTCATTAAAACAGGCTTAGTTTTACTGCAGATGGTCTTCATACAGAATCTGACACAGTACTTACAGTGAGGTGCAGTTTTTGTCCGCAAGTGCTAACTTACGCTTATGGAAGGTACAAATTCATTGTTTTTCACAGCAGCTGCGGGAAGAGGTTATATTAGTTTTTTTTTCCTTCGCTCTTTTGATTCATGCAGCGTGTTGATTTACACTGTACCTTATATCAGGTCCTGGCAAAAACTATGAAAGGGTTGGTTCTGCAGGTTCTTTTTTCTCCCTTTGGGGAAGGAAAGGAAACCTAATTAGTTCTGTGCTGCATAGGAGTATTAAAACACTTGTTGTTTTTGTAAGATATCGCTAGCTAAAACTTTTAAAACTTTTGAGAGTAATTGGTTTTGTTAAACACATTTTCCTTGGCAAAACAAACCTTTATGTTCCTTAAAAGACTCTGCATAGAAAAGGCCTTCAGAACTGTGGAATTATTTCCCACCACAGTACCAAGTTTTTTTAAGCATGTTTTTTCTTTATTTTAAAACAGATCTGTGTTTTTGTTTTGTTTTTGGCTTTTTAGCATAATGTTTGTCTCAAGCTGCTTATGAACTGGGTTAGGAGCAAATATGATCTGAGGTAAATTAGGAGTTGTGAACTAGTTATTTTTAAATCTGATTATTGTCCAAGCAGAAATAATACACTAATAGGTCACTAATAGGTCACTGCAGTTTTTGTTTTGTTTGAGTAGACCATAAAAATGTCAACGCCGTCTTAAAATACTTCTTTGCATTTAACCTGAGCAGAGAAATTCTGGAATACAGCTGCAATCAAATTGAGCCAAACAAAAAGAGAATTATAACAATAACTCTCAGGATTGTAGTTCTTATTATTACAGAGTTAGAGTACAAAGAATTGGCAAAAGGTTTCAGCATCAGTAAATTTGGATTAATTTAAGAGGAAACTGTTGCTGTGCTTCTAAATAGTTAGAGATCTCTTTGGACTATGTGCACTCATCTTAAAAAGGATCCTGAAGATTGTCATAATGAAATTGATCAATTATAGCATTAAAAGATATTGCTGAGAAAATATATTCTGAAAAGAGATTGCTAAAAATTTCTTTGAATTCTTGAAGCTTCAAATTTGGCCATTTGTCTGTCTTTGATGTTTTGTCTTTGTTTGTTGGAATGAATGTTTGTTTATATGTTGTATGACACAATAATTAATGTTTAGAATAATGTTTCCAAATCCCAGATTGATTAAAACTTTGAGTTTTCAGGAGAGTTAAGAAGCAGCTTGTTTCTGAGGTAGGTGCATGCTAACAGTTTTGCAGTTTAAGGTACACTAAGATGGGTTGGAATGAAGAAACTGTGGGTCCGCCCATAGGCTGCCCATCAGAGGGTAGTTCTGCCTGGCTCCGCCCACCTACCAGGTTTGGTCATGCCTTCACTTTCATGGAAACGCTCAGCACCTCCCTTCCTAAGTTTTCACACTGTTTAAGAGACAAAAGAATCAGAATGCTTGTAGTGATTGTTGCCTTAAAAACATGTTTTTTGTATAATAATTAAGGATGTAGCATGACATTTAGATTTATGTGTTTTACTATTAAAAGGTTAATGAAATAGTTTAAACGAGTTTGAAGAATTAGTTTTGCATACATAATCATTGGTGATTTATTAGAGTGAAAGTTTTCTCTGGTGCCATTAAGCTAGCTGACAGTTCAAGATATGCCAAAAGTAAGGAATATATTTTTGATAAAGAATCAGAGTTATGATTTCATACTTGACAGGAATTATTTATTAGATTAAATTTGTAGAGTGTATGCGTCAAAATTACATTGGATTGCCATTAATCTAATACTTATCTTCATACAAGACAAATCAGGATATGTGACTTATTTCTAAGTGAGATATTGATGAACTGTACAACAACTGAAGTTTGTGTTTTGTTGTTAATGCAACTGAATTGCAGTTAAAAACATCTGGATTTTATTTATGTAGTTTTTGTTAAATTCATAGTGACACATAGTTATGTCAGAATTCATTTCTTTGGTTCTATGTAATGTGATCTTGGTTACTAGAACATTCTTGTTCAAACCTTTTGTTAGATTGTCGCATGGGTTGGACCCTGCGCCAGAAGAGGGGAATGTCAGAATAAAGTAACATGGGGATATAGCCAAGATCACTTTCTTCCACATCTTTGTGTGAAGATAGGATGTTGTTTTACTGTCAAAACATGTCCACTGTGTTTTCTCAAGTTTCACAGATGGTGAGGGCTGCATTACCAGAAACAACCACTTCCACCCTCCAGTCCTTTATTCCTGGTGACTGGATTCTGGTCAGTGAATCTAGGAGAAAACACTGGAATTCAGGCGCTGGAATGGCCCATATAAGATCCTACTAGACACCCAGGAAAGCTGCAGGAAAGCTCCAGCTCCTCCAGCGTCATCTGGCTTCCAGGACACAAGTCATCTTCCAACTGGATCATCCACGGCCTGAAAGGTGTGAGGACAGCGGACCACCACAGGACAAAGAACTGTAAGCTGATCACTGGCGAGTGATTGAATAGGTGGTTGAAGAACACTGTTCTTACAAGGGCACAATCCCTTGGGCAGTGCAACGTTATTTCAGAATCTACTTAACGCCATCGCATTGCCTGAAAGTTAGAAATCATAAGGTAATTTGCCTCACTGCACACACATCACAGTGAGAGACACATAGAAAACATACAGGGAAGACCTCTACACATTTGCACATAACCTTTCTCTGGATGATGGACTGGCGACGTCTGCAACAGAGAGACAGTCAAACATGCGCCATGATGCTTATTCTCCTTATTTTCTTAATATTTGGTGGCTACTAGGCGCTCCTTTGCCTGGACAGCAAGGGTCAGCCAAATTATTTTCTCCCACTTTGACAGCGAAACTGACTGAGGAGGAAATCTTGGATGCTTTTATCTAACTTTCATGTTTATTGCTTGATATCTGACTGCATCTGACTGGATGTAATCTGCTGGGTTTCCTTAGATAGAAAAACTTTTTATCCAATTTGAATGAAAAGCTAACTCCGACTGCACTGTTCAATTGTTAGGATTAATTGGAATGTACAGGGGTTGGACAATGAAACTGAAACACCTGTCATTTTAGTGTGGGAGGTTTCATGGCTAAATTGGACCAGCCTGGTAGCCAGTCTTCATTGATTGCACATTGCACCAGTAAGAGCAGAGTGTGAAGGTTCAATTAGCAGGGTAAGAGCACAGTTTTGATCAAAATATTGAAATGCACACAACATTATGAGTGACATACCAGAGTTCAAAAGAGGCAAATTGTTGGTGCACGTCTTGCTGGCGCATCTGTGACCAAGACAGCAAGTCTTTGTGATGTATCAAGAGCCACGGTAATGTCAGCATACCACCAAGAAGGACGAACCACATCCAACAAGATTAACTGTGGACGCAAGAGGAAGCTGTCTGAAAGGGATGTTCGGGTGCTAACCGGGATTGTATCCAAAAAACATAAAACCACGGCTGCCCAAATCACGGCAGAATTAAATGTGCACCTCAACTCTCCTGTTTCCACCAGAACTGTCCGTCAGAAGCTCCACAGGGTCAATATACATGGCCGGGCTGCTATAGCCAAACCTTTGGTCACTCATGCCAATGCCACACGTCGGTTTCAATGGTGCAAGGAGCGCAAATCTTGGGCTGTGGACAATGTGAAACATGTATTGTTCTCTGATGAGTCCACCTTTATTGTTTTCCCCACATCCGGGAAAGTTACGGTGTGGAGAAGCCCCAAAGAAGCATACCATCCAGACGGTTGCATGCCCAGAGTGAAGCATGGGGGTGGATCAGTGATGGTTTGATCTGCCATATCATGTCATTCCCTTGGCCCAATGCTTGTGCTAGATGGGCGCGTCACTGCCAAGGACTACCGAACCATTCTTGAGGACCATGTGCATCCAATGGTTCAAACATTGTATCCGGAAGGCGGTGCCATGTATCAGGAGGACAATGTACCAATACACACAGCAAGACTGGTGAAAGATTGGTTTGATGAACATGAAAGGGAAGTTGAACATCTCCCATGGCCTGCACAGTCACCAGATCTAAATATTATTGAGCCACTTTGGGGTGTTTTGGAGGAGCGAGTCAGGAAATGTTTTCCTCCACCAGTATCACATAGTGACCTGGCCACTATCCTGCAAGAAGAATGGCTTAAAATCCCTCTGACCACTGTGCGGGACTTGTATATGTCATTCCCAAGATGAATTGACGCTGTATTGGCCGCAAAAGGAGGCCCTACACCATACTAATAAATTATTGTGGTCTAAAACCATGTGTTTCAGTTTCATTGTCCAACCCCTGTATGTACCTGACTGTTGTGAAGTGCCTTGAGACAACATGTGTTGTGAATTGGCTCTATATAAATAAAACTGAATTGAATTGAATTGATATCTATCATTATTTTATTATTACAAATTTGAAATGTGTTCATTTCCACCGTTGTTTAGTTGGACTATGGAAGCCTAGCTTCCAACAGGTAAAGTTCCTGTTTCTAAACATATTTCTAGAGGAGCTTCCTACGACCGCCCATCTGTACCAGACTGGTAACAGGGCAGCTCGAAGCACAGAAGCCACTCAGGAGAGGCAGCAGGATTTTTGAGTTTTGTTTATAATTTGTTTTCTTTGAGAAAAAAAACTGTTTGCTTTCAGTACCAGAAGAAAGAACATTCCACTTCAAGGTCATGATGCAGCTATATGGAAATGGTCTGTTCTGATGCTGGTGATTGGTATTGCAAGTATTTTTATTACTCTCGTGTTCATTTGGGGAAAGGTACAGCAAAGATAATTTGTGGCTAATCTGAGTAATTACACCAATAATGCTCATCAGCTGATTCGAAGAGAGATTCATCACTTTTCTGATTACCATGGTCATACTGATAATGTCTGGTGGCAACTGATGCATCAAACCGTGATGAAGATAGGAAAAGACAGTTGCTATGTTTGTTGTTTGATTCCACGTGTTATTAATGATCAACCATTTTTAGTACCCGTTCCTATTGGTACTACTTTCTTTCCAGATAGGCAACATAACCAGCTGGTGGAGGTTATTTTTCCTTGGGTGAGGAATTATATTGTAAGGCAAAGCAAAAATGTTAGTAGATTTTCTAGTGAGACTAATTTAATATGTCCTACTACAGGAATTCTTTATAGATTTTGGGGTGATAGGAATCAATAAGAGATCCAGATATTTGTATTGCACAGGAGGAAAACACACCTTATTTCCTTGGAAAAACAGAAGGTTGCAAAACTATTATATCTGTTTCATGTGCTTTGATCAACAGACATAAATTTGAGTCATGTCTTATCAGGACTGCTGCTTATACTATTTCAGGATCTTTGGTCCCAGATCCCTTTGTGTTAACTTTTAATCTTACAGCCGTACCGAATGGAAGTAAGTTGTATGGCCAGGCAGGTAAATTAACCAGGGTTCTTGTTACTTTTCCTAGTAGAGATGGGTACTCCTGTCCTAAGAACATGGTTTGGATGTGTGGAAATAGATCATATCTTTATCTGCCTGCTAATTGGTCTGGAGAATGTTATCTAGCTCATTTACTACCTACAGTCACAACTTATAATTTAATCAGCCCATTATTAGACAGGAAGGGTTCACTGTTCTGACGGAGGAGCAGCAAGCTCTTAGAACATGAGTTTGCAAAGTAGAATGGCTTTGGATTATCTGTTAGCTGAGAGGGGTAATGGTTTTGAAGAATTTTCCTTTTAATTGTGATTACCTTGTAATCAGAACAAATGAGTTGTAATGGAAATCCTTGTATTAAGTGCTCTAAGGTATTCCAAATTGTATGACTTTTAGGTTACCTCTCTTTCTTTAGAACATCTGTATTAGAGGAGGAAGCTGAAAAAACCAGTATCAGACGTTTAATGGTTAAAACCCATTCCTTTTGGGTGATGTCTCATGAAAAGCAGATGGTCTGTTCATAGAGGGTCTAGGGCCATAAAGCACAAACTCTTTTAAGTTGAGATAACACCCATATACTCTTTAAATACTGTGTGTAAATGTTGACACCACACTAAACCCAAAGACAGATGACTATGATGACACAGAAAAGGTTTATTTTACCGAGCTACAAAATAAAGACCACTACTCCTATGATGACATGTTGTAAATGAAAATATCTTTGACGCCTGAGTGTACTCATAATTGTACTTCATAAAATGACTTTATAGCAGAAAATCGAAAGTTGCTATTTAAGTGGTATGAGAAAAAGTACAATGATGACATGAACAAGGCTTGTTTTAATTTTTACTTTTATATTACATTTTGTTTTCTTTGATTTATTGTATTATTATTGTACTCTGAGTATTTTTCCCACAATATAATCTGCTTTACGTCCGTGGGTTTTTCGCTCACACAGAGTATTTTCTTTATATGTATGTAATCATGACTTTCTTCGTGATAAAAAAGGAGGGACTGTTAGGGTTTGAAAACTTTTGTATCATGTACTCATGTCCTAAGAACACGGTTTGGATGTGTGGAAATAGATCATATCTGTATCTGCCTGCTAATTGGTCTGGAGTATGTTATCTAGCTCACTTACTACCTACAGTCACAACTTATAATTCAATCAGCCCATTATTAGAGAGGAAGGTTTCACTGTTCTGACCAAGGAGCAGCAAGCTCTTAGAACATGAGTTTGCAAAGTAGAATGGCTTTGGATTATCTGTTAGCTGAGAGTGGTGATGGTTTTGAAGAAATTATTTTCCTTTTAATTGTGATTACCTTGTAATCAGAAGGAAGGAGTTGTAATGGAAATTCTTGTATTAAGTGCTCTACGGTGTTCCAAAGTGTATGACCTTTATGTTACCTCTCTCCTCAGAACATCTGTGTTAGAGGAGGAAGCTGTAAAAGCCAGTATCAGACGTTTGATGGTTAAAACCCATGCTTTAGGGTGATGTCTCAGGAAGAGCACATGGGTCTGCTCGTAGACATCTTTGTTACCCCTGACCTGAGGAGGGTCTAGGGCCATAAAGCACAAACTCTTTTAAGTTGGGATAACACCCACATACTCTTTAAATACTGTGTGTAAATGTTGACACCACACTGAACCCAAAGACAGATGACTATGATGACATGTTGTAAATGAAAATATCTTGAGTGTATCCTGAGTGTACTCATAATTGTACTTCATAAAATGACTTAGCAGAAAATCAAAAGAAGTTTCTATTTAAGTGAAATGAGAAAAAGTACAATGATGACATGAACAAGGCTTGTTTTAATTCTTTTACTTTTATTACATTTCTTTGATTTATTATATTGTTTTATTATTATTGTACTCTCCCATGCCCCTTGGGCGGAGGGGCGTGTGAGTATTTGTCCCACAATATAATCTGCTTTCCGTCCGGGGGTTTTTTGCTCACACAGAGTATTTTCTTTTATATGTATGTAATCAGGACTTTCTTCGTGATAAAAAAGGAGGGACTGTTAGGGTTTGAAAACTTTTGTATTATTTATCACTCATGTCTGCTCTAAGTGCATTTCCCTCCTACATGCCACAGAAAGGGATATGGGGGAGACGAGGGAGTTATGCTTTTATCAGCAACATCTAGGGGCTGCTCGTACCAAGTCCCCACTCCCTCTCTGTTTAAAATCAAGACACATGAACCCTAACCTTTCTGACCCCACGCACACACACACACACACACACCCTGAACTGTGTGTGAACCAGCATGTATAAATAAAGAGAGAGGGGTGCCAACACTTTGTAGTTTGCACTGCAAAGTGAGCTACCCTTGCTGCAAGTAAATCTGACTCTGTATCGTTCTTGCCTCTGAGTTGACTAATAGAAGCCTCAATAAAGCTGCATGGGCTGATGCTTCTATTATCTCTTCACCCTCTGCAGATGAACTGGGTTCCTGGTACTCAGTGTGTAGCCAAGTGTGACAACAGGAAAGCTAAACCTGTAGAGCTGCCCTACCACAAATGCCGTAAGTCTCACTGCCTCCTCTGAGTCTCACAAAGTCATTCTGATAATCGTTTCTGATAAAAGTTTCAAGTCAGATCATCTGATCTGTGACTGTGAGCGGCCTCCATAGGTAGATCTTTGACGTTTATCTTGTGACCACATTGTGTAGGCTGATTCTTGAGGTGCAAATTCTCTCTCAAGATTAAGTACTCTAACTTCCTGTTTTGGAACACAAATGTTGGTCATCTTAAAGGATAAGTTCAGTTTATTAATTTATTAGGTGGAGTTCTTCTAAGAGTTTATGAGCAGTCAGTATCTTACCCGCAGCAGATTATTATTTTCGATCTTCACTGTTATAAAACAGAGATTAGTTTTAAAGCTAACACCTACACAGGATGTGGCAAGGTTAAGGCTGAGTTCTGTTAAAATTAAACAAGACAAACATTTCATCCTATTTCACACAATTATAATTAATAATTTTTTAACCCCCTTCACAAATTGCACAACACAGGTTGTTGTTGCAGACTGCAAGCCGACTTGGCTTTGTTCTTTGTTTGACTCTGTAATGTCAGTTTTTCCTCAGTCAGCAGAGAGTTGTTTCACTTAGAAACAACACATTGACGGTTTGAATAAAGATGCTGCATCCATTATCAAAATTCATAAAACTGCAATTTGATTTTAAAGAATCATCTCTTTTTCATTCAGCCTCATAACACCCTTACTGCTTTGTAAAAATGTGGAAATTTAGCTTTAAAGATTGTAAAGAATTTTACAGTTCTGTTTTAAGGGTGTTTAAGGGTGTCTGCACGGTTTATTGTTTAAAGTCCAACACAGGTAAAGATGCACACACTTGCTGGATTAAATATGTCAAGTGTGGAAATCAAAAAGTTAATTTGCTTCATGTTGTGTGTGAATTTCATTTTTGTTTCCACATCAGTTGTAAAAGCAAATGATTTTCTCAAGTTTTATCAGTCTTTTTCTGAGTGGTGCTGCTGTTGTGAATTGTGTCAGATTGCACTAGCGACTTCTGGTATGAAAGCGGTAGCTGCAGTGATGCGATTTGTTTTGGTAGCTGTATTTTAGACTTAACTGGTTAGCAGTTAAGGTACATTTCTTCTTTAGGTCTGTGATACTCTGTTATAATAATCAAGCAACTGAGAATTTGACCTATTGAAGCTCAGTCATCCCTACATCCCTACTTGTTGTGATGCCGGCAGCTGCACCTTCATTCAGACGAAGCTTAACCTGTGGCTTCAGCTGGTGGGATTATTCCCACCATCTGAAGCGGGTTATTCCTGCAATTATTGGATTATTTTCCATCAGTTACCAACAGCGAAGGAATGAAGATGACTGTAGCTGATTCATTTAAATCTAAAGGGCCACCAAAAGCCAGGCAGGCGTGAACATTTTGTGTTAGTTATTCAGCACCTACATACTTTTAGCTGTTTTTCTTAGTCTATTTTTTTTGGAAATCATTCCCTTGTTATATCTCACCATTGTTTTATGAATGTAGGTTTATGTCACATGTGTCAATGCAAATTATTAAACCCCAGGATATCTGTCCTCAGCTGGTTTCATGGGAAGATCTCCGGTCCAGCTGAGGTGGGGAAGCTCCAGCCGGCTGAGGATGGTGGTGGGATCTCGTTTGGGAATGTGTTTTTAAAAATTATAATTTCCTGAGATCCTCTTAAGAGTTAAAAATGGACAAAAATGAAATTGGCTTAGAGTATTTCCAGTTTCAGTCTGTGTCCTACTTATGTGTGTGGTGGCTAAAACGCTGACTCCAGCCTCAATCCATGCTCCCTTAAACTCTTAAATGGGCATTGCTTCACAGTCCTCTTCAGGTTTTGGTTATCCTTATTGCTTGTGCTCTTTAATCTTCTGCGTTTTTTCCTTCCACTCAATTTTCCATTAAAAAGCTTGCATACAGCACTTTGTGGACCGGCAGCTTTAGCAATGACCTTTTGTGGCTTACCCTCATTGCATAGGGTGTCAGTGACTGGTTTTATGTAATTTTCAAACTTTCTGATAAGCTATAATCCATAATCATCTAAATTAACACAAATAAACACTTGAAATATGTAGTTATCTCTGTCTACAAAAATAATATAATCTCTATAAAATATGAGTTTCACCTTTTGAATTGATGAGCTCTTTATTGATATCCCAATTAAGAAAAGCTTTTCTTTATCAGGCTAAGACCTGCAGTTTTCAAGCAGCGGCAGTTTAAAAAAAAATCTAATTGAGGGTGATTGTTTACAAACAACATCAAGGTATTAAAGTGTTTTTCAAGTGAATATTTGGGCTCTAAATAATTGAAGTTATGATCTTGGTCAACATGCATTAAAATGTCAACAATTTCATCAGGTGAAAACTCCACCTTGTGTAAGTTCTGATCTCTGAAGAACGCTGGTCTCAAAACAACAAATGGCTTCTTTCAGCAGTTTTCCTTAAAAACATGTTGGCGGTTTGCAAACCTTAGTCAGTTTACCCAGAAGACATTTTACTCATTTTAAATCCCTGTTTTTGTATTAAAATGTTTTTATTAAAACCAGACATTGAGGGCGATTAGCGTCCATTTAACTGATCATTTAAAACACACTAACTTACTAACTTACTTATCGTTGCATGAAACCGCATTCAATTTAACCCTTTTATGGTTTTTCTGTCTATATCACCTGCAGTGCAGTAGAGTCACCCTGCAGCATATTTATCAGTGGGCTGCAGGCGTCTTTATGCCTGAGTCACCCTATAAACTAACTCTTCTTGAGGAAACAGAGGGAGGACGGATGACTGGAACAAACTGGGCTTGTGTGTCACAATTAATCCTCTGATGATTCTTGCTTTAGTTAAATTCAGGTGAATTGTGCTGTGCGGTTACACATATGAATTCAACCAAACCAGCTGTTATCCCACCAGAGAAACAGACCGCAAATACTCACCATGGATGAAGTGGTTTTCCTTTGTTTCAGTTTTACTCAAAGAACATAGTCTCCATCGTCACAACTCTGGTGAAGCCCAGGAAGAAACAAGGAACCAAGTCAGCTGAGCAGGAGTTGTCTAAAGGTAAGCTCAGAGTCAAGGGCCTGTGCAGAAACACAACATTGTTCTGTGTTTAGGCTGAAAAATAAAATGAGTCATAGATGTTTATGTCGTTTTGAAATATTTACAGTTATTATGAATGTATGTTCTTTATAGCTGGATGGCTGCTGGACATTACAAAGCTCGCTCTGGGAGAAAACATTGGAGAAGGAGAATTTGGTGGTGAGCTTTGTTTTTTTTTTACATGACAGTGCCTGCTTCTCTGCTGCAACATTGAGAAAACATTGCAGCAGAGAAGCAGGCACTGTCATGTAAAAAGGCCACCTCTCAGACGCAGCGCTTCCTTGTTTGAACTCCATAAGTCTGGTACCCAAGTCCCTGGGTACAATTTCCAGAAGCCTGAAAATGCCATGTTCAATGGTTGAAACAGTTATATTCAAATATAAACACTATGGAAATGTCCAGCCATCATACCATCCAGAAAGGAGAGAGGTTACTAGAGATGAGTGTTTTAGGATGAAAGGTGCGTAAACACCCAGAGTAAAAGCAAAAACACATTATGGAGACCCAGGCTGAAGCTGGCAAGCTGGTCTTGTTATCCTAATGACTATTGTTATACTGTGGTGTAAACAAAACATAGGTTTTTGCATGTTTGTCACACTTACTGTTTCATATCATAAGAAAAATATTAGTCAAAGATAACATACGTAAACACAAAATGCAGTTTTTAGATTAAAGTTTTTATTATTAAAAGGAGAAAAATCCAAACCTACATGGCCCTATCAGGAAAAAGTGATTGGCCCTAAACCTAATAACTGGTAGGACCACCCTTAGCAGCAACAACTGCAATCAAGCATTTGCAAAAACTTGCAATGCGTCTTTTACAGCACTGTAGGGGAATTTTGGCCCACTCATGTTTGCAGAATTGTTGTAATACAGCCACATCGTGGGGTTGTTAAGGTCATGCCACAGCATCTCAATAGGATTTAGGTCAATCCAAAGTGTTATTTTTGTTTTACTTCAGCTATTCAGAGGTGGGCTTGCTGGTGTGTTTTTGAACTCAAGTTAATTTCAGATTGAAGTCACAAACAAACGGCCGAACATTCTCCTTCAGGATTTTGTGGTAGACAGCAGAATTCATGATTCCATTTATCACAAGTCGTCCAGGTCCTGAAGCAGCAAAACAGCCCCATACCATCACACTACCACCACCATATTTTACTGCTGGTATGATGTTCTTTTTTTGGAGGGCAGTGTTATTTTTAGACCAGATGGGACACATATCTTCCAAAACGTTCAGCTTTTTTCTCATCAGTCCACAGAGTATTTTCCCAAAAGTATTGGGGATCATCAAGATGTTTTCTGGAAAAATTGAGACAAGCCTCCTTTTGCTCAGCAGTGGTTGTCGTCTGGGAACTCTGCCATGCAGGCCATTTTTCTAGGCTCTTTCTTATGGTGGAGACATGAAGTCTGACCTTAACTGTGGCAAGTGAAGGCTAAAGTTCTTTGGATGCTGCGGTGGGGTCTTTAATGACATCTTGGATGAGTGGTTCCGGTCGGCTGACCACTGTGGTACGCTGGAGTCCCAAAGTTTAGAAAAGGCTTTATGACCCTTTCCAGACTAATAGATCTCAGTTATGTTATTTCTCATTTGTTCCTGAATTTCATTTGCTCTTGGAATGACATCTAGCTTTTGAGGATCTTTTGATCTACTTCACTTTGTTAGGCAGGTCCTATTTAAGTGATTTCTTAATTGAGAAGGCCAGCAAATTATTTGAAATAAATAAAAATACAAAACATAGCTGCTCAAAAATGAAATCTTTAAGCAATGTTCATCTTGCATGCCAACAAGTTAAAGTACCCTGTATGATTTACTTATTTATATTCATATATTTATTTATAAGTGCATAATTTACAGTGGTCTCAGCACCATACACTTGAAGCAACTGCTGAAGTATATGTCCATAAAGTATTCTTGAAAAATATCTCCAGATTATTCTGAGAAACACAATGCATTTATATAAGTGTTCTGAAATGTAACACAAATCTGTCACTGTGACTGCTAAATGAACAAAGTTTTTTTGTTGTTACACAGATGTTTTTGCTGTAATTACAGACATGGTAAAGGAAGTAGGACCCCCATAAGTGCTTGGAAAGTTCAACACATTCTAAATATTTTGAAGAACACATATATACACATGAGTAGTTGAAATGTTATCTATCCTTGCCAGTGTTGTTTTTAAGCTCAGTTTCCATTTTTTATTTCCATGTGGGCTTCGGCATGGTATCAGACCTATTAGTAACTGAATTACTTTATATAAAGAGAAATGCCTTAGAGAATTAGTTACTGACAAAAATAACTAGTAACTACTGCCCGTCACTCTTGATTACAGTATATTACTGGAGCAACTGGAAAACTGGTTCGGTCTTTCTGGTACAGCGCTTGGCTGGTTTGAGTCTTACTAGATGGACAGGGGCTTTTTTATATCAATAGGTAACTTTACATCTGAGTTGACGTGTGGGGTTCCTCAAGGTTTCCTCAAGGTTTCATCCTTGGACCCATCCTATTCAATATCTACATTTTCCATGTAGCCCAGACTTTGACAAGATACGTTACCATAATTACGCAGATGACAAACTGCTCTAGATTACAATGTCACCAGGTAACTATGAACCAATTCAAGCATTGGCAGCTGAAGCGTGCCATAATTTTCTTCAGTTAAATGAAAGCAAAAGTGAAATAATTAATTAATTTTTGGGCCAAAAAAGCAGTGATCAAGAGTTGGCATACAAATCAAGCCTGAAATCTGGGTGTAGTGATAGACTCAGACCTTAATCTTCAGAAGCACATAAAGACAATCACTCAGTCGACCTTCTGTCACCTGAAGATCATTTCCAGGGTTAAAGGACTAATGTTACAGGAGGATCTTAAAAAACTCATCCATGCATATATCTTTAGTCAAACTGATTACTGCAATGTTGTCTTCACAGGTCTGCATAAAAACTAAATCAGACAGCTGCAGCTGATCCAGAACGCTGTTGCCCACCTCCTCACTAAAACTAAGAAAGTAGAGAATATCACCCCAGTTCTAACATCCTTAGACTGGCTCCCTGTATCTCAGAGAATAGACTTTTAAATGATTTTGTAAGTTTATAAATCACTGAATGACCTGGCACCAAAATACATTAAAGATTTATTGTTGTTGTTGACATTGGCCAGGTCTTCTGGTTCAAGTCTACTCTGCTATCCCAGAATCTGAACCAAATATGGAGAAGCATCATTTAGTTCTTATGCTCCACTAATCTGGAAAAAACTACCAGAAAACTGCAAACATGCTGAATCCCTGAGTTTTTTTAAATCAAGGTTAAAACCCTATTTATTTAATTCAGTTCAATTCAATTCAGTTCAATCCAGTTTTATTTATATCGGGCCAATTCACAACACATGTTGTCTCAAGGCAATTTTCAAAGTCAATTCAATCGAATCATACAGATTTCAAATCAGGTACATACATTCCAATTAATCCTAACTATCAAACAGTGCAGTTGGATTAAGTTTATTTTTCAAATTGGTTACATTTTTTTTTATCAAAGGTAACCTAGCAAATTGCATCAAATCAGTGACTTGCAGCATTCACTTCACTTCAATGAGCATGTAGCGACAGTGGGCAGTCGTTTGCATTGACTTTGCAGCAATCCCTCATACTGAGCATGCATGTAGCGACAGAAAGAACAGAAGCACTGATCCAGAAGTACATTCTATGGGATAGAAAAATAAAACCTTAATGGTTATAGCTCCCTTAGTGGCTTAATCTAGGAGAGAAAGACAGCTAAGCAGATGAACTCCAAGCCAGTTTTCAAGTCTAGTGTATGAAAGAGAGCACAGACAGTTAGTCACAGTAGACGCTGAGCCAGTAGCTATGTCTAGGAGAGACAGGGTTAAACACTGAAAGACAGTGCAACGGGTATAATCTGTAGAAGGTGAGCATTAAGTTGTTGGCAGCAGCAGCTTGGCCGATGCCCCCCTCCAGGAAGGTGCCACAGCTAAACACAGAGCCAGGTCAGTTGTAGCTTCTAGAAAGAGAAAAAACAGAGAGAGAACATGAAGTTCAAAGGTGAAATAACAGCAAATAACGCAAAATTGGTAGAGCAGCATGAAAATGTAGCAGAGAGTAATAGTTGTCATTATGTCATCGAGCAGCCTAAGCCTATAGCAGCATAACTACAGCAATATCTCAGGATAACCTAAACCACTCTAACTATCATTTTTTCAAAACAGAAACTAAAACTGAAATATCCTGGTCAAAAATAACACTAAGGTTTTTACATTATTACTGGAGGTCAATTTAATGTCATCAACTATAATTGATTGACTAAGCAGTTTCTTTTTCAAAGCCTCTGATCCAAAGATGACAACCTCTATCTTGTCTGAATTTAGAAGCAGAAAACTGAAAGTCATCCAAGTCTTTATGTCTTCAAGACATGCCTGTAGTCTATCTAAATGGTTGGGCTCATCAGGATTTATGGTTAAATAAAGCTGAGTACCATCAGAATAACAGTGAAAATTTATCCCATGCTGCCTGATAATTTTACCTATTGGGAGCATATACTGTATATAGTAAAGAGAATCGGCCCAAGCACTGAACCTTGTGGTACTCTAGCTCTTCGGCAATGTGACTGGAACATTGCCCTCAGAAATAAAATTAAGCCACGAATCTCTGTTATCCGACTGCGGGAGAATATGCATGGACAGATGTGAGTCTTTGCAGCCAACAGCAGAACATCTGCCTTTGAGGGTAGCCATTGTAAAGCGTGTTTAAGGTAAGACCAGCCAGCAAGATATGATCCTCTACTGAAATTCAAGTGGGTGGAGCTACGCTTCAGTTGCTAGTCAGGGGCGGGACTCAGGTAACGTTGTTAGGTGTCAGTGAAATTGTGACGTCACAATTGCACAGCTGTTGATATCACACATTTTCTAGAAAAAAATAAAACATCCTGAGGAACAGGAGCTTGTGGGCGGGTTTACTTGTGTCCACATTGTCAATCTCAGAAGAGCTTGACAAAGCTGATCCAAGGAAATCAGAAGTTTCATATCCCGACCAAAGACTGTTCCGTCGCTACCCCAGCAAAGGTGAAAACCTCACAGGGGGTTCCTCAAATAGAGTTCCTCCTTGTTTGTTCCAGTCGACTACCATCATATTTTCCCCTTTTTGGAAGAACGAGGAGAAGGTGACTGTTTAGAGTGTTTGTGGGCGCATAACACTTGCTACTCACAACTTCATTCCTTCCTAGAAGGAAGCCCACTCACCTGTACCCCTGCACCAGAGGATTTGCCAAGTGAACTCATTTTTGTTCTCTAGTCTGGGAAGGGTGAGGTGTAGATTAAGTTGACCTAGGATCACAGATGGTTAATCCAATATATTTACTTGTTGTATGAAATATATGATTATGCTGAACTGTTCAGAGTGCTGTTTTATTAAAGTGAGACTGTAACGCTTGTCAAGCTTTGACATCAACATGTTCACTGGTTTTGTTCTCCTCGTACTGATATCGGATCATTCCACCATTTATGGCCTGTTATGTTTTTCCACTGAGTTCCCACCTTGGGGTTTTATGACCCGAAGTGGATAAACTCTCCGCTGCTCATTAATTTTGTCTCCATGTTACAAGTCAATTCGAAGCTTTGATCCATTCCCACTCAGCCCATAAACTGCTGGTTTGATCTCCAGCTATACTCAGTGTGCATCCTTATTTTTGATTGTTAATTTAATCCTTTCGTAGAATAGTGCATGCTTAAATAGGTGACAGTTGTTGGACCAGAATAGTTGACTGTAAGAGGGACTATTGGTTTTAATACATTTTCACAAAGATAAAGAGACAGCATTTAAGTTTATTTTGTGTATGTGTGATTATCTGTCAAAATATGGTTAGCGTTCCACACCAGTCAGTAAAATGATTGATTACACAGTGACATTTAGCATGGTTTTGGTTAATGATCATCAATTATTATTGATAATTGCCTTCTTTGTCTGGGGGGATACATTGTCTAATGCACCTCGCAGTGAGGAAGGAACACTATGAACAAAAGAATCAATTTATGAAGGGGAAGAAACTAAATTCTTGCCCTCATTTGTGTTTTTCTGTGATAATGGGGAAATTAAAAATGGAACAGATTCTTTAAAAGTTGTTGAAGCATTGTCTGATAATGATACTATAGTGACTAGTATACTATACTACTACTATAATGAAATTTTCTTTCAGGTGTGGAGTACTCGGTTAGATTAAACTGAAAGGTTATTAAAAATGGTCAGACAGGGCAGGGTTATAAGAATATATTGTTATTTCTTTACACTCAATGCCATGTGTCAGCACAAAGTTCAGAGAATGAAGACAAAGCTGGGTAGGTTTGCTAATCTTTTGAGCAAAGCCAATTGGGTCTACAATAACATTTAAGGCTATTGTTAGGTATTAATTAGTCAACTTAGAGGAAAGAAGTAATGACACAGGGTCTCTGTTCTTCTTGCGCAAGAAGTAGTTCACACTTTGCAGTGCAAATCTACAAAGTGTTGGCACCCCTCTCTCTTTATTTATACATGCTGGTTCACACACAGTTCAACAAACATTCAGGGTGTGTGTGTGTGTGTGTGTGCGTGGGGTCAGAAAGGTTAGGGTTCATGTGTCTTGATTTTAAACAGAGAGGGAGTGGGGACTTGGTACGAGCAGCCCCTAGATGTTGCTGATAAAAGCATAACTCACTCGTCTCCCCCATCTCCCTTTCTGTGGCATGTAGGAGGGAAAAGCACTTAGAGCAGACATGAGTGATAAACAGTACAAAAGTTTTCAAACCCTAACAGTCCCTCCTTTTTTATCACGAATAAAGTCATGATTAGATACATGTAAAAGAAAACACTCTGTGTGAGCGAAAAACCCCCGGACGGAAAGCAGATTATATTGTGGGACAAATACTCACACGCCCCTCCGCCCAAGGGGCATGGGAGAGTACAATAATAATAAAACAATATAATAAATCAAAGAAATGTAATAAAAGTAAAAGAATTAAAACAAGCCTTGTTCATGTCATCATTGTACTTTTTCTCATTTCACTTAAATAGAAACTTCTTTTGATTTTCTGCTAAGTCATTTTATGAAGTACAATTATGAGTACACTCAGGATACACTCAAGATATTTTCATTTACAACATGTCATCATAGTCATCTGTCTTTGGGTTCAGTGTGGTGTCAACATTTACACACAGTATTTAAAGAGTATGTGGGTGTTATCCCAACTTAAAAGAGTTTGTGCTTTATGGCCCTAGACCCTCCTCAGGTCAGGGGTAACAAAGATGTCTACGAGCAGACCCATGTGCTCTTCCTGAGACATCACCCTAAAGCATGGGTTTTAACCATCAAACGTCTGATACTGGCTTTTACAGCTTCCTCCTCTAACACAGATGTTCTGAGGAGAGAGGTAACATAAAGGTCATACACTTTGGAACACCGTAGAGCACTTAATACAAGAATTTCCATTACAACTCCTTCCTTCTGATTACAAGGTAATCACAATTAAAAGGAAAATAATTTCTTCAAAACCATCACCACTCTCAGCTAACAGATAATCCAAAGCCATTCTACTTTGCAAACTCATGTTCTAAGAGCTTGCTGCTCCTTGGTCAGAACAGTGAAACCTTCCTCTCTAATAATGGGCTGATTGAATTATAAGTTGTGACTGTAGGTAGTAAGTGAGCTAGATAACATACTCCAGACCAATTAGCAGGCAGATACAGATATGATCTATTTCCACACATCCAAACCGTGTTCTTAGGACATGAGTACATGATACAAAAGTTTTCAAACCCTAACAGTCCCTCCTTTTTTATCACGAAGAAAGTCATGATTACATACATATAAAAGAAAATACTCTGTGTGAGCGAAAAACCCACGGACGTAAAGCAGATTATATTGTGGGAAAAATACTCAGAGTACAATAATAATACAATAAATCAAAGAAAACAAAATGTAATATAAAAGTAAAAATTAAAACAAGCCTTGTTCATGTCATCATTGTACTTTTTCTCATTCCACTTAAATAGCAACTTTCGATTTTCTGCTATAAAGTCATTTTATGAAGTACAATTATGAGTACACTCAGGCGTCAAAGATATTTTCATTTACAACATGTCATCATAGGAGTAGTGGTCTTTATTTTGTAGCTCGGTAAAATAAACCTTTTCTGTGTCATCATAGTCATCTGTCTTTGGGTTTAGTGTGGTGTCAACATTTACACACAGTATTTAAAGAGTATATGGGTGTTATCTCAACTTAAAAGAGTTTGTGCTTTATGGCCCTAGACCCTCTATGAACAGACCATCTGCTTTTCATGAGACATCACCCAAAAGGAATGGGTTTTAACCATTAAACGTCTGATACTGGTTTTTTCAGCTTCCTCCTCTAATACAGATGTTCTAAAGAAAGAGAGGTAACCTAAAAGTCATACAATTTGGAATACCTTAGAGCACTTAATACAAGGATTTCCATTACAACTCATTTGTTCTGATTACAAGGTAATCACAATTAAAAGGAAAATTCTTCAAAACCATTACCCCTCTCAGCTAACAGATAATCCAAAGCCATTCTACTTTGCAAACTCATGTTCTAAGAGCTTGCTGCTCCTCCGTCAGAACAGTGAACCCTTCCTGTCTAATAATGGGCTGATTAAATTATAAGTTGTGACTGTAGGTAGTAAATGAGCTAGATAACATTCTCCAGACCAATTAGCAGGCAGATAAAGATATGATCTATTTCCACACATCCAAACCATGTTCTTAGGACAGGAGTACCCATCTCTACTAGGAAAAGTAACAAGAACCCTGGTTAATTTACCTGCCTGGCCATACAACTTACTTCCATTCGGTACGGCTGTAAGATTAAAAGTTAACACAAAGGGATCTGGGACCAAAGATCCTGAAATAGTATAAGCAGCAGTCCTGATAAGACATGACTCAAATTTATGTCTGTTGATCAAAGCACATGAAACAGATATAATAGTTTTGCAACCTTCTGTTTTTCCAAGGAAATAAGGTGTGTTTTCCTCCTGTGCAATACAAATATCTGGATCTCTTATTGATTCCTATCACCCCAAAATCTATAAAGAATTCCTGTAGTAGGACATATTAAATTAGTCTCACTAGAAAATCTACTAACATTTTTGCTTTGCCTTACAATATAATTCCTCACCCAAGGAAAAATAACCTCCACCAGCTGGTTATGTTGCCTATCTGGAAAGAAAGTAGTACCAATAGGAACGGGTACTAAAAATGGTTGATCATTAATAACACGTGGAATCAAACAACAAACATAGCAACTGTCTTTTCCTATCTTCATCACGGTTTGATGCATCAGTTGCCACCAGACATTATCAGTATGACCATGGTAATCAGAAAAGTGATGAATCTCTCTTCGAATCAGCTGATGAGCATTATTGGTGTAATTACTCAGATTAGCCACAAATTATCTTTGCTGTACCTTTCCCCAAATGAACACGAGAGTAATAAAAATACTTGCAATACCAATCACCAGCATCAGAACAGACCATTTCCATATAGCTGCATCATGACCTTGAAGTGGAATGTTCTTTCTTCTGGTACTGAAAGCAAACAGTTTTTTTTCTCAAAGAAAACAAATTATAAACAAAACTCAAAAATCCTGCTGCCTCTCCTGAGTGGCTTCTGTGCTTCGAGCTGCCCTGTTACCAGTCTGGTACAGATGGGCGGTCGTAGGAAGCTCCTCTAGAAATATGTTTAGAAACAGGAACTTTACCTGTTGGAAGCTAGGCTTCCATAGTCCAACTAAACAACGGTGGAAATGAACACATTTCAAATTTGTAATAATAAAATAATGATAGATATCAATTCAATTCAATTCAGTTTTATTTATATAGAGCCAATTCACAACACATGTTGTCTCAAGGCACTTCACAACAGTCAGGTACATACAGGGGTTGGACAATGAAACTGAAACACATGGTTTTAGACCACAATAATTTATTAGTATGGTGTAGGGCCTCCTTTTGCGGCCAATACAGCGTCAATTCATCTTGGGAATGACATATACAAGTCCCGCACAGTGGTCAGAGGGATTTTAAGCCATTCTTCTTGCAGGATAGTGGCCAGGTCACTATGTGATACTGGTGGAGGAAAACATTTCCTGACTCGCTCCTCCAAAACACCCCAAAGTGGCTCAATAATATTTAGATCTGGTGACTGTGCAGGCCATGGGAGATGTTCAACTTCCCTTTCATGTTCATCAAACCAATCTTTCACCAGTCTTGCTGTGTGTATTGGTACATTGTCCTCCTGATACATGGCACCGCCTTCCGGATACAATGTTTGAACCATTGGATGCACATGGTCCTCAAGAATGGTTCGGTAGTCCTTGGCAGTGACGCGCCCATCTAGCACAGGTATTGGGCCAAGGGAATGACATGATATGGCAGATCAAACCATCACTGATCCACCCCCATGCTTCACTCTGGGCATGCAACCGTCTGGATGGTATGCTTCTTTGGGGCTTCTCCACACCGTAACTTTCCCGGATGTGGGGAAAACAATAAAGGTGGACTCATCAGAGAACAATACATGTTTCACATTGTCCACAGCCCAAGATTTGCGCTCCTTGCACCATTGAAACCGACGTGTGGCATTGGCATGAGTGACCAAAGGTTTGGCTATAGCAGCCCGGCCATGTATATTGACCCTGTGGAGCTTCTGACGGACAGTTCTGGTGGAAACAGGAGAGTTGAGGTGCACATTTAATTCTGCCGTGATTTGGGCAGCCGTGGTTTTATGTTTTTTGGATACAATCCCGGTTAGCACCCGAACATCCCTTTCAGACAGCTTCCTCTTGCGTCCACAGTTAATCTTGTTGGATGTGGTTCGTCCTTCTTGGTGGTATGCTGACATTACCGTGGCTCTTGATACATCACAAAGACTTGCTGTCTTGGTCACAGATGCGCCAGCAAGACGTGCACCAACAATTTGCCTCTTTTGAACTCTGGTATGTCACTCATAATGTTGTGTGCATTTCAATATTTTGATCAAAACTGTGCTCTTACCCTGCTAATTGAACCTTCACACTCTGCTCTTACTGGTGCAATGTGCAATCAATGAAGACTGGCTACCAGGCTGGTCCAATTTAGCCATGAAACCTCCCACACTAAAATGACAGGTGTTTCAGTTTCATTGTCCAACCCCTGTACATTCCAATTAATCCTAACAATTGAACAGTGCAGTCGGAGTTAGCTTTTCATTCAAATTGGATAAAAAGTTTTTCTATCTAAGGAAACCCAGCAGATTACATCCAGTCAGATGCAGTCAGATATCAAGCAATAAACATGAAAGTTAGATAAAAGCATCCAAGATTTCCTCCTCAGTCAGTTTCGCTGTCAAAGTGGGAGAAAATAATTTGGCTGACCCTTGCTGTCCAGGCAAAGGAGCGCCTAGTAGCCACCAAATATTAAGAAAATAAGGAGAATAAGCATCATGGCGCATGTTTGACTGTCTCTCTGTTGCAGACGTCGCCAGTCCATCATCCAGAGAAAGGTTATGTGCAAATGTGTAGAGGTCTTCCCTGTATGTTTTCTATGTGTCTCTCACTGTGATGTGTGTGCAGTGAGGCAAATTACCTTATGATTTCTAACTTTCAGGCAATGCGATGGCGTTAAGTAGATTCTGAAATAACGTTGCACTGCCCAAGGGATTGTGCCCTTGTAAGAACAGTGTTCTTCAACCACCTATTCAATCACTCGCCAGTGATCAGCTTACAGTTCTTTGTCCTGTGGTGGTCCGCTGTCCTCACACCTTTCAGGCCGTGGATGATCCAGTTGGAAGATGACTTGTGTCCTGGAAGCCAGATGACGCTGGAGGAGCTGGAGCTTTCCTGCAGCTTTCCTGGGTGTCTAGTAGGATCTTATATGGGCCATTCCAGCGCCTGAATTCCAGTGTTTTCTCCTAGATTCACTGACCAGAATCCAGTCACCAGGAATAAAGGACTGGAGGGTGGAAGTGGTTGTTTCTGGTAATGCAGCCCTCACCATCTGTGAAACTTGAGAAAACACAGTGGACATGTTTTGACAGTAAAACAACATCCTATCTTCACACAAAGATGTGGAAGAAAGTGATCTTGGCTATATCCCCATGTTACTTTATTCTGACATTCCCCTCTTCTGGCGCAGGGTCCAACCCATGCGACAATCTAACAAAAGGTTTGAACAAGAATGTTCTAGTAACCAAGATCACATTACATAGAACCAAAGAAATGAATTCTGACATAACTATGTGTCACTATGAATTTAACAAAAACTACATAAATAAAATCCAGATGTTTTTAACTGCAATTCAGTTGCATTAACAACAAAACACAAACTTCAGTTGTTGTACAGTTCATCAATATCTCACTTAGAAATAAGTCACATATCCTGATTTGTCTTGTATGAAGATAAGTATTAGATTAATGGCAATCCAATGTAATTTTGACGCATACACTCTACAAATTTAATCTAATAAATAATTCCTGTCAAGTATGAAATCATAACTCTGATTCTTTATCAAAAATATATTCCTTACTTTTGGCATATCTTGAACTGTCAGCTAGCTTAATGGCACCAGAGAAAACTTTCACTCTAATAAATCACCAATGATTATGTATGCAAAACTAATTCTTCAAACTCGTTTAAACTATTTCATTAACCTTTTAATAGTAAAACACATAAATCTAAATGTCATGCTACATCCTTAATTATTATACAAAAAACATGTTTTTAAGGCAACAATCACTACAAGCATTCTGATTCTTTTGTCTCTTAAACAGTGTGAAAACTTAGGAAGGGAGGTGCTGAGCGTTTCCATGAAAGTGAAGGCATGACCAAACCTGGTAGGTGGGCGGAGCCAGGCAGAACTACCCTCTGATGGGCAGCCTATGGGCGGACCCACAGTTTCTTCATTCCAACCCATCTTAGTGTACCTTAAACTGCAAAACTGTTAGCATGCACCTACCTCAGAAACAAGCTGCTTCTTAACTCTCCTGAAAACTCAAAGTTTTAATCAATCTGGGATTTGGAAACATTATTCTAAACATTAATTATTGTGTCATACAACATATAAACAAACATTCATTCCAACAAACAAAGACAAAACATCAAAGACAGACAAATGGCCAAATTTGAAGCTTCAAGAATTCAAAGAAATTTTTAGCAATCTCTTTTCAGAATATATTTTCTCAGCAATATCTTTTAATGCTATAATTGATCAATTTCATTATGACAATCTTCAGGATCCTTTTTAAGATGAGTGCACATAGTCCAAAGAGATCTCTAACTATTTAGAAGCACAGCAACAGTTTCCTCTTAAATTAATCCAAATTTACTGATGCTGAAACCTTTTGCCAATTCTTTGTACTCTAACTCTGTAATAATAAGAACTACAATCCTGAGAGTTATTGTTATAATTCTCTTTTTGTTTGGCTCAATTTGATTGCAGCTGTATTCCAGAATTTCTCTGCTCAGGTTAAATGCAAAGAAGTATTTTAAGACGGCGTTGACATTTTTATGGTCTACTCAAACAAAACAAAAACTGCAGTGACCTATTAGTGACCTATTAGTGTATTATTTCTGCTTGGACAATAATCAGATTTAAAAATAACTAGTTCACAACTCCTAATTTACCTCAGATCATATTTGCTCCTAACCCAGTTCATAAGCAGCTTGAGACAAACATTATGCTAAAAAGCCCAAAACAAAACAAAAACACAGATCTGTTTTAAAATAAAGAAAAAGCATGCTTAAAAAAACTTGGTACTGTGGTGGGAAATAATTCCACAGTTCTGAAGGCCTTTTCTATGCAGAGTCTTTTAAGGAACATCAGATTAGTTTAATTTTTTGTGTGGTACCCCTGTCCAATCAGAATATTTCTTACCTTCGAAAATAACCCAATTTTTCCATTCTCATTTTAAAGGTTTGTTTTGCCAAGGAAAATGAGTTTAACAAAACCAATTACTCTCGAAAGTTTTAAAAGTTTTAGCTGGTGATATCTTAGAAAACAACAAGTGCTTTAATATTTCTGTGCAACACAGAACTAATTAGGTGTTCTTTCCTTCCCCAGAAGAAAAAAAAGAAACTGCAGAACCAAGCCTTTCATAGTTTTGTCAGGACCTGATATAAGGTACAGTGTAAATCAACATGCTGCATGAATCAGAAGAGGGAAGAAAAAAAAAATTAACATAACCTCTTCCCGCAGCTGCTGTGAAAAACACTAAATTTGTACCTTCCATAAGCGTCAGTTAGCACTTGCGGACAAAAACTGCAACCCACTGTAAGTACTGTGTCAGAGACCGTATGAAGACTATCTGCAGTAAAATTAAGCCTGTTTTCATGAGGTCTTTACCCATTAGATTTATAGGATATAAACTCTGGCAACAGGAAACAATGCCTGAAGGAGAAGCCCATCAGGTGTTACGCATGCAATGGGTTTTGAAAATGCTCCTTCATGAGATCTGTCCTGAGAATGACATAGAAACACATGGTTACTGCTGAGTTTTTGAGATGTAACTTTCTCTGCATTTTAATAACTTTTAATAACTAGAATAATTGACCCTGAATATTCCACGACAAAAGAGAATTTGCTTCTCTAAAAGAATTAACTGGAAAGTATCAAATGAGGGTTGTATCCCTGCGCCTTCGGGTTGGGGAGAGGTCTCTGACTATCATTTCAGCCTACGGGCCGAGTGGTAGTGCAGAGTACCCTGCCTTCTTGGCGTCCCTGTCGGGGGTGCTGGATAGTGCCCCTCCCGGGGACTCCATTATTCTGCTGGGGGACTTCAACGCCCACGTGGGGAACGACAGTGACACCTGGAGAGGCGTGATCGGGAGGAATGGTCTCCCCGATCTGAATCCGAGTGGTGTTTTGTTATTGGACTTCTGTGCTAGTCACGGATTGTCCATAACGAACACCATGTTCAAACATAAGGGTGTCCATCAGTGCACTTGGCACCAGGACACCCTAGGCAGGAGGTCGATGATCGACTTTGTTGTCGTATCATCAGACCTTCGGCCGCATGTTTTGGACACTCGGGTGAAGAGAGGGGCTGAGCTGTCCACTGATCATCACCTGGTGGTGAGTTGGATCTGCTGGAGGAGGAAAAAGCCAGACAGAATTGGCAGGCCCAAGCGCATAGTGAGGGTCTGCTGGGAATGCCTGGCGGAGCCCTCGGCCAGGGATGTATTCAACTCCCACCTCCGGGAGAGCTTCGACCAGATCCCAGGGGATGTTGGAGACATAGAGTCCGAGTGGACCATGTTCTCTGCATCTATTGTCGATGCTGCTGCCCATAGCTGCGTCCGTAAGGTCTGCGGTGCCTGTTGTGGCGGCAATCCCAGAACCCGGTGGTGGACACCGGCAGTAAGGGATGCTGTTAAGCTGAAGAAGGAGTCCTATCGGCTGTGGTTGGCTTGTGGGACTACTGAGGCGGCTGACGGGTATCGTGAGGCCAAGCGTGCTGGCCAAGCGTGCTGGCTGTGGCAGAGGCAAAAACTCGGGCTTGGGAAGAGTTCGGTGAGGCCATGGAGAAGGACTACCGGTTGGCCTCGAAGCGATTCTGGCAAACCGTCCGGCGCCTCAGGAGGGGGAAGCAGTGATTTGCCAACACTGTTTATAGTGGGGGCGGGAGATTGCTGACTTCGACTGAGGACATTATCGGGCGGTGGAAGGAGTACTTCGAGGATCTCCTCAATCCTGCCATCACGCATTCCGTGGTGGAAACAGAGGCTGGGGACTCGGGGTTTGACTCTTTCATCACCCAGGCTGAAGTCACCGAGGTGGTTAAAAAGCTCCGCGGTGGCAAGGCTTCGGGGGTGGATGAGATCTGCCCTGAGTACCTCAAGTGTCTGGATGTTGTAGGGCTGTCATGGTTGACACGCCTCTTCAACATTGCGTGGCGGTCGGGGACAGTGCCTCTGGACTGGCAGACTGGGGTGGTGGTCCCCCTTTATAAGAAGGGGGACCGGAGGGTGTGTTCCAACTACAGGGGGATCACACTCCTCAGCCTCCCTGGTAAGGTCCTGTTCATAACTTTTATGGACAGGATTTCTAGGCGCAGCCAAGGGCCGGAGGGGGTCTGGTTTGGGGACCAGAGTATTTCGTCTCTTCTTTTTGCAGATGACGTGGTCCTGCTGGCCCCCTCTAGCCAAGACCTACAGCACGGACTGGGGCGGTTCACAGCTGAGTGTGAAGCGGCTGGGATGAAGATCAGCTCCTCCAAGTCGGAGGCCATGGTTCTCGACCGGAAAAGGGTGGCTTGTCCTCTTCAGGTTGGAGGGGAGTTCCTGCCTCAAGTGGAGGAGTTTAAGTATCTCGGGGTCTTGTTCACGAGTGAGGGAAGAATGGAGCGGGAGATCGACAGACGGATCGGTGCGGCTGCCACAGTAATGGGGGCGCTGTGCCAGTCCATTGTGGTGAAGAGAGAGCTGAGCCGAAAAGCAAAGCTCTCAATTTACTGGTCGGTCTACGTTCCTACCCTCACCTATGGCCATGAACTTTGGGTCATGACCGAAAGAACGAGATCACGGATACAAGCGGCTGAAATGAGCTTCCTCCGTAGGGTGGCCGGGCACTCCCTTAGAGATAGGGTGAGGAGCTCGGCCATCCGGGAGGAGCTCGGAGTAGAGCCGCTGCTCCTCCACATCGAGAGGAGCCAGTTGAGGTGGCTCGGGCATCTATACCGGATGCCTCCTGGACGCCTTCCTCGGGAGGTGTTCCAGGCACGTCCCACCGGGAGGAGGCCCAGGGGACGGCCCAGGACACGCTGGTGGGACTATGTTTCTCGGCTGGCCTGGGAACGCCTTGGGCTCGCCCTGGAGGAGCTGGAGGAGGAGTCTGGAGAGAGGGACGTCTGGGCGTCTCTGCTGAGTCTGCTGCCCCCGCGACCCGGTCCTGGATAAGCGGAAGACGACGAACGAACGAGTATCAAATGAGCTAAGTTATCACACTTTTGAAGATACTTATCTAACCCTAAAATAATATTTTAACCCGCTATATCATTCCACGTCAAGCAAGCGTGTCACATGAGCAGCGGTTAATAAGCGTTCTTCGTTGCAGAAAATAGGAAAAGATTTATGCAAATGTGTGTGTGTTTGTACGTTACCCCCATCAGTTTCTTAATCACTCCAGAGTCAGACTGTCATGGCACACAGTCCTCTATCAGTCTAAAAAAAACAGCCCAGGCCCTTCCCAGGTGTGTTGGTGGGACATTCACTCCTTCCTTGTCCACTTTAACTTCTCCAGGAGAGAGAAAGAACTTTGCTCCGGCCTGTTTCTCTTCTGCCCGCATAAGATGTGCTTTCAATATAAATCTACTGTATCGCTCTTCTGGCTCTGGCAAACAACATGGATCGTTGTCCATCTCAGTGGGTTTGGGGCCAGACTTCTTCCGTTCTGGTGGAAACTCACACTGTGATGTGCGGCAGGCAGGCAGGCAGGCAGACCCTCTCTCTTTCAGGCCGTGCTGAAGAAGCGTCTCTGGTGGAGTAGCCATGGGAAGGGCAGGTTTCTAAAGTCCAGACTCAAAAACGCAGATGTTGCACTCAAATCCCATATATGTGTGTATGTGTGTGTGAGAGAGGCAGAAGAAAAAGTTTAGTATAGGTTCAGATTTTGCACACAGAAATATTATCAGTCGGTCAGTCAGTTGTTCACCATATCATGCACTATACTCCTTTCTTTTCCGACTGATCGCAATATTTAAGACAAACTAAACTTCCTGCAGGAAAGTTTTAACTCTTTAACACCTTAATTGATGCACTCTGTGCTTTTTTAATCTTTTTCTTGTGTTTTTTATTTTTCTCATCTCCATCCATCAACTGTTTTACTTGAAACTATTTAAACTATTTAACTTATTTACACTCAAACTTCCACTCTGTGAAAAACCAAACTTATCTCCCCAAATTAAAGCACATTTAACACAATCATCCCCATCTTTTCCTTTCATTTTTTAGGGGATGATGGTTATTGTGTAATAAAAAAGAAATAATATACATTATATCATGCAGAGCAACTTCCCTCCCGGATCCAATCGGCCAGAAGCCGCAGGCAGGCACTAGGACTCCCCTCCGTAAAATGGAGGTGGACTGAGGACAACGTCTCCAGGCTGGCCAGGCGTCCGTGTCCCCTCCTGCGGTTTCCTCTGGCACGTTAGATCCTGTTCGTCCTGTTCGATCCTGTTAAAATTGTTATGGAATTTTCTTATCAAAGTGGGGTAGAAATAACTCATTAAAAGAGCACCGGGCTTTGTCTTTATAAGTTTTATTCAAAGGCATTCAGCGTTTGAAGACCCTGTCACTGAGCTTAGTCAGTGAAACAGAGCCCCGATTGACATTTAATTTCATTCCCTTCCGGCAGAATGCTACCAACCAAATTATCCAGTTCCCTTACGGCAGAACAACCTAGTCGTTTCTGATCTCCTTGCGACGAGATCCTAACTAATTTTATCGCTATTTTCGTCCGGCGAAATAATACCTATCCAATTGCTGTCTCCTTACGGCGAGACACTACCAACGACTTCCAACTTTCTTTAATACTAAACAAAACATCTCACCTCTGAGCTGACTTCTAGGTGACTCTCCGGACCCCCAGAGTCCCCCGGCGTCGAGCGAAGCAGTTAACCTATACCGGCCTGATGTGAATTTACACACCGGGGCTTTCAGCCACCAAGCCTAGGTGCGGCTGTGCGGTAGCGCTTCCTCGGCATCGGCGGTCCCCAGGGTCCTTCAGTCACTGCAAAAAAACAAGATTAGGTTAGTTTAAAAAAATTATCCGGCGTCGAAGGACCAAGTTAATGTTAGGTATTAGGCAACTTAGAGGAAAGAAGTAATGACACAGGGTCTCTGTTCTTCTTGCGCAAGAGGTAGCTCACACTTTGCAGTGCAAATCTACAAAGTGTTGGCACCCCTCTCTCTTTATTTATACATGCTGGTTCACACACAGTTCAACAAACATTCAGGGTGTGTGTGTGTGTGTGCGTGGGGTCAGAAAGGTTAGGGTTCATGTGTCTTGATTTTAAACAGAGAGGGAGTGGGGACTTGGTACGAGCAGCCCCTAGATGTTGCTGATAAAAGCATAACTCACTCATCTCCCCCATCTCCCTTTCTGTGGCATGTAGGAGGGAAAAGCACTTAGAGCAGACATGAGTGATAAACAATACAAAAGTTTTCAAACCCTAACAGCTATAATTAGGCAATCACTTTCAGTGTCAACATGTTGGCCATGTTAAAGCCCCTATAGCTATAATAACCTTATCTGTATTTAACACTAAATCAGATAAGAAGTCTGAGAACTGATCTAAAAACTGAAAATAAGTGCCCGACAAAATAACAAACAGAAGAGGTTTTAGTGCTTTGCAATTTGGATAAGGAAACTACTAAGGATTAAATATGCAAAAGAGTTGTAGCTATTAATTGGTCTGGGACTAAATAATAAATTGGACTGAAAGATGGTTGCTACTCCTTCCCCTCGCCCAGTATTTCGAGGTATGTGAAAATTTTAAATAATTAGAAGGTGTTGACTCATTTATTCCACATAATCCTCTTGCTGCAGCCAGGTTTCTGTGAGACAAAATAAATCAATCTGATTGTCACAAATCAAGTCATTCACTAACAAAGTATTTGAAGAGAAAGATCTTATGTTCAATAAGACACGTTTTTTTTTTTTTTTTTCAGTCTGAGTTGTGTTTATCTGCATGCGATTTTCATGTTGTCCTCTGTTTAGATTATTTTTTAATCTATTGATTTTCGGCCGTGAGGAAGACAATGTCTTAAAAGAGTGATGGGTATGTAACAGTAGAGAAGCTGCAGAGAGATGTGTTAAACTATGACCCTGCTTCCTGGTCTTGCAGGAGACTGGAGAAAAGTGTCCTCCTTCACTGAGAGCAGAAATCAGAAGTGTCAAGGCCATAGCAACTAGAACTCCGGTTGAATACTCCCGCCGCTCTGTCTGGTGGTTCTATTGCTTTATATTGAGAGCATGGGAAATCTCCAACACAGACTTAAAATGCTGTGCAAATCTGTCAAGATAATATTTTCTCCTCTGAGACTCGCATAGTGTATTCATGTAAGCTGCTTCTATCAGTGAAGCTTGTTATCTTTCAAAACCAGTCACATACATATAGAATATCTATGATGTGTTACAGATATTTACAGTTCCCACAGTCCCTGAATGCAACAGCTGGGAATATGTTGTTCAGCTGCTGTGTTGAGCTGTCAGTTATTATTCCACACCCTTGTGATCTGTGGCCCTGTCCCCCACACCAAAACAGGGCCAGAAGTTTAAATCCAAAATAATAAAATGTGCAAGTGTGAAACAAAAATTGAATTTGAAAAGTAGTTTTGAACTATTGTTTCCAGTTTAACATCTTTTTTTCCAGTTGCAAAACTTTTTTCCAGGTTTCAAATTTTTTTGGCGGGAGGTTCAAAATAATTTTTCAGGTTCAAATTTTTTTCTTTTGAATAAACTTTTATTTTTCAGGTTCAATTCTTTTTCTTTTGAACAAGCTTTATGGTCCCAATTTAGCTCCATAAATATTCCCCCATTATCGAGATGCATAATGGGTTAGAACAATTCTAAAGAGTTGCCTTCTTCCCAGGAAGAAACATTTTATACAGATTTATAATAAAAATACAAAAAGAGGAAAAAAAGCAAAACTGTCTGAAAATTACTAGTAGAAATTTCTACTGGGGATAAATGTCAGGATTTTCCAACATGGAACAGACAGTATAGGGGGCCCTCACTGTCCAGTGAGAGGCAGTTCACTGTAAAAGTGCATTCATAAATTTCAGTCTGTAGTTTAACTTTTTTTTAGACTTTTCTGCCTCTCAGCTGCTCTTGATTCTGCTGAATAGAGTCACCTGAGCCGCTCCTTGTGCAATTGGAGGCATGGTAAGGCGTATTTGTCACTTCCTGTTTTCACTTCCTGGATTGTTTGGTGTGTGAAAGCTCTCTCGACTGATATGATTTCTCTTTACTGTGATGTCTCTGTCGTGTTCTAATACATAAGCACGTTAAAACACATATTTTCTGTTGGTGTATTTAACGATTGGGGACCCTTCGTGTCTTAGACGGTTTTTCTCGTAGTGGTAAGGGGTTGCTAGTTTAGCGTTAGTTCCACCATGGCTACCCGTTCTGCTGTTTCTCTGAGTCTCCTCCTCTCTCCTGATCTGTGTCAGATGTTCAGTTACCCCTCTGCCTCCTTTAGTGATAATGGTATTTGTTGCATTTTTGTTGCTTTGGAGGCGAGAGTGCCAGAATTGGAGGCCCAGGTCCGCGCTGTTGAAAAACTAGCAGAAAGCTGAGGCCCCTCAGTCAACACAGAGCCACAGAGTGTAGCTCCCTGTAGCAGTCCTTCAGTAGAGCCCGTGCAGCCGGGGTCTCAGGCTGGCTGGGTGACGGTACATAGAAAGCATAGTCCTAGATCCCAGGCCACAGGACACCACCAACCCGTCTGCATTTCTAACAGATTTTCCCCACTCAGCGACACACCTGCTGAAAAGCCAACTCTGGTAATTAGCAGCTCCATAGTCAGAAACATGGCACTAGAGACACCAGCGACCTTAGTCAAATGTCTGCCAGGGGCCAGAACAGGCGACATCAAATCCTACCTTAAACTGCTGGCTAAGTATAACCATAAATACAGTAAGACTGTTATTCACGCTGGCGGTATTGACACATGGATACGCCAATCAGAGGTCACCAAAGTTAGCGTTACTTCGGTGTATACGTTTGCCAAAACAATGTCAGAATCCATAATTTTCTCTGGTCCCCTCCCTGATCTGACCAGTGATGACATGTTTAGCCGCATGCTGTCATTCAACCACTGGCTGTCTAGGTGGTGTCCAGAAAACAATGTGGGCTACATTGATAATTGGCGAACATTTTGGGGAAAACCTGGTCTGATCCAGAGAGACGGCATCCATCCCACTTTGGATGGAGCAGCTCTTCTTTCTAGGGTTCTGGCTGAATTTATTAGTTCTCCAAAACTCTGACAACCCTGGGTTCAGACCAGGAAGCAGGGTCGTAGTTTAACATTCCTCTCTGCAGCTTCTGTACTGCTACCCACACATTACCCTATTAAGACATAGAAGACCAAAATTGAATAGATTAAAGAATAATCTAAAAGTTGTGTTTATTTTTATGAGATTGTCATAAAAATAAACACAACTCAGACTGAAAAGAAAAATGACTTGATTTGTGACAATCAGATTGATTTATTTTGTCTTACAAAAATCTGGCTGCAGCAAGAGTTGCTGTAAATTAGTCGACTCCTACTAATTATTTAAATTTTCTCATACCTCGAAATACTGGGTGAGGACGATGAGTAGCAACCATCGTTCAGTCCGATTTATTGATTCTGTTTGTTGTTTTGTACTGTCCACCAGGCCCTTACTCTCAATTTTTACATCAGTTTTCAGACTTTTTATCTGATTTAGTATTAAATACATATAAGGTTATTATAGTGGCAGATTTTAACATTCATGTTGTCAGTGAAAGTGATAGTCTAAATATAACCTTTAATGCTATCTTAAACTCAATTGGCTTTGCTCAAAAGATTAGCAAACCTACCCACCTTTGTCTTCCTTCTCTGGACCTTGTTCTGACATATGGCATTTAGTGTAAAAAAGTAACTGCAAGAAATGTGTAAGAAATAAATTTCCTCATAACCCTGTCTTGTCTGACCATTTTTTAATAACGTTTGAGTTTAATTTAACCGAGTACTCCACACCTGAAAGAATATTGCATTATAGTAGATGATACTATACAGATAATACAGTGACTTTATGGGATTATTTTAAAAAAAAATTCTTATTGGCATACTCCCGAAGATGATTACTTCATTCTCAGTAAGCGAGACAACATTGGAAGTAACTGTAGAACCTGATACTAGTGGTTCCTGGAGTCTCTAGAAGTAGAATGGGAGGCAGATCCTTTAGTTATGAGGCTCTTCTCCTGTGGAACCAGCTCCCAGTTTTAGTTCGTGAGGCAGACACCCTGTCTACTTTTAAGGCTAGGCTTAAAACTTTCCTTTTTGACAAAGCTTATAGTTAGAGTGGCTTGAGTTATCCTGAGCTATCTCTGTAGTTATGCTGCTATATGCTTAGGCTGCTGGAGGACATAAAGACCACTTCCACTCTCTGCTACATTCTCACACTACTCTCCAATTTTGCATTATTTGCGGTTATTTCAGATTTTAACTATATGTTCTCTCTCTTTTCTCTTCCTAGAAGCTACACCTGGCCTGGAGGGGGGCATCGGCCAAGCTTCTGCTGCCAGCAGCTTAATGCTCACCTTCTACCAATGATATACTTGGACCTGTCTTTCAGTGTTTAACCCTAATTTTCTCCTAGACATAGCTACTTACTGAGTTTTTACTGGTACTAACTGAATGTGCTCTCATTCATTCTCCAAACTTGAAAACTGGCTCAGAGTTTGTCTGTTTATCTGTTTTTTCTACATCCATTAACATTTACTTTTCCTTCCCATAGAAAGTGCTCCTGGATCAGTGCTTCTGTGTTCTTTTTCTGTCTTTGCTCTGTTCTCTCAAACCCCCAGTCGGTGCTGGCAGATGGCCGCTCACACTGAGCCTGGTTCTGCTGGAGGTTTCTTCCTGTTAAAAGGGAGTTTTTTCTCTCCACTGTCACTACATGCATGCTCAGTATGAGGGATTGCTGCAAAGTCAACGCCAGCGACTGCCCACTGTCACTACATGATCATCCAAGAGAAGTGACTGCTACAAGTCACTGACTTGATGCAAGCTGCTGAGTTTCCTTAGATAGAAAAACGTTTTAACCAGTTTGAAAAAATAACTGAATCTGACTGCACTGTTCGATAGTTAGGATTAATTGTAATGTATTTACCTGACTTGAAATCTGTATGGTTCAATTTAATTGACTTTGTGACGTGCCTTGAGCCCCTCTTTGAACCGGCACCTTAACGTGGCAGAGGGGTTTGAGTGCTCAAATAATCCTACAGGCTATGTTGTCTGGGGCTTAATTGCCCCTGGTAGGGTCTCCCTTGGCAAACAGGCTCTAGGTGATGGATCAGACAAAGAGCGGTTCAAGACACCTTCATGAGGACCATAAAATCGGGCCACGTGAAGTCGCTCGGTGCAGCAGAGCCGGGGTCCCACCCCAGAGCCAGGCCTGGGGTCAGGACTCGTCGAAGAGCATCTGGTGGCCGGGTTGCTCCTCGCGGGAGCTGGCCGGGCCACGCCTGAATGAGAGATGCGAGGCCATCCCCCAGTGGGCCCACCACCTGCAGGGGGAACCATGAGGGACCGGTGCAAAAAGGATTGGGTGGCGGACAAAGGTGGAGACCATGGCGGCCCAATCTCCGGATTCTTACGTTGGCTCTAGGGACGTGGAATGTCACCTCGCTGGGGGGGAAGGAGCCTGAACTTGTGCAGGAGGTCGAGAGATATCAACTAGAAACAGTCGGGATCACCTCCATGCACAGCTTGGGCTCTGGAACCCATCTCCTCGAGAGGGGCTGGACTCTCTTCTCTGGAGTGGAGAGGCGGCGGGCTGGGGTTGGTTTGTATGTTGCCCCCCAGCTTAGCCGTCTCGTATTGGGGTTTACCCCAGTGAATGAGAGGTCGCATCCCTGTGCCTTCGGGTTGGGGACGGGTCTCTGACAGTCGTTTCGGCCTACGGGTCGAGAGGTAGTGCAGAGTACCCGGCCTTCTTGGCATCCCTGTCGGGGGTGCTGGAGAGTGCCCCTCCCGGGACTCCATTATTCTGCTGGAGGACTTCAACACCCATGTGGGAAATGACAGTGACACCAGGACACTCCAGGCAGGAGGTCGATGATCGACTTTGTTGTCGTGTCGTCAGACCTTCGGCCACATGTTTTAGACACTCAGGTCAAGAGAGGGGCTGAGCTGTCCGCTGATCACCACCTGGTGGTGAGTTGGATCTGCTGGAAGAGGAGAAAGCCGGACAGACTTGGTAGGCCTAAGCGCATAGTGAGGGTCTACTGGGAACGTCTGGCAGAGCCCTCGGCCAGGGATGTATTCAACTCCCACCTCCGGGAGAGCTTTAACCAGATTCTGAGGGATGTTGGAGACATAGAGTCCTAGTGGACCATGTTCTTCGCATCTATTGTCGATGCTGGTGCCTGTAGCCATAAGGTCTGCGGTGCCTGTCGCAGTGGCTATCCCTCACCCGGAGGTGGACACCGGCAGTAAGGGATGTTGTCAAGCTGAAGAAGAGTCCTATCTGCTGTGGTTGGCTTATGGGACTCCTGAGGCAGCTGACGGGTACCGTGAGGCCAAGCGTGCTGTGGTCCGGGCTGTGGCAACGGCAAAAACACGGGCCTGGGAGGAGTTCGATAAGGCCATGGAGAAGGACTACCGGTTGGCTTCGAAGAAATTCTGGCAAACCGTCCGGCGCCTCAGGAGGGGGAAGCAGTGCTTTACCAACACTGTTTACAGTGCGGATGGGAAGCTGCTGACCTTGACATCAGATATTAATGTGCAGTGGAAGGAGTACTTTGAGGATTTCCTCAATCCTGCCATCACGCATTCCCTGGTGGAAGCAGAGGCTGGGAACTCGGGGTTAGACTCTGTCATCACCCAGGCTGAAGTCACCGAGGTGGTTAAAAAGCTCTGCAGTGGCAGGGCTTCGGGGGTGGATGAGATCCGCCCTAAGTACCTCAAGTCTCTGGATGTTGTGGGGCTGTCATGGTTGACATGCCTCTTCAACATTGCGTGGTGGTCAGAGACAATGCCTCTGGACTGGCAGACAGGCGTGGTGGTCTCCATTCATAAGAAAGGTGACCGGAGGGCGACTGTGGCTCAGTAGGAAGAGTAGTCATCTTGCAATCAGAAGGTTGTGGGTTTGATTCCAGCTTCCTCCTGCCATATGTCGATGTGCCCCCTGGGCAAGGCACTTAACCTCAAGTTGCCTACCGATCTGCGTATCGGTGTATGAATGTGTGAGCGTTAGTGAGTGTGAATGGGTGAATGTGGCGCTAGTGTAAAGCGCTTTGAGCGGTCTGTATGACTGGAAAAGCGCTATATAAGTTCAGTCCATTTACCATTTTACCATTCCAACTATAGGGGGATCACACTCCTCAGCCTCCCTGGAAAGGCCTAGGCCAGGGCATTGGTGAGGAGAGTCTGGCCAATAGTCGAACCTCGTCTTCAGGAGGAGCAGTGTGGTTTTCGTCCCGGCTGTGGAACACTGGACCAGCTCTATACCCTCGGCAGGGTACTTGAGGGTTCACGGGAGTTTGCCCAACCGGTCCACATGTGTTTTGTGGACCTGGAGAAGGCATTCGACTGTGTCCCTCGTGGTGCCCTGTGGGGGGTGCTCCAGGAGTATGGAATCAGGGGCCCTTTATTAGGGGCCATCCGGTCTCTGTACAAGCGGAGCAGGAGTTTGGTCTGCATTACCGGCACTAAGTCGGACCTGTTCCCGGTGCATGTTGGACTCCAGCAGGGCTGCCCTTTGTCACCTGTACTGTTCATAACTTTTATGGACAGGGTTTCTAGGCGCAGCCAAGGGCCGGAGGGGGTCTGGTTTTGGGGACCAGTGGATTTCGTCTCTTCTTTTTGCAGATGACGTGGTCCTGTTGGCCCCCTCTAGCCAAGACCTACAGCTTGCGCTGGGGCGGTTCGCAGCTAAGTGTGAAGCGGCTGGGATGAAGATCAGCTCCTCCAAGTCCGAGGCCATGGTTATCGACCGGAAAAAGGTGGCTTGTTCTCTTCAGGTTGGAGGGGAGTTCCTGCCTCAAGTGGAGGAGTTCAAGTATCTCAGGGTCTTGTTCACGAGTGATGGAAGTATGGAGCGAGATCGACAGACAGATCGGTGCAGCTGCCACAGTAATGGGGGTGTTGTGCCGGTCTGTTTTGGTGAAGAGAGAGCTGAGCCGAAAAGCGAAGCTACCGATTTATCGGTCGGTCTACGTTCCTACCCTCACCTATGGCCATGAACTTTGGGTCATGACCGAAAGAACGAGATCCCGGATGCAAGCGGCTGAAATGAACTTCCTCCACAGGGTGGCCCAGGCACTCCCTTAGAGATAGGGTGAGGAGCTCGGCCATCCGGGAGGGGCTCGGAGTAGAGCCGCTGCTCCTCCACATCAAGAGGAGCCAGTTGAGGTGGGTCAGGCAACTATACCAGATGCCTCCTGGACACCTTTCTCAGGAGGTGTTCCAGGCACTTCCCACCGGGAGGAGGCCCAGGGGACGGCCCAGGACACATTGGAGGGACTATGTCTCTCGGCTGGCCTGGGAACACCCTGGGCTCCCCCCAGAGGAGCTGGAGGGGGTGTCTGGGGAGAGGGACATCTGGGCGTCTCTGCTGAGTCTGCTGCCCCCGCAACCCGGTCCTGGATAAGCAGAAAACGACGAGTACGAGTTTTGTTATATTACTAATGTGCTCTGAAAAGTTTACATCTGAATCCAGGCCTACTTCTAGATTACTGGCCTCAGAGGTGCAACAGAAACCAAACAAAAGCCTGTTGTTATCATCTTGATGAGTTTTTGTATGTGAGGGATTTTTGTGTGGAGTGTGAGTTTTCTCCTGAATAGATGATCTTTGCTGGTGAGCGCGATAACACGCTCCAGACGGCACACGTATTGTCTATCATCTAATCCTGGCAGCTGGAGAGTTAAGGACCTGTTGGCCAACAAGTCTTTGCCTTATGGTCAACCTTGCTAGTAAACCTAAGTCTCTGATTCCTAGTGAACCTTGCTCCTTAATATTTTTATCTAGTTCCATGTTTTGCCTGTTTCATCTGTTGCTCACCATCTGCTGTTTTCAGTGCGTTCCAGGAAAAGTTTTATTACTTCCTTGTCCACTCGAATCCCTTTGACAGAAGACCAGGACCTCTTGAAGACTTTTTGGACCTAACAAACAGCTCCTTCCTCCCCAGCGGCAACCTGCCTGTCCACTATAAGACTCTTTATTTTATAATTACTTAGGGCTGTGACACGCAGAAGGAACAACAGGTGTATGCCTTTTTGGCCAGTCTTGCTTGGATTCAAAATATGTAACATGATAATTCTGGTAATGATAAAGGGGAATTTGTTATTATTTCAGAAAAATAGAATAAATAGTTGTCATTGAACTCCAGATAGTTGTATTGATTATTTTATTAGGACCATTTCTGAGTTGTATAAAAAACTAAATAATCAGATAGAAAATTTCTATAAGCTTCTTTTTTGATTCGGTTGTATCATTTTAGTTTCACTTAATGAAATTATCAAAAAGCTTACAGACATGTTCTATAAAGGAGATTGATGGACTAAAATGCAATTTCACTAAATTTACACTAAAAAACTACCCTCTAGATACACTCAACGGCCACTTTATTAGGTACTCCTTGCTGGCACCGGGTTAGACCCCCTTTTGCCTTTAGAACTGCCTCAATCCTTCAAGGCATAGATTCCACAAGGTACTGGAAACATTCCTCAGAGAGTTTGGTCCATATTGACATGATAGCATCACACAGATGCAGCAGATTTGTCGGCTGCACATCCATGATGCGAATTTCCCGTTCCACCACATCCCAAAGGTGCTCTGTTGGATTGAGATCTGGTGACTGTGGAGGCCATTTGAGTACAGCGAACTCATTGTCATGTTCAAGAAACCAGTCTGACATGATTCGTGCTTTATTACATGGCGCGTTATCCTGCTGGAAGTAACCATCAGAAGATGGGTACACTGTGGTCATAAATGGATGGACATGGTCAGCAACAATACTCAGGTAGGCTGTGGCATTGACACAATGCTCAATTGGTACTAAGGGGCCCAACGTTTGCCAAGAAGATATCCCCCACACCATTACACCACCACCACCAGCCTGAACCGTTGCTACAAGGCAGGATGGATCCATGCTTTCATTTATTTGATGCCAAATTCTGACCTTACCATCCAAATGTTGCAGCAGAAATCGAGACTAATCAGACCAGGTAACGTTTTTTCCAATCTTCTATTGTCCAATTTTGGTGAGCCTGTGCGAATTGTAGCCTCGATATTTCATTTCTCACACAAGGGTCATTGCTTAAAAAGTTAACTATCTTAAAAAGCAATTTAGGGTTTTGGAAAATTTGAAGCATTTGTGAGAAGTATTTAGATCTTTCTTCCTTTGAAACTCTTGGCTTTCCATCCATATTTGGCCCATCTGCATTCCCTTCTAATTCTCTGAACATGGTCATTAATCCAGGGGGCTGGTTTAGATGAAGTAGAGCAGGATTTCAATAGTTTAAAAGGGACTACTATGTCCAGTCTGGCTGCGCAGTGTCTCATAAATTTAGAGGCCAGTTCATCTGCAGAGTACGATGAGTCATGTTATATCAAGCTGAGAGATGCTTTGATAAATATGATAAAAATGTTCAGCGATCTGGGAAGTAGGTCTAAAACAGAGATGTCCAACCAGTTGATCGGGACCTACCTGTCGATCACGGGCTGTTCTATAGTCGATCCTGACCATAGATCTACAGTTTTTCTAGCATCTATATTTATGATTGTGAGAGTTACAGAACGTTAGTTTTTTGTTTTTTTACATCGATAGTTTGATTTCAAATATTATTCATTTGACTGAACTGTTTTAACCTACTGTTCTAAGTGCACTTAAAACATATCATTAAAGAAACAAAAACACAAAATAAAGTTTTCTTATAGGCCACTGTCGAACTCAGGGCCGAACTGGTTGGTGGTTGCTTAGCTACACAGTCATGTGGCTACGAGCAGGAGTAACAGCAGTCAATCAGTTAAGCAGCTCACTCACTCGCTAGGTTATCAGCGCTCCAAAATGGCAGAGGCAAAAAAACTCAAAGAACTATTATTTTCTTTCAGAATGACCTTTTGTTTGTTCAAACTTGAAGAAAATTTGTCTAAAATATAATACAAGTGTGGCATTGCCAAAAACTGGTAACTTGGAGAGACATTTTAAGACGATCTACAAACACTATGAGATGGATTTCCCCGCTAAAAGTGCTCTACGAGCCCAGAAGGTAAAAAAGCTGAAAAGCTGGCTGGCTGTGCAGCAAGCAATTTTTATTTGGCCCAACACCAAGGGTAAGGTTGCAACTATTGCATTATACTGGGTCAGCCATGTTCTTGCCAAGCATAAAAAGGCTTCCAAAGATAGCAAAGTTGCAAACACGTTTATTGAGGCTGCAGATGCACTTTTCGGTGATTTTAAGAATAAAAATGAGATTATGGCTGCTATTAAAGATGTGCAGTTATTCTGGAATACTGTTACACGGCGATGGAAGGAATGGCTGTGGATGCTGAGGAGCAGCTAAAGGACATTGAAGAATGTGAGTGTTTCTCCCTCCAGGTGATGAGTCAAGTGATTTGATAGACGTAGCCCCGTTGCGTGTTTTTAATCAAGATGGTGTTTTTGGACATGAGTGCTAAGGACAAGCTACTCACCACTCACCATAATGCCACTGAAAAAACACACAAAAGGTGATTATATTTTCATTGTATTTATGGAGTTTGTTAATAAGAGCAAATTGCCCCTCTTCAAGCTCATTTCTATTACAACTGATGGTGTTCCAGCGATGACAGGCCACACCAGTGGATTCATTACACTCTACAAGCTAAATTAATCTTTCCCAGATATCCATCTGCAGGTATTAATAAGATCAAGGAATTCAGATGCAAGTCTGTCATTCTAAACATCAATGTGAATATTAATATCACCCAGTAATAAGACGTTATCATAGTTAGTTGTGATGGAGAAAAGACTGCCAAACTTTGTTGAAAAGTCACCTTTAGAGTTGGGATGGCGTTATAACAAGCAAACAAAAGACACTGTCATTGACTGGCATTGTGCAAGAGCAACATGCAAACAGGAGCTTGGAACTAGCATGGTAAGTAAAAACATTTAATAACTTCTTGTAACTTACAGAAAAGGGCATAGGACATGGAACACAGGTAAAGTAACTGGCATGGAGCAGGCAGGCAAACAGTTGTGGACAGACAAAAAATATCACAGAGGCAACAGAAGAATCCTGTGGTGAACAAAGAAAATCAGATGCAATGTGGAACAGCTGGTGGAAGGGAGAATGTAGAGCAACTGAAGGAGGGAGGCTAATAAACACAGAAGAGTGCCAACACAGAGAATTCAAGAAAAGTAACAGAAATATATAAACACAAAAATTAACTTAGGGCTGGGTGATATGGACCAAAAATAATATTTTGATATTTTTAAGTTAAATAGCGAAATACGATATATATCTAAAAAAAAATTCTTTCCATAAAGTAAAAATAAAAATATACTTCTGAGTCAAAGCTCTGTTCCAGATGGGGACACATTTATTAAACAGCTGAAATGGCTCAAAAACAATCTACTGACACATATTAAATAATAATCTTCCTCAAATAAAACTACGCTCTTTTCCATCATAAGAAAACAAAAAACACAACTGTGCAATTAAAATGTAAACAGAAAAGATCCAGAGCAAACATAACAAAAGACTAACTTTCTCTTTAAAGTCTATTTCCACAAACATAGAGTTTAAAGTACTTGCTGCTGTGTGCTCCTGTATAAACATCTTGTACTTTGGGCAAATAATAAAACATGCAAACAGATTTGTATTCAATAAACTTAATTCCAATCTTTTGTAAGCCCATTTTCTTTGTGCAAATCTAAAATAAAATGAGAACACCACCAGGCAGGCCAACTACTAAACAACTTAAAGATTTTGTGCCAAGAAAACTAGTCTGTCAACAGTGTCGGGTTTTAAGGATGCCCTTTTGCAGGTTACAATGTTCCCACTGCAACTGAAAATCCTTTCAGAAGGTGAGCTGGTGGCAGGCACACAAATATATTTCTTAGCCAGGCAGCTCAGCGCTGGATAGGCAACTTCATGTTCCTTCCACCATTTGAGAGGGTCAGCATCACTTTCAAAACAAACTGAGAACAGGTAGCTAGAAAGTTAATTTTCTATTGCCTCCCTCTGAGTGAAACTGGTGTTGGTAGTTGTGTCATGCTGGAAGAAGCTGGCCAGTGATGTCTTCTTTTTAGCGGGTGCTCCCAACTGCTGCTTCTTCTAGGTCTGCAGATTCATGCACAGCTGAGGAAGGCAGATCAGATGAACATCTGCCATGACACCTGAGCAGAGACTCTGCCACAGAGATGACTTTATTTTTTAGTGCATCCATTTTCTCACTCAGGATATATTTGGCCCTGAAGCGTGGATCCACAAAAGAAGCAATGTCCAACAGGTCACTGGTGGGTGGGTCTGCAAATTTGTTGTTGAGGTAATCCATAATGCTGGTCTTGATAGATTTACAGATCGCACTCTCCCCCTCTCCAGGTGCCAGAAGACTAGTGTTAAATAGGTGTAGCACAGGTCTGACATACGACAGGGTCACATAGTCTTTAGAAAGTGCTCTTTCCTGCTCCAGAACCCTATCTATCATCAGCAGCCTTGATCCCCAGCGAATGTCTGTCTTTGTGACGAGCTGGTGACTTGGAAGACCTAGTTGCATTTGCACTTCTGCCAGTTCTCTTCTTTTCTTCCAGCTGTAGGAGAAGCTGCTGACAACTTTCTTACACAGAGAAATGGCCCGGGTGACACGAGCCTGTTGACAAGACTCTCTCTAACTTCAGTATACATTTGTGGAAACACTTCTCTGGCAAAATAATTCCGACTCGGTAACTGGTATCTTCGGTCAAGGACTTTAAGCAGCTGTGCAAACCCGTCTTGTTCCACAGTTGATAGCGGGACCATGTCTTTAGCGATATAAGCCACAGCTTTAGTAATCTCGCGCCACTTGTCACATATTCTTTCATAAGGCACTGCACGGGTGTATGAGTTTTGTAACGTTTTTTGCTTTGGTGCAGGAAGCTGGGAAGGCTTCACAGTCTGAGCTGCTGCACGCAGTTTAATGCACTCTTCATGTTCTTTTTTATGATGCTGTTTTAAATGGTGGAAGAGATTTGTAGTGCTCGAACTTTTTGTCGGGACTTGCTTTCGGCATTCTCTGAAAAAACATCTTTCTGTTGTTCATCTGAGATTTTGAGTCCGAACCATCTCCAAATGAGTGACCCATTGTTTTTCTTTTTGCTCACCAGGTGCTCTCTGATAACCTCTCCCGTGCTTTCATCCTCACCTTCCATCTTGTGGCTGCTTTTGCATGCTAAACTTTCTAGCTTAGCTAGCCGCCAGATGACGCAGTGGGTAGGGGTAATTTGTCTTCAGAGTGTGAGGGAGGAGGGGCCGTGGGAAGTTCGGCACACACATGAGGAAGATGAGAAAGGAATTGTCGGATCTAAAAGAATTAATATGCAACATAGAACATCACGATATAAACAATATACTCTCATCTTCAAATTCAATTCAAATTCAAATTCAAAAATACTTTATTAATCCCAAAGGGAAATTAAATGTTGTTGTAGCTCATTATGAAGGTTTCTTTAAAGAGCCGTTGTAGATGCTGATGGCTGTGGGCGGAAGGATCTCCTGTCGCGCTCCGTCTTACAGCAGATCTGAAGAAGCCTCTGACTGAAGACACTCTGTTGTTGAAGAGGATGCTCAGGGTTTTCCATAATGTTCTTCATACAAGATGGCGCCGACGATGGCAGCCTCGGAGGTTCGCTCTCTCTTTGTTTTTGTATTTTGTGTGTTTTTATGTTTTTTGAGCCACAGTTCTGTGGTGTCGGGCCACAATCCTGTGGTCTCATTCAGTAGAGAGTGTGGAGATATATTATGTGTGTGCATTAACTATTATTATGTTCATAACCAGTGTGTTATAAAATGTATAACCTGTGTGTGAGTATAAGACATTGTGGCCTGCAGAAGTGTTGTTGCACAAACTTGGCCTTGAGTGTGAAGTAGAGAAATAATGAAGAATGGTGGGAAAAGAATGCGGGAGGATTAACTAGCCAAGTACTCCCTTCTCATTTCAGCAGACTCCCTTCTCCAGGTGCAGGACAATAGCTGTCCAAATATGGTAAGCCGGAAGAGTCTGTATGAAATCATATGTATGAAAAAAAACTGTAAACAGGGGCTGTTCATTTTCTTGTGTGTTTCAATAAAAGCAATGGCCCCAGGGAGAAGCTCTGAAGTCGTCTCGGTGTGTGGTCAGATCACATTACAGAGAGCTTCCCCTGGCCAGGTAATTGAATGATATACAGCTGTCTCCGTGTGATTTATTCTAATATGTTGTGAATTCTTTCAGCTTACAGTGAATAAACGAACACGCAGAAGACCCTTTGATGGGGTGCTTCAACAAGAGGAACTTCTCAACATCAGAGTCCTCTCTTGGGTTTTTTTCACCATCTTTTATCGATCCGAGGTTCACTGAGCTCCTGGCAAGCGGAGCTGCGGCTCTATATGGGATCCTGCGCCGAAAACGGCGGAGGGGAAAGCCTGCTGGCACGATGGTAAAGCTCCTCAAAAGAGGACTTCGCACACCACTGCCTTCAATCCACCTGGCAAATGTCCGCTCTCTCAACAACAAGATGGACGAGCTGCTTCTTCTCACCAGTAAAAACACGGACCTCCGCGTATCAGCGGTTCTCTGCTTTACCGAGACATGGCTGAGTGAAAACATCCCGGACCGCGCACTGCTGTTGCCGGACTTCCAGCTGCTCAGAGCGGATCGCAGCGCGGAGCTATCGGGGAAGAAGTGAGGTGGCGGAATCTGCTTTTATATAAATGAAAGTTGGTGCAGAGACGTAAAATTGCTGGGAAAAACATGTAGCCCGGATCTGGAGTCATTTTCCATAATCTGTAAGCCGTTTTATTCACCGAGAGAGTTTTCCTCGTTTATAATAATCGGCTCATATTTTCCACCGCATGGCTGCACTTCTGCCGCGGAAAAACATCTTGCTGAGCTGATTACAGACCTGGTGAAAAAATACACGGACTCTTTCATCATAATACTGGGAGATTTTAACAGCGCAAACCTCTCAAATGAACTCCCCAAAAACAGACAGCATATTAAGTGTCCCACCAGAGACAAAAACACACTGGACCATTGTTACACAGCTTTAAAGGACTCATATCATGCTGTTACCAGGGCTGCTCTGGGTTTTTCGGATCATTATCTAATCCACCTCATCCCAACCTACAGACAGAGACTAAGAGCTTCCAAACCCATGGTTCACACTGTTAAGAAGTGGACTGAGGAATCAAAGCAGGCCTGCTTTGAATGCACAGACTGGACTGTTTTTGAAACCTCAGCCACTGACTTAAACCAACTAACTGATGTGGTGACATCATACATCAGTTTCTGTGAGGACATGTGTGTGCAGAGCAAGACCTTCTGCAACTTTGGGAACAATATGCCATGGTTTACTCCACACCTCAGGAATCTGCGCAGGGAAAAGGAAGAAGCTCACAGCAGTGGAGATTGGGCGCGGTACAGGCAGGCCAGGAACAGACTAACAAAGGAGATCAAAGCAGCTAAGAGAAGCTATAGTGAGAAGCTTAAGAACAGCCTTTCTACTGGTGACACTTAAGCTGTATGGACTGGTCTGAGAAACCTGACTGCCTACAAGAGCCCCTCCACTCATCCTGAACAGAGTCGTCTCCTGGCCAACCGTCTGAATGGCTTCTACTGCAGACATGACAAGAAGCCATTCACACTTCAACTCATCCCCTCTACATCCCATTCAGGAACAAATTCCTCCCATAAAGCACCATCAGATCCTCTGCCTGCACTTAAGATCTCCGAGGAAGAGGTAAACAGGCTCTTTCAGCGCATGAAAACAAAGAAAGCTGGAGGACCTGATAACGTCTCTCCATCATGTCTGAAAGCCTGCGCACATCAACTTGCTCCGATCTTCACAAGGATCTTCAACAAGTCACTGGAGAAATGTGAGGTCCACTCGTGCCTCAAACGATCCACCATCATCCCGGTTCCCAAGAAACCCACCATTGTAGGATTAAATGACTACAGGCCTGTAGCCCTGACGTCTGTGGTCATGAAATCCTTTGAGCGGCTGGTGCTGAAGCACCTGAAAGACATCACAGGCCCCCTGCTGGACCCCCTGCATTTTGCTTACCGAGAAAACAGGTCGGCAGATGATGCTGTTAACTTAGGTCTACACTTCATCCTGCAACACCTCGACCGTCCAGGGACGTATGCCAGGATCCTGTTTGTAGACTTCAGCTCGGCCTTCAACACTATCATACCAGACATCCTCCACCAGAAGCTCACACAGCTCAACGTCCCAGCCTCCACCTGTCAGTGGATCAACAGCTTCCTGACAGACCGACAGCAGCAGGTGAGACTGGGGAGCATCTTCTCCCGATCCAGATCAATAAGTACTGGTGCCCCCCAGGGGTGTGTTCTATCCCCACTCCTCTTCTCTGTGTGCACAAATGACTGCACCTCATCGGACTCGTCCGTGAAACTCCTTAAGTTTGCAGACGACACCACTGTCATTCGACTGATCCAGGACGGTGATGAGTCTGCATACAGACAGCAGGTGGATAGGCTGGTACACTAGTGCGGTCAGAACTACCTTGAACTGAACCCACTCAAGACTGTGGAAATGGTGGTGGACTTTCGGAGAACACCACCCCCATACACCCCCTCACCATCCTCAACAACACTGTATCGGCCGTGGACCACTTCAGGTTCTTAGGAACCACCATCTCTGAGGACCTGAGATGGTCTTCACACATAGACACTGTTCGAAAGAAGGCCCAGCAGAGACTGTACTTCCTGAGGCAACTCAAGAAGTTCAACTTTCCACAGGAGCTGTTGGTCATCTTCTACACTGCCATCATTCAGTCTGTCCTGTCTTCATCCGTCTCAGTGTGGTTTGGCTCATCCACAAAACAGGACAGGTCCAGACTGCAACAAATAATCAGGACTGCAGAGAGAATAATCAGAGCTGACCTTCCCTCCATCCAGGACTTATACAGGTCTAGGGTCAAGAAAAGAGCTGCCAAAATCTCTGCAGATCCCACACACCCTGCACATAAACTGTTTAGAGTTTTATCTTCAGGCCGCCGCTACAGAGCACTGTTTACTAAAACCAGCCGCCACAAAGACAGTTTCTTTCCCCAGGCTGTTTCTCTGATGAACATTCAATAGAGTACAGAACAACAGCATACAGATGTTGCAAATGCACCTTTTCTATTAGATATGTGTATATTGTACATTGTAAATTGTAAATTTGTATATTCTGTAATGCAGAATATTGCATTGTACATTGTATATTGTACATTGTAAATTGTAAATTTGTATATTCTGTAATGCAGAATATTGCATTGTACATTGTATATTGTACATTGTAAATTGTAAATTTGTATATTCTGTAATGCAAAAACAGAACAAAAGAGCAAAGTGTACCGGAGTTAAATTCCTTGTTTGTATGCCCGAACTTGGCAATAAAGCTGATTCGGATTCTGATTTATGACGAATCCGTCTTTCCACAATAATCTCCAGAGGTTCCAGAGGAGTCCCCAGAACAGAGCCAGCCTTCTTTATCAGCTTGTTGAGCTTTTTTAAGTCCCTGACTCTGATGCTGCTTCCCCAGCAGATGATGGCAGAAGAGATCATTCTTTCCACAACAGACTTATAGAAGATATGCAGCATCTTGCTGCAAACACCAAAGGACCTAAGCTTCCTCAAGATGTACAGTCTGCTCTGTTCTTAATACGCTTTTCAAAAAATCTCAATAATTTCAAAATCTTGATATATCGCCCAGCACCTAAATAAACTACAAACCCAATCTAAAATGAATGAAATAAAACAACATCAACCCAACAACATTGAGGACCCAGATCCATAAAGAAACTCAAACACCTTGAGATCACAATACATATGGTTAGACAAAGAAAAATTCAATGGTCGAAAGACTTAAACTCACAACAGAAATACATTTAAAATAATTTTTGAATTATAGTATGAGATTAGGGACGTGACAATTAATCGAAAATCGATTAAAAATCTATTTAAACTGCTTAAAATGTGAATCGATGTAAAAAAAATAAAAGAATTGATTCGCAACGGCTTGTTAACCAGAGCCGTAAACGCCCTCTCATGGCTCTACTGTAAACAATCTCCTTGTTTGTGGATGGCTGCAGCGCCATTAAACAAACTAGAAACAAGCATCGCAGCAGCAGCAAGCGACTTTAAAATTGAGGACCACAAAGCCAATTTAATGTCAACAGTGTGGCAGCATTTTGGATTCCCTGTGTTTACAAAAGAAAATGGCGAGAAAACTACTGACAGGACAAAGACAGCATGTAAGCATTGCAAGATACTGATAACGTACTCAAATAGTACGACCAACATGTCACAACATATTAGCCAGCACCATAGCGAACAATGCTCGCCACCGACACTGCCACAGGAGGTAGGATTAGCAAGGGGACAAACTACACTGACAAACACATTTGCATGTGCTTTAGCTCACTCCAGTGCAGGGGCAAAAGTGATTACACGGCCCATTGCTGTTTATTGACTAAAAACATTGAACCATTTTCAATATATGGACCTGGCTGTAAGAAGAGCTGGATTTGGGCCCCATATTAAGTGTTTTCCTTCTACACTGAACTTGGCAACTCAGCCAGGTTTGGCTCTGCCCCCGTGTATCTTGTCTGTTACTAGGGGCATTGTCGCCTTCTTTCACCACTGCCCTACTGCAACCGCTGTGCTTGCTGCCAAACAAAAGGCACTTGACCAGGACAAGCAGCACAAGCTTATCATGGATGTTACGACGCGCTGGACCAGCAGTCTGGACATGGTTGAACGCTATCTGGAGCAACACGCAGCGGTTGCAGCAGCTCTTCTTAGCGCAGACCTAAGACGGAATGCACATGAAATCGACACACTAGATAATTGTGACATTCGTGATGCTGAGGACGCTGTGAAACTACTGAGACCTTTAAAAACTGCCACCACTGTGCTCAGTGATGAACACAATCCCACAGTATCCCTCATTGTTCCCCTAAAATACATGATTGAGCAAAACATGGAACGTAAAGGAGATGACTCAACCACAGTAACTTCAATGATGTCGGCTATCCTAAGCAGTCTATCAGACAGGTATGCAAGGAAATACAGCCACCTGCTGGAATGCACTTCAGTTGACCCCAGGTTTAGCAGCTTACCCAATCAGGAGGAAAACCAGCATCAAGAAGTTTTCCACAGAATCAAGGATAAAGCTGTGCATTTACTCAATCAGCTATTAACTATATTCAATTTTTGTTGTGATAACTATTTCTATTAATACTGCTGTAGTATAATATACCATGTAATGAAAGCATGAAAATGTAAAAAATGAATGCTTTTTTGCTTTTGTTAAATTTCCTATTGTGTGTTTTTTTGTGTGTAGTCCAGCTTACCAGAGGAGAACACAAGTGATGGAGGGGCAGAGCCCAGTGCTTCAACACCTACAGTAGAGCAGCTTGAGACAGCACAAGCACAACCTCCTCCCCTCAAGAAGACAGCCTTAGAAGATTCAATTCAGTTATATTCAAATCAATTCAGTTTTATTTATATAGCTCCAATTCACAACACATGTTGTCTCAAGGCACTTCACAACAGTCAGGTATACAGTGGCGTTTTTGCATTAGGGGCCCGTGGGGCACGGCCCCACCAGTGGGGCTGTTTTGTACAAGAAGATATATGTTTTTTTAATAAATCAGATTTAAGATATACATTTTTATAATTTATTTTATAAATCAGACACAATAATGTGATTGAGCTTAAGGTAATAGTGTAGTAGTGTGTGAATTTGCCTCTGTGCTTATGCTGCTCGCCAGTTTTCGCTCGGTGGGGCACAGCAGAGTTGGTCCTGTACGTGCACTGTTATGAACTGGACAAACTGTTGCGCGTGCGCGTGCTCAACGTGCTCAACGTGCACTTTAATTTCGTAAGTAGGGCCAGGCGGCCAGGGCCCTGAAGTGTTCCCATTGGTTGATACAAAAGGGTGGGCATGCCCTTTGCGTTAGCTGTTCTTTAGCTAATGAGGGACTGATACGAAATATAAATACAGTAGGCTACTAATGATGAATCGTGTGGACCACTTAACGACCGTTCGATTTTGCACCTTGCCATTTGAGGAGAAATTGGAAATTAAACGTTTGGGACCACATTGACCAGATGACTTTACCATTTTTCAAGAAGGTAAAGATAAAACAAGATCCTTTAACCAGGAGTGGTTCAAAAGGAAAACGTGGCTAACGGCTAGCATTTTGAAAAAATCCCTGTTCTGCTTTCCGTGTCTTCTCTTTGGAGGGGAAACTGTCTGGACGACAACCGGATTTAAAGATTTAAAAAATCTGTCAGAAAGGCTGGTAAAACACGAATGTGGTGCATCACATGTGGATAATGCGATCAAGTTAGCTTTACTAGGGACAACGAATGTTGCATCGCAGCTTGACAGGGCATACCAGCCTGGTATTGAACAACATAACCGACAGACTGAAGAATTATAACCTGTATAAAACTTTGCGGAAAGTGTGAGATTGCCCTGCGTGGACATGACGAGTCTGCTGGTTCCTTAAATCCCGGCATTTTTAGATGCATATTTGAGACGATGTGCGAGAGAGACTCCAGACTCAGGAGCCATTATGATGCTCAACCCTATTTTAAGGGCACCTCAGCAGTCATTCAAAATGAACTTTTGGATTGCATGTACAGTGTTTACAAGGATGAGGTTTTTCGGCAGGTGACAAATGCACCCTTTGTTGCCGTGGAGGCAGAAGAGACAACCGATGTGTCTTGTAAATTACAAATGGTCATCGTGCTGCGCTATATGGTAAACGGCACAGTGACAGAAAGGTTTTGGGAATTTATTGAGGTGAAAGACAAAATGGCTGCTGGTTTATCAAATGCCATATTTTCATCTCTTGAGCCTCTGAACCTGACTGACAAGCTCATAGCACAAACATATGACGGGGCTGCAGTAATGAGTGGAGGTGTGCGTGGAGTTCAGACTCTTGTGAAGGAGCGATATCCAAACACCCAATTTGTGCACTGTTACGCACATCAGTTAAACTTAACACTTCAACAAATCTGCTCAGCAAGGATTTCTGAATTAAAAGTGTTTTTTGCTGATCTGTCAGCTTTCGCCACCTTTTTCTCTTGTTCACCCAAGAGAACAGCTGCTCTTGCCGAAACATCAGATAGGCACATCCCCAGACCTCCAGAAAGCAGAACTGTTAATGCTGTGTGGGAATGCCGTGAAGAGATTAAGAAGTGTTTGGACCACATTCGCACAACAGAGGGATGGGACAGGGTGACCATCAACGAGGCCTATGGTCTGTCTATGCACCTGCTGGAACCAAAGTTCCTTCACTTCTTGCAGTTCTTTTCCGAGCTCATGCCAGAAGTGGACATATTATATCATTTTACAGTGTACTGCAAAAACGGGACATTGATGCAGCTGGCATCAACCACGCGATGAAAACCTTCAACAGAAATGTAGGACGTCTTAGGGAACAAGCTGATGTGATTGTGCAAGAAAGTAATCCAGAAGGAAGTAAGAGGAGGAAAACCAACACGGCTACAGTCATGAAAGAGGCCTGCGACACTGTGATGAGTCAAGTGGAGGAGAGGTTCTCTAGGAGTGACCATTTGATGGCAGCAAAACTCATTGATTGCACACTTTTCTCCAAGTTTGTGCAGTCATTTCCAGAAGCTGAACTGGAATGTGCCATTAAACTATGGCCAATAACAAATAAGGCAAAGCTGAAAACCGAGTTGATGTCCTTATACCAGCACAGTGAACTCAGCAAAGACAACACCGCGCTTTCTTTATTGAAGTCCATTAATGAAAACAACCTCCAAGAGGCCTTATCTGAAACCGTGACACTTCTCCAAATCATCATCACAACACCAATGACAAGCACTGAATCTGAGAGAAACTTCTCCACTCTAAAAAGGATAAAAACATTTGCACGGAATACAATGGGACAGCAAAGACTGAATGCCCTGGCAATGCTGTCCATTGAAAATGAACTTATCCATGGACTGTTTGACTTTAACAGCAAGATCATAGAGAAGTTTGCACACATAAAGGACCGCTGGGCTTCCTTCCTCTTCAAGAAGTGAACCTCACTGGTGAGTCTAATATATTGTTATGCTTAATTATCAACTGTTGACTGCTGCAGGGGTTAAAGCGATTTTTCAGAATATATGATGTTTTTTCTATCAGGGTCCTAATGTATCTTTAAAATACATATTACTTTGTTGCCGCTGGGTTTATTGTTTAATTCAATTAATCAAATCTTCCAAATGATGCAGGTGATGCGTTCAGTTTCCGACAGCACAATGGACAGCAGCATTGTTTGTTGTGTGTGCTGTCAGTGTTCATATGACCATTTCATATGGTTCTGATTGAACAATCTGCTTGTAGTTGTTAGTTAGTAAAAAACGTGGATTCTTAAACACTTTGGTACTGTTGATAGAATAAATTATGTCATCACATCTTCATTATTGTGTGATTACGCACTTTGTGCACAGCAAGTTGTATTTGTATTGAGGGTAAGGTTCAGTGTTATATGTCCATGTTTGGATTATATTATCAGATTTTCCATTATGAATAGCCTGGGCCCCACCAGAATTTCCATACCAAAATCTCCACTGCAGGTATATACATTCCAATTAATTCTAACCATTGAACAGTGCAGTCAGAGTTAGTTATTTATTCAAATTGGATAAAAGGTTTTTCTGTCTAAGGAAACCCAGCAGATTGCATCCAGTCAATGACTTGCAGCATTCACTCCTCCCGGATGAGCATGTAGAGACAGTGGACAGTCACTGGAGTTGACTTTGCAGCAATCCCTCATACTGAGCATGCATGTCTCGACAACGGAGAGGAAAAACTCCCTTTTAACAGGAAGAAACCTCCAGCAGAACCAGGCTCAGTGTGAGCGGCCATCTGCCACAACCGACTGGGGGTTTGAGAGAACAGAGCAGAGACACAAAGAGAACAAAGAAGCACTGATCCAGGAGTACTTTCTATGGGAAGGAAAAGTAAATGTTAATGGATGTAGCTCCTTTAGTTGTTTCATCTAGAAAGAAAGAACAGATAAACTCTCAGCCAGTTTTCAAGGTTAGAGTCTGAAAGAGAGCACATATAATTTGTTACAGTAAAAGCTCAGTCAATCGCCATGTCTAGGAGAGCGAACGGGTTAAACACTAAAAGACAGGGCTATGTGGATCATCGGTAAAGGGTGAGCATTAAGTTGTAGATCTTTCTAGAAAGGACTTTCATTTTACCTACACATGCTGCTCCACACCACATTCAAAGGGTAGAAGCAGAAATTATTGTATAGAAGTGAGGAATCTACACCTCTCAAAAGTTGTCCACTGGACTGGTGGAATAAGCATGGTATGATCTACCCACCACTTTCTCCACTTGCAAAATCATACCTCACCACACCAGCAACGTCTGTACCAATTGAACACGTTTTCTCAACAGTAGGGGACATTGTTACTTTGCAAAGATTGCAGCTTTGCCTAAGAATGTTAACATTTTGGTATTTCTTAAAAAAATATGCCAAAAGAGTCCTACTTTACTTTTTGGTACTCTAATATAAATTTTGTTTTATTTTCCAGTTATAATGTGTTATAGGAAGTTCTATATTTTAGAACAAGTTCAGGTTGATTTGATACAAGGACAAAAATGCAGATGTTAAAAAACAGTCAAAATGATTAGTTCATTTTCATGTCTTGTAATTTTTTTGTAATTTAAGTTCTCTTACTAAACAGTTTGTTACAAGGACAAAACTGCAGATGTTAAAATCAAAGAAACCTAGTTTGGTTATGTAATGAGTAATATTCATTTTGTAAAAAAAAAAAAAAAGGTAAAAACAATTTGAAAAAAAACTATATTGGGAACTTAAAATCAAAAATCAAATTGAATTAGGCCTTGAGTGCATTGTTACATCCCTATATGGGATGGTAATAAACGCATTGACGAAATATAAGAACATGATCCTCACAGTGCTTCTAAGCTACTTCAGGTAAGTCAGAGCTTGATGCTGGAGGTAGATGATGGCATTATCCACCCTGATACCAGGCTGGTAGGTTACCTAGTGGATCCAACAATAACCTCACCACAGGGTGAAAATCAACCTTTAGAGGGTCTTTACAAGGTCAGTAATACTGGCCTGTGGCTGCTCAGGTCCTTCAGATGTGTGGTCTTTCGCATTGGTACCATGCAGGAGGTCTTCTACAGCTGTGCTACTTTCCTCATTTTATGTCTCATGTTGAACATGTCTCCCACATTGCCACACAGTTAATCTGTGCAGCACCTTAGGAGCCTGAAGCCGTTCTTGACCAGAAATGTTGAAAGGGACAGGATGGTGGTGGGGGAGGGGGGCTGTGGGATGGAATCTTCTGAAGTAGAGGGAGTGGGTGATGTCTGAGAGCTGAGAGGTGTAAAGTTTGGGGAAGAAAAGCAGGCAGTTGAAAAAAATACGGGGGTTTGCAGCAGGGGTAATTGTGGGGAGGGAGGGGTGAATATGTGATAAAACCTTTTGAAGAACTGGTTCAAATCATTTACCCACCCTAAATCACCTACAGCCAGATAGTTTGGTTTGTGACCTGAAATTTTCTTCCGCTTCTTCCAAGCCTCATTGACGTTGTTCCGCTGCAGCTGGTCCTCCTAATTCCTGTAGATGTTTTTTCTATCCCTCTTTCTTCTCAATTCCTTCTCCACAGCTCTCAGCTCCTCCTTGTTTCCTGGTTTAAATGCTCTCTTCTTCTTCTCCTTTAGGAGAGCTTTTTTTTAGGTCTGATCCAGGGCTTGCTGTTGGAGAAACAACTAAGAATAATGAAGTGCAAGAGCTGAAGAGAAAAGAGTAATGAGCATGATCAGAGAGAGGGGAACAATGGAAGGAAATCTAATGGATAAAAATAAAAAAATTGAGATTTAAAAAAAACAAGGACGAAACAGGTACATACAGTATATAGAAACACAAAAATCAAACACCTAATGATCATGACTGAAACTTTTTTAAGAATGTGTTGCTTACTTCTGAATTATATCTCTTATTAAAAGCCAGGATGTTTTTACTATTTTACACATAGGAATAGCTGGCTATTGAGAATTTGGCATCAGAGTATTAATTCTAGTACTTGTTAGGCTTCAGATCTTAGGATGAACTATTTTTAAGCATTTTCACTCTTCACCTTCCTACATTTTACATTGACTGTACCAAAACAATAGAATTCCTGGACAAACTACTTCAAGGTGTTTCAATAACTGAAAAAAATCAGCAGGTGCAAAAATGGCCAGAATAAAATTAGAATAAAACTACATTTTTCTGAAGCAAAACAGGAAGCAAAGGAGGATCTTGTCTGATTGTATCAATCTACTGTCTACACCCACTTCTGAACTTTTTTGAACTTCTAAGCTCTGGGAGCCAGTATAAAATTTAACAAAATATCTAATAATTATTGTATTTAATAATTTTTTTAAATGCTAAAAATGATCAGATTGTCACATGTTACGTTGCAAAGTTATGTAGCGCTTTGTCTACTGCTTATTTTAGTAGTTAACCATGATAATGCTGTAATGCACAAAGAAAGTGTGGAAGATATAAAAAAATGATGTAAATAATACTGTGGTTGGTATTGAGCAAAAGTTTTATCTAAAAGTCTGCTCTCAAAACAAATTTCTAGGACGCTGTATAACCTTTGGTTGACTCAACTAGTGCAGAGTGTACTGCCAGAAGAGGGCAGTACAACCTTTTGCTGTGCAGCTCTGATAATGAGTTGTAAATTCATGAAGACCCCTCGACTTGATTTTCTTTACAAAATTTGAAGAAAATCTCTGGGATGATTGAAGTTCAGTATGATGAGTTACTTCTCAACTGCTTTAATTTGTTGCCTTGTGTAAAACCTACTACTGCCTCAACTAATAGTTGGAAATGTTTACTGTTGAAGGACATTGCAAGTACTTTAACAGTTGAACAGCTTTACTAAATAATTTAAACAGGATTGAAATTTAGTTAATGTTGAAAAATCCCAGAGTTTGTTTTAGTTTAAAGTATCTCAAAAAAAATGTTTTAAGTTGTTAACCAGATATTTTTTATTGTTTACAGGCAACATCTGTTCAAGAATAATCTGGGAGAATGTTACATCTTTGTTACCAATTGCATATGGAGGTAAAATCGCATTAATGGACACAAACTGACCCTTTTTTAACAAGCTGTGAAGACAATTGTTTGTGAAATGCTTGGATCACAGTACAACATATCCCATGATGCTTTGGACTTTGGTTTTGGGTTCAGGTGGCAGCTTTAGTGTACTTTTTAAAGTCGTGGATAAATATTTTGTAAAAGTTGGACTATTTGATTACTGTTCATCTTTAATGATCCTTACTGTTCAATCTTGTAATTACACCCTCACCGCTCTTCTTTCCAGTATTAAACCTCTCCAGCATTTAAGCATCTTGGCTCAGTTAATCCTTTGTCAGATCATCCTATTTTTCCCATTAAGCTTTTGCTTACATTTCTTATATGTCTTCCAACCAAGACTACTGTGTTTGTTGGTTTCACTGTCCTGGACTCTGACTTTTGGAAGTCTTCTGTTTTCTTCAATAAACTCTCCCTTATCATGACACTAATGCCCTTTTCCATTAGTACCTACATTACTTGACTCAGCTCTGCTCTTCATTTAATTTTCCATTACAATTGAGTACCATCTTAATGTGAGCAGGATCGTCAAAGCAAGGCGAACCCACAGTCCGAAAAATGAACGTGATGTCATTTGAATGTGATAAGCTAGCTTGGTATAGTGGTCATAAAGACAATAAGCCTAGTGTACAACAATGTAACGGTTGAAGATATTAGTTATTATAATTTGTATGCTGTGACAAGTGACAAGTGACGCGGCCCGTACCCAATCAGTGACTCACAGTCTCCACGTAACCGTTACTAATTCAATTCAATTTAAATATACTTTGTTAATCCCAAAGGGAAATTAAATGTTGTTGTAGCTCATATTACGCAGGTTTCTTCAAAGAGCTGTTGTATATTCTGGTGGCTGTGGGCAGGAAGGATCTCCTGTAGTGGTCTGTCTTACAGTAGATCTGAAGAAGGCTCTCAGTGAATACACTCTGTTGTTGTACAACATTCTCATGAAGAGGATGCTCAGAGTTCTCCATAATGTTCTTCATTTAATGGAACCGCCTAAAAAGTGAGTAGAGCCATACCGAACTGTGCTAAGTAGGGACTAGTGGAAAAGGGGCTTAACATCTTCTTGTTTGCATTTGAGTCTTCTAACAACTCCACAGTCCATGACAGAAAGATTCCAGGATCCATCAGGAACCCTTGGCACAAAGTACTGAAACAGACTTAAAAAAGTGTTCATACTGTGGCCCAGTATTGCACACAATATAATCTGCTTCCCTCTCTGGGACTGGTTGGGTTCTAGAGGGAGCAGAGGCCTACCAGTGAGTGGCATTAGCTGATATTAAAATCAATTACACTACCCAAAGACCCCTCATCAGAGCTGCAGTCCAAAGTCATAGCCCACACATTCTCAGTCTCAGCTCTATGAAAGGTTTTCTGATGGCTTATTGTGTTCCATTGTATTATTTTGTCTTTTTAAATGGTTTTAAGATTATCTAAGCGTTTGATTTGTGTCCAGCTTGTGTTTTTCCTTTCACTTTCACTTTTAGATGAAAACAAAAATCAAATTACGAAGCCCTCGCATCATGTTATAACCAATCAGAAGGTTATAATACTTGGGTTGAAAGGACAACCAACAGGGTGAACAGAAGGGTGGCCTCGTTTATTTGTAAAATTTGTAAGAAGGCCACCGGGGGTCCTATAAGTAAAATGAATAGTGCCAAAAGAAAAGAACTGAAAGAGGAGCAGAACCAGAACCAGAGCCTGCAGTGTGGGTACCTGAGGCTTCCTGGAGAAACAAGCAAGGCTCAGCTGTTCGTTTTTAAATGTTAACTATTTTAAATTAGTCCTTGGGTACTGCATTAAATAAACCTGTGACATTTTACGCACCCCTACTTTAAAAGAATATAGATATCTCCCACATGAGTTCAAAGTGTGTTTTGCCCTCTTTAACTCATCACTGAATTGCTCCCAACTTTTATTGGCACTAATTGAATGTAGTTAACTTTAGAAAATTAGATCATTTATTAGATGAAACCAGAAACACAGAAAACCTAAGACTGATTAGTTATTACTTGTTTAATAGCCACACACTTGTAAACACAAAGCAAGGATGATGAATATGTTTATTGTAACTAGGTGCAAAATAGGTTGTTTCCTCAGTTTCCTCTAGCATACATCATTTTACATAAAGCTGCAACTAACAAGAAGGAGGAAACTCAATTCATCTATTAATTAATCCATTTTGTGTTATATTTTTTTTAAATCCATTTACTCTCTTGCTTCATTTATTCCATTCCTAAATGAGAATCTGTTACGTGGTTTGGGAAATGTTGATGGATGGCAGGATGTGTGCAAATGTATAAGCTTGTGGAGACACGTCAAACATTATGAAGAAGAGCAGTTTGGTTCCACTGAGCCTTTAGGTCATGTTGGCTCCACAGTTTTGTTTATATTTATGTCTCTGTATTGCTTCTTAGTGACTGATACACATAATAAAAGAGAATAACTGAAATTATTTAAGTTCTTAGGATTTGAAGTTGACTTGTGATAGACTGGTAACCTGTCCAGGGTGTAAAAAAAACCTTTTTTAAAACACCGTTTGCATTGTTACAGTTCTCACATTTGAGAATAAATCCAAAGGTTTGACAATATAAATTCACACTCATTTAGCCAGTGCCCCTCACCATTAAAGCATATGTATATAGGCCAACACAAAAGAATAACTCTAAATAAACCCAAAATGGAATAAAGAATGTTGAAAAATCAAAAGTCAGCGTCAAGGCGTATGATTCTTAGAGTGGACCTTAAAGCAGACAGGCAGGCAGGAGAGGACGGTGAGATGGAAAAAAAGGTTTAATAAAAAACAAAAAAAGCTGCAGGCTGGCAGTAGCAGAACAAAGATAGGCTTGGCTTGGTATGGCATAAACAAACAGTCGTGGACAGGCCTGGCATGACAAATGTTATAAACCATAGAGGAGTTTAATTTAACTGAGTACTCCACATCTGAAAGAAAATTTCATTATAGTAGATCATTATCAGACGATGCTGTAACAACCTTTAAAGAATCTGTTCCACTTTTAATTTCCTCATTATCACTAAAAAGCACCTCTTGGTGCGTGCTTCTTGGACCGCAGCTTGCTATTTAAAATTCATTGTCTATGCTATTATCAGTTTAAAAAAATTACTAGTAACTCTGGAAGACTGAGGCTTTTATTTTGAAATTTCAGTAAGCCTTATTTTGTTCCAACATTAGTGTGAAGCCCAGTCCTGAAATGATCTCTTGTTTAAAATGCAAAGGCTTTTATTTTGTAGAGCATGTTTTGTCTTATTTTGAAAGTCCAGCATGGTTGTACTTTCAGGTCTGGGTTAGTTCCATTAGTTAAATGGAACCCGCTTGCTATTTAAAAATCATTTTCTATGCTCTTGTCAGCTCACAAAATCCATAGTAACTCTGGAAGACTGAGGCTTTTATTTTGAAAGTTTCAGTAAGCCTTATTTTAAAAGGGCCAACATAGTCCCATTTCCAACACTTGATGAGTTTCAAAAATAGTGTGAAGCCCAGTGCTGCAATCATCTATTGTTTAAAGTGTAAAGGCTTTTATTTTGTAGAGCATGTTTTGTCTTATTTTGAAAAATCCAGCTTGGTTGTCCTTTCAGATCTGGGTTATTTCTATTAGTTCTATAGAACCTGCTTGCTATTCTAAAATCATTGTGTATGCCATTATCAGCTTTAAAAAATCAATAATAATTATGGAAGGTTGAGGCTTTTACTTTGAAAGTTTTAGGGCTCTTCTGAAATCATTGTGTATGCTATTATCAGCTTTCCAAAATCATTAGTAAGCATGGAAGGGTGATGAAAGAAATTGCCCTTTAGGGTCAATCACTGTTGTCTGGGTGTTGAAACAGCAGTACATGCACAAAATGGCCACCATGTAGTTGCCTCCTATGAAGATGGTCAAAGGGTTAGGGGTGGGGTCATGTTTAAGCCGTAGAAATGAATGAAAATCAATGGAAGTCAATGAAAGTCCTTAAAAAGATAGATGGATGTGTGTGTGTGTGTGTGTGTGTGTGTGTGTGTGTGTGTGTGTGTGTGTGTGTGTGTGTGTGTGTGCTTGTCTGTGTGTGTGTATGGGTGGGTGTGTGTGTGTGTCCCGCTGGAAAAGAGTTAGTGGTAGGGTCCTGTTTAAGCCATAGACATGAAGACAATAAAGGGAATTCCTCACAAAGATAGTAATCCATGGATGTGTGTGTGGGTGGGTCTATGTATGTGTGTGTGTCCCAGTGTGAGACACAGAGAGGCAGAAAGAAAGACAGAATCACATCCAGACATATACAGTAGGAGATACACAGAGCTATAAATAGAACAGTGAGGAATGAATCAGCCAATCAGCAATGAGCGTCAGTGTAACTTGACACCTGCTGTTTCTCACTCACGCAGCACCTCACTCTGTGTCTGCCCCTGGCCTGGCTTTATAACACTGAGGCGCATGCTCCCGAACGACTGGCCATAACTCGGAAACCGTAGGGGCGATCGATGTCATTCTTGGACCGTTTTTATCAGAACGGAAAGGGGAACATTAATATTCATCCTTTATTTTTGAAAATATAATAATAAAGACACAACACTGGGTGAAAAGAGGGGGAAAATGGAGAAAAAGAAAAAAATGCCTGAACATGCTCCCGAACAAAGTCTAATATCTGGGAAACCGTACATGGTATTTGAAATGTTTTTAAACTGTGGGTGACAGCTATCCCTCGTCCCCAATCATGGAGATTTTCATAGCTCTATGTCATTCACAATATAAAATAGGATGATGGAAAGAAATGCTGTCACTCATGGATTACTGGTCAAACTCTCATTGAAAATACATGGGAGGCCTACAGAATTCCTGTGAGTCTTGGCATAGGAGAGCAGTGTAGGTGCCTGCCATAGCAATGCATAGGAGAGCAGTGCATTGCGCAATGCACTGCTCTCCTATGCATTGCTATGGCAGGCCCCAATAATTCTGTTTCTGCCCCTTCACAAATTGATTCTTTTGTTCATAGTGTTACTTCATCATTGCGTGATGCATTAGACATTGCAGCCCCCATGAAAAAGAAGGTAATTCATAGGATTCATTCATTCATAGGAGGCAGGCTCCCTGGTTTAATTCAGAGCTGCATACTTTAAAGCACATTGTTAGAAAATTGGAGAGAAAATAGCGCTCTACATACCTAGAGGATTCCCACTTAATCTGGAAAAATAGCCTACTGTTGTATAAAAAGACACTCCGCCAAGCCAGAACAGCTTATTGCTCATCATTAATAGAAGAGAACAAGAATAATCCTAGGTTTCTCTTTAGTACAGTTGCTAAACTTACACAGAGTCATAGCTCTGTTGAGCCATCCATTCCCTTAGCTCTTAGCAGTCATGACTTTATGGGATTCTTCTTAAATAAATTGATTCTATTAAAAATAAAATCTTTGACATTCTCCCGAAGATGATTACTTCATCCTCAGCAAGTGAGACAACATTGGAAATAACTGCAGAACCTGATTTGTGTTTGGACTGTTTTGATCCTGTGGAGCTTCTTGAGTTATCAGAAATGTTAGCTTCATCCAAACCTTCAACTTGTATGTTAGACCCAATCCCAACCAAATTATTTAAGGAAGTGTTCCCTCTGATTACCAGCCCCATTTTAGATATGATTAATCTATCTTTTGTAAATGGATATGTACCACAGGCTTTTAAGTTAGCTGTAATTAAACCTTTACTTAAGAAACCTTCGCTTGATTGAGATGACTTGAAAAATTACAGACCTTTATTCCAATTCTTATCTAAAGTTCTTGAGAAAATAGTTGCTAATCAAATGTGTGAGCATTTACACAGCAATGACCTGTTTGAAGAGTTTCAGTCAGGCTTCAGAGCTCATCATAGCCCTGAAACAGCTCTGCTGAAAGTCACTAATGATATTCTTATGGCATAAGATAATGGACTTGTGTCTGTACTGGTTCTGTTATATCTCAGTGCTGCATTTGATACAGTCGATCACAATATTCTCTTAGAAAGGCTGTGTTGGGACCATACAGCCATGGATTTCGACACCAAAACTCCGGTATATACTTTTCTGGAACTTTTCAAAATAAAGTGCATTAACCTTCTTCCGGCACAGCCAGAAAAGGGGATAACTGCGGACTTCCTGTGGCACCATTACCCAAATAAAAGCACAATTCCGAAGGAAAATGGGGGTAGCAGAGGACTGCCCGCATATAAGCCCCCACCTTTCCACAAGTCGCCCTCTTTCCACACGGCCTCCGAGGAGGACGGTTCAGGAGAGTCCCAGCGCGCGAATGTCTTTTGCTGGTAAAAAGACATAAATTCAACTGGATCCGAAGCCATACGATCATCGATCATATGCAAAGTTAAGTAGAATGAAATACTGTCTGTGTATCCGGTATTTTCGTTCATGAACGGGGATAATTAATGTACAAACATTGCTGACCTTCTCTCCGAAGCCCGCAGACGCAAACAGTGTTCGAGAGAAGCCCCGATGGAGAAGCTGTTTCTACAAGCCGAGTCTGGAGGAAAGACTACGGCCCGCAACCGTGTTTACGGTAACGAACAGCTGGTCGACGGACCGAACGAGCCGTCTTGCAAGCCTAGCTCTCCGGAGCTAACTCTATTGTTCACCTTCTGATCGGGAGAAACTGAGGAACTTAGCGAGAAGCTAACTCTTTGTTCACGACGGATATCTTCTTCAAACTTTGCCCTTGGACAACATTCCCTCAACAGGTTCAGAGGTTAGGTTTGGGCAGATTAACAGATTGCTTTAGGATGAAATGATCTAAACGTTTTCATGTTATGAAGTTTGTTTTGTGGAACTCGGCTATCTTGGCATGCTACCTGTAGCACACAGGCTGGTTCGTGTTCTTTGTATGTTTTAAAGCTAAGATAAACTTTATTAAAAGGGTGGTTTTAACCAGAACATTGCTCATAATGCGCCGTCCGCGCTTATGCATTTTAACCCTGGTGTTTTAAAGGTATGTGTTGATTCTGGTGCTAAGCTATCTTCTAGCTTAGCACTTTAGCTAGCTTCTTTGTTAGCCCAACGGCCAGCCGGTAAGAACACGTGTGCTAGCATTAAGGCTAGTCAACAGAAAGGTTGTTAGTTTTCAAGCTAGTGAATAATAGTCCCTGAACATCATTTGCTAGAGTTGATAACTAAGTAAACACCATTAAGCCCCATTTCTCCAAAAAGATTTGGCTCTTTTCCAAAATACTCAATAATATTTCTTCAAATATTATTTTAATAAATAAAGGCAGTTAATTAGACACCGTTGAGAATTAGTCATCCAGGAGGTTGGTTTTATTCAGCAGATCATTATTTAAAACATTATTTTATTAAAATAATATTTAATCTGATCTTGCATTGTGAAGTGTTATCTAAATGTTGCTGATTATTTTCTAAGTTAGTTTCAAAACTAACTTAACTTCACTTCCAGATTCTTCAAGATAATCCTTGGTTCTCAAACATAAACATTGCATGGTAATGTTGCATCACTCTTTTTGGTCATGATTTCTAATCATCTTTAATCAACTTGTTTATATTGTACATAGCCCATTAGTCTTCATTATTCTTTAATTCTGCTTGGTAGTTTAGTTGGATTGTTTTAGCATAGTAAAGAGTTTGTTGATTGAAATATGTTTGACTTTGAGTTGACTTATTTTTGTTAATAAATTCTTGTATTTTAAGAAATTGTGTGAATTCATTCCATATGTGTGCAGAGTTTATGCTGTTCAATAATGCCAGAGCTCGTCTCACACCTTTCTATTCTGTCGTAATACCATCGCCTTAATGGGGCTGGTATTCACAGGACAATCCTTAACAGACCGGAATATTATTTGGTAAAATATTAATATTAAAATATTAATATTAAATATTGAATAATATTCTCAGATTCATATTTACAATATAGTGGTGTCCCTGGGTGGGCATTATCATGAACAGCTTGCACTGTACATAAATGTGAATGAATAAAACCACAACTGCACATTATTGAGGTACCAAGTGATTAGCTTAAAACCTGCTGTCACTGGTCACAATAGGACTCAAAACATCAGAGTTCTAACATCAGATGTCACTGATTATATTTAAGAGAACATTATAACTCGTGACACTCCAGGAGTTCACAAATTTAGACTTTCTTCAAAATTAATAACTCCAATATCTACGTGCTAGTAACAACCAACTCTGCTACATAAGCAAAATTTTAGATGTTCTGACTCAGTCTGGTTTCTTCTGTGTAAGCAATAACTTGAGACTTGGTTTAACTTCAGTTAACCTCACTGTCCAGACAGTTGCTGCACATCTGTATCCAGAGGCTGTGTTTGTGTAAGACCACAATTTGAAACTGAATTAACTTTGCAGTTAATTTCAATATCTGACCTAATTTTGATGCATGTATCCATTCAGGAGCTTTATAGTTTGTTTTATGGTTTGAAAGAACAGGATTTTTGCCAGATTAAATCCCAAATTTAATCTAATCACCCTGCCTGCCATAAAGGGGGGTGAATCAAAAGTCAAATTGCAATTATTACCCTCAGGAAGTGTAGTAATTTTTTTTCCCCTTTGCATTTTAAACAAAATTCCCTTAAAGGTTAAGAGTAGTGTCTAATCACTAGTTCTCCCAAAGAAATGTGAAAAATTAACTCTAAAATCACAAATATCCTTAGAGAAAGGAGTAGCATTATAACAGCATAGTGTTATCATAAGTCACAGGTTGAATGATCAACTGGTGCACCCATTTTACAATCAAATGTTTCCAGTATATGTATAGTCAGATATACATATATAGCTGGACATACATTTGTTAGATGTTGTTGCTTTTAGCAACATTCTCATAACTTTGTTGTTGTTTTGTATTGTCTGCCAGAATGATGGAATCACACTCCATTATGAATTCAGCAGACGTGGAGATGCAGAAGGTGGTGGTTGCTGATCTCATCCGTTTGTCTCCAGATGAGCGGGATGCTTTAAATCAGTTTGACCTTGCTGCATGTGATAAACAGATTCAAGAATTACTTGACCTAATTGGAAATCCAACTAGAGAGATTCTGATTTCAGATGTTCTTTGTCAGCTTACCTTGTATCAGCAAAAATCACAACTGGAAGCTAAAAGATATTCTCAGTTACAGGCTGACCATCAGATGACTCTTCAAAGAGAGAATGCTGCAAAGCTTGAGCTCTCAAAAGCTGAGGAGAGGATGGAGAAAGCTGAAGCAAAGTTAGTGGACCTGAAGGCAGATGAGCTCAAGAGAGCTTCATCCCAAAAGCAGGAACAAACCCCCACTGTTCAGGTACCCAATTTGCATTTTCACTCACAGCAGCTGCAGCAGCCACAGCAGGGGGCAGACTCAGACAGCAGGCATCCAGCACCTAGGTCAGAGTCTCTCCCTCCTAAATTTAGCCAAAGTGTCCAACTTACTTCCACAGACCTTAACAGAAATGTTGGAAGTCAGATGGTCTCCAGTGGTTTCCTGCCAAATTCCATTGCAGTGAACAACCACCAAGATGACCAAGTGCCGGACTCAGCGTGCACAAGTGGCCCGATTCAGTGGGAGGAGCACCCTTCCAGCCTGATCGGCACCCCTCTCCTTTCTGACTCTGTGTCGACCCCTAGGGACCAGGAGAGAAGCACGTGGTTCTCAAGTGACTCAATCCAACCTGACCCCCCACCACTTGCACGAGTCCATTCATTACAAAGCTCTCATTTAAATCATGAGAAAACTTGTTTCCTTCCCCAGAGGTTTTATCAGGATCTTCCACCGTTTCATGAACTTAACCAGCATGAGTTCTCAGATGGACGTGGTCCACCTTGGAAGCATGGTGTCCATTTCAAACAGCCTGAATCCCTTGCTAAGGACATAGAAGTTTTTGATCCAGGTAGCCAGGAGTCAAATATTGATGCTTACCTGTGTGAGGTTGAACATTGTCTTCTTAACTTGCGTTTTCCTTCTGATCGTGAGAAGCTGAGGCCTATTTGGAAAACAACAGCTAAGAGTGTTCATGTGTTCATAAAAACTCTTCCTCCAGAAATTAGTGACAGCTATCCAGCTCTCTGCCAGGCACTTAGAGAAGAGTACTATGTTTACAGAGATGAAGCCGCTGGCACTATTAATGCTTTGACAGTTTTGCAAAAACAGTTCGAACCTCCCAGAGAATATTTCCACCGTTTGAAGACAGCTTACTTTCAGGGATGTTATGCTCCAGGTCTTGAAGAAGACCACACTTTTAAGTCGTTGTTTCTTCACAAGCTCCACGTTAGCGTGCAGTATAATGTGACCATGCATTGCATAACAGAGAATCTCTCTATGCAAGAGACTCGTAGATATGCTCAGCTTGTGTGGGAAACACGTGTCAGTTCAGACAGAGCAGGAAAAGGCAAAGTTAGTGTTAAACATTCAAACTGAGAACAGGCCTAAGAAGAAGCGCAAAGTAACTTCCCAAGTGATGCAACAGAACCAGGGGGGTGATAACTGGCGTCAGCCAAGAGACAAGCCACCAGTTAAAAGACAAACACCTTTTCACAGTGCAACATCAAACTGTAAGGTTGGTGGTAAAGAATGGAGCCACTCCAAAGATGTCATCACAAAGGAGGAGTTTGAGATGATCTGCAGGTGTGTTATAACTGAGGTAACAGCGTCCCTAAAAGACCTGGCAAGCCGTTGCAGGCCAGAATCAACCCTGTAAATCTATCAAACAAGGTATGAAGATGGTAAATAATTTCCAACACCCTATATTCTGTTTTAATCTTTTTCTTTCTTATGGTTTGAACTTCAGAAAGTAAGGTTTAAAAGCAGTATTATTATGGTGTGAAAATTATTACGTGGCTTTTGTTTTTGTTTTGTTTTTTCTCTTTTAAAACATTTTATTAGTATTAGTCTCTGCCCAAGCCTGCCTCACTCCTGTCCAAACACTAACCTCTGAACCAAAAATTAACTGTTGAACTCTGCCTTGCTACAGGAACCCAGTGACTCTTTTCACATGGCTGAGGACGGATGGTTAGCCCCAAAGACTGGACTTCATCCCATTCTTCGGAACTAAAAAGGGGGATGTTGGGACCATACAGCCATGGATTTCGACACCAAAACTCCGGTACATACTTTTCTGGAACTTTTCAAAATAAAGTGCATTAACCTTCTTCCGGCACAGCCAGAAAAGGGGATAACTGCGGACTTCCTGTGGCACCATTACTCAAATAAAAGCACAATTCCGAAGGGAAAGGGGGGTAGCAGAGGACTGCCCGCATATAAGCCCCCACCTTTCCACAAGTTGCCCTCTTTCCACACGGCCTCCGAGGAGGACGGTTCAGGAAAGTCTCAGCGCGCGAATGTCTTTTTCTGGTAAAAAGATATAAATTCAACTGGATCCGAAGCCATACGATCATCGATCATATGCAAAGTTAAGTAGAATGAAATACTGTCTGTGTATCCGGTATTTTCGTTCATGAACGGGGATAATTAAGGTACAAACGTTGCTGACCTTCTCTCCGAAGCCCGCAGACGCAAACAGTGTTCGAGAGAAGCCCCGGTGGAGAAGCTGTTTCTACAAGCCGAGTCTGGAGGAAAGACTACGGCCCGCAACCGTGTTTACGGTAACGAACAGCTGGTCGACGGACCGAACGAGCCGTCTTGCAAGCCTAGCTCTCCGGAGCTAACTCTATTGTTCACCTTCTGATCGGGAGAAACTGAGGAAGTTAGCGGGAAGCTAACTCTTTGTTCACGACGGATATCTTCTTCAAACTTCGCCCTTGGACAACATTCCCTCAACAGGTTCAGAGGTTAGGTGTGGGCAGATTAACAGATTGGTTTAGGATGAAATGATCTAAACATTTTCATGTTATGGAGTTTGTTTTGTGGAACTCGGCTATCTTGGTGCTAGCATGCTACCTGTAGCACACAGGCCGGTTCGTGTTCTTTGTATGTTTTAAAGCTAAGATAAACTTTGTTAAAAGGGTGGTTTTAACCAGAACATTGCTCATAATGCGCCGTCCGCGCTTATGCATTTTAACCCTGGTGTTTTAAAGGTATGTGTTGATTCTGGTGCTAAGCTATCTTCTAGCTTAGCACTTTAGCTAGCTTCTTTGTTAGCCCAACGGCCAGCCGGTAAGAACACGTGTGCTAGCATTAAGGCTAGTCAACAGAAAGGTTGTTAGTTTTCAAGCTAGTGAATAATAGTCCCTGAACATCATTTGCTAGAGTTGATAACTAAGTAAACACCATTAAGCCCTATTTCTCCAGAAAGATTTGGCTCTTTTCCAAAATACTCAATAATATTTCTTCAAATATTATTTTAATAAATAAAGGCAGTTAATTAGACACTGTTGAGACAACATCATGGAAATCAACATCATGGAGCTGGGAATGGTGAAGGTGGTGTGAGGGGGTGCATATGTTTATCTTGAGCATGTGTGTGTGTGCAAGTGAGTGTGTGCAAGTAAGTCCATGAAGCACTGTCACAGAGGGCCTTGTCCTTGATGGTACCTTGGAATGTTCATCAACCGGCCACAAAGTTCTGAGCAGGTCCACAAATGTCCTCAGGGAAGGGAGGAGGCAGAGGGAGCATAGCGTCGTGTTTACATAACTTCCAGGAGAGGTTGAAGATAGCCAGCCATCAAGGCCGTGCAGGGGAGCCAGATTCAGAAAAACAATAATTATTTGGGTTAGGCTGACTCTTAATTTTCCGTCAGCCTTGAGAGTCTCGCTGGTGGTTCTCAAAGGCGAATCCAAACAGCCAAATTCCTGGTCATTCGCCAGATCCGAGCGAACAACTTTCTCCAAGATTTATCCCATTTCACCCCTGAGTCCAGGAACAGCAACCTGCCTGCGATCCTGTGTAAGGATCACATCCAGTCTGCGATTCAGCTCATGTAACATCTCAGTCTGAGTGCTGATCGCCCTGAAGATCCAATCATACATGCCAGGCACCCTCACAATTGCCAGAACAGCTGCTGACATTCTCCGAATTTCTCGATATGCCAGGTAACCGCTGACTCCAAAAAGCAGAAATCCTGATATCAAACATCCAATTATATACATATCTTCCACATCCTCGACTGACATTATCGACAAACACACAATCCTCTACTTCTGCCAGGAGTCCATTGTGTATCCAGAGAAAAACGTCCCGTCCGGACTTGTTGGGCTCTCCTTCACCCTGTCTTCTCCTCGAGAAAATTTGCTCAATTGCATTGAAAAACAAAAACAGAGTTCAGGCAGGCTACCAGGAGGTCGTCCCCAGCAGGCACAGAGTTCAGGCGGGCGACCCAACCTGCACCAAAGACGTGGAGGCCAACAGAAACGTAGAGACCGTGGCGGCCTGTGACAGGAAACTGCAGGTAGATCAGGAGGCTGACTGAGCAGAGTAGAGGACCTCCCAGAAACTCTGTGGAACTCCGGAGGCGTGGGGCTTGGTGTGGGTGAAGGAGGACGGCAGTAAAACAACCTTACTGCCGTTTCATAATCCATCTCTATCTGCCTTATCCTCTCCATCAGAGGAATACAGGAGACTAGATGTCCTGAGGCTCTTTATTTGGCATGCATAGAACCTCAAGCACTGCTCCAGCTCGTCAGGTGTTGCCTCAGAACACCGGGCTGGAGCGAGCGCAGACGGCATGGGCGGAGGTGCAGCGAGCCTGGGTGACAGCACTGTGGCAGGCGAAGATGCGGGCTTACTTGCTGCAGCCCTCACGTAGGCTGGCTGGGAAACCACCTCCTCGCCAGCCGACCGGATGGGAACCCCTGCACGTCGGCGTTTCTTGCGGCGGGAGGAGGACATGGGCCTCACTGCCGGACCAGAGTGCGCAGCCAGGGGAGCAGGCGGAGAACGGCGACGAAGGGGACCTGTTCCCGGACATGGAATCGCCAACCTGGATCCATCATAAGCCCATCATAAGTTCTGCGGCACTGACGGCCCTGCAGAACGGCGCAGTGACTTCTCCGCCTCCCGAGACAGGAAAGTAAAGAGGTCCATGGAGCTAGCCTGATGCTCATCCGCGAGGTCCATTGTTGGCGGAGACATTCTGTTACGGTTTACTTGATATTGGACCCCAGAATGCAGACGAGCAGGCATCGTGATGGTAAGTGAAAAAAGGTTTAATTACGAAAACTCACACTCAGCAGGAGGCAGGAACAAAACAAACGGGCAGGCAAGACAGGCATGGCATAATCAAAAAGACAAGACTTGGTTTGAGAACAAGACATGAGCATGAGAAATGTCTCCGTGACGACTAACACAACAGGTGTGAATATATGGCATGAAAACCAGGTGGAGCAAGGAGACAGATTAACTTGAAGCAGGTGAACTGAATAAACTTAATTAACAGGACAAAACGTGACTGGAGCAAAACATAGACTCTTGAACACAAACTAAATAAACAGAAACATGATTCAAAACTTGAACAGTGAAAAACCTAAGGAAAAAACCAAACAACCCCAAATCATGACATAGCTACTGGCTGAGTTTTACTGTGACTAACTGTATGTGCTCTCTTTCATACTCTGTACCTGAAAATTGGCTCAGAGTTCATCTGCTTAGCTGTCTTTCTCTCCTAGATGAAGCCTCTAAAGGAGCTATTAATGTTAATGTTTATTGACCTCTTAAGCCCAAGGGTCCCCTTACAAGGGGACTTTACCTCTTTAGCTCGTAACTGACTCTCAGGACCTCAGATGGTTTTCACACACAGACACTGTTCGAAAGAAGACCCAGCAAAGACTGTACTTCCTGAGGCAACTCAAGAAGTTCAACCTTCCACAGGAGCTGCTGGTCATCTTCTACACTGCCATCATTCAGTCTGTCCTGTCTTCATCCATCTCAGTGTGGTTTGGCTCACCACAAAACAGGACAGGTCCAGACTGCAACAAATAATCAGGAATGCAGAGAGAATAATCAGGGCTGACCTTCCCTCCATCCAGGACTTATACAGATCTAGGGTCAGGAAAAGAGCTGCTTAAATCTCTGCAGACCCCACACACCCTGCACATAAACTGTTCAGAGCTTTACCTTCAGGCCGCCACTACAGAGCACTGTTTGCTAAAACCAGCCGCCACAGAGACAGTTTCTTCCCCCAGGCTGTTTCTCTGTTGAACATTCAATAGAGTACAAAACAACAGCATACAGATGTTGCAAATGCACCTTTTTATTATATATGTGTATATTGTACATTGTAAATATGTATATTCTGTAATACAAAAACAAAACCAAAGAGCAAAGTGTACCGGAGTCAAATTCCTTGTTTGTATGTACGAACTTGGCAATAAAGCTGATTCTGATTCTGACTAACTCTGAGACCGACACACACTTGTCATATGTCCAGATCTTCATCTGACACTCCCTACAAAAGTATCTACTTCATTCTTATATCCACTGATCACAGGTCAAATACCATGCAACAAAGCATGCCGATAGCCAAAATGCAACTTATGACCAAGAACTGTTTTGCAGTATGGCATGATTAAAAGTGAACTGTTTTTCATTTTCTCTATTCATCCTTTTTCATTATAGTTTGTTTGTATATATAGGTATGCCCGAGCAGGAAGCCTGCAAGGGCCTATTGTAATTGTGTTGTTTCTTATTATTCCGTTGTGTCTTTGCGGGGCAATTTGGGGACTTTGCCAAGCCCCTAAATGCACACGATTTTACCCAAAGTTTTCTCCCGCGTGAAATTTTTGTTCTTTTAATGTCTTCATCAGTTGGCGTGGCCAAACCTCTTAACCGTGCTCCCAAACGTGAGATACGCCAAACCGTAGTCATAGAGATCTGAAATTTGGCACACTGGTAGAGCTACTCAAATGGAGAAAAAAAGTCTCTTGGGGGTATGCCCTAAAATGCACAAGAAGTCGGCCATTTTGGATTAAAGGCTACTTTTTGGCCGTTTTTCACTTTTACTAACCTCTAACTTTAACGAACTCCTCCTAGGGATTTTGAGCTATCGAGGACCTTCAGGTTCCTGACGATCCTATGGGGTCACATGCTGACATCATCTAAGCCCCTGAGACCAGGAAGTCACTTTTTTTACTAGGAAAGGTCGCTATCTGGCTGTCTACACTCAATCTTCTTCAAACTGTGTCAGGTGACTGATAACTAATAGGTCTAACTTCGTTTGAAGCACAGTGACTTTTCCTAAAAGGGCGCGGCTGTGGTGGCGCGGCGAAGTTTGACCTCATGCCATGCCATGGACATTTGGCTCTAATTTCCACATAGATCATCTGATCTGCACCAAATTCAATACAATTGATCCTAGTCCAGTCCCCAAAAAAAGATCTGATGAGATATTTGGTGGGCGTGGCCTAATTCTTCCACAGCACCCCCAAAAAAAAAAAAAAAAAATTAGCCCCAAGCCAAGCTCTGACCGAGGATTGTGAAATTTGGTACACATATGTAACTTCTCAGCACCTACAAAAACATTTCTTGGAGCATTGGTCCAAACCCTACAGGAAGTTGGCCATTTTGGATTGTAGTTGCAATTTTAACCCCAGTTTTGCCGTTTCTAGCCCACATATCTCAGCAAACACCTCCTAAAGCTTTTGACTGAGAGACTTGAAAATCTCTCAGAATACTCTTAAGGCACTGGGGATCAAAAGTTATCAAAAGCTTTTTGATACATGAAAGCAAGTGGGCGTGGCCAAGCATCAAAATATGACTTCTTGCCATTAAAGACAAAATTGATGTAGCTCCTACAAGGAAAGTCACAGAGACATGAAACCTTCTAAGATTGATCTGCCTCTGGCCCTGAACAATATTCACTGATCACATGCTGACCTAATCAAAGCCCTGCCTCCTGAAAACAGGAAGGTCCGATTCACTCCAAAATAGCTTCCATCTAGAAGGTACGATTTACTCCAAACTGAATATGGTTGATCTTTGTCAACCCCCAAACTGCTCTATTGGATTACATTGGCATTGGGATCAGTGCTCCCTAGGACATTTCAAGTGCTCTGTCTCCCTCATACATCATTGGATCTACTTCAAATGAAGTATACATCATCACTGATCAATGGTGAACATGTTGCCACAGTCCATTGATGACATGATATTAGTCACGCCCACTAATAAACAAGTGAGTGCAGCTTCCATCTGGATGTCCGATTTGCTACAAACTGAATATGGTTGATCTTTGTCAACCCCCAAACAGCTCTATTGGATTACATTGGCATTTGGATCAACAGCGCCCCCTAGGACATTTCAAGTGCTCTGTCTCTCTCATACATCATTGGATCCAATTCAAGTGGAGTTTACATCATCATGGATCAATGCTGAACATGTTGCCACAGTCAATTGATGACATGGTTTCAGTCACGCCCACTAATAAACAAGTGAGTGCAGCTTCCATCTAGAAGGTCAGATTTGCTCCAAACTGAATATAGTTGATCTTTGTCAACCCCCAAACAGCTCTATTGGATTACATTGGCATTTGGATCAACAGTACCCCCTAGGACATTTCAAGTGCTCTGTCTCCCTTATAGATCATCGGATCCACTTCAAATATAGTATACATCATCATGGATCAATGCTGAACATGTTGGGACAATCAACCGATGACATCATTTCAGTCACACCCACTAATAAACAAGTGAGTGCAGCTTCCATCTGGAAGGTCTGATTTGCTACAAACTGAATATAGTTGATCTTTGTCAACCCCCAAACAGCTCAATTGGATTACATTGGCTTTGGGATCAACAGAGCCCCCTAGGACATTTCAAGTGCTCTGTCTCCCTCATACATCATCGGATCCATTTCAAATGCAGTATACATTATCATAGATCAATGTTGAACATGTCGGCACAGCCAATTGATTACATCATTTTAGCCCTGCCCACTAATAAACAAGTGAGTGCAGCTTTCACCTGGAAGGTCGGATGGCCCCCCAAATTTTGAATGCTTCTCACCAGACCAGAACTCTGCATGACCGAAGATAATATGACATGTCGCTCACAGTGCCACCTAGTGGTGATGTGTGGAATCGAATGGCGGCCCCGTCAGTGTAGGCGGCGATGCCAGGCTCCTGCGGTCACTGCACAGGCCGAGCTGCGCTGAGCTGCGAGGGCCTACAATGCTGCTTGCCGCTTTAATTTGGAATTGGAGTGTAAAAAACTTGTGGGTTTTTTGGGGAAAAAAACTGTAGTTTTATGACCAAATATATAATAGCAACCCACATTTTCAATTTCAAGAATAAATTCACTATTTCAATAATTGTGCCAAACTGTGCCAAAGTTTGCCAAAATGGCACAGTAGGGGTCTGCCTGGATTTGTTTCAGTCTAAATTTTTCAATTGCTTGTTGTGTTGACACCAGACTGGCTACAGATGTCACTTAGATGTTGTAGTTACAATTTTGTTTGTGTTTATTTTCTTCTTTACAGCAAGAGTAAGGGGTTTTGTATCAGGGTTTTTTTAAGGGGGAAATTATTTTTGGGGATTTAAACCTCATTTACTTAGGTCCAGAATAATTTACTCTCAAATTTTCACATGCACATCATCCTCTAGGACTTTTCTGTTAGTTGATACCAAGATTAGCAGTTTAGGCGTTGTGCAAGTTGAGAAATGCCTTATAAAGTATGAGTATGCATTTTGGGAGAATAGTCCCTTGGGCTTAAGAGGTTAATGTTTCAGTTTTTACTTTTCTTTCCTATAGAAAGTTCTACTGGATTAGTGCTTCTTTGTTCTTTTTGTGTCTCGGCTGTGTTCTCTAAAGCCCCCAGTCGATCGTGGCAGATGACTGTTCACACTGAGCCAGGTTCTGCTTGAGGTTTCTTCCTGTTGAAAGGGAGTTTTCTTCTCGCTACATGCATGCTCAGTATGAAGGATTGCTGCAAAATCAATGCAAGTGACTGTCTACTGTCGCTACATGCTCATTCAGTTGGAGTGAATGCTGCCAGTCACTGACTAGATGCAATCTGCTGGGTTTTCTTAGATAGAAAACTTAACTAATTTGAATAATAAACTGAATCTTACTGCACTGTTTGATAGTTAGAATTAATTGGAATACCCTACTTGAAATCTCTATGATTCAATTGAATTGACTTTGTAAAGTGCCTTGAGACGACATGGGTCGTGATATGGCTCTGTATAAATAATACTGAAGTGATTCCGAACTGGAGCCACCCAGATCAAGTTGGAGGCATGAGCCCACCTGATGACTTGATTAGGGATTGAAGAAGGAATTTATAGACGGTTGGGAGGTCCTCATCCAGGATCAGGTTCATTCTGCTGGGCAGAGTGGATCTGTCCTCCAGGGTCCCAGACAATGGGGCTCTTTCTTTGAAGAAAACTGGGGTGGGACTCTTTCTTTGGAGAAAACTGATGTGAGAGGGCATCGGGCTTCTGGTTCTTGGAACCTGAGCGAAAAGTAATGGAAAGGTTAAATCAAGAGAAGAGCAAAGCGGGATTGTTGAGAGTTTAAGCACTTAGCTGACTAAAGGTAAGAGAGGTTTTTCTGATCCATCCAAATAAGGATGGGTTGCTCCGTACCCTCCAGTTAGTGGCGCTATTCCTCCAAGGTCAACTTGATGGTGAAAAGTTCTTAATCTATGATGTCACAATTCTTCTCTGGGGGAGTGAAACGTTTAGAATAAAATGCACAGGTGTGGAGCTTACTATCGGATGTGGACCTCTGGGAAAATATGGTTCCTACCCCTATGTCAGAACATAAGAGGTCTTACTTGGATCATTGGGAAAGGAGCTGGGAGACTGCCGAAAAAGCCAGGGAGTATTGTAGGAGGAAGCCCTGGCAATTTTCATTCTGTCCAGAAAATGGCTCAGGAGACGGACACGCCACACTCCGGAACAAACTCAGGCCTGACATGGGGACAACCGAAGATTGAGCTGAGGAAGGAACAAGTACGGGGTCAGTCAAACATGGAAGGGGTAAGTTCTTTTGAAATGTATCTAGACGCTGGGAGACCTGATCCAGGGACTGGATGACAGCTGAAGGCTGTTGGACAACTGACTTAAGGATTGAGTCGTGACGCCCCAACAAAATTCCCTGCTGAGATATGGAATGCTGTAATTGTGCTGCAGAGCCATCTTGCTGGCCAGATTGTTCTGTCATAGTTATGTAGGCTGTCGCTCTGGTGCAAGCAACAATTGCAGACAAGCTTGACAGCTTTTACGTGATTTATTGAGAAACGCAAAGTAGAGAACTTCAGGGTTCTGCACCAGGATCTGGTCAAACACTGGAGGGAGAAGGTAAATATTAGCTGGAGGTGAGGTTATGTTGAATTTGAAGTTGAGTGGTTTACTGTTTGGTGATGAAGATGGAGGTCCAGGGAAGATGAGTAACTCTCTGAGTCTTAGATTGACAGGTTGGTTGTGTTTGAGAGGTTGCGCTGGCGGAGCATTAGTTTGTCCTTCTCCAGAATAAAGCTGATGGAACAGCCACAGCAGACTGAGGGTGGACAGGCTGGAGAGCAATGGATTACCGAGCAGGAGCATGGATAGGATCCAGGAGGACAGAGGAGCAGCGAGGAGACTAGAAGCAGATGTCCAAGGAAGGAGCTTCTTGGATGTTCTTGAGATGGAGGAACACCAGCCACCGAGGTAGGAACAGAGGCTGTGGAAACAGGATCCAGGAAGCAAGAAGACAAAGGTAAGATCTGAGATCGAAATTCTTCAAGAAGTCAGCAAGCCCTGGCCTGATTACCGCGCAATGTGAGAACAGAAGAAACACAATACAAACCTATACACAGCCCAGAGAGTAACAGTAAAAGGATTACACTCATTATTCAGACACTCATCAAGTACATTCCAGAATAGATTACTTTTTAGTGAAGAAAATGGATGGACACGGGATGAGTGTTCAATAGGAAAGCCAGATCACAATATAATATCTCTGACCTTTAGTCTAAATAATACCCAAAAGAGTACACTATAGAGTCTAAACATAGGCATTTCAAACAATGAACCTATTGTAAAAGACATTAAGAAAGACATAAAGGACTGTATAAGTAATAACCAGAGTTGCCAAGTGGACCCAATTACACTGTGAGATACCATCAAAGCAGTAGTGAGAGGGAAGCTGATTTCAACAGCATATTTGAAGAAGAGGGCAAAATATAAGGAGTTAGAGGATACCTTAAGAAATGTAGAAAAACAATAATCAAAAATCAAGACAATAGAATAAGCCAATAAAGTAGGTTAAAAATAAATACAAGGTACTGTGGAAGAGGGCGGTCTTATCACTGAGCTAAAACAATTAACACAGAACTCAGAGAAATCTCTCTTCTCAGCATTCACGGGGGGAACTTTTATTTCTCACAGCGCACAAAACATCATCAGAAATTCCAGTAGTTTCCCCGCTTTTCAGTCCTTAAAGGGCAGTTATATACAGATATAAAGCATTGGTGTGTATTGTGGTCCTCTTGACCAATTGAAATCATCATACTTGAAATCATCATACTTTACTTTACATAAAACGTCTGGCATCCACAACATTGGTTCTTGGTTGCAGTTCTGGGAATACAACTACAGCCCAACATCTGGAAAAGATCAGATTGGCCTACGTGATAGTTTACAATAGCATTCTCATTATTTTGGTCAACTCGTCATTCCTGAGCTAAACTGGACTGCTGAATTGAGGTCACGCTGACCTGGCAGGGGTCAGGGTATCACAAGATTTCCTGGCTGAACTGCAATAACAAGCCCATCAAGTATTCCTCTCGCCAAGAACTTTTCCCTAATGTAATCTGTTTCCAGACGGCTTGCATGTTTACTTAGAGTGAACAATTCTTCACAGAATTTATCTTGTAATGGTAAACACAATAATAACACTTTTAATCTAACAAACAAAGCTTTAAGCGTCCACATATTCCCCCCTTAATAAGATTTTTAAGCTAATGAACAGCCGAGAGATGTCTTATATTCATATTGTAAATATCCTGTGAGTATAAGTGATGTTTATGAGTGAGTAAAAGGAAAGAAATTTGAACGATTATGAAAGGTAGTGAAATTACATTGTGTACAAAATTAAGCAACCCTAAATGATTGCTATTATTTAGGTCTGAAGTTTGGGTTCAACTAGTTAATTAAGATCCTATTTAAGGTTCCTATGCACACATTATTTTAACTATGTTAGACTATGCTAAACTAAACCTATTCACTAATTAGACCAAATCCGGCTACTCTGTAGCTCTTCCCAAAAGTCTCCTTCAGGACTCACCAATGGACAAACATCCATGTGTGTCAAACTCACAAACCACGTGTCGATGAAGTGGACCTTCAGGTCAGCTTAGGGCCTCCAGTCGAAAAATCTACCCATTCCAAAAGGCAAGAAAAAACGTCTGGAGGCCTCAGAGAAATCTCATTCTCGGCCAATTTGAACGAGAGATCTCTGTTTTGAATCTAATATGTGTCGTTACCACCTATTTAAAGGACCATTAATGCCAATCAGGTCCTGGCTCATCATTCCTATTCACCACAATAATTGTAACAGAAAACATTGACCATGTTGAAACTCTGGGGCTGAACATCACTAGAATGGATGCTCCCATTCTATCAGAGTGCATAAACAGGTTGAATCAATTCAGAACAATAAAACGACAAAGACAGAAAATAGAAAAACATCAGGTAAATTCTCAGCAGCAAAACAGTGTAGTTCAGTCTCTGTCCTTGGTCTTCCTGGAACATTCTTTAGTGTCTTAGATTGGTTCTTTTCAACTGTATTGTTCTGCCATCACATTTATCCTGGTTCAGGGTCCCACAAAGTCTTTATGTGTCCATAGGTCTCTGAGTCCAACGCCCAAAAAAGGTTACTTGTACGGCCAGTCTCTGGATTGGTGTCATCCTGAGAAGACAGAGAATACTGACCAGTATCTTGCTAAGCCATGACATTGAAATACCACATGTCTAATTAAACATCCGTCGTCCGTGTATGATTGTATTCTTGATGTCTCCACAGTCCGATTCCTGTTTGTGTCCACTTTCATGTCCGATTAACTGTTCCACATAGTCCTTTCTAAACCCTACAAAACTCTAAACAATTAAAGAATATGAAACCCACTAATGTACCTAGTATCAAAACTTAAGTTGTGCACAAAGGAGATTGTTGTAACTTCAGGGTTAACTCAGGCCAAGATAACAACCAAAACAGATTTGCCTTTTATGGATAAGACTTACCTGATAAAAGAAATTGAAACCAAATACATTCATCTTACCTTCTTAAATCAACAGAAACGGGAGAAAACGTTCAACAAAAATGGCAGTTAAACCCTTACTAATCTCCTCTTAGTCACTACATCATACATGTTATCCAAGCATTAGACATCAGGGGCCTTGTTCAGATCATTGTCATAACACAAGCGTAATATGCAAATTGGGTGTTGTTGCATTGTTAGCATCACCTTTTCTGTATTTCCTTAGTGTCCTTTTTCCTGTATTTCCTCAACATCCTCCTTTATCATAGTCCAATGCGATGATGACATGAAAAGGGGTGTGATGACTTTCACAGCAGTGCTCAAACTCCAGCCCCGAGTACATAGGAATCTCAGAAAACAAAATAATTATGAGCAGAAATGAAACTATGAAACCAAATTTAACAATGTAAGTCTTTTAGAGTAGAATTGTGCTGCAGCAAATATACAGTACATAAGGTTCTTAAGAAATAGAATAAATTGTCAAACCATTTTCCATTCAGAAAGAACATTCTTCTAAAAGCTCTCTTAACGAGAACCCAGGTCCAGCCTCCACCTCGACGAAGGGTAACGTTCTGTAGGTCAATTTGGTTCCCTCTCATCACCTGTACTGATAGAGAGATCTGAACTGCTCCTTTTAGCAGTGGTAATCAATTATATTCACTCAAGGTTTTCATGCAAAAGAAAGAAACAGAAGTTAGCAAGGATAGTTTAAGCTTTAAGCTTCCACAGTATCTTGAATGATAATTGGAAAAAAGGAGATTTATAAAAGATAATTTTTAAGAATCAGGCCCAAAGGCAACAAAAATCCTGACTAAATGTCTCAGGTCACAACAAATTAGATGATCAGTACACAAAATTACAGGTCCAGTAACCAATATAATAGCACACAACCCAATATATAGTGAAACAATATAGTGTGTATTTATTCTAACTAACAATAATTATATAACTATGTAACTGTGACATGGCATGTTCTTTTGACAAATGTTTAATACAAAAACTTATGATTAAAAAAGTGCAAAAGGGTCACTGAATGTCATTTGCAGCCAATATAGTGAGTGATATCATATCCTCTGAGATGGAATGACCCATTTGCACTGGGTCAACAACTTATAGAAAATCTTTGCGATTTGTATGTTTTTTATTGTGTTCAAATCCTAAAAAGTACATGTTACAGAACATACAGATACATGGCATTATGTTCAACTGAGAAGCGATTTGTGTATAGTTCTTAAACTAAATGTTTAACTGTGTAGAGCATAATAAAAAATTACATTTTTAATTTCTATAAGAAACTGCAAGTAACTGAAATAATTGGTTTCCCTTCTATAACAAGTGTAGGCCTTTTCCTTCCAATAGATTAAGAGTATTATCTAACGTACAGAACGAAAGCAAAGATTTGAGCTCATTTCTTTGGGTTTCATGCTGGGGTCATGCTGGGGTGGAGGATAATAAGCTTCTTGATAATGCAGCTAAGTAAGCATTAGGACCTCAAAATGTCAATATTGAAATTTCATTAACTAAATCAGAAATCAAACATAGAATAGGTTTAAGTTTGTACATTTTTGTCTAAAATGCCATAATACAGTGTTGAAAGAAATAATCTATTCCAGTCACATCTGCAAACCAAACTATCTTATTATTACCAAACTTTCTACGTAGAAAATATAAAAGCTCTGACCTCATCGGTTTCTGGAGAAAAAACTAAATTGAAAGAAATTATTTTTTTGCCGCATAAGTGCCTCTACACATTCCAGCTCAATAGGCGGCGGTAAATGCATCTTTGAGCTGGTTTGCAAACCTCCAATGAATAGAAAACAAGTAGTCAATCACTTCCTGTTTACGTTCGACAAAGTGACGTTACGGTAAAAATGATAAACCGAGTGTTTCGATATTGAAACACCAGATAAGTTAAGAAACAACGTTCTACTGGTTCTATTAGAAACTGTATGCAAACGTCCCCTAGTCCGCTGCGTCCCGTACCTGACTGAGACTGGAAGACCCCCGCTGTCGGCGCAGCTCAGTAAGCAACCAAGCTAGCCGGGTTCTTTATTTGAGATAGCTTTGAGAAGGGAGCGTTTGACGTAAGTTGGTGTTGGGACGAATTGGCCACAGAAACTATCTAACTTCCTGATTAAGCAGAATAAGCACCTTCTGCCAGCATGGAAAATAAATATAACCTTAAAAGTCCAGGTAAGCTCACTGTTAAACGTTGTTTAACCATACCTTCTATGTTTACTAATAAGATGATAAAACCAACCCACCATCGACCTTCAACGTTTATAGTAACCATATAATAGATTACGTTTAACTTAAATGCAAACTTATACCGTCACACTGACAAACACATTTAGAACTTTGTTTAGATTTTGTCTTTATGGAATTCTTACAGTTGTTCGCTCCACATGGAAATACTTTGGTTTCTTCTTGATTAGCAGTCAGAACATCCCGTTAAATTATCATTGGTTTAGGCAGATGAGAATGATACACTCAGTCCCTGAAGTTTTCGTTAAATAGCGCTTTGAAGGAGAAGCCGAAATAAAGCTCATTTGTTGGGGTTGAGAGTGTAGAGTAATGTTTAGGTGGTGTTTTAAATGGAGTGACCGTTGCATATGTTTAGATATGGCTCTGCACGCTGATGCAGCCTCTAGTATGATCATTTCACATAAAATATACCTGTCAATTGTATTTTTTCTGGCACCATGAAGAATGACAGTGGTTATCAGACACTACATTAAAATCATTAAGAAATAAGCATGGTTTATTATAAGAGCAATAGTTGGCCGATTGGAGGGCAGCTAAAGTAAAGTTTTAAAATAATTTGCATGGCAGCAGAATTTATTTGGATTCCATTGAGGGTCTGATTATTTGAGTTTAAATTATTTGAATGTGACCAGTGGTTCATACGAGGAACCACTCTGAATACTTTTAGCAACACTGAGATTGCAGAGAAATGAGTAATTAGTTCTCATGTTCTGTGTATTAACTTGTGATGTGTAATGTGGAATTACAACAGCTGGTGTGACAAACATGGATTATGTAGTCAAACCTGTTTTATAGGTGTTTGCTGTTGCCAAAGGGGCAGAACAGTGTTTGCTGTTGCCAGCTTTGCATATAGATATGCATGTTACTGATTTGCATTCTAATTTCTGGGCTGAAATTATACCATCTGTTAATTTAAAACTACTATTACTTATATTCCACTTTCTAATATTCAGAATTATTGCTTCTTTAACATTTTTTGCACATTTGATTAGTGGATGAATAATAATTTGAGAAGGGAAAAAAAAACTCTTATTCACTGTTAAATATCCATTCATCCATTTTCTACGCATTTTCTTGCGTACAGAGTCACGGGGGAGCTGGTGTCTATTTCCATGTGTCTACGGGCGAGAAGTCGGGTACACCCAGGTCAGGTCGCCAGTCCATCGCAGGGCCACTGTTATATAACTTAAAGACAAATTCAATTAATACTTTCTTCATCCCAAAGGGAAATAAAATGTTGTTGTAGCCCATATTATACAGGTTTCTTCAAAGAGCTTTTGTAGATGCTGATGGCTGTGGGCAGAAGGAATCTCCTGTAGTGGTCTGCCTTACAGCAGATCTAACAAGCCTCTGGCTGAAGACACTCTGTTGTTGTACGACAGTCTAATGAAGAAGAGGCTCGGACTTCTTTATAATGTTCTTCATTTTATGAAGAATCCTTCTTTGCACAATGATCTCAAGAGGTTTCAGAGGAGTCCCCAGAACAGAGCCAGCTTTTTTTTTTAACTCTTTCTTTTATTTTCAAAATTTTATACAAAACAGACATTCCAAAACACACACAATTAGAACAGGAGGGGTTACTATCTGTATTACTGACTTAAACTGGTCCCATGAAAGGTGGGGACTCGACCCATTGTTCTTCTTGTATGTTGTTCACTTAGCCTTGAGTCTTGCATGGGACCCTGCTTTAGTCCTGAGAGAAAAGGTCAGTTTTCCATGACATATATTATATTTCCTCTACAATTTCCCACCACTGAATGTAGATTGCAGGGTCACACTTCAACCAGTTTCTTTTAACTACCTTATTGTAGTCAAGTATAAAACATTTTAAGAGATAAGCATCTTCAGTTTGAGAAATGGCATTAAGTATCAATCCTAGGAACATTATTCTCAGATCCTTGGGGGTCTTGAAGTTAAATATATTCCAGACAAAATTCAGAAATCTGTCCAAAAGCGGTGGCAGCCCTATACATGAGCAACAGACATGTGAGTAATTAGCATGTTTCCATATTTTCTCCAGCATTGCTGCTGTACCCCTAATTGCTTACTTTTGAGAGAAGGAGTGATGAAAAAGCGAATCAGTATCTTCAATCCAAATACCCTTCACCTTTTGAGCTGGTGGAGGATCATAGAATACCAATCACTCTCAGACAACTGAATATTCATGTCTTGTTCCCATTTTTGTTTAACAAATAAAAGGTTCATATCATTTTGCTTATGTAGAATCTTGTACAACTTGGACACCATTTTTCTAGGGGTTTGCTTATATGCAGCTATTAACACATCAATCAGCTCGTTACCTCCTACAGAGATTCCTGTTTTAATTTCAGTGTCATAAAAATTTGGCTTCCATGGCCTCATCGAACTCCTCCCAGGCCCGAGTTTTTGCCTCTGCCACAGCCCGGGCCACGGCACGCTTGGCCTCACGGTACCCATCAGCCGCCTCAGAGTCCCACAAGCCAACCACAGCCGATAGGTCTCTTTCTTCAGCTTTATTGCCTGTGTCCACCACTGGGTTTGGGGATTGCTGCCGCGACAGGCACTGCAGACTTTACGGCCCCAGCTACGGGCAGCAGCATCGACAATACATGCGGAGAACATGGTCAACTTGGACTCTATGTCTCCAACATCTCCCAGAATCTGGTCAAAGCTCCCCCGGAGGTTGGAGTTGAATACATCCCTGGCCGAGGGCTCTGCCAGACGTTCCCAGCAGACCCTCACTATGCGCTTGGGCCTTTCAAGTTTGTCCGGCTTTCTCCTCTTCAAGTGGATCCAACTCACCACCAGGTGGTGATCAGTGGACAGATCAGCCCCTTTCTTCACCTGAGTGTCCAAAACATGCAGCCGAAGGTCTGACGATACATCAACAAAGTCGATCATCGACCTCCTGCCTAGGGTGTCCTGGTGCCAAGTGCACCGATGGACACCCTTATGTTTGAACATGGTGTTCGTTATGGACAATCCGTGACTAGCACAGAAGTCCAATAACGAAACACCACTCGGATTCAGATCGGGGAGGCCTTTCCTCCCGATCACGCCTCTCCAGGTGTCACTGTCGTTTCCCACGTGGGCGTTGAAGTCCCCCAGCAGAATAATGGAGTCCCCGGGAGGGGCACTATCCAGCACCCCTGACAGGGACGCAAACAAGGCCGGGTACTCCACACTACCGCTCGGCCCATAGGCCGACCAACAGTCAGAGACTTGTCCCCAACCCGAAGGTGCAGGGACGTTACCCTCTCATCCACTGGAGTAAACCCCAACACGAGATGGCTGAGCTGGGGGGCAACAAGCAAACCCAGCCCAGCCCGCCGCCTCTCCACGTGGGCCACTCCAGAGAAGTGGAGAGTCCAGTCCCTGGAAGAGATGGGTTCCAGAGCCCAAGCCGTGTGTGGAGGCGAGCCCGACTATTTCTAGTTGATATCTCTCGACATCCCGCACAAGCTCAGGCTCCTTCCCCCCCAGCGAGGTGACATTCCACATCCCTAGAGCCAGCCTAAGCATCCGGAAACGCGCAGCTGAGGTCTCCACCTTTGTCCCTCACGGTTTCCCCTGCAGGTGGTGGGCCCACTGGGGGATGGCCTCGTGTCTCTTGTTCGGGCTTGGCCTGGCCAGGTCCAGCAAGGAGCAACCCGGCCACAGGGCGCTCTCCGACTAGTCCCGACCCCAAGCCTGGCTCCAGGGTGGGACGCCGCCTCCGCCGTACCAGGCAACGTCACGTGCCTCGATGTTTTGGTCCTCATGAGGGTGTCTTGAACCACTCTTTGTCTGACCTGTCACCTAGAGCCTGTTTCCAATGGGAGACCCTACCAAGGGCATTTAAGCCCCAGACAACATAGCCTCTTGGATCATTCGAGCACTCAAACCCCTCCATCACATTAATGTGGCGGTTCAAGGAGGGGCCATGGAGAAGGACTACCGGTTGGCCTCGAAGCGATTCTGGCAAACCATCCGGTGCCTCAGGAGGGGGAAGCAGTGCTTTGCCAACAATGTTTACAGTGGGGGTGGGAGGCTGCTGACCTCGAATGGGGACATTATCAGGTGGTGGAAGGAGTACTTTGAGGATCTCCTCAATCCTGCCATCACGCATTCCCTGGTGGAAACAGACGCTGGGAACGCGGGGTTAGACTCTTTCATCACCCTGGCTGAAGTCACCAAGGTGGTTTAAAAGCTCCGCGGTGGCAGGTCTTCGGGGGTGGATGAGATCCGCCCTGAGTACCTAAAGTCTCTGGATGTTGTGGGGCTGTCATGGTTGACGTGCCTCTTCAACTTTGCGTGGCGGTCGGGGTCAGTGTCTCTGGACTGATAGACAGGGGTGGTGGTCCCCCTTCATAAGAAGGGTGACCGGAGGGTGTGTTCCAACTACAGGGATATCACACTCCTCAGCCTCCCTGGTAAGGCCTACGCCAGGGTAGTAGAGAAGAGAGTCCAGCCGATAGTCAAACCTCGGCTTCAGGAGGAGCAGTGTGGTTTTCGTCCCGGCCGCGGAACACTGGACTAGCTCCATACCCTCTACAGGGTACTCAAGGGTTCATGGGAGTTTGTCCAACCTTTATTAGGGGCCATCCGGAGTTTGGTCTGCATTGCTGGCACTAAGTCGGACCTGTTCCCAGTGCATGTTGGACTCCGGCAGGGCTGCCCTTTGTCACCCGTCCTGTTCATAACTTTTATAGCCAGGATTTCTAGGTGCAGCTAAGGGCTGGAGGGGGTCGGTTTGGGGACCAGTGGATTTCATCTCTTGTTTTTGCAGATGACGTCGTCCTGCTGGCCCCCTCTAGCCAAGACCTACAGCATGCGCTTGGGCGGTTCGCAGCCGAGTGTGTAGCGGCTGGGATGAAAATCAGCTCCTCCAAGTCCTAGGCCATAGTGTATTTTTGTGCGTATTATTTAAATGTATGGTCAAGTAAATCACATTATGATCAGATATATCAGATGATGCTACTGAGCAATCCTGCATCCTATGTCTATCTGTAGTGTTTAACAGAAAGTAATCTATTCTGGAGCGCACTTTATGAGTGGCTGAATAGTGAGTGAAGTCTTTTTCTTGTCCATGTAAATCCCTCCAGACATCATATAAGCCCATCTCTTTGATATGCAAATTGAGGTCTCTAGATCTAAGAGATTTTTGTCTTCTTCTACTTGTTGTGTCCAAGGTGTGATTTAGAATTGTGTTCCAGTCTCCAGCACAGACTAAAATTCCATCACTATCTAAAATGATGGTGTCAATTCAACAACCTACTCCTCTTGACTGGTTACTCAGGCCATTTAAATTCAAAGAAGCAAATCAAGTCATGTGATCCTACCATACGTAACAGAGATAGTATATAAGTTAGTACCCCTCAACAACAAAAACTGAACCAGAACAGTAAGCACAACATTTATGCAAAAGCAAACTTCCACCGAGAAGGATACTTGTGTTCTTCCTCTATTGTGACCCCGTTGGTGGGTTGAGGGTAAGGCCTCTCATAATGAGAGGACCCAGTGACGAGGATGCCCTCTTGAACCTAGCTCTCCCATCCTCTTAGTCCAACGTGTAACACTTTTGACAAAATGAAGCCGCCTCTTCCAAGCTGTCGGTAAACAAAACCAGGCCAAGAAAACAAAAAATAAATAAATAAAACAGTACATTTTTACTGGGTCATGATGAATAAAACCCCGTTATTATTTATTCAGTTTGGTCCCTCTGGAACTCCTGTAGCTTGTCTCTCGGTCTCCGGGCCGCTGCAGAGATAATCAGACTGCCTGCATTGGACCAAACGGGAGGAAGAGCCCACTGAATCTGCAGAGCACGAATATGCTGTATCGAACCTAAAACTAACTTCAAAAAGTCATAAGTCCACGGCTTTGCGCTTTTAAGTCCTTGTCCTTGTTATTGCCATGGTTAAGACAAAAACCTCCTCATAAAGCCCAAAATTGTAACTTCTTCAGGCAAACTTTGGAGCTTCACCAGTCCAGACAGCAGCATCTGTCCTCTCTGCTTCTCCTGCCACACCCCTCACATCAGAATCCCTGAGCCTTATTTTAAGTTCTGGCTGGGCTGCGGTCCAGATATTTATCCTAGTGGATCATTTTAGACAAAAAACATAAGACATTCTTGCATATATATTAATGAAAACATTATTAGTATTTAATTTTTTTAATTAAATTTTATTTTCTATTTATTTTTTGTCATTTCACGCAGATTACATTAATATGACAATGTAACACAGTATCGTTAATAGCAGCACAGCTCACTACACTCATGGCTGGAGGCGGGGCTTCAGCCACCACAGCTTCAGCCGTTGGTGTTGGCGGGTCAGTGGAAACACAACAGTTACCGTAGTAGATTGAGACGAGTGGTGCATAGCCGCGCTGGCTAAAACGAGCCAGTAGAATAGGGACAATAGTTTATTGTTTGCTTACTCACGTGGGCCAACAGAAGTCACTCTAGGACCTTCATGATATGGGATGTCAGGGCAACAGGTCTATAGTTTTCTTTGGTACCGGAACAAGACAGGAGGTCTTCCAAATCACTGGAACCTTCTTCTGGGCCAGGCTAAGGTTGAAGAGGTGCTGCAGAATCCCACAGAGCTGCTCTGCACAGGCCTTCAGGACTCTAGGGCTGACATAATCTGGACCTGCAGCCTTATTCCAGTTCAGTCTCTCCAGTTGTCTCTTCACCTGACTTCTTGAGACACAGGTGGAAGAGGGAGGCAAAGGCAGCATCAGCATCTTCTGATTTTGTTGAAGGCAAATGTGTAGAAGCAGAAGGGTTCATGGCTAAAACATTTGTGGTGTGACAGGAAAGCTGTGGGTCAAAGGAGGGTGGGATGTCTGTTTGGCTTTGAGCAGGAGAGAAGGATGCTGAGCTTGTTTCTGAACTAAACCTATTGAGGAATGTGTTTAATTCATTGGCTCTGTCCAGACATCCATTAGTCCAGTTGTCCTTCTGCTTGAAACCTGTGATCTTCTTCATCCCTGACCATACATCTCTGATATTGTTTTGCGGGAGCTTGCTCTTCAGCATCTTCCTGTACACCTCCTTGCTGTCTCTTATCTTGACTTTAGGTTGCTTCTTTACACTCCTCAATAATTCCCTGTCTCCCCCTCTGAAGGCTCTTTTTTTGTTAAGCAGGTCCTTCAACTCACTGGTGATCCAGGGTTTGTTATTGGGGAAGCATCTCACCGTTCTGGTTGGCACAGTGCATCCCAGCTTGAAGCCATAAAGAAACCTTGCAAGGCTTCTTCGGCTTCCTGTGACCATTTTCTCACAATTGTCTTTATTACAGGTTGCCTCTGAACAAGGGACTCTGAAATCACCTTGTTGCTATGGTGACGTTTTATAACAAAAGTAAAATGTATAATTAAAAATCCTTCCTACTGGACAGCATCCGATACCAGAGAGGGTAATCCTTCAAAAAATCTGGTTTTATCCACCACAAGAGGAATTTGAGTTCTTAAATGGAATTAATCAGAATGAAAAGTCACAGAGCTATTCCAACCTGCTGCCACCTTGAGCAACACAATTCTAGAATAAAATTCTTTTGTCTCATATGAAGTATAAGTGAGAAATTTTAACACTGACAATCCCTGTTCTGGGGAGTTGTTGCATCTCCAGTGTGTTAGTGTTTCCCAACCATTTAGTCAAAAGCTTAGATCTTCATCTAATCAATATCCTTTATTTCCAGTCTTAATTAATGAATTAATGTATTGTGTTAATGTTGGGATTAAAACAATATTACATTTACTTCACCTGCAGCTGCACCAACTCTTTCAAAATAGAACTGAAATTGAGAATGAAACTGGAAATGTTCTGAATCACTGAGTTTTTATGCACACATGTAAGAACACTATAGCATCTACAGGTCCTTCTCAAAATATTAGCATATTGTGATGAAGTTCATTATTTTTCATAATGTAATGATGAAAATTTAACATTCATATATTTTAGATTCATTGCACACTAACTGAAATATTTCAGGTCTTTTATTGTCTTAATACGGATGATTTTGGCATACAGCTCATGAAAACCCAAAATTCCTATCTCACAAAGTGAGCATATTTCATCCGACCAATAAAAGAAAAGTGTTTTTAATACAAAAAACGTCAACCTTCAAATAATCATGTACAGTTATGCACTCAATACTTGGTCGGGAATCCTTTGGCAGAAATGACTGCTTCAATGCGGCGTGGCATGGAGGCAATCAGCCTGTGGCACTGCTGAGGTCTTATGGAGGCCCAGGATGCTTCGATAGCAGCCTTTAGCTCATCCAGAGTTGGGTCTTGAGTCTCTCAACATTCTCTTCACAATATCCCACAGATTCTCTATGGGGTTCAGGTCAGGAGAGTTGGAAGGCCAATTGAGCACAGTGATACCATGGTCAGTAAACCATTTACCAGTGATTTTGGCACTGTGAGCAAGTGCCAGGTCGTGCTGAAAAATGAAATCTTCATCTCCATAAAGCTTTTCAGCAGATGGAAGCATGAAGTGCTCCAAAATCTCCTGATAGCTAGCTGCATTGACCCTGCCCTTGATAAAACACAGTGGACCAACACCAGCAGCTGACACGGCACCCCAGACCATCACTGACTGTGGGTACTTGACACAGGTGTTAGAGTTAACTCGTTGATTCAGATGATTAGGTTCATAGCTCGTTTAGAGACCCTTTTAATGATATGTTAATTTTGTGAGATAGGAATTTTGGGTTTTCGTGAGCTGTATGCCAAAATCATCCGTATTAAGACAATAAAAGACCTGAAATATTTCAGTCAGTGTGCAATGAATATATGAATGTTAAATTTTCATCATTACATTATGGAAAATAATGAACTTTATCACAATATGCTAATATTTTGAGAAGAACCTGTATATGTCAGCTGAGAATTTACTTGTCTTTTATCCAACTGATATTCACAAGAAAGGTGTCGAACTTATTCAAAGTAAGTATTTATAAAAGAAGATGTACATTTGTCTGACAACATGAAGTATGCCAAAGCAACTCATAAAGCAACACTCTCAACATTTGTCAAAAAGCATCTCTATCCCAAGACCGTTGCTAAAATACACTGCTCAAAATAATTTTAGAAACACTTTAAAAACACATTGGATTGCCACTGGAGAAGTAATATCAAAAAGTAAGAGCAAAAATATGATTAATCACAATATGACAGTATTTTAACTCCATTAATTAAAGCAAAACCAATAAGTAGTGTGCAATTCAGCCCTTATTTAAAAACAAATATCTAATTTAAAAGTGTTACTTCCCTTATTGTTGGAACAGGAGACAAGATAGCACTAAGTAGGTATTAATATCCATTTGCATTATTTGCTGTTATTTCAGCTTTTAACTTTATATTCTCTCTTTTCTCTTCCTAGAAGCTACACCTGGCTTGACTCTGTGTCTACCTGTGACACCTTCATGGAGCGGGGTATCGTCCAAACTTCTGCTGGCAACAACTTCATGCTCACCTTCTACTGATGATACACTTGGCCCTGTCTTTTAGTGTTTAACCCTGTCTCTCTCCTACTGACTGAGCTTTTACTGTGACTAACTGTATGTGCTCTCTTTCATACTCTAACCTTGAAAACTGGCTCAGAGTTTATCTGTTCTTTCTTCCTAGAAGAAACCACTAAAGGAGCTACATCCATTAACATTTACTTTTCCTTCCCATAGAAAGTACTCCTGGATCAGTGCTTCTGTGTTCTGCTTCTGTGTTCTTTTTCTTCTCTGCTCTGCTCTCTCAAACCCCCAGTCAGTCGTGGCAGACGGCCGCTCACACTGAGCCTGGTTCTGCTGGAGGTTTCTTCCTGTTAAAAGGGAGTTTTTCCTCTCCACTGTCGCTACATGCATGCTCAGTATGAGGGATTGCTGCAAAGTCAACACCAGTGACTGTTCACTGTCGCTACATGCTCATCCAGGAGGAGTGACTGCTACAAGTCACTGACTGGATGCAATCTGCTGGGTTTCCTTAGATAGAAAAACTTTTTATCCAATTTTAATAAATAACTGAATATGACTGTACTGTTCAATGGTTAGTCATTATTTGGAATGCATGTGCCTGACTTGAAATCTGTATGATTCGATTTAATTGACTTAGCCAATTTTAAAGTTACCCACCTTTCACACAATGCAACAGGAAACAACACTCTCCAATTATTCTAACCTCCGCCTTCCTCCCTCCCTGTTGGATGTAGTAAGGGGGAGTCAGGTTTAGCCTAAACTGGCTCAGTTATGGTTGATGTGCAAACACACCCTCCATTTCTACTACCTGTGCGACGCCTTCTCTTTTCCAATGGTTATAATCAGTCTGACAGAGAGGGGTACCCCCAATCCTTGTGGTTTTTAGTATAACAATGGCCACCAGTGGGCTCTACATGGACACACTTTATCAGTGTATTATTTTACTGGTTTACTGTTTTCAGCGGCAGTTCTGTACAGTTTCTGTCTTTCATGTAATTATGCACATTTTCTTTAGCGATCAACAACAGCAGCAGGGTAGGTTGCTATGGGTTTCTACTTCTGCTCTAATAGTCAGCCTTATTCGGGCTCCACTGCCTGTGATAGCCACAATTAGCCCACAATGCCTTTACAACTAAACGGAAAAGTAATGCAGGGGTTTGTTAGGTTTGTTTCGTTGCTTCAATATTTAGTAGGCTACTGAGCCATCAGCTGATTAACATTTTCCTGTGTTAATTCATACCACAGTAGAGCGGAGCGTTGCATGATTCTAAATTACCACCTGGGAAATGCATCTCGATTGGGAAGTTAAAACCAACAGACTACCGTCATTGGACTGTCCATTCATTAACCTAATATTTAAACAGATAGCGTTAGCCTATGTCATATGGGAGGTTTACTACACATCTGCAGATACAGGAACTATACTGACCATGTAAGTTGTTCTCTTATCTGTGTTATAGAGTTGTCTTGTAGCGTTAGCGGAGCTCGCATGTAGCATCATTTGGCATAGTTTTTCTCCTGTCCGTCCACCTCCTTCACATTTGAACAACACTTTTGTGTTTACCAGAAGAGGTTAGCATATGTTTCTTTCTAAATGTTCTCTCCATGTTAACAGAGTTTAAAACTTCCAGCAGCCATTCATTGTCCTTTTAATAAAATAATTTAATACATTTTTCAGTATCAATTATATCCAAATATTGATTATTTTGAAAGGATCTTAATGATCAGAAGATTACAAAATGCAAATTGGGTGCATTGCATGATAAATGATGTAAAGAGCAGCTGATTTTAGTGCCATCTGATGTGTGAAACTCGATTGACACCATTGTTGACTTTAGTTATCATGCTCACCAGTTTTCACTATAATCAGATATATTTTATCGTTGCTGTGGATGTGGTGACAGCAGAGGCATATGCAAGCAATTAAGAAGGCTTACACTTTTGAGAAGTATGGCATCCTCCGTCCTTTACCCCTTCCACATCTCTGACTTTAGCCTGTTATTACGCAATAAAATGTCCTGTTTCCCCTCTGGACCTTCTGTGAATAATTCCCAGTGGCAAATGCTGTGTTACATAAAATGATTTGGCATGCAGGGATTATCAGCCTATCGCCTTGGGCCAGTAGCCTGACCTAACAGATCATAGGCACATTTGTGGAAAAGGCGATTTCCTTGTTCACTCTTACAATTAAATGAAGGAATGTGTGGGATATAAAACTAAGCAGGGTATACCACATACTGTAATTCACATAGTATTGAGGTATTGGGTTTTAAACAACAGCACAACTGTTTACTGCTTCTTGACTTTTTCTTTTTAGTGTATGTACAGTTAAGACAAAATGATTCAAGCCGCCAGCGGAGTTAGTTTTAAAATGTTCATTTTATCCAGGCAAGAATTTCAAGTAAGAAATGTTTGAAATAAAAAAACATCAATTTTAACTCATTTTATTATCCTTTAACATTTTAAGCAGTTCAACACTTCTCCATTAGAACTGATAGATAATATACTTCTAAATGTACCTTATATTATCTTCTCCTTACTCCTCTTGTTTTTCACTTTTAATTACAATTGCTGACAAAAATCTTTCTTAAACTTTCTGTTTTAGGTAAAAATGTATTAGCAGTTTATGGCTGTCTTTATTATTGCATAACCAACTTCCACAGAAACGTGTAGATGGCTTCTAGGTTTGGTACTTCAGAAACTTGTTAACGATTAGGGGTGCACGATATTAGAATGCAGGGGCATTCTATTGGTAAATATTGATATTGGTAGATATTCTGATGATATAAGTTGCGACATATTACTATTCAGTTCAATTCAATTCAGTTTTATTTATATAGCGCCAATTCACAACACATGTCATCTCAAGGCACTTCACAAAGGGTTTGGAATGGTGCGGGGTTGTTGGGGAGGTTAGAATAAACTACTGAGTGTTAGAGTTTAGCCATTTTAGAATGGGCTATGTGTAGGGGTAAAATAGTAAACTGATAAAGTTTGTAAATTTAGAGCCCACTGGTGGCCATTGTTACTCTAAAAACCACAAGTATTGCGGGTACCTCTCTCTGTCAGACTGATTATAAAACCAATGGAATAGAGAAGGCGTCGCACAGGTAGTAGAAATGGTGGGTGTGTTTGCACCTCAACCATAACTGAGCCGGTTTAGGCTAAATCTGACTCCCCCTTACTCCGTCCAACAGGGAGGGAGGAAGGCAGAGGTAAAAATAATTGGACATTGTTGTTTCCTGTTGCATTGTGTGAAAGGTGGGTAACTTTAAAATGGGCTATGTCAATTCAATCGAATCATATAGATTTCAAGTCAGGTACATACATCCCAATTATTCCTAACTATCGAACAGTGCAGTCAGATTCAGTTATTTATTCAAATTGATTAAAAAGTTTAACTATCTAAGGAAACCCAGCAGATTGCATTGAGTCAGTGACTTGTACCAGTCACTCCACCTAAATGAGCATGAAGCGACAGTGGTCAGTCACTGGTATTTACTTTGCAGCAATCCCTCATTCTGAGCATGCATGTAGCGACAGTGGAGAGGAAAAACTCCCTTTTAACAGGAAGAAACCTCCAGCAGAACCAGGCTCAGTGTGAGCGGCCATCTGCCACGACTGGCTAGGGGTTTGAGAGAACAGAGCAGAGAAGAAAAAATAACACAGTAGCAGAACACAGAAGCACTGATCCAGGAGTACTTTCTATGGGAAGGAAAAGTAAATGTTAATGGATGTAGCTCCTTTAGTGGTTTCTTCTAGGAAGAAAAAAACATTTAAACTCTGAGCCAGTTTTTCAAGTTTAGAGTATGAGAGAGAGCACATACAGTTAGTCACAGTAAAAGCTCAGTCAGTAGCTATTTCTAGGAGAAAAATAGGGTTAAACACTGAAAGACATGGCCAAGTGTATCATTGGTAGAAGGTGAGCATTAAGTTGTTGGCAGCAGAAGCTTGGACAATGCCCCCCTCCAGAAAGGTGTCACAGGTACATAGTCAGGCCAAGTGTAGCTTCTAGGAAGAGAAAATAGATAGAACATATAGTTAAAAGCTGAAATAACAGCAAATAATGCAAAATTGGAGAGTAGTATGAGAACGAAGCAGAGAAAGTGAAAGTAGTCATTATGTCCTCCAGCAGCCTAAGCCTATAGCAGCATTACTACAGAGATAGCTCCGGATAAGCTAAGCCACTCTAATTATAAGCTTTATCAAAAAGGAAAGTTTTTAGCCTAGCCTTAAAAGTAGTCAGGGTGTCTGTCTCACAGACTAAAGCTGGGAGCTGGTTCCACAGGAGATGAGCCTGATAACTAAAGGATCTGCCTCCCGTTCTACTTCTAGAGACTGTAGGAACCACCAATAAACCTGCAGTCTGAGAACGAAGTGCTCTGTTAGGAATATATGGAACAATCAGATCTCTGATGTATGATGGAGCTTGATTGTTAAGGGCTCTATATGTGAGAAGGAGAATTTTAAACAGGGAGCCAATGAAGGGAAGCTAAAATAGGACAAATATAATATCTCTTTTTAATTTTCATCAGAACTCTTGCTGCAGCTTTTTTTTTATCAACTCAAGGCTTTTAACTGCATTTTGTGGACATCCTGATAATAAGGAGGTACAATAGTCCGGCCTTGAATTAACAAATGCATGGACTAGTTTTTCAGCATCACTCCTGGATAGGATATTTCAAATTTTGGCAATGTTCCGGAGGTAAAAGAAGGAAATCCTAGAAACCTGTTTAATATAGGATTTAAATGACATGTCCTGGTAAACTGTAACACCGAGGTTTTTTTACTTTATTACCAGAGTTCGATTTACTGCCATCCACGTAAAGTGAATGACTAAACTGTTTCTTTTTCAAAGACTCCGGTCCAAAGACAACCACTTCTGTCTTGTCGGAATTTAGAAGCAGAAAATGTATCCAAGTCATCCATGTTTTTATGTCTTTAAGACATGCTAACTGGTGGGGCTCATCAGGATTTATGGATAAGTAAAGCTGTCATCAGCGTAACAGTGAAGATTTATCCTATGCTGCCTGATAATTTTAACTATTGGAAGCATACATATAGTATTCCAGCCTTTCTAAGAGAATGTTGTGATCGACTGTATCAAATGCAGCACTGAGATCTAACAGGACAAGTACAGACACAAGCCTGTTATCTGAGGTCTTAAGAATATCATTAGTGACTTTCAGCAGAGCTGTTTCAGTGCTATGATGAGCTCTGAAACCTGACTGAAACACTTCAAACAGATCATTGCTGTGTAAATGCTCACACATTTGATAAGCAACAATTTTCTCAAGAATTTTAGATAAGAACGTAAGATTGGATATAGGTCTGTAATTTATTAAATCAATTTGACTATTTTCTTCTTCCCCTCATTCTCATCTGTGCTTCAATCACTGTGTGACCTTTAACATTTTGAGCAGTGTCATTTGAGTCACCGTTCAGCAGCTACTACTTTTCTCATTAAAAAAACTATTTTAGATCTGTTGTGTTTTAGTGTTACTTCCGAATTGCTTCTACACAACATAGACCAGACCTTCTTGTGGAAAACATTGTTTTTATTTTCTTTTTAACGGTCCTTGTGTTGGGAGACTGCCTGAGCGGCCACGGTCCTCTTGTTTACACCAGAAATCAGCTGTTGCTCTTTGTAGCTCTGCATTGCAGCATCCCACTGAGCGACCCAATATTCCCAGCGACGTTATGTGGAAGAGACACGAGACTTGCGCCGGCATCGAACATTGCTAGTGCAGGAGAAGGTACAGACACATCATCCTGTCTATCATTATGGGAAATGTGAAATCCCTTCCCAACAAACTGGATGACTTGGCTGCACTAACCCAGCTTCAGAGAGGCTACAGAGAGAGCAGCTTAATTATCCTGACTGAGACATGGCTAACTGCACTAACTCCGGACGGGCACATAAACATGGACATGTTTGTGAATGATAGATGGTGCGACTCTGGGCATTTAACTATCAAAGAGACTCTCTGCAATGATGACATTGAGCTGCTTATTGTTAGCTTAAGATCCACCGTGGGAGTTTACATGTTATTGCGATAACTGAATGTTCCCTCTCTGCTAATCATCTCTCAATGTCCTCCACTTTACCTACCTTCACCCAATAGGTTACCTGCTACAGTAGGGACAATAAAACGCTGGACATATTGTATGCTCAGTTTTGCACATCGCCACTAGACTGTACCATGAGCGAGCCTGAAAGTTACCTTCGGTCAGTTCTGCTCGGGCCAGAAGTCTTCAAAATTCTGCCAAAATCCAATCTTCCTTAAGGAAGGTATGATCAGTTCCTGTTTTCTGGCAAAGGATTCATAAAGATATCCTGTAGTATTTAAAAAATGTAATTTGAAATTATTATGTGTTTTTAGACAAAGCTTGAAGCTTCTACAGACTGTCATGTTCATTAGATGATGTCCGCATATAACCACATAGTATCATTCGGCACCCAAAATGGATCAATCACACCAAGTTTAGTATAATTTTGCCTTTGTATGTAAAAGTTACAGTGTTTCTAATTTTTTGCTGAGAACTCAGTTTGATGCCTGACCATGCCCCCAAGACATACTCAACTCAACTGTTTATTCCCCATGTCTTAAGGGGATACTGACCAAATTACAAGCAAATACCTCCATATCCCTAGGAGGAGTTGATCAGAGTTTAAAATATGAAATGTCAAAAACGCTCAATACCCTTTGACCTAAAAAACCAACTTCCTGTTGGTTTTAGGACAAACCTCCAAGAGACTTTTTTCCCTTGTCTTGGAGGGTTCTATCTCTGTACCAAATTTAAAATCTCTGCGTTATACCAGTCAGCCTATCTCAGTTTAGGGCACACTGTAAAGCCGTTTGGCATTACCCTTTTTAATTCCATTGAAATACTAAGGCCCTGTCCACACGAAGCTGAGTTTAAGAGTATCGGCAAAACGTCTTGGTTGGATAGGGAGTTTCGTCCACACAAAGCAGCTGTGAAACCGACTACATTTGAAACGTGCTCCCAGAGTAGTAAAGTTCAAACCCCTGTGGCGACTTTGTGTGAGCAGGTCTAACCGCTTAACTGGCTACAAACTGGCAAGCTTCCCTTCCTTCTCCCTCAACACGCATAACCAACCTTTGCTTTGATTACTGCTTTGTTCTCTTGGCATTCTCTCCATTAGCTTCATGAGGTGGTCACCTGAAATAGTTTTCCATAGTTTTGAAAGAACTTCCCAGAGGTCCATTGAGAGACAGCCAAAGGTTAATATTTCAGTCATTACAGCAAAGGGTGGCTGTTTTTAAGGAATCTAAAAACATATTTAAAGTTCTTTTACAATTTTTTGCTTGCTACATAATTCGATATGTATTCATTATAGTTTTGATGCCTTCTGTGAGAATCTACGTACAATGTAAATAGACATAAAGAAAACCAATATTTGAGAAAGACGTTCTAAAACGTTTGACCGGTAGTGTACATCTACAGATGCTTTGATCGCCATGTTCGTCTTTTTCCTACAACACTATCCACACATGCACAATGTGATTAAATTTTTTTTTTACCTCTGTTGCTGCTTTACAGCACCACTCACTAGCGTGGCAAAACCCTAACCCTACATCTTCGGGTGGTTTCATCTTTATAGTCAAACTTTTCTGTGGGGACACGTCTTCGGCTCTGTGTGGATATGGACTAAAATTTTACTAGGGGGACATTTTTGTGCAAGGTTTGTTGCACAACTACAGGGGGATCACACTCCTCAGCCTCCCAGGTAAGGCCTACGCCACGGTATTGGAGAGGAGAGTCCGGCCGATAGTCGAACCCCGGCTTCAGGAGGAGCAGTGTGGTTTTCGTCCCGGCCGTGGGACACTGGACCAGCTCTATACCCTCTACAGGGTACTCGAGGGTTCATGGGAGTTTGCCCAACTGGTCCACATGTGTTTTGTGGACCTGGGGAAAGCATTCGACTGTGTCCCTCGTGATGCCCTGTGGGGGTGCTCCAGGAGTATGGAATCGGTGGCTCTTTACTAGGAGCCATCCTGTCTCTGTACAAGCGGAGCAGGAGTTTGGTTCGCATTGCCGGCACTAAGTCGGACCTGTTCCTAGTGCATGTTGGACTCCGGCAGGGCTGCCCTTTGTCACCGGTCCTGTTCATAACTTTTATGGACAGGATTTCTAGGCGCAGCCAAGGGCCGGAGGGGGTCTGGTTTGGGGACCAGAGGGTTTCGTCTCTTCTTTTTGCAGATGACGTGGTCCTGCTGGCCCCATCTAGCCAAGACCTACAGCATGCACTGGGGCGGTCCGCAGCCGAGTGTGAAGAGGCTGGGATCAAGATCAGCTCCTCCAAGTCCGAGGCCATGGTTCTCGACCGGACAAGGGTGGCTTGTCCTCTTCAGGTTGGAGGGGAGTTTCTGCCTCAAGTGGAGGAGTTTAAGTATCTCGGGTCTTGTTTACGAGTGAGGGAAGAATGGAGCGGGAGATCGACAGACGGATCGGTGCGGCTGCCACAGTAATGGGGGCGCTGTGCCGATCCTTTGTGGTGAAGAGAGAGCTGAGCCGAAAAGCGAAGCTCTCGATTTACCGGTCGGTCTACGTTCCTACCCTCACCTATAGCCAAGAACTTTGGGTCATGACCGAAAGAACGAGATCCCGGATGCAAGCGGCTGAAATGAACTTCCTCCACAGGGTGGCCCAGGCACTCCCTTAGAGATAGGGTGAGGAGCTCGGCCATCCGGGAGGGTCTCGGAGTAGAGCTGCTGCTCCTCCACATCGAGAGGAGCCAGTTGAGGTGGCTCGGGCATCTATACCGGATGCCTCCTGGAAGCCTTCCTCGGGAGGTGTTCCAGGCACGTCCCACCGGGAGGAGGCCCAGGGGATGGCGCATGACACGCTGGAGGGACTATGTCTCTCGGCTGGCCTGGGAATGCCTTGGGCTCCCCCCGGAGGAGCTGGAGGAGGTGTCTGGGGAGAGGGACGTCTGGGCGTCTCTGCTGAGTCTGCTGCCCCCGCAACCCGGTCCCGGATAAGCAGAAGACGACGAGTACGAGGTTTGTTGAGTTTTCGTACATGTTGGGGCCTCCATAAAACCACTTCATTTCTTAGAGAATAATAATAATAATAAACATTAGAATTCTAATTGGGCTTCGCAGCTCTTTCATTGCTCGAACCTGATCAAGAAAAAAAATGTTGAGTTTGATGTAATAAATTATTAAAAATACTTTATATATGAGAAAAACAACCGATCCATTTTAAATGAAGCTTTATTTAAGTAATTTGACTCAGCCATCTTTAAAAGGCTGTACAGCAACAGGTGTCACCCATGGTACAATGAATGAAGCTTTGAGTAGTAAACCAATTTTCAGTAGAATGGTTCAAAGGGGTTCATAGGTGTATAAAGCTTCAGTTGGACTTCTCTAAGTAAAAGAGCTCACGAAACCATAAGTCTAACGATAGCAATAGCACTGGGTGGCTGGAGCTTTTATGCGGTTCTTGGATGAAGAGGAAGTGACTTCAGCTGTGCATCAAAGTGTGACAGCAAGGTGTGGCAGGCTTGCAAACAAACGAGAAAAAAAATACTGTTAAAGGAGCCTCTTGAGGTCAGTGGACATAATGGTGTAGCAAATAATTTCACTGGATCAGGCAACTCTGGTGTTTTGTTAAAAATGAGCCAGTGGTTTGTACACTGCAAACTAATTTAAAATTGGCGATTGGTAAATCGGAATTGTGAAGAAAAAATAGCCAACAAGCTTTCAGCAAATGTGACAATGTTGGATCAACTCCAGGTTAAAAACCATGTTAAGGTGGTTCAGATGAGTGAACTGTTTACACAGCTGTTTGGAACTGGAAGCCAACTGCTTAGCTGCCACCACAACCTCAAATTTGTCCTGACTTTAATATGGTGTGGATGTAGTTATCAAGATTACGTCAGGTTCTGACATACACTAGTTTTTCAGCCTGTAAAAGATTAACAGTAGTACCAAATGTACTACTTGGGAGTACCTCAAACTAAACATTATAATGTTTCTCTGATAATACAATATTTTAAATGAGATTCTTCACAAGCACATCTCTTGAACTTTCACTTCGAAGTGTGTCCATGAAAAATGTATTTGTGGGACTCATTAGAGCTACCACTCCCCTCCATTCCAACATCATGTAAAATTATTGACACCTATTCCTCAGGGTATTAGTAAAAAACATAGGAGCATAATTGGATTCAACCAAATGTTATTTGCTTGTGGTATTAGGTGTTCTGCAGCAAATAGGTTTGGTTTGGCTTTTAGAAACAATTATTAATTATAATTAACAATTATTACCAAAATTATTAATAATATTAGAATATTAAGATTTTCAGTCAGACTAACTAATCAGAGCACCACGTTTGGGTAACAGTGATTGGTTTAACTATTAGCAACTATTAATGATTCCCTGTACAACCTCCAAGTTTTAATTTACCATTCCTAAATTCTAACTTTCATTCCCATCCTCTTTTCTCCCACACTGGGCTAGTCACTGATGGCGTTTGCCTTGATATTTACCTGGCTGCCTGGAAGCTTGACCTCCCTTTGAACTTGATGTTTACTTTTTTTTTAAATGACACAGAAAACTGACATCAACCCCTATTGTTACTCATGTCCTTGTTCTAAGAATGGTATGATATATTTCACTTTTCACAAGAGCACTTTCACTTCACTGTTCAGACTTTATGAGCGTATAGTAAGGAATATCGGGGCAGAAGGTAACCCCACCTTCTCAGAGAGTTAAAATCCTCAACGTCCTCAGAAGGACTGGTGTAACATTCCTATGATATGGGTGTTTACACTAGTTGGATTCACGCAATACAGGTCCTTCTCAAAAAATTAGCATATTGTGATAAAGTTCATTATTTTCCATAATGTCATGATGAAAATTTAACATTCATATATTTTAGATTCATTGCACACTAACTGAAATATTTCAGGTCTTTTATTGTCTTAATACGGATGATTTTGGCATACAGCTCATGAAAACCCAAAATTCCTATCTCACAAAATTAGCATATCATTAAAAGGGTCTCTAAACGAGCTATGAACCTAATCATCTGAATCAACGAGTTAACTCTAAACACCTGCAAAAGATTCCTGAGGCCTTTAAAACTCCCAGCCTGGTTCATCACTCCAAACCCCAATCATGGGTAAGACTGCCGACCTGACTGCTGTCCAGAAGGCCACTATTGACACCCTCAAGCAAGAGGGTAAGACACAGAAAGACATTTCTGAACGAATAGGCTGTTCCCAGAGTGCTGTATCAAGGCACCTCAGTGGGAAGTCTGTGGGAAGGAAAATGTGTGGCAGAAAACGCTGCACAACGAGAAGAGGTGACCGGACCCTGAGGAAGATTGTGGAGAAGGGCCGATTCCAGACCTTGGGGGACCTGCGGAAGCAGTGGACTGAGTCTGGAGTAGAAACATCCAGAGCCACCGTGCACAGGCGTGTGCAGGAAATGGGCTACAGGTGCCGCATTCCCCAGACCTGGGCTACAGCGAAGCAGCACTGGACTGTTGCTCAGTGGTCCAAAGTACTTTTTTCGAATGAAAGCAAATTCTGCATGTCATTCGGAAATCAAGGTGCCAGAGTCTGGAGGAAGACTGGGGAGAAGGAAATGCCAAAATGCCAGAAGTCCAGTGTCAAGTACCCACAGTCAGTGATGGTCTGGGGTGCCGTGTCAGCTGCTGGTGTTGGTCCACTGTGTTTTATCAAGGGCAGGGTCAATGCAGCTAGCTATCAGGAGATTTTGGAGCACTTTATGCTTCCATCTGCTGAAAAGCTTTATGGAGATGAAGATTTCATTTTTCAGCATGACCTGGCACCTGCTCACAGTGCCAAAACCACTGGTAAATGGTTTACTGACCATGGTATCACTGTGCTCAATTGGCCTGCCAACTCTCCTGACCTGAACCCCATAGAGAATCTGTGGGATATTGTGAAGAGAACGTTGAGAGACTCAAGACCCAACACTCTGGATGAGCTAAAGGCCGCTATCGAAGCATCCTGGGCCTCCATAAGACCTCAGCAGTGCCACAGGCTGATTGCCTCCATGCCACGCCACATTGAAGCAGTCATTTCTGCAAAAGGATTTCTGACCAAGTATTGAGTGCATAACTGTACATGATTATTTGAAGGTTGACGTTTTTTGTATTAAAAACACTTTTCTTTTATTGGTCGGATGAAATATGCTAATTTTGTGAGATAGGAATTTTGGGTTTTCATGAGCTGTATGCCAAAATCATCCGTATTAAGACAATAAAAGACCTGAAATATTTCAGTTAGTGTGCAATGAATCTAAAATATATGAATGTTAAATTTTCATCATGACATTATGGAAAATAATGAACTTTATCACAATATGCTAATTTTTTGAGAAGGACCAGTAGATGTGTGTTTCAGGCCAAGTGTTGAATACAGTGCATTGCAAAAGTATTCACCCCCTTGGCATTTTTCATGTTTTGTTGCCTCACAACCTGGAAATAAAATGGATTGTTTGAGAGCCGTTTCACTTACAGAACATGCCTAAAAGTTTGAAAATGTATCATTTTTTGTGTGACGCAAACAACAAATAGGAAAAAATAACAGAAAACTTCAAGTGTGTATAACTTTGTTTGTCAACCCTGGTCCTCAAGGCACACTACTTTGCATGTTTTAGAGGTATCCCTGCTTTAACACACCTGATTTAGATGATTGCAGTTAAAGCACACAGTCCTGCATGTTTTAGATGTCTCCCTGATTTTGTTTTATAGCTGATTACCAGTTTCTGCTTGAGGACCAGGATTGAAAAACACTGGTAACTGTTCAGTGTTCACTGTAATATACTTGTGTATTTATTATTATTATTATTATTATTACATCCTGTATTAATCCCCAAATAAATAGGAGACCTGGGCACAAAGGCAGTAATACAAACAGCTAATAAAATACATAAACATATCTACTCAGGAATTTAAAGAATCAGAGTTGTATTGAAATAAAAAAAAAGTTTATAATTCACATTTGCAAGGACATTGGCTTCTACCCCCATTGTAAGTGACAATAGATTATTCTCCTTGTGTAAGCTTGTCCCCTCTCCCATTGGGCCCTGTTTATATCTGAACCACTGTAGTTAAAATGTATTGTAGTATTTGGGTGGAAGTTTAAACATAAATTGGTGGTTTCCTTCTGTAAACCCAGGTAGTAATTTCACAGAAATGGGAACTGTTACGTCTGCCTCGTTGCTAACCTATTTTTGCTGTCTGCACTAGCGGTGAAGAGGCTTATGAAAGAAGCTGCAGAACTAAGGGATCCAACTGAGCACTACCACGCCCAGCCACTGGAGGTAAGTTTAAAAGAATTTGACCCAAATGGTGAACAGACTACACTTTATGTAGCATGTTTTATACACAGCAGTACAGTGTATCTTATTAGTCTGTCTCTAATTTTGTAACTGCGTCTGTTGAAACAAGCCAAGGGTAAAAGCATTATATTAGTGGAAACCATTGAATAAAGAATTTTAAACAATTGAGAGAAAAAACAATGCCTTGCAAAAGTATCCACCCCCCCTTGGATTTTTTTCAGGTTTTGTTTTGTCACAACCTGGAATTAAAAGGGATTGTTTCAGAGTTTGCACTGTTTCATTTACAGAACAAGCCTACAACTTTGAAGATGTATAATTTTTTATTGTGAAGCAAACAACAAATGAAAAAAAACTTTAGCATGCTTAACTGTTCACCCCCCCCCCCCCCCCCCCTCCTAAAGTCAGTACTTGTAGAGGCACCTTTTGCAGCAATTACAGCTTCAAGGGGCTTTTGATAAGTCTCTCTGAGCTCGCAACATATTGCCAAATCTGTAAAACTGGTTCAGAACATTCATGTTGGATGGTTTTTGCTTGTGAACATAGACTAGAACCTTCGTCCTAGTCTCATATCACAGACAGAGTGACACGGGTTTTGCTCAAGAAGATCCCAACATTTAGCACCATCCATCTTTCCCTGGACGCAGACCAATTTCCCAGTCCATGCTGCAAAACGAGCCTTCCTAGTTTTAGAACTAAGTAGTGGCTTTTTCCTAGCCAATCTTCCATTCATTCCAGCTCTATGGAGTATACAACTTATTGTTGTTCTACGAACAGATACTCCAGTCTCTGTTGTGGATCTCTGGAGCTCCTCCCGGGTAACCTTTGGTCCATGTGGTAGCTCTCTTATTAATGCCCTCCCTGCTCAGTCTGTGAGTTCTGGTGGGCAGCCGTCTTTTGGCAGGTTTGTTGTGGTACCATGTGGTCCATTTGAAGATGATGGATTTGATGAAGTTCTCGGGGAGATCAAAGATTAGAACATCTCTCGAGGAAATTTCAAAATCTGAAAGATTTCAGGAGAATCAGAATGTTAGTCCCAGTTCCAGTTGCTTCTTGAGACTCCATACCCAACCCTACTCCATACCCGACACAGCTGTTTGGCTAGGATGGTCACCTTCAAACTGGTAGGTGGTCTCGCAGCTCAGATTTTGGAATGTGACTGTGTTCCACACACTTAGACGTCTGAATCAAATTATGACCAATTAGAAAAAGCTTGTGGTTTGTGGTTTCAGGACAACCTCTTCGAATGGCACTTTTCTGTACGTGGGCCTCCAGATTCTGATTTTGATGGTGGTGTGTACCATGGCAGGATTGTGCTTCCCCCAGAGTACCCCATGAAGCCTCCCAGCATCATCTTGCTAACAGTAAGTTTTAGTGACATTTTAGTCACAGACATCAGATTGGAGTATCAAAGACTGAAAAAAGGTCAGCATCTTTTTGAACTTGTGGCTGTGACTGGCTACAGTATGTCATGATGACTACGTGGGGATGCTGCACTGGTTGATTTATATGAACACACCTGCTATAAGAATCATCTAATTAGGATTATTCTAAATTATTGTGAATCTCCCTTTCTTCTGCAGTTTGTCCTGTTTGTATTGTTTTGATTATTTTGTTGGCATTATTTGTATGTGAGAAAACATTTTCACAACAGAAATTTTCATATTGTTATCGGGTTTTTCAAACTCACTCTGTCTGTAATAACTTTGGAACAATTGTGTTGTATTCAGTCATCTGTAGCCAGCCACTTGCGTTCAGCTTGTCTTGTTTTGTTATTTCCTCACAGCCAAATGGCAGATTTGAAGTTGGGAAGAAGATTTGTTTGAGCATCTCAGGGCACCACCCAGAGACTTGGCAACCTTCTTGGAGCAGTAAGTATTATTAAAAGTAAGGTCTGTTTTACACCTTGTTAGTGAGTCATGTTCTGGTTTCTTTTTCTTGTTTCATTACCCCAACAACTGCGCATTAGAGTTTGTGGAGCTTCAAATTTGAACTTTTCATAGAATTGACGTTTTCATTTAAACATTTTTTTGGGTAAAATGCCTTAAGATGATACGTGTTGGGAATTGGCAATGTATAAATAAACTTAACTAATATGTATATCCAGCAAAAGCACAATTTCTATAATCTGCTAATAATCACCAAAAGTAAATAATTAGTAGGGCAACAAATCATGGCAATACTGTTTTAGCATGCTCAGACAACAGTAAAGCATTTTCTGTACTTCAGATAATTAACTTCAAATTTGACTTCCACAAAATATTAGGTTTTTAAAGTTGGTTTTAGTGTGAAATATTTCCTTTGGTATGTTATGTGTCTTTGGAAACACAACAAAACAAAAATAACTAGTAAATAAGGGTGTAACAGTACACACAAATCACAGTTCGTATGTATTCACGTTTTAAAGTCATGTTCGTTATGTTTTCAGTATGCTTCAATCAAACAAATAAATAAAAAATATGATTTTTTTTTTTTGCTTCGATCTGCAGTAAAATAACCTGTTTCAATTTCTGTAATTAATTTTACTTTATTATGTTCTAAAAAGTTTTAATATTGGAAAGTACAGAACTGACTGAATGTTTTCAATAGATAAAGTAGACTAAGCAGACGTAGCCAATGCCTGGACAGATAGATTATACAACAAAATAACCACAGTCTATGTTAATGGTATACAGGGGTTGGACAATGAAACTGAAACACCTGGTTTTAGACCACAATAATTTATTAGTATGTTGTAGAGCCTCTTTTTGCGGCCAATACAGCGTCAATTTGTCTTGGGAATGACATATACTGGTCCTTCTCAAAATATTAGCATATTGTGATAAAGTTCATTATTTTCCATAATGTCATGATGAAAATTTAACATTCATATATTTTAGATTCATTGCACACTAACTGAAATATTTCAGGTCTCTTATTGTCTTAATACGGATGATTTTGGCATACAGCTCATGAAAACCCAAAATTCCTATCTCACAAAATTAGCATATTTCATCCGACCAATAAAAGAAAAGTGTTTTTAATACAAAAAACGTCAACCTTCAAATAATCATGTACAGTTATGCACTCAATACTTGGTCGGGAATCCTTTGGCAGAAATGACTGCTTCAATGCGGCGTGGCATGGAGGCAATCAGCCTGTGGCACTGCTGAGGTCTTATGGAGGCCCAGGATGCTTCGATAGCGGCCTTTAGCTCATCCAGAGTGTTGGGTCTTGAGTCTCTCAACGTTCTCTTCACAATATCCCACAGATTCTCTATGGGGTTCAGGTCAGGAGAGTTGGCAGGCCAATTGAGCACAGTGATACCATGGTCAGTAAACCATTTACCAGTGGTTTTGGCACTGTGAGCAGGTGCCAGGTCGTGCTGAAAAGTGAAATATTCATCTCCATAAAGCTTTTCAGCAGATGGAAGCATGAAGTGCTCCAAAATCTCCTGATAGCTACCTGCATTGACCCTGCCCTTGATAAAACACAGTGGACCAACACCAGCAGCTGACACGGCACCCCAGACCATCACTGACTGTGGGTACTTGACACTGGACTTCTGGCATTTTGGCATTTCCTTCTCCCCAGTCTTCCTCCAGACTCTGGCACCTTGATTTCCGAATGACATGCAGAATTTGCTTTCATCCGAAAAAAGTACTTTGGACTACTGAGCAACAGTCCAGTGCTGCTTCTCTGTAGCCCAGGTCAGGTGCTTCTGCTGCTGTTTCTGGTTCAAAAGTGGCTTGACCTGGGGAAAGCGGCACCTGTAGCCCATTTCCTGCACACGCCTGTGCACGGTGGCTCTGAATGTTTCTACTCCAGACTCAGTCCACTGCTTCCGCACGTCCCCCAAGGTCTGGAATCGGCCCTTCTCCACAATCTTCCTCAGGGTCCGGTCACCTCTTCTCGTTGTGCAGCGTTTTCTGCCACACTTTTTCCTTCCCACAGACTTCCCACTGAGGTGCCTTGATACAGCACTCTGGGAACAGCCTATTCGTTCAGAAATTTCTTTCTGTGTCTTACCCTCTTGCTTGAGGGTGTCAATAGTGGCCTTCTGGACAGCAGTCAGGTCTGCAGTCTTACCCATGATTGGGGTTTTGAGTGATGAACCAGGCTGGGAGTTTTAAAGGCCTCAGGAATCTTTTGCAGGGGTTTAGAGTTAACTCGTTGATTCAGATGATTAGGTTCATAGCTCGTTTAGAGACCCTTTTAATGATATGCTAATTTTGTGAGATAGGAATTTTGGGTTTTCATGAGCTGTATGCCAAAATCATCCGTATTAAGACAATAAAAGACCTGAAATATTTCAGTTAGTGTGCAATGAATCTAAAATACATGAATGTTAAATTTTCATCATTACATTAAGGAAAATAATGAACTTTATCACAATATGCTAATATTTTGAGAAGGACCTGTACAAGTCCTGCACAGTGGTCAGAGGGATTTTAAGCCATTCTTCTTGCAGGATAGTGGCCAGGTCACTACGTGATACTGGTGGAGGAAAACGTTTCCTGACTCGCTCCTCCAAAACACCCCAAAGTGGCTCAATAATATTTAGATCTGGTGACTGTGCAGGCCATGGGAGATGTTCAACTTCACTTTCATGTTCATCAAACCAATCTTTCACCAGTCTTGCTGTGTGTATTGCTGCATTGTCATCCTGATACATGGCACTGCCTTCAGGATACAATGTTTGAACCATTGAATGCACATGGTCCTCAAGAATGGTTCAGTAGTCCTTGGCAGTGACGCGCCCATCTAGCACAAGTATTGGGCCAAGGGAATGCCATGATGGCAGCCCCAACCATCACTGGTCCACCCCCATGCTTCACTCTGGGCATGCAACAGTCTGGGTGGTACGCTTCTTTGGGCTTCTCCACACCGTAACTCTCCCGGATGTGGTGGAAAACAGTAAAGGTGGACTCATCGGAGAACAATACATGTTTCACATTGTCCACAGCCCAAGATTTGCGCTCCTTGCACCATTGAAACCGACGTTTGGCATTGGCATGAGTGTCCAGAGGTTTGGCTATAGCAGCCCGGCCGTGTATATTGACCCTGTGGAGCTCCCGACGGACAGTTCTGGTGGAAACAGGAGAGTTGAGGTGCGCATTTAATTGTGCCGTGATTTGGGCAGCCGTGGTTTTATGTTTTTTGGAAACAATCCGGGTTAGCACCCGAACATCCCTTTCAGACAGCTTCCTCTTGCGTCCACAGTTAATCCTGTTGGATGTGGTTCGTCCTTGGTGGTATGCTGACATTACCCTGGATACCGTGGCTCTTGATACATCACAAAAACTTGCTGTCTTGGTCACAGATGCGCCAGCAAGACGTGCACCAACAATTTGTCCTCTTTTGAACTCTGGTATGTCACCCATAATGTTGTGTGCATTTCAATATTTTGATCAAAACTGTGCTCTTACCCTGCTAATTGAACCTTCACACTCTGCTCTTACTGGTGCAATGTGCAATCAATGAAGACTGGCTACCAGGCTGGTCCAATTTAGCCATGAAACCTCCCGCACTAAAATCAGAATCAGCTTTATTGCCAAGTTCATACATACAAACAAGGAATTTGACACCGGTACACTTTGCTCTTTTGTTCTGTTTTTGCATTACAGAATATACAAATTTACCATGTACAATATACAATGTACAATGCAATATTCTGCATTACAGAATATGCAAATGTACAATTTACAATGTACAATATACACATATCTAATAGAAAAGGTGCATTTGCAACATCTGTATGCTGTTGTTCTGTACTCTATTGAATGTTCAACAGGACAGATTGAATGATGGCAGTGTAGAAGATGACCAGCAGCTCCTGTGGAAGGTTGAACTTCTTGAGTTGCCTCAGGAAGTACAGTCTCTGCTGAGCCTTCTTTCGAACAGTGTCTATGTGTGAAGACCATCTCAGGTCCTCAGAGATGGTGGTTCCTAAGAACCTGAAGTGGTCCACGGCCGATACAGTGTTGTTGAGGATGGTGAGGGGGGTGTATGGGGGTGGTGTTCTCTGAAAGTCCACCACCATTTCCACAGTCTTGAGTGGGTTGAGTTCAAGGTAGTTCTGACCGCACCAGTGTACCAGCCGATCCACCTGCTGTCTGTATGCAGACTCATCACCATCCTGGATCAGTCCAATGACAGTGGTGTCATCTGCAAACTTAAGGAGTTTCACGGACGAGTCCGATGAGGTGCAGTCATTTGTGTACAGGGAGAAGAGGAGTGGGGATAGAACACACCCCTCGGGGGCACCAATACTTATTGATCTGCTGCGGGAGAAGATGCTCCCCAGTCTCACCTGCTGCTGTTGGTCCGTCAGGAAGCTGTTGATCCACTGACAGGTGGAGGCTGGGACGTTGAGCTGGGTGAGCTTCTGGTGGAGGATGTCTGGTATGATGGTGTTGAAGGCCGAGCTGAAGTCTACAAACAGGATCCTGGCGTACGTCCCTGGGTGGTCAAGGTGTTGCAGGATGAAGTGTAGACCTAAGTTAACAGCATCATCTGTTTGCTCGGTAAGCAAATTGCAGGGGGTCCAGCAGGGGGCCTGTGAGGTCTTTCAGGTGCTTCAACACCAGCCGCTCAAAGGATTTCATGACCACAGACGTCAGGGCTACAGGCCTGTTGTCATTTAATCCTAGGATGGTGGGTTTCTTGGGAACCGGGATGATGTTGGATCGTTTGAGGCAGGAGGGGACCTCACATTTCTCCAGTGATTTGTTGAAGATCATTGTGAAGATCGGAGCGAGTTGATTTGCACAAGCTTTCAGGCATGATGGGGACATGTTATCAGATCCTCCAGCTTTCTTTGTTTTCATGCGCTGAAAGTGCCCGTTTACATCTTCCTCTGAGATCTTTAGTGCAGGCGGAGGATCTGAAGGTAGGGGGTTGGTAGCTTTGTGGGAAGAACTTGTTCCTGTATGGGATGTGGAGAAGATGATTTGAGGCGTGAACGGCTTCCTGTCATGTCTGCAGTAAAAGCCATTCAGACGATTAGCCAGGAGAGGATTCTGTTCAGGATGGGCGGGGGGGCTCCTATAGGCAGTCAGGTTTCTCAGACCAGTCCATACAGCTGAAGTGTCACCAGTAGAAAGGCTGTTCTTAAGCTTCTCACTGTAGCTTCTCTTGGCTGCTTTGATCTCCTTTGTTAGTTTGTTCCTGGCCTGCCTGTACCGCGCCCAATCTCCACTGCTGTGAGCTTCTTCCTTTTCCCTGCGCAGATTCCTGAGGTGTGGAGTAAAACCATGGCTTGTTATTCCCAAAGGTGCAGAAGGTCTTGGTCTGCACACACATGTCCTCACAGAAACTGATGTATGATGTCACCACATCAGTTAGTTGGTTTAGGTCAGTGGCTGAGGTTTCAAAAACAGTCCAGTCTGTGCATTCAAAGCAGGCCTGTAGCATCTGCTTTGATTCCTCAGTCCACTTCTTAACAGTGTGAACCATGGGTTTGGAAGCTCTTAATTTCTGTCTGTAGGTTGGGATGAGGTGGATTAGATAATGATCCAAAAAACCCAGAGCAGCCCCGGTAACAGCATGATATGAGTCCTTTAAAGCTGTGTAACAATGGTCCAGTGTGTTTTTGTCTCTGGTGGGACACTTAATATGCTGTCTGTATGTGGGGAGTTCATTGGAGAGGTTTGCTCTGTTAAAATCTCCCAGTATTATGATGAAAGAGTCTGTGTATTTTTTCTCTACGTCTGTAATCAGCTCAGCGAGATGTTTTTCAGCGGCAGACGTGCAGCCATGCGGTGGAAAATATGAGCCAATTATTATAAACGAGGAAAACTCTCGGTGAATAAAACGGTTTACAGATTATGGAAAATGACTCCAGATCCGGGCTACATGTTTTTCCCAGCACTCTTACGTCACTGCACCAACCTTCATCTATATAAAAGCAGATTCCGCCTCCTCGCCTCTTCCCCGATAGCTCCGCACTGCGATCCGCTCTGAACAGCTGGAAGTCCGGCATCAGCAGTGCGCGATCTGGGATGTTTTCACTCAGCCATGTCTCAGTGAAGCAGAGAACCGCTGATCCGCGGAGGTCTGAGTTTTTACTGGTGAGGAGAAGCAGCTCGTCCATCTTGTTGTTTAGAGAGCAGACATTTGCCAGGTGGATTGAAGGCAATGGTGTGCGAAGTCCTCTTTTGCCGAGCTTTACAATGACAGGTGTTTCAGTTTCATTGTCCAACCCCTGTATATTTGAACAAGACTGTGGCCATATTTGAGAATAAAACATGTTTCAGTTCTTTTGGAGTTGTTTCAACATTTGAACAACCTAGTGTCCCAGCTGTACCTGAATGCAGCATGAATCTGCTTTTGGGAAAATCTCCTCTCATTAAGAGGATTCCATCGACTTGCATCTTATGTGAAGTCCTATCTGTTTTGTTTTAGTATACATTTTTAAAACTGCGCTACAGAACGTTGCATTGCACATTTAGTTCTCACATAAACATTCTGCACGTGTTCAGGTATAAAACAGCGCTGTAGTGACCCATGTACTGAGGCCTTAGTCCTCGACGCAGCCTGTTATGGGTTTGAGTGCTGCCCCGTTGACCTTTGCCTCATGTCTTTCTCCACTCTCTCTCCCCATTTCCTGTCAACTCACTTTCTTAAAAATAAGAAAATAAAGACCACTAGTGCTGCAAAAAACTATTAAAAACCCAAAACTATCCTGTAGTCCTTTGGTACATTTGCATACCGAACTGACAGGACTGCACCGGATATTCATAATACGAATAGAAGTATCGTTGCACCCAAATAATTATTTGCTAACTTCCATTATACATTTCTTCTTTAAAGCCTGTCGATTTTCAGAAACATTAAAAATAATACTGATACCAATACTGGTATCAGTATTGCGTTCTATTTATGTTTTCCTCATCACTGGAAACACATTAGAATGTTTGTAAAATTTTGTATTTTTAAATGGCAAATGTCTCCTATATTATTTCACTAAAATTTGGCTTTGAACTTTTATGTAAGGACCTGCTGTCTTTTCAATCATGTTCAAAGTGACAGAATCCCCCTCTTCCCCTTTTACATCAAAACTAAATTCAGGTTAATGGCTTTGTGTGCCATCATCTGTTGGGGTAGCAGGATCACAGCTAGGGAATTTCAAAAGCTCAACAAGCTGATGAAGAAGGCTGGTTCTGTTCTGAGGACTGCTGTGGAAGCTCTGCAGAGTATTGTGCTGTTTTAAGATTGTTTTCAGTCAGAAGCGTCTTCAGAACCGTTGCAACATGGACCTCTGCTGGAGATCCTTTCTGGCCACGACTCTTGGATAATATGAGTTACAAGAACATTTAAATTTGTGTGCGTTCTTCTTTTGGTCAGATATGATTATTGAGTTTAACAAAACTCATTTCAGTTCTCTGTGGGCATAGCACACTTCCCTTCTTTCATCCTGAGACTTTTATCAAATGGAGCAGTGGCATTTTCCCCAACTGGCCCACTAACTTAAACTAAAACTGGTTTAAATTAACAAAAAGATTAAATCAAAGACAAAGGTTCCTTAACCCTCTTTACGTTAAAAGACTAATTAACATGCCTAGCCATGCCTTACCCGCTGCTTCACCCGCTGGGGTTTCGCAATGTCGTGCCCAAGTTGGGTCTGAACATGTTATTAATTCAATTTCAATTCAATTCAATTTAATGGATCTATTAATGGATCTTTGTACACTACTGTAATTATGTATACAGATACATCTAAAAAAAGTTTAATATTGCATAAAAGTCAGAAAGTTAAATGGTTAATTTCATTCCACATAGAGTAAAATAAAATTTTTATATCTCGTAATTATGATGATTATGGCTTACAGATAAAGAAACCCCGAAATTCAGCGTCTATTAAAATTAGAATATCACATTAGGCAAATCAAAATAGCATGTTTTAAGCATCAATGTCTGTATTAAAACATTAGATATACAAAAAGCATGTGTTGGACCACTTGTTTGCTGAATATTGGACCATTTGCACGTTGCTGGACGCCACTATGCCTTTCCAACCTCATCGGCCATTTTGTACCGCAGGATAGCTTGTTCCTACAAATCCCAGCGGGCACCGCGGCTGATAGGACGGGGGCGTCGCAGCCCTGAGGCCACCGTCAACTATATAACAGAGTATGAGATGGCCCAGCATTTGCTTTTCACGCTGGAAACTGGACCAGTAACTGAAGCGCATCCCTCTGGAGAAAAAGTCCCACGTGGATTTTATTCATTCTCCTTCATTGGCCAACGAGAAAACTAAGCGAATTAAACTTACAGGAATAAGGCTTGTAAGTTTTCAGCTTTACCGATCGAAGACGTGAGTTTAACACGTAACCAAAAAACCACGGAGTTTTCAAGGAGACGCAATTTTCCTCCTTGTTTTTGTACCAGTCGACTTGTGACGGTCCGTCATAATATTTCTACCTTTCTGCCACGAAGGCCACCAAGGAAGAAAACGGACTGCTTTGCTGAGTATCCGCGGACGCGTAGAACTCTTCAACCACCCCCCCACCCCACCCCCCCGGTCTCTCCGCCATAAAGGTTTATGATCCTTTGTGTGGGCTGAGTTTACAACTTTGCTTGGGGGTTTTATGACCGCCTGTGTCCCGCTGAGCTACACTTTGGGAGGGGCGCTCCCAAAGCTTCGTTCAACCATATTCCCTTTTTATTTTGCCATAACTGCTGGTTTGATCTCATACAAACTCACTGCTCTTTTTATTTTGTTTAGTTAGATATTTTACCCTTTTCTTTTTTTTTGTGTAGAACTTTGCATGTTTGATTAGGGGAAGATTCTTGAATCGGCATAGCGATGATGGATCGGGCTGTTAATTTAATACATATTCCCAAAGCTTCGTTCAACCATATTGCCATAACTGCCATAACTGCTGGTTTGATCTCATACACACTCACTACTCTTTTTATTTTGTTTAGTTAGATATTTTACCCTTTTCTTTTTTTCTGTGTAGAACTTTGCATGTTTGATTAGGTGAAGATTATTGAATCGGCATAGTGAGGTGGATCGGGCTGTTGATTTAATAAATATTCACGTAGATAAAGAGAAGTCGTTTGTGTTTATTTTGTGCAAGAGTGATTTGTCAGTTAAAATAAGGTCAAAGTTCCCCACGTTTTAGCAGAAACGGTTGATGAAACAGTGATATCTAGTAATAGTTATCAATTATTACCGAGTATTTAATGGTTGTAATTATCAAGGGCTTTAGTCTACAATTACAACACCAGAGGACATCTCTCGCTTCGATTCATAAATAAGGATTTTTGGTCAATAAATAAATGTTCTCAAATTATGATTTTAAATTATAATTCTTGATAAATATTAATTAATCAATAATCATAATCCTAACAGTTTGGCGTCCCTGGGTGGGCCTTAAAAAGACAAACATCACATCACTGTTGCACAGAATCAAACAATTGTGATATACATGAAATCTAGAAGTTTTATTGTGAAATTTTTGAGTTTTGCAGAAAGCGTTTGTGACGTAGGGGATATCTTGACTAGAGTTTGCTCAGTTCTGCTGCAGAGGATAAAATAATCTTTGAGAGGTGTTTGTTGTGGATGCAAGGTGAAAGTGGGATAGCTTGTGGAAAATTTAAAGTTAATTTCCAGCCGACCAGCCCTGCGGCATCAGCTGCAGAAACCAGCGCTGATAAGCAGCAGACCTGCCTCCAGTGTCCGCTGGATGAAATTACAGTTCTGACCAACCCTCTCCTAGTCAGGTTAGAGAGCAACACCTACATCTGGTGGCCATTTAATAAAATTGCAGTTGCAGCTGGATTTCCCAAATTGCAGACCTGCACTCAGTACCATCTGGTGCAGTTCCTACTTTGATTTTAATCACTTAGTTCAGTGACACCGGCAGATAATTCCATCACCTATGATCAAAGGGCATAACTTATGTTAAAAGTTACAGATCATTCATTACCACTTTTGGATAAAATTTAAACGTTTTTGCTGGGTTTTATTGTGTGAAGCATGTTTTGATCTGACTCATAAAACTAACTTAGTTGTCTAACTAGAAGGTAAGTGATCCATATTAGAGAGCACTAACATTTATTTGAAGCTAAGAACAGCATTGAATGTTTTAGTTCCGTTTTCCCATTTTTAAAATTTTATTTTGAATTTGGTTTGGGTTATTTCAAATTTTTTCTCTTCTTCCCTCTTTCCCATTTTGTGTGTGTGTTTGCTTGATTACTCCCATTAAAGTATAGACTTGGGTAAGCCACAGTTTGAACGGTCAAACCTGTGTGCCCATTTAAAGCAAACCCATACACCTGCAAGATATATATCTGAATCAGACAGTTAGCTGAACAGCTTAGCCTGTTTGTAGTGCTGCTAATTAAGTTAGCTATCATTCATCATAGAACACCTTAGCCTGTTTGTGTTGCTGCTAATTAATTTAGCTATCATTTGTCACAAGAACAGCTTAGCCTGTTTGTGTTGCTGCTAATTAATTTAGCAATCATTGGTCACTGAACAACTTAGTCTGTTTGCGTTGCTGCTAATTGCTTTTAGTGGTGGTTCAGAGCTAAACAGGTTTGTTGTGCATTGTAGCCAAAGATGGAGGAAACATCTCAGGCTGCAGCTGGAGATGTGGGTATGTTAGAGGACCATAGGAATGCAGGCACAAGAGGTGATTGGGTCATTGATTCTGTCATACCCAGAGCAGCGTAAAGGTCTCAATGACTATGGCATTGAGCAATGTGAAGCCAGGATTCAGGAGTTGCTCCAAGTCATTAACCATAACACTCTGCATGCACAGCAGACCTCACAAAGTGATTAAGAATGATGTAATGGACACACACATTGTCAGAGATTTCATGCAAAATCTTATTAAAAGAGGTTGGTTCATCGGTAGACAGCCTAACCGAAAGACGGATAGCCACTTACCTAGTTCCGCTGGATTTGGTAGAGAAAATCCTAAAGTCCACCACAACAGACACCTTGCAACCTCCACAAACACACCTAGCTTATAGCTTAGGCAGTGCAATTCCAATTTTCGTCGATCCAGATAACTTAGAGATAGGATTTATGCTCAGTCTCCCTATCATCGAAAGAGCAAATGTATACAGGCTTAAAACAGTGTTAAATGTCGGGTTCTGGAAGGCAAATACACACGTACATCTGAAAACCCCATCACTCTTAGCTTACCACGATGCCAACCCAAAACGTTATGTAATTCCCAATTTAGACCTGTGCACCAAAACCAAGGACCTCCATTGGGTGTGTCCAAGTAATCCTTTTATTAGAGACGTCACCGATTATATGTGTGCTTTAAGGGAGGGATCTCCTGAACAAAATTATCTGGCAAAGTGACTCTGAAGGACGTAGGAATAGAAACCAAGGTCGAACGTGCAGGTAATTAATGGCTTGTAAGCACACCAGTGACAGAAGCCTTGCTATCTTACAATCAGCACGACACAGTTACCCAAATAAAATTACCCAACCAAACGATGTTCGTCTCCGTACCCCAAGGTGCAATCCTCCATCTCGGAGACATAATCCTTCATCACCTTAATTACGATCGACATGATACAGAAATTGAAATTATGGATGCCTTCAAAGGATATAATTTCATCATTGATGCTGGTATTGAAGAACAACTTGTAGTGGAAGGTACCAAACAAATTAAGTTCAGCCTCACCCCTGCAGAGTTAAGCTTCACACCTCTCCCTCAGTTCCCCAGGCGAACAGAATGGACGGCAGTAATGACACACACCGCATACAGACAGGTTAAGCGTCTACAGGTGAGGATTGATTCCCTCACATTAATTCCCCCATGGTTCATAGCACCACCTTCGCCAATGACACAGCCAGATTCCAGTGCCTAATGGATGTTGGACAAATAAGATAATGATTTTGTTTTATTGTTATATATATACATATATATGTACGGTATCTTTTATTGTTGTTTCATTTTGTCTCAGGGTTACCAAAAGCTGATGACCAAAAGAATGTAATGATGATATGAATGTATTGTCCTGTATTTTCTCATTGAACAACACAGAAAGGTATGAGTTAGTCAGAGTTTAGCCCTGCCCAGGCTAACCTCTACTCTGCCCAATCATAGGCTTTTGAGGAACACAGAGACAGTTCGTTTTGTATTACTTCACCACGGATCACTAATTGTTCAGCTAAGGACAGAATGGTCCCAGTAGCTTCAAAGACTGCGATGCATCTCACCCTTTGAACCTAGGGGGGAATGTTGGACCACTTGTTTGCTGAATATTGGACCATTTGCATGTTGCTGGTCGCCACTATGCCTTTCCAACGTCATCGGCCATTTTGTACCGCAGGATAGCCTGTTCCTACAAATCCCAGCGGGCACCGCGGCTGATAGGACGGGGGCGTCGCAGCCCTGAGGCCACCGTCAACTATATAACAGAGTATGAGACGGCCCAGCATTTGCTTTTCACGCTGGAAACTGGACCAGTGACTGAAGCGCATCCCTCTGGAGAAAAAGTTCCACGTGGATTTTATTCATTCTTCTTCAATGGCCAACGAGAAAACTAAGCGAATTAAACTTACAGGAATAAGAAGGCTTGTAAGTTTTCAACTTTACCGATCGAAGACGTGAATTTAACACGTAACCAAAAAACCACAGTTTTCAAGGAGATGCAATTTTCCTCCTTGTTTTTGTACCAGTCGACTAGTGACCGTCCGTCATAATTTTTCGACCTTTCTGCCACGGAGGCCACCAAGGAAGAAAACGGACTGCTTTGCTGAGTATCCGCGGACACAAGGAAGTCTTCACCCCCCTCTCTCTCTCCCTCTGCTCAGAGGAGACAACGACAAGTAAAATCCACCTTTTATTTTTATTTCTTTATTAGAAATAGCTTGGGCAGGGTAGTGTTGAAGCCATCTCTGCTTCCCCGGGTCCGTTGATTTGGTTACAGGTTTCAAAGAGTGAAATAAACACAAGTACAATCTACTTATGTTCGCCTCTGCAGAGTGAGAGATGGAGTGCCAAGCAGCTGCAAACCCATCTCTAATCAACTCTTGCTTTCAGCTCGTTTTATTCAGTCTCAAGGGTGTGTTCAACATATAGATAAATCATGTCACACATGTATAACATAACATAACAGTCCAAATAAGGAATACTTCTGATTGTAACATGCAACTCATCCTCCCCTGTCTCTGGCCTTCCCTGTCCTCTTCTAATTTATGACCTTGCACTCTCTATGCTTCTCACTCCCTATGTTTTCACTCCCCTAGGCCCCTTCTATGCTTCACTCCCTAAGCTTGACCCCCCTATTTCCACACATTCCAGTTACACACATAGATAGTTTATATTACACACATAGATAGTTTATATTCTACAGTAGAGGAGGTTTTAGTGCGATGTAGAATCGCCACTTATAGTCTAATGTGTTCTGAATTGTATGTGCATGCAACCTTTTTTTGAAACCTGACTGCTGTTGAATTTTGGAGGCCTCCGAGTCTCGCAAGTTGTGTTTTATGGTGCGAACACCTGAGCGCAGGTGCGCTGAGAAACTGGACTGCAATAATAACCTTATGGTGAAAATCAACCATTTTCTTTGTCTTCAACTTCATGTTTTACTGGTTTGCCGCCAAAAAGGTTTATGATCCTTTGTGTGGGCTGAGTTTACAACTTTGCTTGGGGGTTTTATGACCGCCTGTGTCCCGCTGAGCTACACTTTGGGAGGGGCGCTCCCAAAGCTTCGTTCAACCATATTCCCTTTTTATTTTGCCATAACTGCCATAACTGCTGGTTTGATCTCATACACACTCACTACTCTTTTTATTTTGTTTAGTTAGATATTTTACCTTTTCTTTTTTTCTGTGTAGAACTTTGCATGTTTGATTATGTGAAGATTATTGAATCGGCATAGCGAGGTGGATCGGGCTGTTGATTTAATAAATATTCACGTAGATAAAGAGAAGTCGTTTGTGTTTATTTTGTGCAAGAGGGATTTCTCAGTCAAAATAAGGTCAAAGTTCCCCACGTTTCGGTAGAAACGGTTAATTAAACAGTGACATCTAGTAATAGTTATCAATTATTACTGAGTATTTAACGGTTGTAATTATCAAGGGCTTTAGTCTACAATTACAACGCCAGAGGACATCTCTGGCTTCAATTCATAAATAAGGATTTTTGTTTAATAAATTCATTTTCTCAAATTATGATTTTAAATTATAATTCTTGATAAATATTAATTAATCAATAATCATAATCCGTATGTTCAGTTTTATGAGCCGAATATTCGGTTGGTCCTTGACTTGGATTAATTACTGCATCAATGCGTCGTGGCATCGAGGTGATCAGTCTGTGGCACTGCATAGGTGTAATGGAAGCTCAGGTTGCTTTGATAACTGCCTTCCGGGTAACCTTGTCTGTTTTGTTATACATTGTAATATTTCCTTCGCTTGTAATATTATATTTCTCTTCTTTCCCTTTTCTTTTTGTCTCTTGTTCTGTTTTTTTCTTTCAGTTCGAACTGCACTAATAGCTATAATTGGATTCATGCCAACCAAAGGTGAAGGTGCAATAGGATCTCTTGATTATACCCCAGAAGAGAGAAGGGCCCTTGCCAAAAAGTAAGCATGCCTTTTTGTTTTTTAATAATTTCAGTTGCTTCTTATTGTGTAGTATAACTTCTGTGTGCTGTGCTATGGATTGGTAGTCATAGTTAAGAGTGTTAAAAGCACTTTTATACCTATTTTTCTCACCACAACATAAATATAAGAAACGTCAGCAAGTGCACTTTTAACTGTTGATTCAGATTTTAACTCAGGGATAATCCACAAATCCATGTTACACAGATATGCATAATGTGGGCATAATGGCGGTTTCAGCAATCTGTATTGCTATCCTCAGAAGAAACATTGAGTGAGAAGGGTTTGATAAAAGGTTATGTATTGACCTAGAGCTAAGGACACTAGTCATTTTCAGAGCTTTCCTGTTAGATTTGTATGCTGCCATTTACATTGTCAGGCATAGGTGAGTGTAAATGCTCATTTCAGTTGTTTATTTGAAGTTACTATTCTCAACAATTTATTTAAAGAAATATGGAGTAACTTAAATCCAATCATGTAGACAAATTCAAAGGCAATTACACACCGTATATTTTCATTAGAGCATAGTTATAAACAATGCAGTCAAGTTCAATTTATTACTACAATTGGTAAAACGTAATTTAGGAAAACCTGGCCGAGTCCCTGACTTTCTAGTAAGCCCTCCTCTGAAACGAGCATGAAGCAGTAGTGGAAGGGATAACTCACCTTTAACAGAAAGAAATCTGCAGCAGAAATAATCTCAAAGCAGTTTCCAATAAAATTTATTTTATAAATATCAAGCAGAGCTTTGAAGTGTTAACTGTAATGCTCCACTGGTGAAAGTAAATCTGTTGGGGTTTTTCTTGGCACTCGGACAACAATTCTGATTGCTACTCTGCCAGACAGGACACAGTTAAAAAAAAAAAAAGACATCTGCAGCAGAACCAAAATCTAGCTCAGTGTGAGCAGCCATCTGCCGTGACTGACTGGGGGTTTGAGAAGACAGAGCAGACTCATAATAAATACAGAAGCACAGATCAAGGAGTACTTTCTCTGTTAAAGAAAAGGTTTAGAGTTGATGGCAGCAGTAGCTTCTTTTGGTTTTTCATCGAGGAGAGAAACACAGCTCTACATAAAAGTTCTCAGTAGTAAATCAATGTAATAAAAATACATACAGGTAGTTGCATTGTGATTTCATCTAACATAACCAAAAGTGCCGGAATAACAAATGACTGATTTTAACTTCACAAAAAGAAGTTGTACAGCTTGTACTATAAAAATCACACAAAAACCAGTTGTAGCTCCAAAGTATCCTCACCAGAAGAGATCATATTGTTTGCTATTAAATCAATAGGATCTAGATAGATAATAAATGCTAAATTGACTTAGTGGTGACATGCATTAAGTTAGTGTGCCATACTGTATCAGGGGACCAACATAAAGTGTTACATAGCAAAGTCCACACTGTTTGAAAAGTTTGTTACCCTGAATTATAAGTGTAAACTAGGTGGGTGATAAGATGATGTTAGACTGTGAATAATAAGGTGTTGACAATCTGTAGTTCTTTTGTGTTTTCTTCTTTTAGCTTTATAAATAGCAAAAGTTCACTGTGGTGAGGTCATCATCCTTTTGTATTATAATACACATATTGATTTGGACAAAACAGTGTGAGACTAAGAGTGTAGTTCAAGTCCTGAATACACAGATGGCAAAACGACACTAACAGCTTCAAACCCATATGAAATGGTTCAACCCCTTGAAGTTGTTCATTAATTGTACTCGTACTCGTCGTCTTCCGCTTTATCCGGGACCGGGTCGCGGGGGCAGGAGACTCAGCAGAGACGCCCAGACGTCTCTCTCCCCAGACACCTCCTCCAGCTCCTCGGGGGGAGCCCACGGCGTTCCCAGGCCAGCCGAGAGACATAGTCCCTCCAGCGTGTCCTGGGTCGTCCCCTGGGCCTCCTCCCGATGGGACGTGCATGGAACACCTCCCGAGGAAGGCGTCCAGGAGGCATCCGGTATAGATGCCCGAGTCACCTCAACTGGCTCCTCTCGATGTGGAGGAGCAGCGGCTCTACTCTGAGCCCCTCCCGAGTGGCCGAGCTCCTCACCCTATCTCTAAGGGAGTGCCCGGCCACCCTACGGAGGAAGCTCATTTCAGCCGCTTGTATCCGGGATATCGTTCTTTTGGTCATGACCCAAAGTTCATGGCCATAGGTGAGGGTAAGAACGTAGACCGACCGGTAAATCGAGAGCTTCGCTTTTCGGCTCAGCTCTCTCTTCGCCACAACGGACCGGCACAGCACCCCCATTACTGTGGCAGCCGCACCGATCCATCTGTTGATCTCCCACTCCATTCTTCCCTCACTCATGAACAAGACACTGAGGTACTTAAACTCCTCCACTTGAGGTAGGACCTCCCCTCCAACCTGAAGAGGACAAGCCACCCTTTTACGGTCGAGAACCATGGCCTTGGACTTGGAGGAGCTGATCTTCATCCCAGCCGCTTCACACTCAGCTGCGAACCGCCCCAGCGCATGCTGTAGGTCTTGGCTAGAGGGCGCCAACAGGACCATGTCATCTGCAAAAAGAAGAGACAAAATCCTCTGGTCCCCAAACCAGACCCCCTCCGGCCCTTGGCTGCGCCTAGAAATCCTGTCCATAAAAGTTATGAACAGGACCGGTGACAAAGAGCAGCCTGCCGGAGTCCAACATGCACCGGGAACAGGTCCGACTTAGTGCCGGCAATGCGAACCAAACTCCTGCTCCGCTTGTACAGAGACAGGATGGCCCCTAGTAAAGGGCCCCCGATTCCGTACTCCTGGAGCACCCCCCACAGGGCATCACGAGGGACACAGTCGAATGCTTTCCCCAGGTCCACAAAACACATGTGGACCAGTTGGGCAAACTCCCATGAACCCTCGAGTACCCTGTAGATGGTATAGAGCTGGTCCAGTGTTCCACGGCGGGAACGAAAACCACACTGCTCCTCCTGAAGCCGGGGTTCGACTATCGGCCGGACTCTCCTCTCCAATACCCTGGCATAGGCCTTACCAGGGAGGCTGAGGAGTGTGATCCCCCTGTAGTTGGAACACACCCTCCGGTCACCCTTCTTATGTAGGGGGACCACCACTCCAGTCTGCAAATCCAAAGGCACTGTCCCCGTCCGCCACGCAATGTTGAAGAGGCGTGTCAACCATGACAGCCCCACAACATCCAAAGACTTGAGGTACTCAGGGCGGATCTCATCCAACCCCGAAGCCCTGCCACCGCGGAGTTTTTTAACCACCTCGGTGACTTCAGCCCGGGTGATGAAAGAGTCCAACCCCGAGTCCCTAGCCTCTGTTTCCATCAGGGAATGCGTGATGGCAGGATTGAGGAGATCCTCGAAGAACTCCTTCCACCACCCCATAATGTCCCCAGTCAAGGTCAGCAGCTCCCCACCCCCACTGTAAACAGTGTTGGCGAAGCACTGCTTCCCCCTCCTGAGGCGCCGGATGGTTTGCCAGAATCGCTTCGGGGCCAACCGGTAGTCCTTCTCCATGGCCTCACCGAACTCCTCCCAGGTCTGAGTTTTTGCCTCTGCCACCGCCCGGGCCGCGGCACGCTTGGCCCCACGGTACCCGTCAGCCGCCTCAGGAGTCCCACAAGCCAACCACAGCCAATAGGACTCCTTCTTCAGCTTGACAGCTTCCCTTACTGTTGGTGTCCACCACCGGGTTCGGGGATTGCCGCCGCGACAGGCACCACAGACCTTACGGCCGCAGCTACAGGCGGCAGCATCGACAATAGATGCGGAAAACATGGTCCACTCGGACTCTATGTCTCCAACATCCCTCGGAATCTGGTCAAAGCTCTCCCGGAGGTGAGAGTTGAATACATCCCTGGCCAAGGGGTCCGCCAGACGTTCCCAGCAGACCCTCACTATGCGCTATGTCAGAAGGCGCAGGGATGTGACATATCCACTGGGGTAAACCCCAACACTAGACGGCTGAGGTGGGGGGCGACAAGCAAACCCACCCCAGCCCACCGCCTCTCCCCGTGGGCCACTCCAGAGTAGAAGAGAGTCCAGCCCCTCTCGAGGAGATGGGTTCCAGAGCCCACGTTGTGCGTGGAGGCGAGCCCGACTATTTCTAGTCGATATCTCTCGACCTCCCGCACAAGCTCAGGCTCCTGACCCCCCAGTGAGGTGACCTTCCACGTCTCTAGCGCCAGCCTAAGTATCCGGGGATCGGGCCGCAGAGGTCTCCACCTTCGTCCGCCGGACAATCCTCTTTGCACCGGTCCCTCACGGTTCCCTCTGAGGTGGTGGGCCCACTGGGGGATGGTCTCGTGTCTCAATTCAATTCAGTTTTATTTATATAGCGCCAATTCACAACACATGTTGTCTCAAGGCACTTCACAACAGTCAGGTACATACATTCCAATTAATCCTAACCATTGAACAGTGCAGTCGAAGTAAGCTTTTTATTCAAATTGGATAAAAAGTTTTTCTATCTAAGGAAACCCAGCAGATTGCATCCAGTCAGTGACTTGCAGCATTCCCTCCTCCTGGATGAGCATGTAGAGGCAGTGGACAATGACTGGCGTTGACTTTGCAGCAATCCCTCATACTGAGCATGCATGTAGCGACAGCGGAGAAGAAAAACTCCCTTTAAACAGGAAGAAACCTCCAGCAGAACCAGGCTCAGTGTGAGCGGCCATCTGCCACGACCGACTGGGGGTTTGAGAGAACAGAGCAGAGACACAAAAAGAACACAGAAGCACTGATCCAGGAGTCCTTTCTATGGGAAGGAAAAGTAAATGTTGATGGATGTAGCTCCTTTAGTCATTTCACCTAGAAAGAAAGAACAGATAAACTCTGAGCCAGTTTTCAAGGTTAGAGTCTGAAAGAGAAGAGAGCACATAGAGTTTGTTACAGTTAAGCTCAGTCAATCGCCATGTCTGGGAGAGAGAAAGGGTTAAACACTAAAAGACAGGGCTATGTGGATCATTGGTAGAGGGTGAGCATTAAGTTGTTGCCAGCAGAAGCTCGGACGATTCCCCTCTCCAGAAAGATGTCATAGGTAGACACAGAGCCAGGCCAGGTGTAACTTCTAGGAAGAGAATAGAGAGAACAAGGTTAAAAGCTGAAATAACAGCAAATAATGCAAAATTGGAGAGTAGTGTGAGAATGTAGCGAAGAGGGTGAAAGTGGTCGTTATGTCCTCCAGCAGCCTAAGCCTATAGCAGCATAACTACACAGATAGTTTCAGTTCAGATTATTTAGTTAAAAGGCGCTTATTTACAACAATTTCATCTCAAGGAACCCCACAAAGGGTCCCACTGATGGTCATTGTTATACTAAAAACCACAAGGATTGGGATACCTCTCTCTGTCAGACTGATTATAACCATTGGAAAAGAGAAGGGGTCATACAGGTAGCAGAAATGGAGGGTGTGTTTGCACCTCAACCATAACTGATCCGGTCTCTCGTTCAGGCTAGGCCCGGCCAGGTCCCACGAGGAGCAACCCAGCCACCAGTCGCTCTCCGACGAGTCCCGACCCCAGGCCTGGTTCCAGGGTGGGACCCCGGCTCCGCCGTACCGGGCGACGTCACTTGCCTCGATTTTGTAGTCGTCATGAGGGATTCTTGAACCGCTATTTGTCTGATCCGTCACCTAGAGCCTGTCTGCCAAGGGAGACCCTACCAGGGGCATTTAAGCCCCATACAACATAGCCTCTAGGATCATTCAAGCACTCAAACCCCTCCACCACGTTAAGGTGGCGGTTCAAGGAGGGGGTTCATTAATTGTGGAAAATGATTATATGGTACCCCAAATTTTTTGCAAATCAAAATCTGCAAAGCATGGCAAAATGTGTTTTTTTTTTGTTTGTTTTTTTTTTTAGACACTTTTAATTTGACACCACTACATAAAATCCAGTGTAACCAATTGTCTTCAGATGTTACCTAATTACTAAATAATTTGTTTTCCTGTGGCAAACAGGAAGCCATTTCTGGAAGGAAATTATAAGAATTTCTGTCTGCAGTTTGCCATAAGCCATACAGGGACAAAGAAGATGTTTAGGTCAAAATTAAACTTACATGCAAAATGCTTTCTGTGACATTTTACTTGAATTATCTAATTTCCCCTTGGGGCTAATAAAGACATAAAACTAGCACACTATGCTCTAAGTGAAATATGTTGGCCACAGGATCACAATGTTAGAAAATTTTTTTCAGCAGGGAGAGGCAAACTGCTCAGAGATGATGAGAAGATGAATGGGCAATCCAAGAAGAAACACATCTGTTAGAGGCGGCAAAAAACTCGAGACTGGTGTGGAGGTTCACCTTCCAGCAGGAGAATGACCCTAAACGTACAGCCAGAACTAGTTGACACATACCAAAAGGTGTTAGACAGAATATTGACTCAGGAGGGCTGAATACAAATGCCCTGTTTCAGGTTTTGATTTATGGAAAGTTTGCAAACTGAGTATTATGCAAACAACTTTACACCTATGCACTGTTTGGTGTTGGCCTTTCAGATAGCAGCCTCTTAAAATACAAAATGTGAAAAAGGTTCAAGGGGTGTGAATAGTTTATCAAGGGACTTAGTTTTTCTTTAAGGGCTTTGTTTTACTTGGGAATCATAGTGATAAAATTGTGATCAAGATTATATTATAAAAACTCAAATAATGTTTTTGACATATTACCCACCCCGAGTTTAACTCTATGCAGTTTACTTTAAAGTGTCAACTTATTTGACAGATGGTAGGAGCTGGCTACAGAGTTTTGCAAGCTAGACTGCACCGTGTGATCAGCGGTAAAACGTCCAGAATTGTTCAGCAGCGTTTTGCTGTTAATCTGCCAGTGGACAACAGAATTTAATTCAAAGCAGTTTCCATGTTTAATTAACAAGATACAATACTACAGATTGTTTTTAAGGTCCTTAAAGTTTGTAACTTAATTTATTCATGCATGTGCATCATGTAAAGAGACCTTATAAATGGCTTGACGCGATCACAAGTGACTTCATAAATGAAAGTTGTAAAACTAAAAGATCTACATAAGCTAAGATCACAATAACATGTGTGTTATTCTACAGGTCCCAGGACTTCTGCTGTGAAGCTTGTGGCTGTTCAATGTGTTCTGCCCTTCTACCTCTGACCTCCAACAGCAACCCCAGTGCTGAAGATTGCAAGGCCAAAGAACTAGCTCAGCAAATCAAGTTTAAGGTACAAACACCATTCGTAACATAAATGCATACTTGTTTTACAGTTCATTCAACCACTGTGGGAGATGAAGTCATAAGGGAAATGTCAGATCCTGTTACCTCGTCCCTTATTGTGGTTTCACAGGTCAAAACTGGTTCATTTCATTTGTATTTGAGCTTTCAATAAACTGTTCAAATGATCAGGAATTTATTTATCAATGCTGTGTGGAGAGTCAGACCAGCTTCTTCTAGAAATTGATTAATTTTATGAGAACTGCTAGTTACAAGTTTTACGTCACATTGAACAGGTGCACAGACTGTACAAGCTAAGCGTTTTTGTTAGCTTTTTTGTTTAAAAAAAACAAAAAACATTACAACTTCAGCCTGCAGTCTCCGTACTAGCCAAACAAGAGGAAATGTTCAATAATGTCTAATAAATAAAATAGTAAAACAGAAGAGATATTCCTACAAAAAAAAATTTCTGTTAGTGTTTTATTAGTTTGTTCTTTCTTAACACATAACCTGTCTAGAAATTTGAAACTGGAAGGGATTACTACATGCTATATGGAAGGGATTAACATGCTATATGTGCTCAATGGCAGGTTCTGGCTACAGGGAACTCTAAGTTTTCTACCAAGTTGATACATTTCCTTAAACATTGAGATTAAATGGTAAATGGGCTGAACTTATATAGCGCTTTTCCAGTCATCCAGACCACTCAAAGCGCTTTACACTAGAGCCACATTCACCCAATCGCACTCACTAACGCTCACACATTCATACACCGATAACGCAGATCGGTAGGCAACTTGAGGTTAAGTGCCTTGCCCAGGGGCACATTGACATATGGCAGGAGGAAGCTGAAATCGAACCCACAACCTTCTGATTGCAAGACAACTACTCTTTCTACTGAGCCTCAAGATTAGTGTGATTAGTGGGCCTTAATTCTCAAGTACATACAGATACATCACTTACATACTTGCATCATAATATTAGCACTTAAGGATTGCTACTTATCAGTATTGTTGTGAATGTTGTCCTAATAATAAAACTGTGATTTGTTTATTCAACCATCAGTTGTTGAACACACAAGACAGATGAATAAGGATTGGTAACTTACATAGCAAGGTCATGTGACCAAGCAATTGTAATTGTGTTTTCAGTCATGATAAATATCTAAACACACTGTGTAGATGACTGCAGTTGCTTTGTATTTGTACAGGCAGAGTCCAGTATAGTAACACAGGCTGGTACAAGCAGAGATAAAGCTTTAACAGTCACCCAGGGCGATGATGCCACTTTTGCTGAGCAACAAACTGATGAAAGGCCACAGGCTGAACAGGTAGGTGGCACACTGCCATATAGGATCACACTGAGAGGCACACAGCTATACTTTTTTCAGTCTTTATTTGTGAAAGATCACTGTAGAGCAGTTTTCTTTTTAAACACATAAATCGGGTTCAGGTCATATTTGACCCGTTTTAACATTTGACAGCACAGAAAATACCTTAAACAACATTTTTTAGTCTGAAATTTTTGTTTTCATTATGTTTTTTTATCATATTATAGAACAAATGTTGATTGACAATCAATTTAATTCAATTCAATTCAGTTTTATTTATATAGCACCAATTCACAACACATGTCATCCCAAGGCACTTCACAAAGGGTTGAGAATGGTGTAGGGTTGTTGGGGAGGTTAGATTAAACTACTGACTTTTAGAGTTTGGCCATTTTAGAATGGGCTATGTGTAGGGGTACTAAGTAAAATAATACACTGATAAAGTTTGTCCATGTAGAGCCCACTGGTGGCCATTGTTATACTAAAAACCACAAGGATTGGGGGTACCTCTCTCTGTCAGACTGATTATAATCATTGGAAAAGAGAAGGGGTTGCACAGGTAGCAGAACTTGAGGGTGTTTTTGCACCTTAACCATAACTGAGCCAGTTTAGGCTAAACCTGACTCCCCCTTACTACATCCAACAGGGAGGGAGGAAGGTAGAGGTAAAAATAATTGAAGAGTGTTGTTTCTTGTTGCAATCCTGTCAAAGCTCCCATTATACCTGTAGCTGGTATACCTTTTCCTACCACACATTTTCCTACCACTCAACTTTCTCGGAATATGCTTGGATATAGCACTCATTGGCAACCCCAGAAGTTTTTCACAGGATTGAAAATTTTTAACAAATAGAAATCCAGTGACTTTGAAAAATGCTGGGATGTTATACTATTACTATATAACAGGACCTACAACGAAAAAACATCATAGACCATTTGTCTCAAATTTATATTTCAGACTGACTAGAAACGAGCATTTAAAGTTGCACAGTCTACATGTAGAAACCCTTTACATCAAAAAATTCCAGAAGAGTCTCTCTGACGGGCCCAGATATTTATTTCTCCTTCTCAGAAGATACCCCGATAATCCTTCCATCTCCAGAACACTTTCCAGCACCTTGAAAACTACAAACTAAACAGAAATGGATGATCATACAGTGTTTGATAAACTAGGTTCTAAACATAACTGAGTGCATTAACTGTAAAGGTGATTTCTAAGATTAATGACCAGTTTACTATGGTGGTGATCGCAGTGCATGCACTGGTTAAATGCCTGTAGGACCTCCAAGTCGATAATCAGACCAGATGATGCTTTATGGTTTCTTTAATAAGCAGATTCAGGTATACAAGTACAAGTGTTTGTGGTTCTACAAAACAGAATACACAAATAAAATGCAAATTACAACTCATTGTAATCATAAGTTCATATCGGTAGATTAAATAGAATATTATGGGATGACTCCAGAGCACAAAAGATTGGTCATTTTCCATACATCTGTATTTTATCAGCATCCCTGCTTAATCTCCCTCCATGCATGAAAAATATCACAGAAATAACAAACATGGAAGGGATTAGATGGTATGGGAAAAACTGGAAGACCTTGTTTTTCAATTCTCACCATATCCTTACCATACCATTATGTCTCTAATACTGGCAGGTGCATACAGGTTCTAAAGGTGAGGCTGATTCTAGCCTGTTGAACACTGAGATAGGAAGACCAACATTTTTTACCACCCTAAACTGGAAATTCTCTGTATTATATCATGGGTCCTCAGTGCACAGTGTAAAATCATCCAGATATTAATCTCATGTAGGCTACATATACTTTATAAATTGGTCTGTAGTTCAAGATTCTATATAGATAATTATTGTAATGGAATTCTTAGCCTGGGTCTAAATGTACTCAGACCATAATATGGAGACATTAAATCAGAACATTTATATAATGGCTAAAATACAGTTCAGACCAAAGGTTTGGACACACCTTCTCATTCAAAGAGTTTTCTTTATTTTCATGACTATGAATATTGTAGCTTCACACTGAAGGCATCAAAACTATGAATTAACACATGTGGAATTATATACTGAACAAAACAGTGTGAAACAACTGAAAATATGTCTTATATTCTAGGTTCTTCAAAGTAGCCACCTTTTGCTTTGATTACTGCTCCGCACACTCTTGGCATTCTGTTGATGAGCTTCAAGAGGTAGTCACCTGAAATGGTTTTCTAACAGTCTTGAAGGAGTTCCCAGAGATGCTTAGCACTTGTTGGCCCTTTTGCCTTCACTCTGTGGTCCAGCTCACCCCAAAACATCTCGATTGGTTTAGGTCCGGTGACTGCGGAGGCCAGGTCATTTGCCGCAGCACCCCATCACTCTCCTTCTTGGTCTAATAGCCCTTACACAACCTGGAGGTGTGTTTGGGGTCATTGTCCTGTTGAAAAATAAATGATGGTCCAACTAAACGCAGACCGGATGGAATAGCATGCCGCTGCAAGATGCTGTGGTACCCATGCTGGTTCAGTATGCCTTCAATTTTGAATAAATCCCCAACAGTGTCACCAGCAAAGCACCCCCACACCATCACACCTCCTCCTCAATGCTTCACGGTGGGAACCAGGCATGTAGAGTCCATCTGTTCACCTCTTCTGCGTCGCACAAAGACACGGTGGTTGGAACCAAAGATCTCAAACTTGGACTCATCAGACGAAAGCACAGATTTCCACTGGTCTATTGTCCATTCCTTGTGTTCTTTAGCCCAAACAAGTCTCTTCTGCTTGTTGCCTGTACTCAGCAGTGGTTTCCTAGCAGCTATTTTACCATGAAGGCCTGATTCACACAGTCTCCTCTTAACAGTTGTTCTAGAGATGTGTCTGCCGCTAGAACTCTGTGTGGCATTGACCTGTTCTCTAATCTGAGCTGCTGTTAACCTGCGATTTCTGAGGCTGGTGACTTGGATGAACTTATCGTCTGCAGCAGAGGTGAATCTTGGTCTTCCTTTCCTGGGGCGGTCCTCGTGTGAGCCAGTTTCTTCGTAGCACTTGATGGTTTTTGCGACTGCACTTTGGGACACTTTCAAAGTTTTCCTAATTGTTCGGACTGACTGACCTTCATTTCTTAAAGTAATGATGGCCACTCGTTTTTCTTTACTTAGCTGCTTTTTTCTTGCCATACAAATTCTAACAGTATATTCAGTAGGACTATCAGCTGTGTACTGTATCCACCTCCTGCACAACACAACTGATGGTCCCAACCCAATTTATAAGGCTTGAAATCCCACTTATTAAACCTGACAGGGCACACCTGTGAAGTGAAAACCATTTCAGGTGACTACCTCTTGAAGCTCATCAACAGAATGCCAAGAGTGTGCAGAGCAGTAATCAAAGCAAAAGGTGGCTACTTTGAAGAACCTAGAATATCGTTCATCGTTTAGGGACAGTGAGTTCAGTACCATAGGTGAGGGTTAGAATGAAGCTCTGTAGGACTTTAAACTAATCAGCATATCTGTTTGATAAATGTGTTTTATTGGATAAATATTTCATATTTATGTTTTTTACAGGCTTTTTATCACTAGTGTTTACTTTTAGTGGCAAAGAGCAAGTGGTCCATACAAAAAGAGAAACTAATATTCCAACTTCCAACTGTGATAAAAGACAGTAAGTCCGACAACCTAGTCGTTGTATAAATGCTCGACAAGGTGCTCGCATCACTGGCATGACTGACCTTTAGCACATTCTGAAGGCATGTTAGGAAGACTAGAAAAGATAAAAGTATCTGATTGAATAACATATTTCTTCTAATTTTGTCTGAAGGATTTTCTCAACAATGTCCTTCTCCACAGGCAGAAGCATCTTCAGCACCAGGTGCAGAGGACCCTCAGAGCCCCGATGACAGCAGCCCCATTCGTCCGCTCAGTCCTAGACAACGTCGAGCTCAGCAGCACAGCCGACAGGTCCCAAGAGCTGGCAGAGAGCCAGTAGCTAGCAGAGCTATGTTTGCCCCAGCACCTCACCATAATGAGAGCCATGCAGGCTCTGCAGTCCTCATCGTTGTTCTCACCCTCGCTTTGGCTGCGCTCATCTTCCGCAGAATCTACTTGGCTAATGAATACAAGTTTAACTATGATTTGTGATGTTTCCCTTTGCTGCTATAGTCTCAACAGACTCTACTTTGACCAGAACTGTGTGGAAACAGAACTGAAGCAGTAGCTGACACTGATGTTTAGGGCTTTTCCACTGAAATGGTTCCAGGACTAAGCCAGGCTGGTGCTAGACCTGTTTCTAAACTGGTTCTATATCTAAATTAAAAATGTAGCTAAAACTACTGGTTATTTACAGCCAGAGAGCCAACACAGAGCCTCATCATGACGTCACATAGAAAGTGTCTTCCAATACTATCTTCCCTCTGGTATATTGTGTTTCAGCAGAGGAAGACAGTACCAGGAGACAGTTTTTCTTATTGTCTCTTACAGATGTCTTAGTTCTGTTTTAAACAGACTTGATATTTGGGAGATGCTCTACAATGCACACCCAGCTGTAAAAATCAGCTGCATTTAAACTGCCAGCTGGAGATGTTAACAAAGGTGGCAGCAGAGTGGCAAAGAGTGATTGTGAATGAAGCTCAAAGCAGTGCACATACAAGCAGCTCAAATACTACAATGAATCCATCATTTGAGTTGGCTGGTGGCCTTCATGAACCTGTCACAAACCTCTGATGAAAATGGTTATTTTCCAGGGTCCAGCATAAAGCACCATTCTACTTGTTGGTTTTAGCCCCTTTAGAAGTAATAACAGAAATCTTCAGTTGTTTAGTACTGGAACCAGTTTGCTGGAAAAACCCTTTGTGGTCTCCCACCTGAGAAGCCTCCCCCTCCAAGGAGGCACTCTCATTCCTGCAGAGGATGTCTTTAATTCATTTTGCATTTTTAAGAACAGGAAGCTTTTTTCATGTATACAGCTCATGCCACACACATGTAACCCTTACCCCATGTAATTGTTGAATATCCAATGGCTGTACCTATTCTATTAATCAAAACTGTAATTGGTAAGTTAGCAACATGGGCAAATGTGATATGTTTCTCTTAGACTAATTTAATCATAAAATGATCTACATGAAGTGCATGAACCATAAGGATTTACTGTGTTCTAAATTTCTGTGAAACAGGAATCTGATTACATGATGTGGGGCCAAGAATCAGGGGAAAGTCTTAGTTTTGAATTTGTAAACTTTCGCACGCTTATGTTTTTTTCTTTTTTAAAGATGGAAGAGAGCAGATAGCAGGAGTATTAAGTAATCTGTCATCTACCGCAGACAAAATAACCATTTCTTTTTACCTTGATGTATATGTGTGTGTGTGTGTGTGATTGCTTTGAAATCAAAAGCAGCAGATTTTTAATTTTGTGCATTTAGACTGAATTGAAACTCTCCATTTACTCTAAAGAAATTTTTTAAGTCAGTCGTGTTCATTCATACATGCAAATCGCTGCACTGTGATCATTGTAATATATTCAGAACTTAAAGCAGGACTATTAGTACTTGTACGTGACTGCTAGTGCTTGTAAGAACCTCAAGATGATAATTTATTTGCCAAAGAATCACCATCAAGAAGATTTTCATCTTGTAAGTGAATGTTCACCAATGATTTGATGAGTGTGTTTGCGAAAAATGTTGTTAACCAGTGAAATAAACCTGATAATAAAAAGAAGCCTGTTCTTATTTAGAAACAAATCTGGGAAAGAAAATGGAGAGAAAAACCTATAAGTAATTTTGTGAAGTTCTGTTTGTGTGTAAGAACCAGAACTGGAGTGTGAATTTTGAACCTGGTCTTTACACCTCTGTCTGATTGGATACAGCTCTGTCACAAGTTGAAATGGTTACAGTTTCCCGATACACGCAGACATAATGTTGCTTCACCCTTTCAGTATATGATCATGTTATGTATTCGTACTTGTCGTCTTCCACTTTATCCGGGACCGGCAGCAGACTCAGCTGAGACACCCAGACGTCCCTCTCCTCAGACACCTCCCCTGTATGGAGGACCGATCCTGACAAAATTAAAAATAAAAGCAGAAATATATATATTTTGTTTTTCCTTTCCTTAGACATGCATTTTCTTCAAGAAATGTATATATTTTCCTTTTCCTTACACATGCGTTTTCATCAAGAAATGTAAATATTTTTCTTTTCCTTACACATGCCTTTGTTCTTTTTACATTTCCTCGTCTCTCTTTTTCCTTTACTGTATGCATTTCTGCTTCATTATGCAAATGAGGAGGGCTGCCTTCTTCTCTCCAGCTCCTCTACTATTGGTCAATAAACAGGAAGAAGGAGGATCCGTGTGCGGGCCGAGGGTGTGTCCCAATTCAGGGGCTGGATCCTTCCAAGTCCCTACTTGCGGGCCGATTACGTCACAGCGCCGGGCGGAAGGTCTGTCAAATGTTGCCGACAAATGTGTCCTTTTGCCCAATTTGAAGGATGACTTGTGAGTATCCTTCACGGTCCATCTTTTCCCATGATTCATTGCGGGTCGAAGCGGTTTGGTCAAACAGGGGCACCCATGGCGGACCACAGTGGCAAAAGCTGTGAGTAAATTGTGAAAAATTACACTTTCTGTGACACAAATGAACGTTTACAATGTTTCTAGCGCGGGAATATAACTGTAGACGTGAAAAATCTGCTAGATTTATCAAGACATCGCTTAATTTCAAACATGCTCCGACGTGTTCTGAGTTTTCCGTTCCCACCGTAGTAACTGCCGGTTTGCCTCGCCAGTCCTACCGGCGGTGGGGCGAGCTAGACCCGGTAGAGATCTGACCGGACTATCGGCACTGAGCTCCTGCTGCCAGTCATCACAGTGAACGTTAAACACAAGTGATTTCTAACACTTTGTGTTAGTATTATTTTAATGTATTGTGTAATTTGTTCATGTAAGGCGATTTGATATTGCAGGTGATATTAAAGTTAACCTGAATAAATGGACAATTTCATGTAATACTACCGTATCGCTGGAAAGTGTGATTAAGAATGAATAAGCTTTTAACTATTCATTTTTGATGAAGAAATGTGCTATATGTGTTTTTAAAAGTGTATTTATAATTCAGCTAGCATTATAATTCGTGATTCCAGGTACAACTGAAGAGAAATACACTTTCAAATGCAAGCAAATCTCAGTAAAGAAGTGAAAAGTTTGAAAGAGCTTGTTTTAGGCATTTGAGTAGAAATATTTTAATATGTGCTGCAAATTAAGACAAATGTAAAATTAAAAAAGACTTGTTTTACACTGATATTAAGCAAGATGGTTTTTTGTTTTTATTGTTTAGGGACAAAGGAGCAGACGGGCCAGTTTATCAAACTCAGGGGTGAGAATGACCACCTTTTTACTGGAGCTAAAAACTCAGCCACCGTGGCTTGGAGGTACAATAACAACATTCTTTGCAGTCAGTTTCTGTCCAGTTTCAAAAACTCCTATCTTTCTAACTTTCATAAATATCCATCCAGTGATTAACATACTTCTTTTGGTTTTCCCTCTTTCCTTTTGCTTGTTTAGGACAATTCTGGAGAAGATGGGCCAACAGGGGAAGGGCACCCCCTTGCAGGCCCAAAAACAAACGTGGGACAATATGAAAAAGAAATATAAAGTATGTTCAGAAGTTCTCATGTCATACACAATTAAAAAATATTTCTAAAAGTCTTTGGTTTCTCTGTTTAGTCAACTCTTTTTTTCTTCCTTCTAACTTTAGGATTGCAAGTATCCAGGGTCAGGAGAGGGAGTCAGTGAAAAGCCCACTGCTGCTACTTGGCCCTGGTTTGTCCTTATGGATGAGGTGTAGGGACAGAGGCCTTCCACAACACCTCCTGTCCTAATTGCCTCCATGCCTGAGGACACTCCAGGGCCAAGCTGAGCAGTGGGCAACCAGACGGAGAAGGAAGACAGTGAGCCAGCAGGAAGGGGTCAGAAAAGAAAGAGGGCCAGAGATGATGGATTTGATGATTGATTAGTCCCAGACCAATCAATAGCTACAACTCTTTTGAATATTTAATCCTTACTTTTCCTCATCCAAATTGCAAAGCACTAAAACCTCTTCTGTTTGTTGTTTTGTACCATCCACCAGGCCCTTACTCAATTTTTGGATCAGTTTTCAGACATTTTATCTGATTTAGTGTTAAATACAGATAAAGTTATTATAGTGGGGGATTTTAACATTCATGTTGACGCTGAAAGTTATAGCCTAAATATAGCGTTTAATGCTATCTTAGACTCAATTGGCTTTGCTCAAAACATTAACAAACCTACTCACCTTTGTCTTCATTCTCTGGACCTTGTGCTGACATATGGCATTGAGTGTAAAGACATAACAATATTGTCTCATAACCCTGTCCTGTCTGACCATTTCTTAATAACCTTTGAGTTTAATTTAACCGAGTACTCCACACCTGAGAGAAAATTTCATTATAGTAGATCATTATCAGGCGATGCTGTAATAACCTTTAAATAATCTGTTCCACTTTTAATTTCCTCATTATCACTGAAAAGCACAATGGAGGGCAATAATTCTGTTTCTGCCCCTTCACAAATTGATTCTTTTGTTCATAGTGTTTCTTCATCATTGCGTGATGCATTAGACAATGCAGCCCCCTTTAAAAAGAAGGTAATCATTAATAGGAGGCTAGCTCCTTGGTTTAATTCAGAGCTGCGTACTTTAAAGCGCAATGTTAGAAAATTGGAGATAAAATGGCACTCTACACATCTAGAGGATTTCTACTTTATCTGGAAAAATAGCCTACTGTTGTATAAAAAGACACTTTGCCAAGCCAGAACAGCTTATTTCTCATCATTAATAGAAGAGAACAAGAATAATCCTAGGTTTCTCTTTAGTACAGTTGCTAAACTTACACAGAGTCATAGCTCTATTGAGCCATCCATTCCCTTAGCTCTTAGCAGCCATGACTTTATGGGATTCTTCTTAAATAAAATTGATTCTATTAAAAAGAAAATCTTTGACATACAGGTCCTTCTCAAAATATTAGCATATTGTGATAAAGTTCATTATTTTCCATAATGTCATGATGAAAATTTAACATTCATATATTTTAGATTCATGGCACACTAACTGAAATATTTCAGGTCTTTTATTGTCTTAATACGAATGATTTTGGCATACAGCTCATAAAAACCCAAAATTCCTATCTCACAAAATTAGCATATCATTAAAAGGATCTCTAAACGAGCTATGAACCTAATCATCTGAATCAACGAGTTAACTCTAAACACCTGCAAAAGATTCCTGAGGCCTTTAAAACTCCCAGCCTGGTTCATCATTCAAAACCCCAATCATGAGTAAGACTGCCGACCTGACTGCTGTCCAGAAGGCCACTATTGACACCCTCAAGCAAGAGGGTAAGACACAGAAAGAAATTTCTGAACGAATAGGCTGTTCCCAAAGTGCTGTATCAAGGCACCTCAGTGGGAAGTCTGTGGGAAGGAAAGCGTGTGTCAGAAAACGCTGCACAACGAGAAGAGGTGACCGGAACCTGAGGAAGATTGTGGAGAAGGGCCGATTCCAGACCTTGGGGGACCTGCGGAAGCAGTGGACTGAGTCTGGAGTAGAAACATCCAGAGCCACCGTGCACAGGTGTGTGCAGGAAATGGGCTAAGGGTGCCGCATTCCCCGGGTCAAGCCACTTTTGAACCAGAAACAGCGGCAGAAGCGCCTGACCGGGGCTACAGAGAAGCAGCACTGGACTGTTGCTCAGTGGTCCAAAGTACTTTTTTCAGATGAAAGCAAATTCTACATGTCATTCGGAAATCAAGGTGCCAGAATCTGGAGGAAGACTGGGGAGAAGGAAATGCCAGAAGTCCAGTGTCAAGTACCCACAGTCAGTGATGGTCTGGGGTGCCGTGTCAGCTGCTGGTGTTGGTCCACTGTGTTTTATCAAGGGCAGGGTCAATGCAGCTAGCTATCAGGAGATTTTGGAGCACTTCATGCTTCCATCTGCTGAAAAGCTTTATGGAGATGAAGATTTCATTTTTCAGCACGACCTGGCACCTGCTCACAGTGCCAAAACCACTGGTAAATAGTTTACTGACCATGGTATCACTGTGCTCAATTGGCCCGCCAACTCTCCTGACCTGAACCCCATAGAGAATCTGCGGGATATTGTGAAGAGAACGTTGAGAGACTCAAGACCCAACACTCTGGATGAGCTAAAGGCCGCTATCGAAGCATCCTGGGCCTCCATAAGACCTCAGTAGTGCCACAGGCTGATTGCCTCCATGCCACGCCGCATTGAAGCAGTCATTTCTGCAAAAGGATTCCCGACCAAGTATTGAGTGCATAACTGTACATGATTATTTGAAGGTTGACGTTTTTTGTATTAAAAACACTTTTTTTTTATTGGTCGGATGAAATATGCTAACATTTACACAGCAATGACCTGTTTGAAGAGTTTCAGTCAGGTTTCAGAGCTCATCATAGCACTGAAACAGTTCTGCTGCAGCTCTGCATTTGATACAGTCGACCATAATATTCTCTTAAAAAGGCTGGAATATGCTGTATGGATCAGGGGAACAGCGCTAGGCTGGTTTAAATCTTATCTGTCTGACAGATTCCAGTTTGTTCATGTAAATGATAAATCATCTTTAAACTCCAGGGTTAATTGTGGAGTACCACAGGGTTCAGTACGTGGGCCAATTCTCTTTACTATATATATGCTTCCAATAGGTCAAATTATCAAGCAGCATGGGATAAATTTTCACTGTTACGCTGATGATACTCAGCTTTACTTATCCATAAATCCTGATGAGCCCAACCAGTTAGATAGACTACAAGCATGTCTTGAAGATATAAAAACTTGGATGACTTTAAATTTTTTGCTTCTAAATTCAGACAAGACAGAAGTTGTCGTCTTTGGAACGGAGTTTTAAAAAAAGAAATTGCTTAGTCAATCACTTAACCTGGATGGCATTAAATTGACCTCCGGTAATAAAGTAAAAAACCTTGGTGTTATTTTTGACCAGGACATGTCATTTAAATCCTATATTAAACAGGTTTCTAGGATTTCCTTCTTTCACCTCCGAAACATGGCCAAAATCAGAAATATCCTATCCAGGAGTGACGCTGAGAAACTTGTCCATGCATTTGTTACTTCAAGGCTGGACTATTGTAATTCGTTACTATCAAGATGTCCACAAAATGCAGTTAAAAGCCTTCAGCTGAGTCAAAATGCTGCACCAAGAGTTCTGATGAAAATTAAAAATATATATCCTATTTTAACTTCTCTTCATTGGCTCCCTGTTAAATCCAGAATAGAATTTAAAATTCTCCTCCTCACATATAAAGCTCTTAATGATCTAGTTCCATCATATATCAGAGATCTGATCGTTCCATATTCCTAACAGAGTACTTTGTTCTCAGACTGCAGGTTTACTGGTGGTTCCTAGAGTCTCTAGAAGTAGAATGGGAAGCAGATCCTTTAGTTATCAGGCTCCTCTCCTGTGGAACCAGCTCCCAGCTTTAGTCTGTGAGGCAGACACCCTGTCTACTTTTAAGGCTAGGCTTAAAACTTTCCTCTTTGATAAAGCTTATAGGGAGCCTTCCTCCCTCCCTGTTGGTTGGAGCAAGTGGGAGTCAGGTTTAGCCTAATGGTTGAGGTGCAAACACAACCTCCATTTCTGCTACCTGTGTGACCCCTTCACTTTTCCAATGGTTATAATCAGTCTAACTAAGAGAGGTATCCCAATCCTTGTGGTTTTTAGTATAACAATGACCTGAAATCTGAACTGAAACTATCTGTGTAGTTATGCTGCTATAGGCTTAGGCTGCTAGAGGACATAACGACCACTTTCACCCTCTTCGCTACATTCTCACACTACTCTCCAATTTTGCATTATTTGCTGTTATTTCAGCTTTTAACCTTGTTCTCTCTATTCTCTTCCTAGAAGCTACACCTGGCCTGGCTCTGTGTCTACCTATGACATCTTTCTGGAGAGGGGAATCGTCCGAGCTTCTGCTGGCAACAACTTAATGCTCACCCTCTACCAATGATCCACATAGCCCTGTCTTTTAGTGTTTAACCCTTTCTCTCTCCCAGACATGGCGATTGACTGAGCTTAACTGTAACAAACTCTATGTGCTCTCTTCTCTTTCAGACTCTAACCTTGAAAACTGGCTCAGAGTTTATCTGTTCTTTCTTTCTAGGTGAAACGACTAAAGGAGTTACATCCATTAACCTTTACTTTTCCTTCCCATAGAAAGTACTCCTGGATCAGTGCTTCTGTGTTCTTTTTGTGTCTCTGCTCTGTTCTCTCAAACCCCCAGTTGGTTGTGGCAGATGGCCGCTCACACTGAGCCTGGTTCTGCTGAAGGTTTCTTCCTGTTAAAAGGGAGTTTTTCCTCTCCACTGTCACTACATGCATGCTCAGTATGAGGGATTGCTGCAAAGTCAACGCCAGTGACTGTCCACTGTCTCTACATGCTCATCCGGGAGGAGGGAATGCTGCAAGTCACTGACTGGATGCAATCAGCTGGGTTTCCTTAGATAGAAAAACTTTTTATCCAATTTGAATAAAAAGCTAACTCCAACTGCACTGTTCAATTGTTAGTATTAATTGGAATGTATGTACCTGACTGTTGTGAAGTGCCTTGAGACAACATGTGTTGTGAATTGGCGCTATATAAATAAACTGAATTGAATTGAATGGATTTGATCAGGGAGGACATGAGGGCACAGAGAATGGACAGACCATTTCCATCTTAGAAAGAATGGTAGCAAAATAAGGTGCTATATAAGAAATAAATGTTTTGTTCAGATAGTTTCTTAAAGGGGGCTGCACGGTGGCGCAGTTGGTAGCACTGTTGCCTTGCAGCAAGAAGGTCCTGGGTTCAATTCCCAACCAGGGGTCTTTCTGCATGGAGTTTGCATGTTCTCCCCGTGCATGCGTGGGTTCTCACCAGGTACTCTGGCTTCCTCCCACAGTCCAAAGACATGCCTGTTAGGTTAATTGGTAGCTCTAAATTGCCCTTAGGTGTATGAATGAGTGTGTGCATGGTTGTTTGTGTGTTGCCCTGCGATGGACTGGCGACCTGTCCAGGGTGTACCCTGCCTCTCGCCCATAGACTGCTGGAGATAGGCACCAGCTACCCCGTGACCCACTATGGAATAAGCGGTAGAAAATGATGACTGACTGAGTTTCTTAAAGGTTTAAGCTGTTCTAATAAATTTCTAAATTGTTTTTGTCACCAATGTATTTTATTTCCATTTGACCTAACAATAGGTCAACTTCACTTAAATGTCTAAAAACAGTTTATTTTGAAAATTACAAATAGCATTTTAAACAGAATGTGGAAAAAAAGAACATTCAAACAGATCAAGATTACAAGACAAAAGGCATAAAATAAAACTATGTACAAGTATTTAGAATGGCGACAGCAGGATCAACCTGAGTGACCGGTTCCTGGAACGCCTCTTCAACAGAACAAAGAGGCAGATGTCTTTCTGAACAGAAAGTCTCTGGCGGTGTGTCTAAATCTCTCGCAAGGTCAGAGACTTGGATGGGATGCTGCAACTGAGACCTGTGGTTTGTTTTTCTGGATGGTGAGCGAAGCATCACACAGGTGGTCTGCAGATGTTTGTGATGCCTCTTTTCGCTGTCCACGTCATCGTCCAAGTTTAAAGGGCTGGCCGGACCACATCACTTAGATATAATCAGGAATATGCAGAATTAGAAGATGGTGCTCACAAAATAGGACAATTAGTTATACCCCTCAAACATTAATCACATCTTTGATATTATACTTGACTGCATACACTAGTCATGTTCTGGTGGTGTGTATATATATATATATATACTGCTGAAAAAAATAAAGGGAAGACTTAAACAACACAATATAACTCCAAGTAAATCACACTTTTGTGAAATCAAACTGTCCACTTAGGAAGCAACACTGATTGACAATCAATTTCACATGTTGTGCAAACAGGGGGAAATTTTTGCCGATTAGCAAGACACACTCAATAAAGTGGTTCTGCAGGTGGGGACCACAGACTACTTCTCAGTACATATGCTTTCTGGCTGATGTTTTGGTCACTTTTGAATGTTGGTGGTGTTTTCACACTCGTGGTAGCATGAGACGGACTCTACAACCCACACAAGTGGCTCAGGTGGTGCAGCTCATCCAGGATGGCACATCAATGCGAGCTGTGGCAAGAAGGTTTGCTGTGTCTGTTAACTAAGCAGTTTCATTTTCAAAGACGACAACTTCTGTCTTGTCTGAATTTAGAAGCAGAAAATGTAAAGTATTCAAGTTTTTATGTCTTCAAGACATGCTTGTAGTCTATCTAACTGGTTGGGCTCATTAGGATTTATGGATAAGTAAAGCTGAGTATCATCAGCGTAACAGTGAAAATTTATCCCATGCTGCCTGATAATTTGACCTATTGGAAGCATATATAGTAAAGAGAATTGGCCCACGTACTGAACCCTGTGGTACTCCACAATTAACCCTGGAGTTTAAAGATGATTTATCATTTACATGAACAAACTGGAATCTGTCAGATAGATAAGATTTAAACCAGCCTAGCGCTGTTCCCCTGATCCATACAGCATATTCCAGCCTTTTTAAGAGAATATTATGGTCAACTGTATCAAATGCAGAGCTGCAGCAGAGCTGTTTCAGTGCTATGATGAGCTCTGAAACCTGACTGACACTCTTCAAACAGGTCATTGCTGTGTAAATGCTCACACATTTGATTAGGAACAATTTTCTCAAGAATTTTAGATAAGAATGGAAGATTGGATATAGGTCTGTAATTTTTCAAGTCATCTCGATCAAGCGAAGGTTTCTTAAGTAAAGGTTTAATTACAGCTAACTTAAAAGCCTGTGGTACATATCCATTTACTAAAGATAGATTAATCATATCTAAAATGGGGCTGGTAATCAGAGGGAACACTTCCTTAAATAATTTAGTTGGGATTGGGTCTAACATACAAGTTGAAGGTTTAGATGAAGCTAATATTTCTGATAACTCAGGAAGCTTCACAGGATCAAAACAGTCCAAACACAAATCAAGTTCTGCAGTTATTTCCAATGTTGTCTCACTTGCTGAGGATGAAGTAATCATCTTCGGGAGAATGTCAAAGATTTTCTTTTTAATAGAATCAATTTTATTTAAGAAGAATCCCATAAAGTCATGGCTACTAGGAGCTAAGGGAATGGATGGCCCAACAGAGCTATGACTCTGTGTAAGTTTAGCAACTGTACTAAAGAGAAACCTAGGATTATTCTTGTTCTCGTCTATTAATGATGAGAAATAAGCTGTTCTGGCTTGGCGAAGTGTCTTTTTATACAACAGTAGGCTATTTTTCCAGATAAAGTAGGAATCCTCTAGGTGTGTAGAGTGCCATTTTCTCTCCAATTTTCTAACATTGTGCTTTAAAGTACGCAGCTCTGAATTAAACCAAGGAGCTAGCCTCCTATTAATGATTACCTTCTTTTTAGAGGGGACTGCATTGTCTAATGCATCACGCAATGATGAAGAAACACTATGAACAAAAGAATCAATTTGTGAAGGGGCAGAAACAGAATTATTGCCCTCCATTGTGCTTTTCAGTGATAATGAGGAAATTAAAAGTGGAACAGATTCTTTAAAGGTTGCTACAGCATCGCCAGATAATGATCTACTATAATAAAATTTTCTCTCAGGTGTGGAGTACTCGGTTAAATTAAACTCAATGGTTATTAAGAAATGGTCAGACAGGACAGGGTTATGAGAGAATATTGTTATGTCTTTACACTCAATGCCATATGTCAGCACAAGGTCCAGAGAATGAAGACAAAGGTGGGTAGGTTTGTTAATGTTTTGAGCAAGGCCAGTTGAGTCTAAGATAGCATTAAAGGCTATATTTAGGCTATCACTTTCAGCGTCAACATGAATGTTAAAATCCCCCACTATAATAACCTTATCTGTATTTAACACTAAATCAGATAAAAGGTCTGAAAACGGATTAAAAATTGACAGTAAGGGCCTGGTGGACGGTACAAAACAACAAACAGAAGTGGTTTTACTGCTTTGCAATTTGGATGAGGAAAAGTAAGGATTAAATATTCAAAAGAGTTGTAGCTATTAATTGGTCTGGGACTAATAAATAAACTGGACTGAAAGATGGTTGCTACTCGTCCTCCTCGCCCAGTATATTGAGGAATGTGGAAATTTAAATAATTAGTAGGAGTTGACTCATTTATAGTAACATAATCCTCTTGCTGCTGCCAGGTTTCTGTGAGGCAAAATAAATCAATCTGATTGTCACAAATCAGGTCACTAACTAGCAAAGTCTTTGAAGAGAGAGATCTTATGTTCAGTAAGCCACCTTTAATTGTTTTATTTTTATTTTTAGTCTGAGTTGTGTTTATTTTTATGAGATTTTCATGATTTCGTCCTTTTAGATTATTTTTTAATCTATTCAATTAAATTTTTAATCTATTCAATTTTGGCCGTGGGCGAGACACAGTCTTAATAGGGTAATGGGTGGGTAGCAGTACAGAAGCTGCAGAGAGGAGTGTTAAACTACGACCCTGCTTCCTGGTCTGAACCCTGAGTTGTCAGAGTTTTGGAGAACTAATAAATTCATCCAGATGCCTAGAAAGAAGAGCTGCTCCATCCAAAGTGGGATGGATGCTGTCTCTCCGGATCAGATCAGGTTTTCCCCAAAATGTTTACCAATTATCAATGTAGCCCACATCCTTTTCTGGACATCACCTAGACAGCCAGCGGTTGAATGACAGCATGCGGCTAAACATGTCGTCACTGGTCAGATCGGGGAGGGGACATTGTTTTGGCAAACTTACACACCAAAGTAACACTAACACTAACCGACTGACGTAACCGGGTATCATTAACGCCAGCGTGAATAACAGTCTTACGCTATTTACGCTTATCCTTAGCCAGTTTCAGGTAGGATTTGATGTTGCCCGTTCTGGCCCTGGCAGACATTTGACTATGGTCGCTGGTGTTTCTAGTGCCAACCAGAGTTGGCTTCTTGGGTGTGTCGCTGAGCGGGAAAATCTGTTAGAAACGCAGATGTGTTGGTGGTGACCTGTGGGCTGGGATCTAGGACTATGCTTTCTACGTACCGTCACCCAGCCGATCTGACTGTGTGGGCTCTGCTGGGGGACTGCTACGGGGAGCTACCCTCGGTGGCTCCATGCTGGCTACAGGGCCTCGGCTATCTGCTGGATTTTCAACAGCGCGGAGCCGGGCCTCCAAAGCTACAAAAATGCTACATTTATTACACGTACCATTATCACTAAAGGAGGCAGAGGAGTAACTGAACATCTGACACAGAGAGCAGGAGAGAGGAGGAGACTCAGAGAGAGAAACAGTAGAATGGGTAGACATGGTGGAGTTAAAGCTAACGCTAAGCTAGTGACCCCTTACCACAACTAGAAAAACCGTGTAAGACATGGAGAGTCCCCAAACGTTAAATGCAGCAACAAAAAGTATGTGTTTTAACGTGCTTATGTATTAGAACAAGTAAGAGATATCACAGTAAAGAGAAATCAGATCAAACGAGAGAGCCTTCACACACCAAACAATCCATCGAGTGCAACAGTGAAAACAGGAAGTGACGAATACGCCTTACCACACTAGGAGCCACCAACAAGCACACTATTTGGGTGCTTTTACTGTATTTTATTTTACAACAATCTCATTTAGAAAATTGGATATTGTTTCTTGGAAACCATCCATTTGAACAACCAAATGCAAAATTGGAGTGTGAGAATGTAGCAAAGTTCTTGAGTTCAAATCAGAGATGATTCCATGCTGTGGGAGCCATTACGCTAAATTCTTGTTTCCCTTTTTCCGTTCAAACACTTGGAACAAACAAAACGAAAATGTCGCGAAGAGAGCAGGCAGTAGTAGATTTGTGTAGCAGAGCATTTAAGTATGAAGGAGTCTGGCCAAGCATAGTTTTATAAATCAAAGTCATCAAATGAATGTATCTCCATACACTCAGAGGAGGCCAGCCAGCTTTGGAGTAGAGCTCACAGTGATGCTTAAGACGTCTGCAGCCTGCTACAAAAAGTATTCAATGACTGAAGACATTTGGCCGAGGCGTTCACATACACAACATCTCCATAATCAAGCAGAGGCAAAAGGTAGCTGAGACCATTTTTTCTCTTGCTCAGCAATAGATTACTAAATCAACTCCATACAAATGATAACAGGCATTTGACAAATTGTCACGCAAATTATTTATATAAATAGAAAATAAAAGTGGTCCCAGAACTGAACCCTGCGGAACTCCTCTTGTGATTTCAAGAAGAGAGAAACAGGACTAATTAAAAACTTTGGGTTCTATTTGACAAATAGCCAGCCACCCATAAGGCAGCTTGATTTAAATGGCTGTGCTGTGCTTTTTTCTGAAACCAGATTGTAAATAAGGTAAAACCGAGTTTGACTTTAAAAACACCCTCAGTTGGTCTGCAACTCATTTTTCAAAAATTTTCATTAGCACACATAATTTGAAGATTGGTCAATAATGTCTAAATGTCATATTCTGTCAGTGTTAGGTTTTGAGTCTCAGTTGCTGTTATTTCAGTTTTTATTTATTTATTAGATTCATCATTCGTTCTTGTATTTAGATTACTTTCTTGGATTCCTCTGTTGGATTGTATTTCCTTATAGACCTGGTTCCTCCCTGTTTATGTTCTTTAATTAGTTTCATTGTTACTCATTTCTGTTCTCTTAGATGTTTTGTTGTTCGCCTGGATTTCCTGCTCACCTGTGTTAATTAGCCACATTCAGTTGTCTTTCTCTCTCACCTGCTATTACCAATTCCCTGCTGATCAGCTCTCAGTGTTTATTGGTCAGTTCTCCACCCTACCTCAGTGTTTATACTGTCATTGTTCTCCACCAGTGCTATCTGTTTACTACCTACTCATGCTTGAATTCTTGCCTGTGTTTCCATGTCTGGATTTGTCTATAAGTCACTAGTTTAATTATTATTAGAAACTCCTCTACTCACCATGCTGCTCCCATACTCTTGTATGCACAATGGTCGAGTAAACATAGAGGGTAACATGACACTAAATAAACCTTGCCCGTTAATCTAATAACTGGTTGTGCACCCCTTTGCAGCAACAACTGCCATCAAGCGTTTATGATAAATGGCAATGAGTCTTTAGCTATTATTTAGCTATACGAGAAGGTTTTCATGCATGAAAGGCCTGTCCAAGGTCAGGCCACAGTGTCTCAATCAGATTTAATTATGGACTTTGATTATGGCCACTCAAAAAAACCTTTATTTTGGTTTTTAGCGAGCCATTCAAATGTAGAATTGCTGGTGTACTTTGGATCTTTATCCAACTACATATAGCCTAACCCAAGTGCACCCAAGTGCAAGGTCACAAACTGATGGCCTTTGATTCTCCTTCAGGATTTTCTGGTAGAAAGCAGTATTCATGATTCCATCAATTACAGCAGATAATCCAGGTCCTTAAGCAGCAAAGCAACCATAGATCATCCTACTACCACCTCCATGTTTGACTGTTGGTCTGATGTGTTTTTTTCTGAAAGGCTTTGTTAGTTTTACATCAGTTAGCAATTTACTTCAGTTCAGTTTTTTATATAGCACCAGTTCACAACAAAATATAATCTCAAAGCAAATTATACAAATAAAAAGGAAATCATCTTGGGGATCATCAAGATCTTTTCAGCAAATTTGAGACTGGTGTTGTGTTCTTTTTGATCGTTTTTTGATTGTTCTTTTGTGGACAGGGGCTCTCTCTGCATTAGAAAAGATTTTTAATCCCTTCCAGACTAAAACTGTTAGTGACTTCGTTTATCATATTTTCTTTAGTTTATTTTGATGGGCACATCATTTGTTGCTTTTTTCAGATCTTTTTGAAATACTGTTTGCTATAATTTCTGTTTCTAAATAAAAGCATTATTGGGAAAACTGCATTTAATATTTACTGGCGTTATCTTTGTCTGATTTAAAATCTGTTTGATGAAGTGTGACACAAAAGTAAAAACTGACGGAAGGAGTAAATGCTTTTTATGACACTGTATGGCATCTAAACGCTGGATTATAAGAGTTATCCAGTTAACCATATTCATTTAAATAAAACCGTACCTAATGATAGCTGAAAGGCAAATGCAAAGGAAAATATTTACTATTTTATTGCTATTTAATTTTGGAAGACTGTCCATCCATTTCCGTTCAGTTGCCTGTGCTTTAAATTGACAGTGTCCGGATTTATTTGAAAACAGAGTATTAGTGAGCGCGCAGATGTTGATAGTGGTTTCTTGAAACAATGTGGAGGATAGGCCAATCTAACACTGTTTTTCGCAGGAAAGATGGGAACTGGCGTGGATTCCCCCAGCCTTCCGCCAGCTGAGCCTATGCTTCAGGACTCGCTGTGTCGACATGTTGGTTTATTCTGCTCTGCGACGCTTTGCGTGTGGTGCTGATGCTGCGCGCTTAAGTGACAAAAAGCCACTCTTGAGTTTAACCAATCAGAGCGCTTATCAGACTTTATCTGTTCATCTCTCTCTGAGAAAAAGCTTAGAACTTGTTCGCCACAGTCTCATGTCTGTCACATTTTTCCTACCGCGTCTGAAGAGGAGATGGTAGTGGGTTCAGAGCACCCTTCCTGCGGACCCAAGGCCTCCCTAACGGAATCCCTGCCGGACGAATAAAAGTCATCATGCTGTTTAACGCCAGAGTCCAGCTGCTTCTTCTGTGTTTGATTCTGACGGCACAGTCCCGGAGGCAGGGCAGCAGGAAAAAGCGGTGGTCTGAGCCGGAGCAGACCCTCAAGCCCGGAAGGTAAGTGGTTTTCGATTCAGTTCAGATTTAACGATCAACACACATTGCAACAGATCAGGGGAAATCACACATTGTCTGTAAATTTTTTAAGACGTAACAGGAACATGAACTCAGTTTGGAACAGACTGTTACATTGTGACAGCTTAGATTCCTTTAAATGAAGAAAAGCTGATATATTCTGTTTATCATGTTCACATCATTTCCTGCCATACTTGTCATCCTGCTTTCTCCCAGAATTCCTGAGCTCATGAACATGATCTTTTCCATGTTGTCTTATTCAAAGAAAATGGTTTTAAGATTTTCATGTAACTAATTCAGCTAATCATCACTTCATCGCTTTATTTATTTGGTGAAAAATACCTGATTTTGCAGATAAATAATTTTTTTGCAAAATCAGGTATTTGAAAAATAAATAATATTACAAAATAATAAATTCAGGCAGGAGAAACACAAATTTTTCACAACATAAAACATTTGAAACCAGTACCTACAGTAGGAGTGCAATGTACTTCCATTACCAGTATCTACTGTTACTGTATATTCATTTGACCTCCAAATGGCACAGCAGGCTGACCAGATAGAAAATAAAGCCCAAGCTGCCCAAGCTGCAAGTTTTCACCGAGTCAGAAGCCCAAATTTAATTTCTGGTCACAATAGAAAAAGATGAGACAACATAGAATATTTTCCAAATGAAACAGGGGACATTATCTGTATATTGTTTGTGCTGCGGCCCAAAGGGCTGATTGCCTCAGAAGCTCATCACTAAACTAAACATGAGCAAACAAGTAATGGCAAAGATCCACTAACCAGAAACAAGCATCAGAATAAATAATAACATAAAGTGAACATTCACCAATGAAACAAAAAATATGTAGCTTCTTTTTCTTTTGGCTTTCTCCATTCAAAGATCACCACAACGGATCATCTGTCTCAACCCTATCTTCTGCATCTGCGTCTCTCACCCACTACCTTCATGTCCTCTTTCACTCCATCCATAAACTTCCTCTTTGGTCTTCCTCTAGGCCTCCTGCCTGGCAGTTCCAGCCTCAGTATCCTTCTGCTGATGGATTCACTATCCCTCCTCTTTACAAGCCTAAACCATCTCAGTCTGGCCTCTCTGGCTTTATCTTCAACACATCTAACATGTATGATGTCCTTTATTTTCAGCATTACATCATCAATGTCTGTATTTGTCTCCCTGTGTAACAAAATGTGCGTTTATTTGTCTCCTAAAATAGTTCCAGACCTGCATTTATTCAGCTGTTTACTGTAAAAAAAAAAACATAGATATAGAGATCTTTTAATAATATAATGACTTTAAGATCCCCAGCCCCCTGTAGGAATCAAAAACCTCACAAGCAGTGTTTGTCTTATAAGAGACGGGCATGTTGTGATGTGCTGCACTATGTTAAAATGACCATGAACATGTGGAGTGGATCCTACTGTCATGGTGGAGTGGCCAGTGTTTGAATGAAACAAATCTCTGTTGTGCTGGAAAGCATACATGTAAAGCCTAAAAGGTTTAGAAAGAGTGCTTAAGACATGATTGAGGGTTTTTTGGGGGGCTGACGTGGGAAGAGTAGTGATCTGGGAATGGGTTGTGAGTTCAAGCCAGTGTCACCACCACCACACACAGAAATGTCCTTGGTCACAACATTGAACTTCAAGTTTCCTTTAGATAGGCATATCTAGGAGTGAATGTGACTTGTAAGTGGTTTAATGTAGGGTTATGATAGTAAAGAGAAGGTCAGTGGGGAAAAACCACCCTGATTATGTTAAGGGTAAAAGATATGATAGCTTAACCCATTAATTTACACTGATATTCCTTTTGTCTTTAAATTGTCACAACTGTAACTGTATTGACACACCTCCTGTTTTCCTCTTTTCACTACCAACTTGAACATGAACATTTGTCTTTGTAGGGCCCTTGGTGAAACACCTGATGCTGTGTTTCTGGTCGGAAAGACACGCTTGGAGAATGGCATGGTGAATGGGTGTGTAGCTCATTAAACTTTAATGTCATTCATTCGGTGACAAAGTTCTGATTCTATTTCACCTTTCTTTTGTTTGTTAATGTGATCTTGCCTTAACCTGACCCATTTTAAATGTACTCTAACAACAAACTGGAAGGACTGCAGATAATCATTCAAATGTCATTAGAGCTGGAATTGTAATATGTTGTGGACTGGACCAGAATACCAAAGGGCAAACAGCTTCAGCTATAATCCAGTCCATTAATGGTGTTTCAAAGGAAAAGTGCAATATTTCAAATCTAAAGGATAAAAAGGTCAACAGACTGTACAGTGGGAAAAACACGTATTTGATACACTGCCGATTTTGCAGTTTTTCCAACTTCCAAAGCATGTAGAAGTCTTTAATTTTTATTATAGCTACTCTTCAACTGTGAGTGGCGGAATCTGAAACAACAATGCAGAAAATCACATTGTGTTATTTTTAAGTAATTAATTTGCATTTTATTGCATGACATAAGTATTTGATACATCAGAAAAGCAGAACTTAATATTTGGTACAGAAACCTTTGTTTGCAATTACAGATATCAAACGTTTCCTGTAGTTCTTGACGAGGTTTGCCCACACTGCAGCAGGGATTTTGGACCACTCCTCCATACAGGTCCAGATCCTTCAGGTTTCAGTGCTATTGCTGAGGCAATATGGACTTTCAGCTCCCTCCAAAGATTTTTGATTGGGTTCAGGTCTGGAGACTGGCTAGGACACTTCAGGACCTTGAGATGGTTCTTACGGAGCAAATCCTTAGTTGCCCTGGCTGTGTGCTTCAGGTCAATGTCATGCTGGAAGACCCCGTCACGACCTATCTTCAATGCCCTTACTGAGGGAAGGCGGTTGATGGCATGATCTCCTGATACATGGCCCCATCGATCTTCCCCTCAATACGGTGCAGTCGTCCTGCCCCCTTTGCAGAAAACCATCCACAAGAAATGATGCTTCCACGTCTATGCTTCACAGTAGGGATGGTGTTCTTGGGGTTGTACTCATCCTTCTTCTTCCTCTAAACATGGCGAGTGGAGTTTAGTCCAAAAAGCTCTATTTTTGTCTCATCAGACCACATGACCCATTCCTCCTCTGGATCATCCAGATGGTCATTGGCAAACTTCAGACGGGCCTGGACATGCGCTGGCTTGAGCAGGGGAACCTTCAGTGGGATGCAGGATTTTAATCCACAGCGGTGTAGTGTGTTACTAATGGTCTTCATTGAGACTGTGCTCCCAGCTCTTTTCAGGTCATTGACTAGGTCCTGCCGTGTAGTTCTGGGCTGATCTCTCACCTTCCTCATGATCATTGCCCCACGAGGTGAGAGGGCATGGAGCCCCAGACCGAGGGAGATCGTTTGTCATCTTGAATTTCCTTTGTTTTCTTATAATTGCTCCTACAGTTGTTGCCTTCTCACCAAGTTGCTTGGCTATTTTCCTGTGGCTCGTCCCAGCCTTGTGCAGGTCTATTATTGTATCCCTGATGTCTTGGCCGTTGTGGGAAGGTTGGAGTTTGTTTGATTGAGTTTGGGGACAGGTGTCTTTTATGCATATAACGAGTTCAAACAGGAGACGTTAATACAGGTAATGAGTGGAGAACAGGAGGGCTTCTTAAAGAAGAACTGACAGGCCTGTGAGAGACGGGATTCTTACTGCTTGTTAAGTGATCAAATACTTATGTCATGCAATAAAATGCAAATTAATTACTTAAAAATCACACAGTGTGTTGGTATCCACAATGGCGTCATCAATGCAAACATTCTGGAGAGCAATTATCATCCCGATCATTTGAAAGTTGTCATCCAAACATCTCAAGATGGCATCATTTGATAAATTATTTCCCTCAGTTTGATCTGCTAAGGTAACCAGAGCTGAACAATGTTCATGAAACTCAACCATCCTTTCTAAACCTTGAGCTGTCGCAGTAGCTGCTCAGGGAGCAGGTACCCAGAAACTAAACATGATGTAAGGATCAGCCAATGAGGATGCAGGTCCAGCCCGTTGATGCTGATTGGCCCATAGTCATTCAGTGTAAAGTGACATTATAAAATAAATTGGCCATGGAGAAAAATCACCCTTATAAAATAAAAGTTGGCTTTTTCAAATAAAAGCTGACTTTTAAAAAATGACATTTTGAAATAAAAAAACAACTGCTGGAATTACATAATAATAACCTCAGCAATCATTTAAATTATTAGGTAAAATTATTTTATGAAAATTATTTTATATTATAAAGCTGTTTTTTAATGGAAAATGAAATATATATTTCATAATAATTAGCTTAGAATTTAATATGCATTCAATTATTTCACAATTTCATTGTCACATTATATTTTCATCTAATATTTATTGATGTAGGTACTTATTTCATAATGTTTCATTTATTTATTTAATTTTGAGCACTTTGGCGTTCCATAAGAAAGATCCAGGATAAGGCTCCATGTTCTATTTTAAACACCTTTTTCTCTACAGAAAGTGTTTAATGGTAAAGACTGAACTAATGGCTCAGTGGAGAAAAACAGATTAAGAGGAATGAAGGGCTGGAAATATGGCAACTATGTGCAACTAGGGGGTAAGATAGGAGCGGTCTCTCTCTCTGAATCAACAGAGGAAAATTGTCGGGAGAGGGCATCTGGTTTCAGGTTCTTAGATCCGGGTCTGTAAGAAATGGATAGATTGAAACAGACCAGCAGGCCCGGCGAGAGTTAAAGCGTATGGCTGATTGAAGGTAGACTAAATTTTTGTGATCAGTCCATACCCCTACTGGGTGTTCCACGCCTTCCAGCCAGTGACGCCACTGCTCTAGGACCAGTTTAATAGCCAATAGCTCTCGATCTCCCACATCATAGTTTCTTTCAGCTGGGCTCAGTCTGTGTGAGAAAAAAGCACAAGGGTGAAGTTTACCATCAGAACCAGACACTTGTGATAATACTGCTCCCACTCCAATGTCAGATGCATCTACTTCCACAATGTATTGTTTAGATGGGTTAGGATGGCTGAGGATGGGGTTTGAGAGAACCTTTTCTTGAGATCCAGGAAAGCAGAATCGCTTTTGGGGGTCCACTTGAAGGGGTGTTTTATGGAAGTTAAGGCCGTTAGAGGTGCTGCTGTCTGACTGTAGTACCTAATGAATTTCCTGTAAAAGTTGGCGAAACCAAGGAAGCATTGTAGCTGTTTGTGGGAATAAGGAGTGGGCCATTCCAGAACTGCTTTTATCTTGTCTGGGTCTGAACGAACTTGCCCACCCTCTAAAATGAAGCCAAGGTAGGTTACTGAAGACTTGTGGAACTCACATTTCTCTGCCTTCACATATAATCTGTTTTCGAGGACGCGTTGCCGGACTAGGCGAACATGTTGGCGATGCTCAGAGACGTTTCTTGAGTAAATGAGGATGTCATCCAGGTAGACGAACACAAAGCGGTCTATGAAATTGCACAGAACGTCATTCACCAGGTTTTGGAAAACAGCCGGGGCGTTACAGAAACCAAAAGGCATGTTTATTATTAAAATCGGTTAAAAGGGTTTTTATCTAAGGAACCCCAGCAGATTGCATCGAGTCACTCTATCTCCACCGAGTCACTCATACATTACCAGATCCACTTCAAATTTGATATGCATTATCATGGACAATTGCTGAACACGTTGCCACAGCCAATTACTGACATCAATTACTGACCGCCCACTTAAAACCGGAAGTCACACATTTCACTGTTGGATGTCCTCCTTTTAAACTCTCACTCATGCAAGCTTCAAGCAGTTTTTCTCTGTCATCCCCCAAACAGCTCTAATAGATTACATCAGAATTTGTATCAAGGGCGCTCCCTAGGAAACTTCAACTGCTTTATCTCCCTTATACTTCCACTTCAAATTTGGTATGCATAATCATGGACCAATACTGAACACATTGGTATGGTCAACTTATGACATGACTTTAGACCCGCCCACTTAGCACAGGAAGTCACATGTTTTACTGTTGGATGTCCTCCTTTCAAACTCTCAAGGTGCGTTCCGACCGAAAATGAATGACACGACAGGAGAGAGTGATTTACATGATAACCCTATGTAATGGCGCGTTCAGGAGCGAAGCGGGTCGAAGGACGCTAAGGATGCGATTAGGGCAAATAGAGCAAAGCGAGACCAAGGTGAAACCTGCGATGGATGCGAAGCATGTGTGGGGCGCAGTTAGGGCAAATAGAGTGAAGCAAAACCTTGATGGACTCGCAGCGAATTTCACTGGAGTTGAAAAAGCTGAACTTATCTGTCAATTCGCATTCCATCTGTAGACCTCTTTTCATCAGTTGTCAAACAAGTATGAAAATCACAGCAGTTGCTCAGGGTACATATGCATTCAGGTAAAAAATTATATTTTATTCATACATTTTTAATTTCCAGATGCATATGTCAGCAAGCCGGATTTCTAGGTCTCCAATAAACCGTTATTACATAATTATTCTATATGCTACCATGCTACATTCTGTTGTCTTATCAGCTCTTGCCTGGTGTATTTTGGCGGTCCTCGTCCATATGTTTAAGCACAGAAAGGTTTATTATATTTAGAAGATTTAGACAGTACAATTTGGTTGTTTATCTATTGAGCTGAGATTTATTTACTCACCGAAGACAGATGGGCATACAGTAGTGGGGATAGTGGGGATACAGCATCTGTAGTTGGGGTCCCGGAGGCTGATTCGTCCCCCAACATGGGGCAGCAGGTCCTCAAACTGGGTCCTGGATAGTACCGCTGAAAGCAACCGTTATCCAGATTCTGCTTCTGGAGTAGGTGGTGGTACTCTTCAAACTGGTTCCGTCTCTGGTGATCCCAGGGACGTCATCGCCGGCGGCGTTCTTCGGTTTTCCATAAATAAAACACCGTAACTCGCTCCATGTTGAGTTGAAACCCTCAAGCAGCAGATAGAAGCTCCTCCTATTTGATGACACTGTGAAGCAAGTGGAGCGTTGTCGCCCGTTGGCCACGCGAATTGCTGGCAAAATGTCAGGCGAGCGACAGCACACGAATGAGGCAAAAGATTAGCTGATATCGTGGTCGGTCTGAATGTACCTTTACTTATGCAAGCTTCAAGCAGTTTTTCTTTGTCATCCCCCAAACAGATCTCATGGACTATTTTGGAATTTGAATCAAGGGAACCCCCTAGGAAACCTCAACCGTTTTATCTCTCTCATACATCACCAGATCCACTTCAGATTTGCTATGCATGGACAAATGCTGAACACTTAATGCTGAATACTTTGGCACAGCCAACTGATGACATCACTTTAGCCCTAGTCACTTAGAACCGGAAGTCACATGTTTCACTGTTGGATGTCCTCCTATAAACTCTCACTCATGCAAGCTTCAAGCAGTTTTTCTTTGTCATTGCCCAAACAGCTCTAATGGATTACCTTGGAATTTGGATCAACAGCGCCCCCTAGGAAACTTCAACTGCTTTATCTCCCTTATACATCATGGGACCCACTTCAAATTTTGTAAGCATCATCATGGACGAAGGCTGAACACGTTGCCATGGTAAATTAATGACATTGCTTTATCCCAGCCCACTGACAACCAAATGACAGGTTTCTCAGCTGATTAACCTTCATTGAAAGTCTCCAGAAGTTTCAAACTTTTTCTAATTAGGCATTATAATTTTAGATGACAGGTTCAAATCACGACAGGAAGTCTTCGTTAATCCTTTGGCACCAAACAGGAAGTGAGCACAGTGTCCATCAAGAAGGTCAGATTTCACCCAATTTCTCAACACTTCTCGCTGGAGTACAGCTCGGTATGACCAAAGTTCGTATGAAAGCTTGCTCACAGTACTAATAGTGAAGTGCGGAATCGAGCGGAGGGCTGAATGGTAGCGTGGGGGCAGCAATGCCAGGCTCCCGCGGTTGCAACACAGGCCAAGCTGCAAAGGCCGCCCAATGCTGCTTGCAGTTTTAATTTAAAATTGATGTTTTCCATGGCTGTCTGTGTAGTGTTGACCTAAAACTGGGCTTTTGCTTAGGTTCAGGAGCAAATTAAAATTACAACATTTATATACTATAGAACTAAGTAGCGTAATAAAGATCCTTTTGGATACTTCACTGAAAATAAAAACAGTTAAAGTCCAAATAAAATGTTTTTCGGGCCAAAATAGATTTTAAGGGCTACATAAAAGTTTGTTATTCTTCAAACAAAATATAAAGAAGTCATATCAAACATTTATATCATATTTAAGGATATATACTATATATATCCTATATAAGTACTCGTACTCGTACTCGTCGTCTTCCGCTTATCCGGGACCGGGTCGCGGGGGCAGCAGACTCAGCAGAGACGCCCAGACGTCCCTCTCTCCAGACACCTCCTCCAGTTCCTCCAGGGGGAGCCTAAGGCGTTCCCAGGCCAGCTGAGAGACATAGTCCCTCCAGTGTGTCCTGGGCCGTCCCCTGGGCCTCCTCCCGGTGGGACGTGCCTGGAACACCTCCCGAGGAAGGCGTCCAGGAGGCATCCGGTATAGATGCCCGAGCCACCTCAACTGGCTCCTCTCGATGTGGAGGAGCAGCAGCTCAACTCCGAGCCCCTCCCGGATGGCCGAGCTCCTCACCCTATCTCTAAGGGAGTGCCCGGCCACCCTACGGAGGAAGCTCATTTCAGCCGCTTGTATCCGGGATCTCGTTCTTTCGGTAATGACCCAATGTTCATGGCCATAGGTGAGGGTAGGAACGTAGACCGACCGGTAAATTGATAGCTTTGCTTTTCGGCTCAGCTCTCTCTTCACCACAATGGACCGGCACAGCGCCCCCATTACTGTGGTAGCCGCACCGATCCGTCTGTCGATCTCCCGCTCCATTCTTCCCTCACTCGTGAACAAGACCCCGAGATACTTAAACTCCTCCACTTGAGGCAGGAACTCCCCTCCAACCTGAAGAGGACAAGCCACCCTTTTCCGGTCGAGTACCATGGCCTCAGACTTGGAGGAGCTGATCCTCATCCCAGCCGCTTCACACTCGGCTGCGAACCGCCACAGCGCATGCTGTAAGTCTTGGCTAGAGGGGGCCAGCAGGACTACGTCATCCACAAAAAGAAGAGACGAAATCCACTGGTCCCCAAACCAGACCCCCTCCGGCCCTTGGCTGCGTCTAGAAATCCTGTCCATAAAAGTTATGAACAGTACAGGTGACAAAGGGCAGCCCTGCCGGAGTCCAACATGCACCGGGAACAGGTCCGACTTAGTGCCGGCAATGCGGACCAAACTCCTGCTCCGCTCGTACAGGGACCGGATGGCCCCTAATAAAGGGCCCCCGATTCCATACTCCCTGAGCACCCCCCACAGGGCATCACGAGGGACACAGTCGAATGCCTTCTCCAGGTCCACAAAACACATGTGAACCAGTTGGGCAAACTCCCATGAACCCTCTAGCACCCTGTAGAGGGTATAGAGCTGGTCCAGTGTTCCACGGCCGGGACGAAAACCACACTGCTCCTCCTGAAGCCGAGGTTCAACTATCGGTCGGACTCTCCCCTCCAATACCCTGGCGTAGGCCTTACCAGGGAGGCTGAGGAGTGTGATCCCCCTGTAGTTGGAACACACCCTCCGGTCCCCCTTCTTATAAAGGGGGACCACCACCCCAGTCTGCCAGTCCAGAGGCACTGTCCCCGACCGCCACGCAATGTTGAAGAGGCGTGTCAACCATGACAGCCCTACAACATCCAAAGACTTGAGGTACTCAGGGCGGATCTCATCCACCCCCGAAGCCTTGCCACCGCGGAGCTTTTTAACCACCTCGGTGACTTCAGCCTGGGTGATGAAAGAGTCCAACCCCGAGTCCCCAGCCTCTGTTTCCACCACGGAATGCGTGATGGCAGGATTGAAGAGATCCTCGAAGTACTCCTTCCACCGCCCGATAATGTCCTCAGTCGAGATCAGCATTCTCCCGCCCCCACTTTAAACAGTGTTGGCGAAGCACTGCTTCCCCTTCCTGAGGCGCCGGACGGTTTGCCAGAATCGCTTTGAAGCCAACCGGTAGTCCTTCTCCATGGCCTCACCGAACTCCTCCCGGGCCCGAGTTTTTGCCTCTGCCACCGCCCGGGCCGCAGCACGCTTGGCCTCACGGTACCCGTCAGCCGCCTCAAGAGTCCCACAAGCCAACCACAGCCGATAGGACTCCTTCTTCAGCTTGGCAGCATCCCTTACTGCCGGTGTCCACCACCGGGTTCTGGGATTGCCGCCGCGACAGGCACCGCAGACCTTACGGCCGCAGCTACGGGCAGCAGCATCGACAATAGATGCGGAGAACATGGTCCACTCGGACTCTATGTCTCCAACATCCCCCGCGATCTGGTCGAAGCTCTCCCGGAGGTGGGAGTTGAATACAACCCTGGCCGAGGGCTCCGCCAGGCATTCCCAGCAAACCCTCACTATGTGCTTGGGCCTGCCAAGTCTGTCCGGCTTTCTCCTCCTCCAGCGGATCCAACTCACCACCAGGTGGTGATCAGTGGACAGCTCAGCCCCTCTCTTCACCCGAGTGTCCAAAACATGCGGCGGAAGGTCTGATGATACGACAACAAAGTCGATCATCGACCTCCTGCCTAGGTTGTCCTGGTGCCAAGTGCACTGATGGACACCCTTATGTTTGACTAGCACAGAAGTCCAATAACAAAACACCACTCGGATTCAGATCGGAGAGGTCATTCCTCCCGATCACGGCGTGATCTCTCAAGAATATCTCAAGATGATTCCTCCAGGTGTCACTGTCGTTCCCCACGTGGGCGTTGAAGTCCCCCAGCAGAATAATGGAGTCCCCGGGAGGGGCACTATCCAGCACCCCCGACAGGGACGCCAAGAAGGCCGGGTACTCTGCGCTACCTCTCGGCCCGTAGGCTGAAATGATAGTCAGAGACCTCTCCCCAGCCCAAGGCGCAGGGATACGACCCTCTCATCCACTGGGGTAAACCCCAACACGAGACGGCTGAGCTGGGGGGCAACAAGCAAACCCACACCTGCCCGCCGCCTCTCCCCGTGGGCCACTCCAGAGTAGAAGAGAGTCCAACCCCTCTCAAGGAGATGGGTTCCAGAGCCCACGCTGTGCGTGGAGGCGAGCCCAACTATTTCTAGTCGATATCTCTCGACCTCCCACACAAGCTCAGGCTCCTTCCCCCCCAGCGAGGTGACATTCCACGTCCCTAGAGCCAGCCTAAGCATCCGGGGATCGAGCCGCTGAGGTCTCCACCTTCGTCCGCCACCCAATCCTCTTTGCACCGGTCCCTCACAGTTCACCCTGCTGGTGGTGGTCCCACTGGGGGATGGCCTCGCGTCTCTCGTTCGGGCTTGGCCCCGACCCGACCCCAGGCCTGGCTCCAGGGTGAGACCCCGGCTCCGCCGTACCGGGCGACGTCACGTGCCTCGATATTTTGTTCTTCATGAGGGATTCTTGAACCACTCTTTGTCTGACCCATCACCTAGAGCCTGTTTGCCATGGGAGACCCTACCAAGGGCATTTAGGCCCCAGACAACATAGCCTCTAGGATCATTTGAGCACTCAAACCCCTCCACCACGTTAAGATGGCAGTTCAAGGAGGGGTATCCTATATAACATACAGCATAAATGTTTCAATATTTCTTTACACAAAATGATGTTGTGGAATTTTCTTAACAAGTGGAGAGAAGTTGACTCACAAGAAGAGAAAATCCGGACTTTGTCTTTATAAGTTTTATTCAAAGGCATTCAGCGTTTGAATGACTCCGTCACCGAGCAAGTCAGTTAAGCAGAGCCCCAATCAACAGTTACACACAGTATTTATACCAAACATGACAGTGTTATCTCAACTTCAAAGAGTTTGTGTTTTATTACCCTAGACCCTTCTCGGGTTCAGAGGTGACATAGTTATCTAGGAACAACCATCTGCTCTTCCCGAGACATCACCCTAACAAATGGGTTTTAACCATTAAACTTCTGATAATTGCTTTTACAGCTTCCTCCTCTAACACAGATGTTCTGAGGAGTGAGGTAACCTAAAGGTCATACACTTTGGAACACTTAATAAAAGAATTTCCATTACAATGAGAATCTTTTTTATTAACAAACATGACGAGACATAGTTTAGTGCAACAAAGAACAGTTTTGCTTTTAACATGGTCACCCTGGTATTGATTCTTTATCCACTTTTCTCTATTTTTTGCTAATTTCAGTCCTCTGTCAAGGAAGATTGTTGATGGCACCAAAACCCGAAAGTTGAAAACCAGCCACCTTCTGCGTGTAGATGAGCACGACTTCACCATGAGACCAGCTTTTGCAGGTAAACTCTGTGAACTTCTCCTGGTAGCAGTCATTTAATTCAGTTCAGGTCAGTTTACTTAAACACTTGCAGTTACAACAAATATCATCTAAAAAAATTATAGTCATATCCAATTTAAATGAATTCAGATTAGTCTAAATTCATTTCAGATCAATCCAAATGATCCCATTCCTGCCAATAATGTAGTCAGATCACAGAGGTGATGGCAGCAGTACCTCTGGTCAGTGGTAGTCTCCCAATAGCCAGTCTCTGTTAACCCCCTAGCTCCTACTACTACTAGTTTCAACGATGAATCTTTTCTTTCATGGAATCAGTCAGTTTTTATGGACAACTTGGTTGTCTCCCTCCGAAATCCATCTTTTTGTTTTGAAAGTTTGGATAAGTACCATGCCAATTTCTTGTTTTGCTTTTTTGTAAAACTTAAATGTTTCAGATCATCATGGAGTCTGAATGACAACCCTAAGAAGGGTAGAATATCTCAAGATGATCAAAAGAATTCAAGATCAGATGAGAGAAAATGGCCAAAAAACATCTTGATTACTTTTGGGAAGATATTCTGTCGACTGACATGAGAAAAGGGCAACATTTTGAAAGGTGTGAATCCTGTTACATCTGCAGTAAAACTAAAACAACATTTCAGAAAAAAGAACGTTATACCTTCAGTTGAACATGGCGGTGGCACTGTGATGGTCTAGGGCTACTTCAGGACTGTTTTAGGACCTTAACAACTTGCTGTAATTAAATATGAATTCTGATCTCCACCAAAAAACTCTGAGGTTTGAAGTCTTAAGCTCAAGCACACTTGGATCTGTCGTAGGGTCTAAAGCACATTAGAAGATTTTGGAGTTGCCTTGTCAAAGTCTGGATTTAAATCTGATTCAAATGATATGGCTTGACTTTAACCAGGCAGCTCATTGCCAGTTATCAAAAATGCTTGATGGCAGCTGTTGTTGCCAATGGTGGCACAGTTAGTAGGTGTGTGTGTGTGGGGGGGGGATTACTTTGTCACACAGGGCAGGTTTGTTGGATATACAGGTCCTTCTCAAAATATTAGCATATTGTGATAAAGTTCATTATTTTCCATAATGTCATGATGAAAATTTAACATTCATATATTTTAGATTCATTCCACACTAACTGAAATATTTCAGGTCTTTTATTGTCTTAATACGGATGATTTTGGCATACAGCTCATGAAAACCCAAATTTTCCTATCTCACAAAATTAGCATATTTCATCTGACCAATAAAAGAAAAGTGTTTTTAATACAAAAAACGTCAACCTTCAAATAATCATGTACAGTTATGCACTCAATACTTGGTCGGGAATCCTTTTGCAGAAATGACTGCTTCAATGCGGTGTGGCATGGAGGCCTGGGGAATGCGGCACCTGTAGCCCATTTCCTGTACACGCCTGTGCAGGGTGGCTCTGGATGTTTCTACTCCAGAATCAGTCCACTGCTTCCGCAGGACCCCAAGGTCTGGGTCCGGTCACCTCTTCTCGTTGTGCAGCGTTTTCTGACACACTTTTTCCTTCCCACAGACTTCCCACTGAGGTGCCTTGATACAGCCCTCTGGGAACAGCCTATTCGTTCAGAAATTTCTTTCTATGTCTTACCCTCTTGCTTGAGGGTGTCAATAGTGGCCTTCTGGACAGCAGTCAGGTCGGCAGTCTTACCCATGATTGGGGTTTTGAGTGATGAACCAGGCTGGGAGTTTTAAAGGCCTCAGGAATCTTTTGCAGGTGTTTAGAGTTAACTCGTTGATTCAGATCATTAGGTTCATAGCTCGTTTAGAGACCCTTTTAATGATATGCTAATTTTGTGAGATAGGAATTTTGGGTTTTCATGAGCTGTATGCCAAAATCATCCGTATTAAGACAATAAAAGACCTGAAATATTTCAGTTAGTGTGCAATAAATCTAAAATATATGAATGTTAAATTTTCATCATGACATGGAAAATAATGAACTTTATCACAATATGCTAATATTTTGAGAAGGACCTGTACTTCTTTCTCTTCATAAATGAAATAATCACATCATCACAACTGCTTCTTTTGTATTTACTCGTGTTATCTTTGTGTGCTATTAAAATTAGCCTTTAAATTTTCAAACAAAGTATGACAAAGAAAGCAAAAACATAAGTCTGTGAGCGGGCAAATACTTTTGTGCAGCACTGTACCTATCCAAAATGTAAAAATTAACAATGGAATATAGAGGGCTCAGACTAAGTGGCTGGTTTGAGAGAACTGACTGATTCCCTGACCTGAGTTTACCAGTATGCGCTACAAGATGTTTTAGGTTAACATTTCAGAATATTTGCTTAGCCTGTCAGCTGTTGGCTTGTCACAGTTACCTGAAAGTTCGTTTCTTCTATTCCGACCTTCACAGGAAGCACCTGATGATATATGGAGGTACTGCTTTCAAGGCCCAAAATGACAGAAAATGTTTGCCATGTTCTATCACACTAGGATTAAACTGACAGAGCACACAGTACCTGGAGCAGAACTCTTCCTCTTCTCGTTGCTACAGTCATGGTTCTTAATCCATTTAAAGCATTGCCAGATTTACAGTTGTTAATCCATGAGCAAATCAGTCTGGGATGGATGTCCTCTCAGTTTGTAGAAATTACATTAGGGTGATCCAGTCTGTGAAAGTTGAGTTTGACTAGAGAAATAAAGAGCTATGGTTCCTTTTATAAGTGCACCTGTATTCAGGGAGTATTAAGAGTTGTTTCACACTGTGTGCTTATTTGTGGCATCAGATGTACTGTGTGTCTATGTAAATTCAAAATGTGCAACTTAAGATAGAAACAGCTGGATGTGGCAATTTGAATTATCCCATTAAATAAACAATTCACTGTTTTAATAGTATAACAAAAGTCTAATTCCCTATATGCAAACTGGTTTATGAATAACTAAACCTGGTGGATTTTTAAAGAATATTTCCCACGAATCCCACTATCAAAAAGGCAATTTTTAACTTTACTCTGATTGTACATATGACTTAGCATTGTGTTTTGTATAAGCACATACTTATTGGACACTAAAATAACAGAAGCCTGGAAAACTTGTGGTGGTGTGATTGGTAAGGCATAACTTGCTCCTAACAAAGCATCAAAAGCCATAATATAATGCTCCTCTGTTCTAACTACATTCATCCTGTAAACCCAGATCATTTAAAACATATGCGCTTACAAATAACCAACATTAGTGCACTAAATTTCTTAGATGAGTGGTTATCGTGTAGTGTGTGGTGTAACTTTCTTAATTAGGAAAATGCAGGAGAAAGGCTGTTTGCTTAATGACTCAGATAATTAGTCTAATTAAAAAGGAATCACATTGTTAGCTAAAATCTGAAACCCACCCAAGAAACAGTTGCTTTTATGACCCAGTGTAAAAAACAAATAAATTGTGTTTTTATTTTGCTTCTATGCTTTTGTGATATTTGCATTTTAAAGAGCAAGATTTAGAATTATGTGAGCAGTTGCGATCTAACAGAGCTCTAATAAAGAAAAAACATGAATGTATCATTAAACCTTCTCTGGCAGCTGCGTGGGTCCATAAACAGATTGTTTTGCATTTTAATTTGACTTCAGGCATTACCTTCTCTTGGATGTTGATGTTTGTGTGGGGGACTTGAGGATCACCAGGAAACACCAGCAGATGTACTTTTGCATTACACTGAAGCCATAAAGCCATAAAGTCATCAGGAATTGCAAAGTGGAGATTTGCTTTAATAGACTAATAGGTCTCGTCTAAGAAGTAGTGAACACTTTGAGAATTTACTGATGCAAAAAGAATGCTTCAAAATCGCACAACAGCTTCTAATCAAATGCACATGCACCCTGGAAAACCAGACCTCTCATCTGCAGAGTCGCTTCTCATGTCAGTGTTTTTTAGCAGGTGTCTGATGTTATGTGACACTAGCAGACTCTCAGGATTTAATGTGTTAGGCATGTGTTGTGTGGCATATTGTATGAGTAAGAGAAAGGAGGACAAGACTGACAGCTGGAACTGGGCAGGAATTAATATCCCATCTTCCAGGTAGCAGATTTGCTGGGCCTTTAGTTATGTAAGCCTGGAACCCATACTGCTTCGCAGATTAACAATACTGTTGCAGTCAATGTCACTGCACCAAAAAATGGACAGAAGGTTCTGTCAATTTGTTTTTTAGTTAATGATCAGGATAATGGGATACTCTTCCATATCCTTTTAAATCTCAAATTGTCCCTATTTTTAATTCACTCAATAATCTGAGCAACCTCATCAACAAATAGGAGAATCCTGTCAAGTATTTAATGAAACATCTCATGTGAAATGATTTGAGTTATTAGTCATGGCTTAGAATACTATCCTGTTATTTTTCGGAGTGAGTGCTTCGAAGAGTGACTTCATGACAAGGAAGCAGACCATGCCACTGACTGCATCACAGCCAAAATCATCAGTTAAAGAAAACCAAATATCACCTTGTTTGTTTCAATAAAAACTCCCATATGATACAATTATTCTTTTTGGGGAGACAAAAACTATATTTTTTATCACTGGGAGAACATCCAGTAATGAGGTTAGAAAGCCAGTGTATTTCATTCAGTCCAGATATTTATAGAGTACAGCTCCAACTCACATCAGAGTCACTTCAGGTCGCCTTACATAAAAACAAAGAGTTTCATTTCAATTCATTTAATTATTTTTGATCCAATTGATCAAATAAATGTTCCTGAACTTAACTGAACTACACTATACTGAAATAAACAGAGTTAGAATAAACGAAACTGACTTGAACAAAATTTTATTTGACCTAAATTTAACTTGGATACTTTATAAATTAGCTAAATTCAATGTAAAACGTGATTTCAGTCCATGTCAGTTGAGCGTATTTTAATTCAACATCTAATATCACATCATTCATACCCTGTGGTTATGTTTGGTTATGTGAAATAAATTAGAAGTGGGTGAACGTCATGATAGGAAGACTTCGGTGATTAAAACTGCCCAAAACCAAAGGGTAATTTAATAGGTCATTAATAAGCAAGCTTCATTATATCTATGTGGTGTGTTCAGAGCCCAAAGAAAGGTGAGAGAACGAAAACAGGAAAGTGTCCATATATAGACTATACATAAACTTCATAGCACATCCTTAAAACTACTAATAATAAGCTCTTTGATATTCATCTGCAGGTCCTGCTGTCCCTGTTGGAGTGGATGTTCAGGTGGAGAGTTTGGACAGCATATCCGAGGTTGACATGGTGAGCTGCTTGAATGTCTGAACGCCACACAATGCAAACAGTGTAAAACTATCAGGGTCATCTGACTGCGAGTAAAACTCTTATCTGCAGCAGATCATTAGAAATGATCAAAACCAGTTAGATTAAAAATAATAACTGGCTATATTAGATTGTACTTCATGTAATGAGTTATTGAATGGAGCAGAAACATTCAGCTGCCCATCTGCTAACAGTGACAAGACGACATGAACATATCTCTCTGATTTTGTATTCCGCCACTGGCTGCCTGTTTCTTACAGATTTGTTAATAAGATGTAACTTTTAATTTTTCTTTTTAAATCCACTGGGGATCCCTACATCCCCAGTAGATCTCTAAAACCAGAAGCTCTTAGTTGTTCCTAGGACTTGGCTCGTGACCAGGGTAGACAGAGCTTTTTCACCCACCAGTTGTAGGCTCAGAAATAGTCTTCCTCTTTCTGTGAGGTCTGTCAAAACACTAAATAATTGATCTTTTGAAAATGGCTTTTCATTCCAGAGAATACGACTATTAGGCTAGTTCTTCTATGCCTCTTAAGGCTGAATTTATTGCTTAGTACATTTTTATTTTTATTTTTTTTATCTTCCTTTTTAGTTTTTTATTTACCTGAACAGAACTTTGGTTGCCTTTTGGTATGTATAAATAAATAAAGGGTGATGATGATTACTGGAAGCTGTAAACAAATGAACACTAATGCAACCCATGGGGAGGATGCTGTGTTCAGTTGCAGCAACTAATGAGTCAGAGCAAGAATCTTCTCCCTAACAGCATATGAACAAAAGCTTGATACAAAATTGGCACATTGCTTTTCAATTAAAAAATAAGTTATTAATCCCTTAGAGAAACTAAAAACAAGAAACAGGTTAGAAGAATGTCTATTTGGGTTAAATTAACCCATGAAGCTGTCCTTGCCAGGGCATCTCTATGACAACACCAGTGGAGGGTTTGACGCAGTTCACAAAAAATTTGTTTCTGTAGTAGTAATTTACTATTAGACATGACTTTACTCAACAGAGTATACTCTACTGAGTAAATCACGTCTGTATTCAGTATTAAGTACAGTATAATCCCAACTGAAATGCAAGCTAATTTTCCTGAAACACTTTTACTGAAAGTTATAATACATCAAAATAGGTTTGAGTCATGTAATTAAATCAGCCTTCTGTTCTGTTTGTAAACTGTACCTAAAATGACATTGTAGAAGCTCATGTTTAAGAGGGCACATGAGGATTATGTTTAATCTGGATCTCAAGGTTGTGGATTTAATTGATTTTGAGCAAAAGGAAGAACCACGACTGATTCCAGATTTTAGCTGCTGTTAATGATATTAAATCAAAATGTTGTAGGGTACTTAGTCCTAAGTCATAACTATTTGCTATTTTTGACCTTATGCTGCTTTATCCAGTTTTTTATCCTCCTTATCAACCATACTTAAAATAAAAACAGATTCTTCACTTACATCATTTAGAATTAACTGAAACTGACTTGATCTCCTACACAAACATTTCAATTACTGTTTACTAAAAAATATGTTTGAGCAACTAGAAATAATGTATTAAAAGCTGCTCATAAGAACATGAAGTTCTTGCTCTCTTTGCAAGAACCAAAGTTTTGAACAGCAGATTCTACATCTTCTTCCAGACCACTTGGCCCTTTCGAAAATAAACGTTTCTATGATGACATGAAAACCTGTTGTACATTAACAATATAAAACATCCTAAACATATGTACAAAACAACAGTGCTCATGATAACAACTAACTAATTACAATCACATAGTGGCAAGAAATAGGCAAATAACCTTCCTTCCTGGGAGCTGTATAGGAGGATGGGTTGAAACTGTGCATTCTGGGATCCAGAGTTTTAACATTCTCTTTCCTGTGTGTAGTTAAGTCCTTGTTTCATCTCAACAAACCGTTAAGCTTGTTTCACTTAGTGACTTAAGTTACTGAAATAAAATAACTTTTCCAAAATATTCTAATTTATTGAATATGACTTCTACTAAGGAGACACATATTTAAGACTTATATACAGTAAATAATGAAAGGCTTTTTGTAAACCAAGCAATACAGCCATTTAGCAGTAATACAGACAGTGAATACATTTCTAAAATAAAGCCAACATTGAAAGTCATTCCGAAACCCATAAACAACGTCATATAAAAGAAATAAATGATCCAAACCTTTGTCTGTATAAAGTACAGACACTATCCAAATTGTATTCACTTGTGTGATAAACTATCTTAAATTGCATCACTTACATTTTATGGGGACGTGGAACAGCAATTTAGTCTGTCTGAATTCTGTGACTATTTTCTGTTACTGTCACCTATTGGTATGGCCCTTGCGCATTTAATTAATTTAGTTGACTTTAGTTGGTTTGATAAATCTTGTAGTATGTGATCCTTCAGCAGGTGCAGTTGTTTGATGTGTGATCGTCAGTCTTTCAGTTGTGAACCAAAAATCTGCTGATCTGTACTCTAAACTTCGAGTACACAAACATTTGTGCAATTTGGTGGAGTGTTTAATTTAAAGCAGCTCAACTTTTTTTTCTGTATGATTTATGCCAGTTGAACAGTTCTCTACACAGTTGCAACAGTGTTAGATAAACACGCACAGATGCATGAATGGATGGATGGACGGATGGACTATTTTAATAGTCCCTATGATATTGCATGAAACTGTTGGATGAAAAGCTGACTGAAATGGGTCTGTGCACTGCAGTGATTGTTGAATGCCAGTTCCCAGGCTGTATCTGGCCTCTGAGTGAATTCCTTGCGAGTGTTAAGTTATAATAAAGCAAGAAGACTCTTACTGAAATTAGACACTGAAACACTGCAACATTCTCCCACTACAATGATCTAGCTCATTGGGTTAATATTAGGGTGACAGTCCTGTAGATTTGCCTTCTGATGATGTGTTGAAGGACTGATTTATTTGAGGTTTAGGCAGGAATATACTGTGACTATGTTAAAAGAAAAGAAAACTACTTCAAGGCAAGGCAAGTTTATATTGCACATTTCAGTAGCATGACAATTCAAAGTGCTGTACATGAAAAAAACAGACAGAGACATATTAGGAAAAGTGCATTACAGTGGCATGAAGGTAATTAAATAATTACCAAACACAAATAATTAAAGAGCATAAAAATTAATAATTAAAATAAGATGATAATAAAAAAAGATAAAAATGAAAGATTACTGATAAAATTATCATTCATGTTAATGTCTAATGTAGTGAAGGTTAAATAACCATAAATTTCAACCAAACACTGCTCTCCTTCAGGGATCACTTTGTTTTACCTTAGAATCCTGAGTTAATTTTATTAAACTGATTTTTTGCTTTTTGCAACAAACACACCAAATCAAGAATACTGAGCCCCTTTAACACATTTTAAAAATATATAACAAATAAACACAGCTTTGCAAGAGCTATTTGTTAATTACAGTCAATAAGCAACATTTAGCCTCTTGGTGTTTGGGGCATGTCATACATTTTATTAAATCTATGTTAACAGATTATCAGATCCCCGCTTGCTGCATGTCACATGCAGTCATGGTTTGGGGCCTGCTCTAGCTCTTGGTAAGGTGGTGCCTCCTAAGTGTCCCTGGCCTCACAGGGACACTTGATGGATACTTCCGGTGGCTAGGGCTTGGTTGACTGAGTGTGTGTCTAAGTAAGGAAAGGGGTTAGGGTTTGAAGTGGGTGATTTGGGTAGAACTTAGTTGGAGGAGTGTTAAGACTGCCTTGGGGTGGACAGCCATGAGGGTTGGTTTTCTGGGTGCATCTGCTGGGCCTGCGGCTGCGTCCTGACTGGTCTGGGGGGATTCCTGTATCCTGGGCTGCTGGTGGGTTGCTCACTGCACTTGTTGACCTGAGTTCTCCCAGACTGCTGCCGCATGGGGGCGACCTAACTGCAATGGGGCGTGTGAAAACTGGTGAGCTGGCTTCCTGTGGGGAATTGATGCCCACGCCCAGCGCCCATCCCCTTCTCCTTGACACATGCAAAATTACACAACAGTATGGTCTTGGGATGTTGTCTGATGGACCTTGTGGGCATGGGGGGACTCTGATGTCAGCAAGCTGTATGGTCTCCAACACCTCAACTGCAACCCTACTTCTATTGGACTTGAGACACACACACACAGACATTAATTGCAACACTTCTCATAAACACAGACATTTATACATAGACCAAGGATGAGGATGGGGGGACTGGGCGCTGACAACAGGGTGTGAGGGTGACCTTATAATTTGTAAAAGAGGTGAGTGACGTGGAGATGAACCCACCACATCACAGTGTCTTTTATTCTAAATTACATTTTAAATGTTTTAAAATAAATACAGGTATTATTTCCCTCCTTATATTCAATAAAAGCTGCTAATCAGCCCAAACCAATTACAGGGGTTGGACAATGAAACGGAAACACCTGGTTTTAGACCACAATAATTTATTAGTATGGTGTAGGGCCTCCTTTTGCGGCCAATACAGCATCAATTCGTCTTGGGAATGACATATACAAGTCCTGCACAGTGGTCAGAGGGATTTTAAGCCATTCTTCTTGCAGGATAGTGGCCAGGTCACTACGTGATACTGGTGGAGGAAAACGTTTCCTGACTCGCTCCTCCAAAATACCCCAAAGTGGCTCAATAATATTTAGATCTGGTGACTGTGCAGGCCATGGGAGATGTTCAATTTCACTTTCATGTTCATTAAACCAATCTTTCACCAGTCTTGCTGTGTGTATTGGTGCATTGTTATCCTGATACACGGCACCGCCTTCAGGAAACAATGTTTGAACCATTGGATGCACATGGTCCTCAAGAATGGTTCAGTAGTCCTTGGCAGTGACACGCCCATCTAGCACAAGTATTGGGCCAAGGGAATGCCATGATATGGCAGCTCAAACCATCACTGATCCACCCCCATGCTTCACTCTGGGCATGCAACAGTCTGGGTGGTACGCTTCTTTGGGGCTTCTCCACACCGTAACTCTCCCGGATGTGGGGAAATCAGTAAAGGTGGACTCATCAGAGAACAATACATGTTTCACATTGTCCACAGCCCAAGATCTTCGCTCCTTGCACCATTGAAACCAACATTTGGCATTGGCATGAGTGACCAAAGGTTTGGCTATAGCAGCACGGCCGTGTACATTGACCCTGTGGAGCTCCTGACGGACAGTTCTGGTGGAAACAGGAGAGTTGAGGTGCACATTTAATTCTGCCGTGATTTGGGCAGCCTGTGGTTTTATGTTTTTTGGATACAATCCGGGTTAGCACCCCAACATCCCTTTCAGACAGCTTCCTCTTGCATCCACAGTTAATCCTGTTGGATGTGGTTCGTCCTTCTTGGTGGTATGCTGACATTACCCTGCATACTGTGGCTCTTGATACATCACAAAGACTTGCTGTCTTGGTCACAGATGCACCAGCAAGACGTGCACCAACAATTTGTCCTCTTTTGAACTCTGGTATGTCACCCATAATGTTGTGTGCATTTCAATATTTTGAGCAAAACTGTACTCTTACCCTGCTAATTGAACCTTCGCACTCTGCTCCTACTGGTGCAATGTGCAATCAATGAAGACTAGCTACCAGGCTGGTCCAATTTAGCCATGAAACCTCCCACACTAAAATGACAGGCGTTTCAGACTGAGGGGACAATTGGACAAATTATAGGGCATAAATGATATTCCAGTAAGGTAGTTGTAATAATTGCCAAAATATGTGAAGCACTAATGGTACAGACTTTATACCTTTACATTTTACATAATCCTTCATTACACCTGAATTTCCCCAGTGAAGGAGATTTCTATTCTGTCCTATTCTATAGTAAAACTTCCATTGCCTCCTCTTTTGCAATAGCAAAGGTTCTTTTCTGGTGTATAATGTGTTACTGTAGCCATTATTTCCAAGTGATCTGGGCTTATGTAATGCCACGAGGAGAACGGGATAAAGAGTGATCTGTCACATGGGGCAGCAGTGTTGGCACAGGACATCTTCCAGATGCAGAGTAGCAAGGTGAAATGAGGCAATGGGACTCCAACAAGCTTGGATCAATAGAAACCGTGGCCAGTTACATGATTCAATGAACATATGTTTCACACTTCTGTAGAGCATGTGCAATTGGTCCTGACATAAGCAAGTAATCCAGCTGGCATGGGTCAAACTGCTGTAATCCTAGAGGAATTTAATAAACTAGAGAAGGCAAGCAAGTTGAGTCCTTATAGTGACACTTAATCCAGTTTATGTCCACCCTATGCCACCCACCACCATCCCCCATCGTCACTCTCCTCTCCCTTAGGACTTCACCATGACTCTGTATCTAAGGCACTACTGGAAGGACGAAAGGTTGGCTTTTCCAAGCGCCACAAATAAGAGCATGACATTTGACGGGCGCCTGGTAAAAAAAATCTGGGTCCCTGATGTGTTCTTTGTCCATTCTAAGAGGTCTTTCATCCACGACACCACCACTGACAACATCATGCTGAGGGTCTTCCCAGATGGGCATGTTCTGTACAGCCTAAGGTAAGGATGACAACTAATTTGGCAGGCTCCCGTGCAGCCAGCTTTGACACTGTCTTTTCTTTATTCCACAGGGTAACAGTTACTGCTGCTTGCAACATGGATTTTAGTCGTTTCCCTTTGGACTCACAGACATGCACACTGGAGCTCGAGAGCTGTAAGTTTCAAAAATGCTGATTTTACACCCTTTTGTTGCAGCGTGTTTCCTATTATGAGTTAATAAAAGCATTTTGGGAACAGCTTGTATACCTCACTAAGTGGAATCAACAATCTCCAGATTGCTATAAGACACTGCTGTTCTATATATGCCTTAAAGGTCCAGTGCTTCTTCAGTCACTTTCCTGACATCCTTTTCTGGTTCTTTTAAGGTACCCTGCCTGGCCAAAAAAAAAAGTCGCCACCTGGATTTAACTAAGCAAATAGGTACGAGCCTCCCATTGGATAATTACTGCAAGGGCGATTATGTTGCAACTGGCAACAAGTTATTTAACCCCAACTGGCGCAATGAGTTGCTTCTCTTTTCTTTAACAATCACGTCAAAAGACACATCCCGTGGTGGTAGAAAAGATGTCAGTCTGTTTGAGAAGGGTCAAATCATTGGCATGCATCAAGCAGAGAAAACTTCTAAGGAGATTGCAGAAACTACAAAAATTGGGTTAAGAACTGTCCAAAGGATTATTAAAAACTGGAAGGATACTGGGGACCCATTGTCTTTGAAGAAGAAAAGTGGCCTGAAAAAAACCCTAAATGATTGTGATCGGCGTTCACTTAAACGTTTGGTGAAATCAAATTGAAGAAAAACAACAGTAGAACTCCGGGCCATGTTTAATAGAGCATTTCCACACGCACAATGTGAAGGGAACTCAAGGGATTGGGACTGAACAGCTGTGTAGCCTTAAGTAAACCACTAATCAGTGAGGCTAACTAGAAAAAAAGGCTTCAATTTGCTAGGTAGCATAAAGATTGGACTCTGGAGCAATGGAAAAAGGTCTAATGGTCTGATGAGTCCAGATTTACCCTGTTCCAGAGTGATGGGCGCAGGTGAAGTGATGCACCCATCATGCCTAGTGCCTACTGTACAAGCCTGTGGGGGCAGTGCTATGATCTGGGGTTGCCGCAGTTGGTCAGGTCTGGGTTTAGCACCAGTATGTGTTCAAAGAAAGACGTCAGTTGACTACCTGAATATACTGAATGACCAGGTAATTCCATCAATGGATTTTTTCTTCCCTAATGGCACAGGCATATTCCAAGATGATGATGCCAGGATTCATCGGACTCGAATTGTGAAAGAGTGGTTCAGGGACAGTGGCGTGCACAGACATTTTGGGGGGCAAGTGCTCAAGTGGAAAAAAAGGGCACCTTGTGCGGCACATGGAGCTGCCGGTTGCCTTTGTAGTGTGAGATTTTTTACAGGCACAACATGAACATAATTTATATGTATTACTAAGCAACCCCAAAACAAACTGTCCTGTGGGTTGAAGGGAAATGACCACCCAGGAAAAAAAAACTCAAAACAAGAATGCATTTGACAAAATTCTCAAGATTAATAAGGCAACAAAATTATCATAGACTGATTTAAAGTTAGATTACTGATTCACTACCTGAACTTCCTGAGTCAAATTTGAAACTTACGTTATCCTTCATTTTTTTTTCTTTTTACACACTGAGCACAACGTGTTTGTCTTGACTATATCATTCTGTACTTTTATCACAAAATGTCTTCGGCACTAAATAACCTTATGTTGTAGCAAAGCAGGTTACACTGCCAAATTTACCAGGTAGGTCACACTAAATGAGTTATCTTCAGAAATGTGAGTAGCCAGTGACTATTCTACAGTGTAAATCAACTATACCCAGAAAATGAGTTATAAAATCTTTATAGTCAAAATGAAACCAACATCAGAGAATATGATCATAAGAAGAATCACCTATACTTCTGCATGTAGCCAGTGTGATATATGACAGAAATTATTCTTTGAGAATAAAAATTTATGAGATTACAAGTCCTGAGAACTGATAAGATGTCTGCTATTTAGAAAATAAAATACTCTGATCACATCATCATTTTTACACACACTGAAGTAGAAAATACAACTTAGCCTACATGCCCCACATTTACTGAACTTTAAAGGTATTTTAGTAGTGTATGAATTGTAATGTTAACCAGCTCATTTGGCCGTATTTCCAATCTTAAAAAAACATGAGTCAAACAGAAGTCATCATGGACCATAATAGCAAATGTAATACCGATATCTATGAGATAGATTTGAATTTATTTTTTTCTTCTAATTTAATCTAAGAGTTAAATCGTAGACATTGTCCCGGCGCATGGTGGCGGCCATAGAAGACATAGCGGGTAAAGGTATGCCATTCATTGGCCTGTTCTGCTTAGATAAAATGGTGGCAGGTGAAGTTTTAACTTTTTCATCTGAAGTTTAGGAAGCAAGTATATTCGTTTTGTTTGTTTCCTGGATGGTTAGCCGGCCTGTCGGCAGGGCAGGGCTCTATGTGACGGCAGAGGGGAGGAGAGAAGAGGTAAGCTGCACCAGCGCACGACCACCTCTCGGCTCTGCTCGCAGCCCGTCTCCGTTGAGAGACACACGAGGCGGGACACGTATGTGTGTTGGCGAAGGGGGGGGGGGTATTTCAAAATATGGGGCACTGGTATTATAGGCCTTTAAATTCAGAAATTTTACCTTGGGCCCCACACTATACACTGTAAAAAAAAAAAAAAAGATTTCAGGAGGGCACTTTTATCTCCAAAGGATAAAAGGAGCATGACACATCATTCTCACACATGGATTGGCCACCACAGAGTCCAGACCTAAACCCCATTGAGAATTTTTGGGATGTGCTGGGGAAGGCTTTGCGCAGCAGTCAGACTCTACCATCATCAATCCAAGATCTTGGTGAAAAATTAATGCAACACTGGGCGGAAATAAATCTTGTGACAATGCAGACACTTATCGAAACAATGCCACAGCGGATGCGTGCCGTAATCAAAGCTAAAGGTGGTCCATCAAAATATTAGTGTGTTTTTTGGCAACTTTTTTTTTGCCGAGGCAGTGTATATTAAATGGATTAACTTTTACTGTAAAGTCTTCCTGGATCCTGTAAAGTTTTATACCCAACTCCTCCAATTACTGCTAGCCTTCAAACATAAATAGAAAATGCTTCTAATCTGACAGGGGTTCCCACTTGTATTAGATCAACTCATTCTGTACCTTGAATGGAGTACAGTACTAATTCAATTCAGTTTTATTTACATAGCGCCAATTCACAACACATGTTGTCTCAAGGCACATCACAAAGGGTTTGGAATGGTATAGGGTTGTTGGGGAGGTTAGATTAAACTACTGAGGTTTAGAGTTTGGCCATTTTAGAATGGGCTATGTGTAGGGGTATTAAGTAAAATAATACACTGATAAAGTGTGTCCATGTAGAGCCCACTGGTGGCTATTGTTATACTAAAAACTACAAGGATTGGGGGTACCTCTCTCTATCAGACTGATTATAAACATTGGAAAAGAGAAGGGGTCGCACAGGTAGCAGAAATGGTGGGTGTGTTTGCACCTCAACCATAACTGAGCCAGTTTAGGCTAAACCTGACTCCCCCTTACTCCATCCAACAGGGAGGGAGGAGGGCAGAGGTAAAGATAATTGGAGAGTGTTGTTCCCTGTTGCATTGTGTGAAAGGTGGGTAACTTTAAAATGGGCTAAGTCAATTCAATCGAATCATATAGATTTCAAGTCAGACACATGCATTCCAATTAAAAACTAACCATTGAATAGAACAGTCAGATTCAGTTATTTATTCAAATAGGATAAAAAGTTTTTCTGTCTAAGGAAACCCAGCAGATTGCATTGAGTCAGTGACTTATAGCAGTCACTCCTCCTGGATGAGCATGTAGCGACAGTGGACAGTCACTGGCATTGACTTTGCAGCAATCCCTCATACTGTGCATGCATGTTGCGACGGTGGAGAGGAAAAACTCCCTTTTAACAGGAAGTAATTTCCAGCACAACCACTCAGTGTGAGCGGCCATCTGCCACAACCGACTGGGGGTTTGAAAGAACAGAGCAGAGAAGGAAAAAGAACACAGAAGCAGAACACAGAAGCACTGATCCAGGAGTACTTTCTATGGGAAGGAAAAGTAAATGTTAATGGATGTAGCTCCTTTAGTCGTTTCAACTAGGAAGAAAGGACAGATAAACTCTGAGCCAGTTTTCAAGGTTAGAGTACGAAAGAGAACACATACAGTTAGTCACAGTAAAAGCTCAGTCAGTAGGAGAGAGACAGGGTTAAACACTGAAAGACAGGGCCAAGTGTATCATCAGTAGAAGGTGAGCATTACGTTGTTGCCAGCAGAAGCTTGGACGATGCCCCACTCCATGAAGGTGTCACAGGTAGACCAGGCCAGGTGTAGCTTCTAGGAAGAGAAAAGAGAGAGAACAAAAAGTACTCGTACTCTTCGTCTTCCGCTTATCCGGGACCGGGTCACGGGGGCAGCAGACTCAGCAGAGACACCCAGACGTCCCATTCCCCAGACCCCTCCTCCAGCTCCTCCGCAGGGAGCCCAAGGCGTTCCCAGGCCAACCGAGAGACATAGTCCCTCCAGCGTGTCCTGGGCCGTCCCCTGGGCCTCCTCCCGGTGGGATGTGCCTGGAACACCTCCCGAGGAAGGCGTCCATGAGACATCCGGTATAGATGCCCGAGCCACCTCAACTGGCTCCTCTCGATGTGGAGGAGCAGCGGCTCTACTCCGAGCCCCTCCCGGATGGCCATGCACCTCACCCTATCTCTACAGGAGTGCCCAGCCACAGCCACCCTACGGAGGAAGCTCATTTCAGCCGCTTGTATCCGGGATCTCGTTCTTTCGGTCATGACCCACAGTTCATGGCCATAGGTGAGGGTAGGAACGTAGACTGACCGGTAAATCGAGAGCTTCGCTTTTCGGCTTAGCTCTCTCTTCACCACAACGGACCGGCACAGTGCCCCATTACTGCGGCAGCCGCACCGATCCATCTGTCGATCTCCCACTCCATTTTTCCCTCACTCGTGAACAAGACCCCGAGATACTTAAACTCCTCCACTTGAGGCAGGAACTCCCCTCTGACCTGAAGAGGACAAGCCACCCTTTTCCGGTCGAGTACCATGGCCTCTGACTTGGAAGAGCTGATCTTAATCCCAGCCGCTTCACACTCGGCTGCGAACCGCCCAAGTGCATGCTGTAGGTCTTGGCTAGAGGGGGCCAGCAAGACCATGTCATCTGCAAAAAGAAGAGACAAAATCCACTGGTCCCCAAACCATAAAACCTACTTCCTATTCTAAAATCATTATCTATGCTATTATCAGCTTAAATAATCACTAGTAACTATTAAAGGTTGAGGCTTTTATTTTGAAAATTTCACCAAGCCTTATTTTAAAGAGCTGACCTGGTCCTATTTCCTAGACTGGATGAGCTCCAACATTAGTGTGAAGCCCCGTGCTGCAATTTTCTATAGTTTTAAATGTAAAGGCTTTTGTTTGGTAGAGCATGTTTTGTCTTATTTTGAAAATCTAGCAGGGTTGTCCTTTCAAATCCCAAGGCTAAATGGTCTGAAATCATTGTTTATGCTATTATCAGCTTTCAAAAAATCATTAGTAAATATGGAAGGTTGATGTTCAGTGTGAAACAAAAAGGCTTTTATTAGGTAGAGTATGTGTAGGTCTTATTTTGAAAGTCTACTATGGTTGTCAGCTATGACTGACTTATTGTGATCACTCATGGAAGCTTCTGGCCTGAGATCAGTCTCAGAGCCACTCTCTGTCAGAGGTTACTTAAGTTCACTGGCAGCTGTGTTCTGTTACTATGGTAATTAATGAGCGGCCAACAGCTGCTGTTTCTCACTCAAGCAGCACCACACTTTGTATCTCATCATGGCCTGGCTTTATAACATGGTGGCACATGCTCCCGAAGTGCTGCCCATAACTCGGAAACCGTAAGGGCTATCAACGTCATTCTTGGACCGTTTTTCTCAGAACGGACAGGGCAACGAGAATATTATGAGGTGTGACTCTGTGAAACAGTGGATAATTTTGACCATTTTTAACCTGAGTGAAGGTGAATTTTTCACTGTCAAACAAACCTACTTCACGAGGAAACGATAAAAGGTATCCAAATAATTTTTGGGCCGTAGGTATCAGCAGGGATTGGTGAACAATCCTGGAGATTTTCATGTGTCCACATAAATCCGTGTAAGAGATGTGACAGTGTAGAAAAGTGGATAATTTTGAAATTTGTTAATTTCAAGCGATTCTGGGAAGGACAGATTTGGTACTCCTAAACAAACCTTTTTTATGACAAAACGATAAAAGGTATCAAAATAATTCCTTCACTGTGAGTACCAGCAAGGTCTGATGATCAATCTGCACAAGGCTCATGTGTCTACCTTGATCGGTTTACGTGAGGCGGAGATTCAAAAACATGTGAGTTTAAGGATTTTTTGTTCAGATTTTTTCTGAAATTCCTATAGATTTCCTATATAGGGTGAGTTGACTTTGCGTTGCTTTGGGGCGTGTTGCTGAAAAACTGTTTGTCGCACATCAACGAGGGTGACATTTTCTTAATCGCGAAAGAGCATCCTACGTTTTTATGCATAATTTGTATAGGTATAGTGAAAATTGAGCGAGTGAAGAGAGTTTGTTCGTTCTTTTTCAGGTTATTCAAAAACCTACAGTGTACACTCTAGCGACACGAACATTCCGTCATTGGATTACATTATAAAACTGAAAATCTGAAAAAATTGTAATAAAGTTTGAATCAAAATTGTAGAAAAACTGTAAAAGATATCAAAAAGTTGAATTATACAATAATAGCAGAAGGCTGTGAAAGCATTTTAAAAGTTGAATGGTGTTTCTAGCTGAAAGTATACGGAAGTAGTTAAATGGCAAAAACAGTGAAGTTTTAGCAGAATGTTTGAGGTTTCCCATTCATTTCAATGGGAGCAAAAAAACCATAAAAAGCTGAATATTTTAAAAAGTATAAAAGCATTCACACAATAAAGAGAAACAGGATCTCAATAGCGTGTATGAATTCAGCATTCACATAATTACCCTTTTGGGGTGAATTGAATTGAACTGCATTCAATTGAACACGGTAAGGAGTCTTATAAATTCAATTAATTTTGGCCTAAACATCCTTAGATTGGACCAAGATCAGGTTGGTTATGTTATCCCTTTGAGATGTTTTCTCATTCAGACTAACTGGTGAACATAGAATATGTGAAGTCTGCACATCCTCAGTCCGCGGCAGTTTGAGATTTCAAGCATAGTCGAGCATACTATTTTCCCACATTTCTCGTGACAACTTCGTACATTTTCCACACTTTCCGCTGTGCTGTTTTAAATTCTACCAAATCTGGTAGTTTGAGGAGGCAGTAATCTTCAAATAAGGTATTGGTGTGATTATGAAAATCTGCCTTACGAACCATTCTGAAAGCTCTTTTTTGTAACATGCAACCCAATTAAGTCAAACATACAAAGAAATCAAAACCAGTACTCCATAGAATAAGTCAATGATGTCATTATTATTATGAATATATTATTTTCCATTTAATATTAATATTTTAGGAAATAATAATTTGGTCTGCTATGTGTTGTCCAGTGAATACCAGCCCAATAAGGCAGTGCTACTAGGACAATAGTTAAAGGGGTGAGCCAAGCTCTAACATTACTGAACAGTAAAACTCTGCACACACATGTAATAAATTCACACAATTTCTTAAAATACAAAGATTTATTAACAAAAATAAGTCAACTCAAAGTCAAACATATTTCAATCAATAAACTCTTTACTTTTTTAAATTGTTTTTTAATTAGCTATCACATTTAGTGAATTATAGTCAGGGAAATATTATTTTCCTAGGCTGGAAACTAACAAGCTTTCTGGATAAATGATTCTTAATGGACTCGTAAGATGGCGGCAAGTCACGCGTTACCCCTGCCTTGACTGGCACTGGCCGTTAGCGGTTTTAGCTAACAAAAGAAGCTTATTGCTTGTTACCACTCCTTAAAATCAAACATGTGCCTTTAAAATACTATCAATAAAAGGGTTAAAATACTTAAGCATTGACGGCGCGTTTTGGCCAATCTATGTTTGAAAACCACCCTTTAAATAAAGTTTGTGTTTAAAAACACAGCCCACATCATTAGCTGAGCAGCTAGACTGTTAGCACTTATCTGAGTTTCTCAACACAAACCAAAAAACAAACATCATTAATTAACAATTAGATTATTTTATGCTAAGCTAATCTTCTCTGGCCAAACACTAACTCTCACGTGGACAAGACAAGGTTTCCTGGGCGACGAGTTTAGGGAAGCGAAACTGTGCTGGTAATCCAAGTGCAGACTGAATAAAGGGACAGTTGTTGCAGCTGGAGGGGCGTTGGCTGGTTGGCCCGGATGAACTGTACTACAAAGGCACGTTCAGCTCCTTCGGTGGCTGCCGTGCGATGGGGTAGCTCTAGCTACCTGGACATTCACGCAGAAAGTCATGCGAGGCTGCGGTCCCGATGCCTTCTTCTCCAGGCCATGGGGAAAATCTGCTTTAATTAGGGCTGTTTTAGGAGGCCTCAGAAGAAAAGCCCAACCACACTTGTCTTATTACACCCTTTTATGAATGAATACTAAATACTTGAACAGCAAAATTATTACTTAACTTTGATTTATACAATCGTCGTGATCATACACATATTCACTTTTGGATCCGAGTTGAAGAGATATGTCTGCTCACCGGCAAGGAGACATTCATGCGTCCGGTTCTCCCGCTGGAAATCCGTGTGGTAGAGGCCGCCATGTTGGAACACGGTGTTTTTGTTCAAACAGTGATGTCACAGGGAGTCAGCTATGACTCCTCTTCCTGGGCTGGGTTAGGTGCACCTTAGTGTGACATTGAAAGGTGTAGAAAAGTTCATACTGGCCTTCGATTATGTATAGTTCAGAGTCCATGTTCATCCATGTTGTAACCCATTAAAAACGTTTCTCATTACCAAAGTATTGTACAGAATAGGATGAGTGGTGAAATTCAAGAAATCTTCACAAAAAAAGGCTTACTGTTTATAATCATACTAAAGGCAATGATTTCATCTGCATTTATAAACTTCTCAATGTTCCAGGCAATACTTTTAGAGCGATAAGTAAGTCTACTGAACATAGAGAAGTAAAAAGAATAATCAAATGAGTTGTCCAAGAGCCAAACAAAACTCACAGAGAGCCTCAGAAAGAACTGGAAATAACAGGTACAGTTTTTATTATGAAAATATTAGGTAATGCACTCAATGTCCTCCATGCATTTTTGTAGGTATGTTCGATACTTATTCCCCGTTTCGTTTCGTTACTAATTGGCTTTGAATCTGTTAAGAATTTTATGTCAATAGAAATAATAGAACTATATTTACTGAGGAAAATGTTCAATTCAATTCAAAAATACTTTATTAATCCCAAAAGGAAATTAAATGTTGTTGTAGCTCATTATGAGGGGTTCCTCAAAGAGCCGTTGTAGATGCTGATGGGTGTGGGCAGGAAGGATCTCCTGTAGCGCTCCGTCTTACAGCAGATCTGAAGAAGCCTCTGACTGAAGACACTCTGTTGTTGTAGGACAGTCTCATGAAGAGGATGCTCAGGGTTCTCCATAATGTTCTTCATTTTATGAAGAATCCGTCTTTCCACAATGATCTCCAGAGGTTCCAGAGGAGTCCCCAGAACAGAACCAGCTTTTTTTATCAGCTTCTTGAGCTGTTTTAAGTCCCTGGCTCTGATGCTGCTTCCCCAGCAGATGATGGCAGAAGAGATCACACTTTCCACAACAGACTTATAGAAGATATGCAGCATCTTGCTGCAAACACCAAAGGACCTAAGCTTCCTCAAGAAGTACAGTCTGCTCTGTCTCTTCTTGTAGATGGCTTCACAGTTGCATCTCCACTCTAGTCTGTTGTCCAGGTGAACACCAAGGTATTTATACTCCTCCACCACCTCCACTTCTTCTCCCATGATAGAAATAGTTTTTGACTTATTCCTGTTTCCCTTAAAATCTACAATCATCTCCTTTTAGTCACGTTCAAAATGAGATGATTGTTTCCACACCATGCCACAAAGCGGTCCACCACCTTCCTGTACTCAGCTTCTTGTCCATCTCTGATCCACCCCACGACTACAGAATCATCCGAGTATTTCTGCAGATGACAGGAGTCTGTCTTGTACTGGAAGTCTGAGGTGTACAGAGTGAAAAGGAATGGTGAGAGTACAGTCCCCTGTGGTGCTCCTGTGCTGCTGACTACCTGGTTAGACTCACAACCCTTCAGTCTCACAAACTGTGGTCTGTTTGTCAGGTAGTCTTTGATCCAGGAGATTGTTGAGGCCTCCACCTGAGTCTTCTGGAGTTTCTGACAAAGCAAATCAGGTTGGATTGTATTAAATGCACTGGAGAAATCAAAGAACATGATCCTCACAGTGCTACTGGCTTTGTCCAGATGACAATGGGTTTGTTGAAGCAGGTGTATGATGGCATCTTCAACTCCAACTCCACAGCGATAAGCAAACTGAAGGGGGTCCTGATGGTTTACTGTTTGCTTACTTAGGTGGGCCAACAGGAGTCTCTCTAGGACCTTCATGATGTGAGATGTCAGGGCAACAGGTCTGTAGTCATTGAGGACTGACACAAGACAGGAGGTCTTCCACAACCTTTCAACCTCTGTACTAATATTATTTCACCTCTCCGTTCTTTTGCGCAGGGCGCCTCAGAGTGCCTAATCGCGCATGCAGAAGGCTGAGTTTGAAGTTGTTTTGTGAGCAGATACTTTATGTTTGTGGTCCGGACGGACCCAGTGAGGCAAAGACTACGTCCTGCTTTGCTTTTAATCAGAATGATGGATTACAGGCTATTGCGCAGTAGGATGGTGTGCACATGGGGTAGCTGCTTAGCGCTGTGTCTGGCCTGACAACACCATAGGAGCGTGCACAGCTTGTTAACTGTGTTGCAGCTTAGATCAATATTAACAATTAAAAAGACAAATATGTCTATCAATTAATTTATTAGAGGTTTGCCCACCGTTGGACCTTCAATTCTTTTCGGAGGCTCCCTGTGTTCTTTGTTTTGGTTTTTTTTTGAGAGTATTTGTTTGATGAGTTTGGAGTTTATCATAAACAGCCACAATATATAAGCCTGAACATAATATTTGAAGCATAAATATAGTTTGTGGGAAGAATTTCCTATCTGTATGTAAATTTTAATACATGGCATCACATTACTGTTCTGCAAAGAATTTAAATCTATGTACATAAAAATAAATTATTTTCCAATGAATATACAGAATTCATTTTGTTTGTTTTGTCTATATTTTAACAAAATACTCCATGTTTGATTGTTTAAATTGTTTTTTGGTGACACAAAATAATTTTTCACTATATAAACCCTCCCCTGGTATAATTTCACATTTAAACAATGTAAGCAAACTGATCCAGATCCGACTGCCCTGCAATGACACAACTGTCAATAATGCAATGTGTTTTGTTTAGTGACAAGGTTAAAGAATACACCGTCTTTCTTACCACATGGAATAGACCGCCTTAAAATTGTGATTTTTCACCTGCTAAGAAGTGTTTGTAGCATCCAGTTTGCAAATGAAGGATTGAATCTGCCTTATAATGACTTCATTTCTTTCCTATTAATTATATTATCAACATCAAATCACAGTGGGTCCTTTGCATGATGTGCAATTACAGTTACACGGGCTGTACATCATTCTGTAGTGGATGATCAGTTATGTGTGCACCAGTGGCGGATGCTGGTCTTTCAAGGAGGGGAAGCTCAATTTCAAGATCGCTGATTCTCTCATTTCGCTGTCAATCAAAAAAGGATTCAGCCTCAGACAGATTATTCAATCATCATGCAGAAGCTGAGCGTCCGGGCCAGCCGATGCCAGCCCACTGCCCATAGACCCCCAAAGACGCTGAGCGTCCGATGGGCGGGACACAACCCAGCATTTATCCAATGACTCGTCTCGTTTCGCTGCAGCCAAGGCTGCCCCATAGACTCCCACAGACACTGAGCGTCCAATGGGCGGGATAAAGCCCAGCATTTTTGCTTTGCTATTGAACTCACTGTTTAAAGCACTGTAAAGCTGCGGGAATGAGTGAGAGGAAAGCCGCGTCGTTACCAGGAATAAGAAGCTGATTCTGAACAAAAGTTGAGCGCGTTGTAGCGCATATTTAGTCAATGACTTGTACACACAACAGTATATATTTGATCACTTATTTTTTGACATTTTAGGGGAAGCTGAGCTTCCCTTGCAATCTTACAGCAATCGCCACTGGTGTGCATTAGAGGGTGACACGGGAGTGGATTTTCTCTCCTGTCCCATCCCGCTCCCACAGAAAAATGTCTTGTCCCATCCCAATCCCAGGCCAGCATAACGAAAAAAATCCTGTCCCGTCCCACTCCTGGTAAATTGACTCCCATCCCACTCCTGTGCCACTCCCATTTTTGTTTTCTTCATTTAGTCTTTTGGCAATTTCTTTCTTTGAAGGACCAGTTAGGTCCCTGTTTTTAGCTGTAGTAAAGGCCAGTTAAAGTAAAAAGAATAATAATGAAGAAATAATAAAATATCAAACAAGGAAACAGACCATGCCTATCTTAGTTGAATAAACAAAATGTACCTAGTTGTATTTTACTTATTTATTAAGTGATCGTTTCCTTTGAACAATGACATCACTTTTATGTTTCAAGTTGCTGGAACGAAAGAAAAATGCACCTAGTAAGAGAACTGTACTTGATGAACAAAAGGGCAAAAAGGCATTACCTTCATAATTTAGAAACTGTACCTCAATGGTTCACAGCCCTGGTCCTCAGGGACCCCTTCCCTGCAAGTTTTAGATGTGTGTCTGCTCCAGCACACCTGATTCAAATTCTGACATGACCTCCTATACAGGCATCAAGAATGGAGGGTCAAACTGGACAAAATTAATACAATAAAATCATCATTAAATAAATAAATGTTGTGAATGTCCCATAAGTGAAGTAAATGTAACATGAAAGAAATGTAACATTAAATGTGCCATTAAATTAAAGGTACCATTTATTTATTTAATACATCATTAGAAACAATAAATGTACCATTATATCATGAAATGGACTATTATGCAATTAAATGTGCCACTGAATAATTAAGTATAATTTTAAAGACAACATGACCTAATTAGTGGTACACTTAATATTTAATGATGTATTAAATAAATTGTACATTTAATGGTACATTCAATTTTTTTCTATTTCACAACATATTTATTTAATATCTTCCCTTGATGAAGCCTTTCTATACGGAGCCCGCGAGGGGACAAGGGGGGATTTTTTTCTTTTTTGTGTCCCCACGCAATAGTCTTTGCGTTATTTCGCAATACTTTGTGGGATAGTTTCCAAACCAGATAACTGCAAAAATGAAACAAACACTACACCCGTTTTGAGATTTATTGAGTTTTATTTTGAAATCAGCCTTAAATAAAATTATCTTCAAATCAGACTAAAAGACAGTTTTTATCCACAAGCTGTCAAACAAACTACTGAACTCTGGACAATAATGCTGCATGAAACCACATCTGTGACGCTTTGTTTGCTTATTGCTGCTGCATGATGTGTACTTTTTTTTTGTACGCCATTATTGCTTTTGTTTTTATCGTGATTTGAACGGTTCTTCTTATCCTAAGCATTTAATCACATTGTTTTACATTGCGTGTTAACCTGCATATGACAAATAAACCATATCAATGACATATCAGGTTTCTGTGTGGTTTTGTAAACGCAAACATTTTGAAGATCTGACCCTTAATGCTTAATAGTTCTTCACTAGCTGATCATCGCCAAATAAATAACCACTGGCTTCTATATAAATAACCTTTTAGTGCAAACGTCACAATGTTTTAAGTCTTTATAAACAACTGCTTGAAAAAAATGCTTTGACGTTTTAAGACCATCGACATGTTAGGCTCAGTGATTCTAAACCTGGGGTACTCGTACCCCTAGTGGTACGTGAGCACATTGCAGGGGGTACGTGGAAACATTTAATACTTTATTTCCAAGATGACGGGTTAATATCATGAGTTAGTAGGGATAATTCTTACATGTGTGATACTTTATAAGGAGCCAGGTGCAAAATACACTCATGCTTTTATCAACCAAAAAAGCAAAAAAGGCACAATAAAACAACTACAGGTAGGAAATACTAGAGCAACAGCTGTTTCCTTTCTGCCAATCTATCAAAGCTTACCAAGGAAAAGCAATCTCAGGTCTCTCATTAAAACTCAGTTAAATGATGAAAACAGCGTAAAGCTAATAGTGAGCCTAAATATTATTTTTGTTAAGTGTTCTGTTGTTAATTTTTTGACTTTTCAGGTTTAAATGTCTGTTTATTGGGAACTTATTCAAAACGGCTCCAGTTTTTGTTATAACAAAAGCAGGTTTATTACTTATGTTGATATTGTATTTATTTGTATTATTTATTCACTTTCACGGCAACAGTTATCTTTATGATAAATGCCTAAGAAGAAAATGTTGAAGTTAAAGAGATTAAATAAAACAGTTTTCATGTAATGTAGTACATTTTATTTTTACTAACAAGATTGACTGAGGGCAGCATTTCCCTACCATTAACCAATCGGGGTGCCCCGCCCCACCAACAAGGTAGTAATAGTACATTTTCACAGTTAATCTCATTCATTTTATTAGATCAGGTCGTGAGAAATTTCTATCCCTGCTTTGTCGCTAATCTATTTTTTATGGCCAAACTTGACAAAAGCTGGACGAAAACACACTCCTCATACTCTGCGTTGCTGACACTGATCCGCTGAGTTACGTGCACTCGCACGCAGGTGAACACACACTCCCAACAGCAGACAGAGTGCACAGAAAAACATGTCCTGGAAAGCAGGCAAGGATATCTGCAATTTTTAAAAGTACCGAATTTCCTTCTGATGGTAGCACTTCCTCTCCTGCGAATTGCAGCAGGGATAACTCTCCTACTCCTGGTACATATGGCGAAGGTACAAATACACAAAATGACCCAAGTGTTTCATGCCCTGCCCCTGACACACAGCTAAGGTCCATTCACCAACGAATAAAAGGTTCTGACCTGGCTTGGCTGTCGAAGGTGGGCATAATCCCCCTGCCCCGCCCAGAATTCTACACATTTGTGCATCCACTTACCTGTGATTGGGCAACATTCCAGTTAATATTTTAAGTTTTTTTTCTTTATTGTTTTATTTGTTCTACAAGTATTGTATTGTATTGTATTTACAATTTAACAAAATATCGACAAAACTGAACAACAGTCATTAACCAGAACAAAGTAGATAACTAATAACAGTTAAAACCACCCTAAAACCACCCTCATCTGTAATCATGCGGTGTGACACATAACCATATGTGTCTTCCATAGACACAAGGGGATGAACTCCATTTCAATGCAAGTCTGCCTTTTCCAGGACTGGCTGCCAGATGTCCAGAAACCTCTCCATATTGTCGTGAAGAGCATGGTTTCGTTTTTCCAAGGGGAGTATACTGAGTACCTCAGTGTTAGGATTATGATTATTGATTAATTAATATTCATCAGGAATTATAATTAAAAATCAGAATTTGACAAAATCAATTTCTTAACCAAAAATCCTCATTTATGAATCGAAACCAGAGATGTCTTCTGGTGTTGTAATTGTGGCTCAACGCCTTTGATAATTACAACCATTAAATACTCAGTAATAATTAATAACTATTACTAGATGTCACTGTTTAATTAACCGTTTCTGCCAAAACGTGGAGAACTTTAACCTTATTTTGACTGACAAATCACTCTTTCACAAAATAAACACAAACGACTTCTCTTTATCTACGTGAATATTTATTAAATCAACAGCCTGATCCACCTCGCTATCCGATTCAATAATCTTCACCTAATCAAACATGCGAAGTTCTACACAGAAGGGTAAAAAAATATCTAACTAAACAAAATAAAAACAGCAGTGAGTGTGTATGAGATCAAACCAGCAGTTATGGCAGTTATGGCAAAATAAAAAGGGAATATGGTTGAACAAAGCTTTAAGAGCGCCCCTCCCAAAGTGTAGCTCAGCGGGACACAGGCAGCCATAAACCTTCCTCTCAGCAAAGTTGTAAAACCCAGAGGACAAAGAATCATAAAACCTTTGGCAGCAAGCTAGTAAAACACGAAGTTGAAGACAAAGAAATGGTTGATTTTCACCATAAGGTTATTATACAGTTCAGTTTTAAATGTGCCCTGAGCTTGCTCTCAGGTGTTACAACAATACGGCAAAACACACAAAGTCGGGTAGCACAGCGGCTTCCAGATATCCACAGCACATCAAAGTTTCAATGAAAGGTTGCATGCACATACAATTCAGAACACATTAGACTATAAGTGGCGATTCTACATCGCACTAAAACCCTACTCTACCCTGTCCAAGCTATTCCTAATAAAGAAATAAAAATAAAAGGGTGGATTTTACTTGTTGAAATCTTTCTTCTGGGGCAGCGAGTGAGAGAGAAAAGGGGGGTAAAGAGTTCCGCGCGTCTCAGCAAAGCAGTCCATTTTCTTCCTTGGTGGCTTCCGTGGCAGAAAGGTAGAAAAATAATGACCGACCATCACTGGTACAAAAAAAAGGAGAAAAATTGCGTCTCGTTGAAAACTCCGTGGTTTTTTTGGCTTCGATCTGTAAAGTTGAAAACTTACAAGCCTTCTTATTCCTGTAAGCTTAATTCGCTTAATTTTCTCGTTGGCCAACGAAGGAGAATGAATGAAATCCACTTCGGACCTCTTCTCCAGAATGCTGCTTCAATTGCGTGGTAACTGTGTCTTGGCCCCAAGCTGAAAGCGCCTCCTTAAAGAGGCCACCTTCCTATATAGTGTCTTGTGGCGTCAGATATGTGACGCCCTGTCATATTAGCCGCTGTGTCTGCTGGGATTCGTATTAGCGGACTATCCTGGGATACAAAATGGCCGATGACGCCAAAAGGCCTGGGAGCGTCCAGCAATGTGCAAATGGTCCAATATTCAGCACAACATGTGGTCCAACATCAGTATACCAATCCTCTATTTTGGGACAATTTTTAGAAATCCAGAATTTGAGGATTATCTCTCTTGCTACATATAAAATGATTTCAATCAGCTTAGCATTGTCTATGTTTCTTGTGCCACATCCCGAAGCTATGAGAATGCACTGGGAAGGCGAAAGTTTCACATCATAACCCATCAATGTAACGATTAACTTTTTTACATCTGTCCAATATTTTTGCACTTTGACACAATTCCATCACATATGTACATATGTGCCAATTTCACAGCTACATTTTCCACATATACCTGAGCTCAAACCCAGTTTACCCCTCAACAGTGGCGTGAAATGAAGCCTGTGTAAAATTTTAAATTGGTTTACAACTTACAATTTCAAATGTATTTTTGATTGGTTAAGTCCACCTTCTGTTGTCTATCTTTTCTCCAAGAACATTCTGCCATTGTCTTCTCATATTATCTGTTGAAAAGGAAAGATCTGAGGTAAAGTTGTTCATGTGCCTGTTGTAAACGTAACATAAATTTTTACCCTCTTATAACTTATAAACGGACAATACTTTAAAGAGACATTAACACAATTCCTAGATTCCATATCAATCCATGTGTTTGACACCTCAGGATTTACCCATTCGTATGTATAACGCATTTGTGCTGTCCAATAATACAAACAGATTTTGGGGACCGCCAAACCTACCTGATCTTTGCTTCTCTGTAATTTACTTTTTTTCATCCTTACTTTCTTTCTCTGCTAAATAATGTGTTAACATTTTATCAAGTTTTACAAAACAGCTACTAGGAACTGAATTTGGCAACATCTGTAATGGATACACTAGCCTGGGTAGTATATTCAGTATAGTATATGCCAGGGTTTTTGCATCAACATTTATGAAAGAGATTGGTCTATAGGATGCTGGGTCTTCCGGGCTCTTGTTCTTTTTCCAGATTAAACATATGTACACCTGTGCCATTGTTTCTGGAAGGTGGTGAACTGTAGTGACACTGTATTTACATGCTCTTAGTAGGTAGGGGACGATTTCCTTGTTAAAGGCTTTAAACCATTGCACAGGATACCCATCTGGGCTGGGTGATCTTCCACTGCGCATCAATGAAATGGCCTTCCAAATCTCTTGCTCCTCAATAGGTCTGCCTAGATTCTCATGCTGCTCCTCTTTTAGAGTTGAAAGTTTTATTTGGGAGAAAATATTTGACTAAATTCTCCTTGGTGCTAGTAAGTTCAGACTTATACAAGGATTTATAAACGGAAACAAAAACAGAGCTGATTTTGTGTCTAATTGTCTTGTCTCTTTAGGGGCTGTAATTGCTTCAATGGCATTGTTAGTTTACTTTTTTGTTTAAGTAAGTGCGCTAGATACTTACTGGGCTTGTTACCATATTCATACAGACTTCTGGTAAAACAATGATTTAGAAGCTTTCTCATCGAGAATTGAGTTCAAAGCGGCCCTAATTGCTTGCATTTTAATCCAGTTTGTCTTAGTGAGGTTAGTTTTATGAATCAACAGTGACTTCTTCAGATCTTTTTCCAGTTCATTCTGTTTCATCAAAAGTTCTTTCTTTCTATGCGACTGTATGAAAGAGGGAATCCCGGAATATAGGCCTTAGCAGCCTCCCACAAAAAAAAATTGTTTCCCTATTGTGGTTCTTATCAAAATATAATCTTAGTACTTCCTCCAACTTTTTTTTAAAGCCTTTATCGCCAAGAATATAGGAAGGAAACCACCATCTTGATGTTTCAAAAACATCAAGATGGACCGGGTCGTGGTCGCTAATATAGATAGATCCTATTTTGCATGTATATGTACCTGTCCAACATTGTGGTGCAAGAAAAAAGTAATCAATTTGGGAGTAGTAGTTATGTAAATTAGAGTAAAATGTAAAATCTTTCAGGGGTTTAGTGTTCTCCAGACATCTACCAGGTTGATATCATCTGGGACTCTGGCCAATATAGTCCCTGAGTAAGACTGCACACTGGTTATCTAAGTTGAATGTAACGAACAATTAAAGTCAGCTTCCAACAGTGTCAAGCCACTCTTATACACTCACCGGCCACTTTATTAGGTACACCTGTCCAACTGCTCGTTAACGCAAATTTCAGTCAATCACATGGCAGCAACTCAATGCATTTAGGCATGTAGACATGGTCAAGACGTTCTGCTGCAATTCAAACCGAGCATCAGAATGGGGAAGAAAGGTGATTTAAGTGACTTTGAACGTGGCATGGTTGTTGGTACCAGATGGGCTGTTGTGAGTATTTCAGAAACTGCTGATCTACTGGGACTTTCAAGCACTATCATCTCTAGGGTTTACAGAGAATGGTCCAAAAAAGAGAAAATATCCAGTGAGTGGCAGTTCTGTGGGCGCAAATGTATTGTTGATGCCAGAGGTCAGAGGAGAATGGCCAGACTGGTTTGAGCTGATAGAAAGGCAACAGCAACTCAAATAACCACCAAGGCATGCAGAAGATCATCTCTAAACGCACAACACGTCGAACCTTGAGGTGGATGGGCTGCAGCAGCAGAAGACCACACCGGGTTCCACTCCTGTCAGCTAAGAACAGGAAACTGAGGCTACAATTCGCACAGGCTCACCAAAATTGGACAATAGAAGATTTGAAAAAAAGTTGCCTGATCTGATGAATCTCGATTTCTGCTGCAACATTTGGATGGTAGGTTCAGAATTTGGCATCAACAACATGAAAGCATGGACCCATCCCGCCTTGTATCAACGGTTCATGCTGGTGGTGGTGGTGTAATGGTGTGGGGAATATTTTCTTGGCACACTTTGGGCCCCATAGTACCAATTGAGCATCGTGTCAATGCCACAGCCTACCTGAATATTGTTGCTGATAATGTCATCCCTTTTGACCACAGTGTACCCATCTTCTGATGGTTACTTCCAGCAGGATAACATGCCATGTCATAAAGCACGAATCATCTGAGACTGGTTTCTTGAACATGACAATGAGTTGTACTGTACTCAAATGGCCTCCGCAGTCACCAGATCTCATCTAATAGAGCACCATTGGGATGTGGTGGAATGGGAGATTCGCATCATGGATGTGCAACCAACAAATCTGCAGCATCTGTGTGATGCTATCATGTCAATATGGACCAAACTCTCTCAGGAATATTTCCAGTACCTTGTTGAATCTATGCCACAAAGGATTACGGCAGTTCTGAAGGCAAAAGGGGTCCAACCCGGTACTAGCAAGGTGTACCTAATAAAGTGGCCGGTGAGTGTATTCTGCCATATCAGATCCCACTCTGGTCCAAAACAAAGAATAGTATTGATGAAAGTAGTGAAAAGATATTGTCCCCTCTCTATGCTATGGAAATATTAATTGAACATTAAACTGAGGACCATACATAAAAGTGAGTGCTACCTTTTAGAATTGCAGAACATAAAATAGATTAATGCAATGAGGGCACTCCTCTTCAATGTATTTTAAAATATGAATTCATCCATTAATGAAATAGCAACGTGGTTGAAAACAGTCTCAATGTGGTTTTTTTTTAACCGTGTCCTGTCCAGCAGAGTAGCAGAGAATTGTTGTCTGAGTGCCAAAATAAAGCCCTACTTTCACTACTTGGGTTTACTTGAACCCATTCAAGCGCTAGGTAAATGCTTAGAAGAAATCAATGCTTGGATGTGCCAAAATTTTCTTCAGCTGGATCAAAACAAAACTGAAGTAATAATCTTTGGACCAAAGGAAGAGCGTTTAAAAGTTAGCACACAGCTTCAGTTAATACAGCTAGAAACCACCAGTCAGGCTCGAAACCTGGGTGTAATGATGGACTCAGAGGCACATAAAGACAGTAACAAGGTCGGCCTTCTATCACCTAAAGAACATCTCCAGGATTAAAGGACTAAGGTCTCAGCAGGACCTTGAAAAACAAATTAATGTGTTAATCTTTAATAGAATTGATTACTGCAACAGTGTCTTCACAGGTCTGTCACAGGTCAGTCAATCAGACAGCTGCAGTTGATCCAGAACGCTGCTGCCCGCATCCTCACTAGAACTAAGAAAGTGGAGCACATCACCCCAGTTCTAAGGTCCCTACACTGGCTCCCTGTATCTCAGAGAATAGACTTTAAAATACTTCTGTTAGTCTATAAATCACTGAATGGCTTAGCACCAAAATACATTACAGTTGTCAGTTTATCAATCACCCAGCCCTGTCAGGTCTTCTGGCTCAAATCTACTCTGCATACCCAGAACCAGAACCAAACATGGAGAAGCAGCTTTTAGTTCTTATGCTCCACTAATCTGGAATAAACTCCCAGAAAACTGTAAAATCTTAAGATTAAAAACTTATTTGTTTAGAGTGACCTTTGAATGTGTTATCTAAACATTATTAAAGTTTTCAGTCCAATTTTCCTTTCGTTTTCTTATCCATCATTCTATTCTCTTTATTTTTTTTAAATTACCTGCTGTTTGATTTTCTGTGACATTGTAATGTTTTTCCTTATGTACAGTGCCTTGAGTGCCTTGTTGCTGAAAAGCGCTATATAAATAAACTTGACTTGACTTTACAAGTGGAGCATTACGGCTAACGCTTTTAATGCTCTGCTTGATATTTATAAAGGAATCTTTATAAGAATCTGCTTTGGGATTATTTAAATTGTTATGGACACGGAGAAGGAGAAAATAATTGAGAGAAAGAAGGATGAAGAGATTACAAGATAACACCCTAGAAGATTGCTTCTACACCTGCAGAAACATATAATAACAGCATTGTTACCAAAAAGTGCACTGTAGTAATAAATGCAAGATGTATTTAGTGGTAACTGAGGCTTAACATAGAACATTTGTGTATCTGTCAACACCTAAGACAGACACGGAGGAGATCTGAGGCACAGACATCCAAAGCCCCTCCAGAGCATGGGAACCCCAGGAGAACCACTGCCGGGACTACCGCAACACCCCCAGAGAAGAGAAGGGGAGAGTTCCAGGGGAACCACCCAGCAGCCACAGTGCAGAAACCCCAGGCAGCTGCAGCGATGAGCCCACAGGGCCCGCCGGACGTGGTTTACACCGGAGCAGATCCAGCCATGGACCCCGAGACCCCGGGACATATCACTCCCTAAGCAGAGGCCTGACAGAGCCCAGGGGTCCAGGCCCCGGCAAGCAGCCACCGGGATTGAGCCAGCACACACCAAGGCACCCAGCCCCAGACACCAGGAACCACAAGTACACCAGCAGGCAGAGAGACCATCCACTGGCAGGGAGTGTGGTGGGGTGGAAATAGGCCCCACATTTGATGGGGGGCCTAAACTGATCCAGGAGAAAGAGCAGTCACAATCACACATTCCCACTCTCATGCGTACACATAAAAATACTCAACATAAAAATACTAACACCCACGCACCCAACCTAAAGACAAACAACAATGGATGTTGTACACTCACACTTCCCATTCATACTCTATACTCCCAGGTCCAGGTGCCAATACCCCATAGGGGCAACCAACCCCCGGACCCAGGTGGTCCTCTTCCTTCCGGGGGTAGAGACAGGCAGACGGCCCCAGCACCTGAACCTGGTCCCAGAACCCCCGCCCCGACCTCAGTCCCCAACGATCCCCATCCTCATGCGGAGAGGGGGTCATGTACAAAAGAGGGGTCTACATGGTCCAAACTAGCCCGCCAACCAGAGCGACACAGAATGAAATAGTCCCAGCTCCCCAAATAATTCCAATCCCAACCCCATGAGCCCCCCACCCTCAATGAACCCCAACACAAATTTCCCCACAGGGCCACCCCAACCAGGATACAGATATTGAACAGGACAGACACCACCATGCACTGCGTCCACAACGGAACCCCCGACCCCACACCAAGATGGGACAAACTCACCCGGCAAGAGGTCCCTGGCCAGCAGCAAGCACTCGGGGCCAGTGTCCCCCACCACGCACCCGCAACCACACAGACACACCACATCACTGCCTCTGCAACGATAGCCCAGGGAGAAACATTATCCAGCTCAGCTCTACCACCGCCGCTCAGCCGATCCAAAGTCCGTACTGTTTAACTATATTTATTGATTGCCAAATGCGCAGAGTCCCTGTTGTGCTCCGTTTGCCTATTTCTTCATTTAGACCAAAGTCGAAATCGCCCCCAAGAAGAAGTGAGCAATCCAAGTGTTTAGACACTGCAGAAAAAAGTATGGAAGAATAGGGGGTCCTCAACATTTGGGTCATATGTACTGACAATACATAACTTTTGGTTATGTATAGATATTGTTATTATTATAAATCTACTCTGGATCTGTAACTGTGTCTGACACTGTAAAGTTAATATTTTTGTTAATTAAAACTGCTACTGCTGTTTGCCAAGAATTATAGCACGCAGAAAACAAGTTAGGAAACATGTGAGATCATTTGCAGCTGTGACAGATTTATGAATCTCCTGTAATAAGACAACATCTGCCTGTAGTCTTTTAAGCTGATTAAAAACCTTTACCTTTTTCTCTCTGGTGCCAGCTCCATGCACATTCCATGTGACAAACCTTAGTGTATCCATAGTTGTGCGCGTGTAACTAAAGTTGGACAGCGCATGTCACCACAGAACCAGATAGACCCAAGTGAAATCAGTTAGTGCTTGGGGTTGCCTGATATAAAGTCCAGAAGCAGAGATATAGCAGAGAAAAAGGCAGAAAATTAAGAAGGTGCTGGGGGTAAGAGGGGGTGAGAGATATAATGTTAAGAAATATTTGTGTGTGTGTGCATGTTTGTGTGTGACAGAAAGAAAAAAGAGTGACAGAGAGGTGTGGTAATGAAGTAAATGAGACGTAGATGAGAGGAGACAAAAAGGAGCAGCTACCCAAAAGCCTAGCCTTGGCCACGCCCACACCAACCAATGTAAACATCATGCTGAGCTGTGCTTTACATTAGATTACAATTGCCAGTTATCTAACCAGTGTTGCAAGTTTTAGATTAACGTGGTGTTGCTCCTAATAAAGCCACGGAGTGATCTCCCAGTTTATCTACAGCCACTGTAGCTCTGGTGCCTTCGGTGATATATTTCTTCATGATTGGGAATAATCCTCGCCTCTGATCGAGGATCTCCTTTGCAAACTGGTCATGAACGCTGCAGTTTGTTCCCCGTAGCTCTCTGCCCCCACTTCTGACCTGCTCTTTTGCTTGTAGTGCTCGAACTTTGCTACAATAGGCCAAGGTCGGTTGTGATCTTCTTAGCTCCAAGCTGGTGAACACGATGGAATGGAATGTTTTTAACCTTGTCACTTGGGAGTTTCAGTTGACGCTGGAGAAATTCACGGACCGTGGATTCGGCGTCCTCTGCCGGGATGCCGGTGAACACAAGATTGTCTTGTATGCCCCAAGCTTGTATATCCAGGATGGTCTCCTTAATTTTTTTATTTTCTCCAGACAGCTGCGTCATTCCATCGGTAAGTGTTTTCATCCCTCAGCGTTTGGTTCTCAGTTGTGAGTGAAGCTAGTTGTTCCTGGCTGGACTCCAGAGACTCCCTCAGAGCTTGGAATTCCCTGTGGAGAACCTCCACCAATGCTAGACGAGCATCCAGGCTGGTTAGCTTCTTGTCGATAGAGTCCAGCACATCAGTGTAGCTTTTCTCTGGAGAGATAGTGGAGGTGCTGGCTGAGGACTCTGAACAGGTGTGTTTTGATGTTGGTGTGGTCATGGGTGGAGATTTATGTGGCTTGCCCATTACGTTTTCTAAACACTTGTCCACATAGCTCTCCAGGCTGTCCAAGGTTTCCTCGTCCAGCTTGTTTTATTGGGACAATAAGAGACAGTGGTTAGTATTTTCTCTGTTTGTCTTGAATTTATTGGCTTGTTTTACCTTAGCTTGTCGTGTTGTTTGTCTACCAGTTATTACGGCCATTGACACCGAAAATAAACACCAGTATACCGCCATATTACTTACGTACAGCTCTCGCAAAATCTCAGCTGCTCATCACCTCCTCCGCTGGTTCTCAATGTATTCTAACCAGGCAGGACTACCTGTGAGATCTTTAGGCGTAGTTCTGCATCTCCTCTGCATACCTCTGTGCCTCTGCTAGGGACTTGAAAAGACGTGTCATTCTGTAAGGGGGATCTTCTACACCTCTGTGTAGCCCTGACATTTTTTCTCCAGCACTGGTGAAAAATCACCACACAAATGTATGCAATTCCCAGACACCAAGATCTCTCCCAGGTTGTGAGTGCTTTGCATGATCAGCTGTTTATCCAAGCAGTTATGAAGACTAATGTTGATCACTCTTGGTCTGTTGATGCCAGGGTGAGGTTGAGCTGGGCTGCAATTGAACCTATCCACTTTGATCTAATCATTCTTTACTGTCAAATGTAAGATTTTTGGAAGCCATGTCTCAAAGAAGTCTTTGACATTGTCTCCCTCCATGCACTCTGATAAGTCTGATAGATCTTTATGTTATTACGTCGGAATTGGTTCTGCTGATCCTCGAGCCGAGTGGTGGCTTCCCTCAGATGGGTTTCCACCTGCTCTAGCCTCACTGATAGCTGAGTAGTAAGGTCCTCAGTGTCGGAGACTGTTTGCTTGACCTTGCCTATTCTTTTTTCTAAGTCTCTCACTGACTCACATATGGAGGTGACTGATTTTACAATCTGATCCTGTTTAACATCCATGTTAGCGCGGTTTTGCGCATCCAAGTTTTGCGAAGACCTCCTCACTTATTTGTGTTGCTATGTGGTCAATGTTGTCGCTCTTTGCCATCTTGTCAATGCTTTGGGTCCTTACCTTCTTCTGTGAGTTTAGTGGATTGAGATACAGAACTCATTTTTTGCTTTGCATCGTCGCCCAAATATCTTGCAAAGACATAACACTCTTGATTTTATGTTTTCTGCCAAGTTTATGTATCTCTGATACGTCCGAAATATTATAAGGTCCAGGGAACTCGCTGTCACACTGTTCTGTTACGCGACCGATCCATCAGTAAATATGTTTTTGTTTGTCATTTTAATTTCCATTGTGATTTCACACCTGTCTGCATTGATTGTGCATTAGGTCATTACTGCCAAAGGCCCACCACTGGATGTCACATCTCTAACAAAATCCAGCTGGCTCGGTTTAACATTTTTAAAGAATTTGACACAAAAAATATCTGGTTATTGTAATTGTGCTTTCTGTTTTTCAGATGCTTACACAGATGAGGACCTGATGCTTTACTGGAAAAGTGGGGATGAGTCCCTGAGTACAGATGACAGGATCTCTTTATCCCAGTTTTTGATACAGAAGTTTCACACGACCTCCAGACTGGCTTTCTACAGCAGCACAGGTTGAGAAGCTGAGAGTCAAACAAATGTTTACATGTATAATTACTTACGTATTTCTCACAACCCTCAGTGAATCTGTGTGGTACAAATTATAAATGGTTGTAAGCTATACAGTATTCTAACCTGAAAAAGACAAGGAGTGTACTGTGTAAAATCTAGTTTAAAACAATCAATATTTCACTTGATATACTAATGATGCTGTATGTTTGCTTTTGCCAAGATGTCTGCTGGGTAAATGATAAGGGTCTGATAGTATAAGGTTAGTAGTGAATATCTATATTTTGGGAGAGTGTGCTATTATCTGAAAAAAACAAACTGGAACTTTTGGGCCACAAATTTAAAAAGGTATGTGTGGCACAGAAACAGCCTAGCGCTTCACCAAAACACCATACCCACAGTGAAACATGGTGGTGGCAGCAACATATTCTGGGGTTACTTTTCTTTGGATGGAACTGGATTTTTGTCAAAGTGGATGAAATTATGTACAGTTCCAAATACCAATAAAGTCTGACCCAAATGATTCAAAGCTGAAGAGGAATGTTTATTTTTTTAGCATCCCCGTTATCCAAAATCACCAAAAGAACAAATTCACCTGAACACTCACTAAACACATCCATTGTGTTGTTTACCTTTTTTCAGGCTGGTACAATCGTCTGTACATCAACTTCACTCTGCGGCGCCACATCTTCTTTTTCCTGCTGCAGACATACTTTCCTGCCACTCTGATGGTCATGCTGTCTTGGGTCTCCTTCTGGATCGACCGTAGGGCTGTCCCAGCCAGGGTCTCTTTAGGTAGGAAATTCACTCAAACTTTTATGTTGGTTTAAATGGTAAATTGCCTGCACTTCTCTAGCACTTTATCAAGTCCCTAGAGACCCCAAATCGCTTTACACTACAATCAGTTATCCACCGATTCATACACACATTCACACACTGACAGTGGTATGCTACAGTGTAGCCACAGCTGCCCTGGGGCAGACTGGCAGAAGTGAGGCTGCCATACAATCGGCACCACTGAGGCCACTGACCACCATCAGCAGGCAAGGAGGGTGAAGTGCTCTGCCCAAGGACACAACGACTAAGACAGACAGAGGAAGGGTTCGAACCAGCAACCCACTGGTTACAGCACAAACCCCTACCTATGCTGCCACCCTCGCCCAATTTAAATGAGAAAAAGAAAACAATTTAAAGTTCTTTTTAACAAGGCATTGTATAGATCCTGAGACCTTAAACAAAATGAGGATGGTACAGATAATTTGTGTGGGGGTTGTGTGTAGTACCTACAGTATGAGTGGTTCTCTAACCAGAAGTTAATATCCATTTGGAGACTTGCAGTGAAATTCTCATAGGACAGAGAGAAGTCCATATTTATATATAGCAGCTACTAAAAAATGGCCATTCAGAAATGTATGACATCTAGAAGAGTCCAGACACAAAAATGTATTTGCTTGTGTTTTTGTTATACACTGGGGAAACCTATATAGACTGGGGAAACTCCAAGACCCCATCGATCAAGATAAATTCCACAGCCAGTGGGAATGGGAACAGGAATGTTGTTTGGTTGAAATGATACAAGGTTCAAAACGTTTATAATATAAAAAAAGGAAACATACCATTCAGTCTGACTGTTATAAAAATGTAGGCCCACTTAAACAGAGGAACTGGGTTCTTTTAGAGACCTTGTTCTGTGTTGTTTGGTTAATTTCGTACTCCTTCATTTTCTAAATCGAGATTGAAGTGACTGAGGTCTTCTACTGTTTAATGACAAGTAGTCAATGTACCAATGCAATTGGATCATGAGTTTTTTGTTGTTGTCATAGAAGGGAAGATTAGTGCCAAAAACAGTTGATGTAAGAGTATGTCAATAATTGTTGATAACTGACTGGCCATAAGCAACCATGAATCATAGGTTAGTGTGAATGTCTGCCAGTGACAAGGTAATCTGTGAAAGTGTGGAGGGTTGCATAATGATAGGGAAACACCAGTTTCAAAGATAATGCATGGATTTCAGACAGTACAGTATTATGACTTAGTCAATGGAAAAATATGTTTCCATAAATCCACCCTCCATGCTTGCCTGCAAATGAAGAGTAGCAGCCTGGTGCTGCTAATCTTTCTTTCTTTGCTGTTGGTAATTTACTGATAATCACATCTATTGCCTGTTAAAAGAGCTTAAAACTAGATTTTGTTCAGAAAGATCACCTGTGCACACCTGCCTGTGTTAAAATTTTGCTGTTGCAGACAGCTCTTAGCCATCTGCAGTCTCTTCCTGCAGGACTTTAAAAGGATTTCCATTGTATTTTATCAGATTTATGGTGAGTTACAGAGATACATTTATGTTCTCACACTTAAAACCTGCTTCAGATTCTGAAAAGATCACATTAACACAAAGCTAGTTTTGATATGGTGAGTTGAATCAAACCAGCTCAGAAGGAAAGATGGTGGGACTAAACTTTTGCAACAATTTCTAATATTTGTACAACGGCAGAGGTTTTAGCTTTCCTCACAGCCACAGGATCTGAGGACCACTGCACTCCTTCATATTCCAAATTATTCTTGCATCAAATGTAGGGACAACTGTCCACCTGCTAAAGACTGGACAAAACTAGATCATCAACAGGACAGTGATCCCAAATACAGCAGCAATTCTTCAGCAAAAAAAATAAAGAATCTAGATTTGTAGTGTTGTAAACAAAGCTTAGACCTTAACCTGACTAAATACTGGAACAGTTGTCAGTGAACCTCAATAAACCTGAGCAACATTGTAAAAAAGACTGGCTACCTCGTTGTGAGAGACCAATGATTAATCAGTCATGAGGTATTGATGGTGTGTGAGGTGGCTTTACCATGACTTCAATGAGCATCATGGGCATTTTCTTTTTCTCATGACTAGAAGTTTCTCAATCATCTATGTCATCACAACATGGAAATAATTTGATGCCTTCTTTTATTTCCTCTGGAACCCTCAGTGATCACTAAGAAAACACTTTGTTTTATTTTCTGTGCTTCAGGAATAACTACTGTCTTGACAATGTCTACCATTATAACCGGAGTCAACGCCTCCATGCCAAGGGTCTCTTACATCAAAGCTGTGGACATTTACCTCTGGGTCAGTTTTGTCTTTGTATTCCTTTCTGTGCTTGAATATGCAGCAGTCAACTATCTGACGACAGTAAGGGATGGTAAAGACCGGAAACTAAGAGACAAAATAAGAGAACAGGTATGTAATGCGTTCATAATGAATTATAAATAGTGGCAAAAATCTTTTTTCTCAGTCATGATTTCTTTAACTTTTTTTCACCCAGTCCCAAACACTGCCCTGCACTTGTGGCATACCTCATACCAAGACCATGATGCTGGATGGAATGTACAACGAGGCAGATGCAAACAGTCTGGCAGGGTACACCAGAGCCTCCATGTTAGCTGAAGATCCATCCGACAAAGAGGAGCAGATGGTGGTTCATCTTGCTCTGGACAATGAGTCCACAGAGACTAAGAAGAAGGGCACTCGCAGCTTCCGCTTCATCCAGAACACCCACACTATCGACACCTATTCCCGCATGATCTTCCCAGGCGCCTACATCCTATTCAACCTGATCTACTGGTGTGTGTACTGCTGAGTGTGCACATTTTAAAGTAATCAGTTTTAAAAGCTGTACCCTGTCTGCAGGTACTAAAGGAGTATCTCTACTTGTAGCCTACATGTCATTGTTAGACGGGATGACATCTAGAGATTAGAGAGCGTCTCCTTTCATAACAAAAATTGTTATGTACACTTGTCATATGTCAGCAACCTTTGTGGGCAGGGGTTCTCTGATTCTCTGTAAAAAAGAAAATAACTTATTTTTAACAAAAATATTTTGTTGTCAATTGAGGTGATTGTCAACCAGATATTCTGGTTTAAGATGTTTTTTTTTTTTTACTGATGTCTTGTTTGTTGAGACGACGTAGTAAGGTTTAGGTAAACTTTTACAATGGCCCTAAATCAATAGATTTCTGTTCATGTTTTCTTTAGTTTTCAGTTTAAGACAACATAAATGCTGGAATAATGAACTCGTATTTCACTTGTACTGTCACGTAACTGCCATGAAAAGGAATAATTAATAAATTATGGTTTTATTATATCAGGTATTCATTCTGACATATATCATACTCCTTCAACCACCTAAGAACCTAAGAACCGTGTTTTCTAGTTGTAGTCTCATGATATCCCTGTTTGAAATCTTGACAAAATATCATAATTTATCAGCACAACAATTAGCATGACAATTTGCCAAAACTTTACAAAATCTGTTTTAGTTCAATGGCTGTCTAACAATCTTTGGCCCATGTGGTAAATATGCAGGATCAGTAATTGTTTCTATGTTTGGCTGTGCAGCCTTGATGCATGACTTACAATGTTATTTTATGTTTGCCTCAAATTCAAAGCAAGGAACTAAAAGAGGCTGTAGGACCATTTTCATTTGTTTTTCGATACATGGAACTCTCAGTCTGTATTATAAAAACCCTCAATGGAAAGCCAGACAACTGAAAGACAAAAAGCTAGTAGATAACTCGGGAGCAAACTTCAGCAGACTGTCCAGAAAAGTAAATAGACTGATAAAATAATTCACAAAGACCTGTGCTACTGAGCTTTGGTTCTAGGTTTTTTGGGTGGTCCTTTACTTTGTTTACACCATGGGATTGCATCAAGTTTGTTTGCAGCTAGTTAATGGCAGCAGCTATTGATTTTCATTTGGCACTTAAAGATAAAATTGGTCATTATATATGTTTGAAGCACATTTGAAAACTGACCCACGTTTGTATAAGTTTACCTCAAAAAGCCAGACTTGAACAGCTGAAGAATGATGATGTGTATCTGACATGAGAGACTGTTTAAGTGTTTTCAGGTGTCCCTAAATGAATCACCGTGCTGAAATGTACAATGTTTATAATAACACTATCAAACTATTATATTTACAGCATAATTTTGACACTAACCTCGGCAACTGCTGGAACCGACTGAGACATTTAAATGAATGTGTCCAGGTCACCTGTCCAAAGAGGCATTACATTAACTAATTACCACATATTTTTGTTGTTGATTTTTATTTCTTTGCTTCACTGCATCTGAATTCAAGTAGGAACAAATTCAGCAATTAGTTATGGACTCACTTTGACATCTACCAGACTGATGCAGTCCACTTGTTGCTGTTGTCCTTGGATTAAAGCCCTTAGCCTCTCATGGTGTTCCTTATTCATCCACTGTTTTTTTAATTAAATGTCCATTTGTTTATAAAGAATTGTTAAAGGAACCATGTGCCATGAAACCTTACACTGGGGCACAAAACAGAGCTCCTCTACATGTCATGATTCTAGGAACGGATCTGTGCAACACTTGGACCAAAAAGATGTCTTAAGGGCACAATTGTCCCAGCCCGAAGCAGGCACTAAAGTGCGAAATTCAATTGAGAACTCAGAAACTGGTCAGTTTCTTTGTCTTAAAGACCACAATCGGCGAGCTGTACTCGTCTGATCTGCTTCACAAGAAAATGCTTGTCTAAATTACTCTTCAAATGTGCAACCGAACTGATTGCAGTTTGTGAAGCGGGCCTCAGCCCATCTTAAAGCTTTGCTGGTCAGTAATCCTAGAATATCTGATATCTTCACGTCATCATGTGGAAAAGAATATGGGGAGCGGTTGAAGACAAGCATACACTGAAGGAGGAAACCCCCATGTATGTTCAGAAAGGGTTCTGACCGCATCTGCTGGGTCTAGTTGGCCTGAGTGTTCTGTCATGATTCTAGGAATGGATCTGACCCACATGCAGAAACACACTCAGGAAAATTTCACAGATTTTAAAAGGTTTATTTTCACAAGAATTATTTGTGGCGAGAGAACCAAGACCGGTAGATCACTAACTCCACAGAGAAGGGGAAAACAGGTAAGACCAGAGTGATGACATGATTATTGTACTTAAAGTAATATGAAACGCTTTTCCAAGGTAAGTTGGTCAATGGATGATTGAAGGAAGTTTTCGGGAAGTCCAGTCAAGCTCAGTCCATTGTGCGAAGAAGGTGTCATGGTGCCCTGGGTGGTGGTACTTGCACGGGAGCTCGTTGGAGGGTGAACAGGGTTCGCGTGTGATTGAGGCCGGTTGATTGCGGAGCTAAGAAGCTGCCAGCTTGGAGTTTGTCCAGAGAAGGTAACTGGAGGCTTGAATCTTAGATCCAGAAGATTCTTAATCCAGAAGTCAGGAAACAAACTGGAAACAAAGCCAGGGCTTGAAAGCAACCTGAAGAGGGGAATACACAACGGTCAGTCGAAGCACTGAGAAAATATTAAGCTTAGTCACAAGAGGCTTAGGTTTGGCGAGAGTCTGTTACCACTGTTGGCTAACACTCAGGCAGTGAAGTGCTGGCAGCCTCCTGCTTAGACGTTCCCAGTAGCAATCAGCAGGATAAGGAACACCTGTCACCTCTGCACCCATGAGCTCCCACGCCACCTATGGACTGAGCAAAGTAAATGGCAGGCAAGAAACAGAAAACAAACAGAAACTCCTAGATCCCGACACTAGAAGCTTCATATATGCTATGAGATAGGAATTGTGGTAAGTTTCTAGCAATATACTGCTATAAATTTATTTTAAATTGTGGTATGTTTCTAGCAATATATTGCTATATATTTCTTTAAAATGACTTGGTAGTGAACTAAACAATTTAAACTGTTAAGTTAAATACTTTTAACAAAATTTGGTTCATCATTGGCTGTTTTAATTTTGTTTTTGTCAGATGCATCTATTCAGTTTAAAAGTGAAACATGTCATGTAACAATATAAGGAAATGCCAGAATACCATACAATAACTCAGCATAAAGAGTGAATTACTTGCTGTGCAATTTGTTTAATTAATACTGAAATCCCATGTAAGATAGATAGGAAAGATTTGGGTAAGGTTAGATTAGGTTATGTTAGGTTAGATGTGTAAGTTTTGCATGGGACCAGATGAACTAATGTTTGGACGAAAGATTTCTAGTATCTAAAAACAATTTAGGAATAATGATGCATCTGAGCCGAAGTTGATAGACTCGATTTGTTCCGCTGTCTGATCTGCGCATGCACAGTGTTGAAAGTGCTTAATATGTTAATAACGAGTCATTTTGCGACTCACCATGGGACAATCTACGTTTTCACAAGTTTGGCTCGATAACCCGGCATTCAAAGACCGGCTTAAGACGCTGTTACGGCGATCAAATCACAATGAGACACATTTTGTGCCTTTTTGCCGCCCTAGGCGGGATGGAAGGACGGAGTCCCTGGTACCCAGGAATCAGTGTGTGTACCTATTTTCGGTACCATGCTAACGTCATCTTAAACACTAGGCTTATTCATCTGGAGCACACGAAGATGATGATGTGACTGCCTCACCCATGTTGCTAGCTGCAGACGATGATTAGCTAACGGCTGCTAACAGTGCTGAATGCAGGAGTTGTAGCCATAGATCTGAGGCTGGCGAAAATTGTGCACTCAATTCAATTCAATTCAGTTTTATTTATATAGCGCCAATTCACAACACATGTTGTCTCAAGGCACTTCACAACAGTCAGGTACATACATTCCTATTAATCCTAACAATTGAACAGTGCAGTCGGAGTTAGCTTTTTATTCAAATTGGATAAAAAGTTTTTCTATCTAAGGAAACCCAGCTGATTGCATCCAGTCAGTGACTTGCAGCATTCACTCCTCCCGGATGAGCATATACAGGTCGTTATAAGTTCATTATTTTCCATAATGTCATGATGAAAATTTAACATTCATATATTTTAGATTCATTGCACACTAACTGAAATATTTCAGGTCTTTTATTGTCTTAATACGGATGATTTTGGCATACAGCTCATGAAAACCCAAAATTCCTATCTCACAAAATTAGCATAGGAAGACTGGGGAGAAGGAAATGCCAAAATGCCAGAAGTCCAGTGTCAAGTACCCACAGTTAGTGATGGTCTGGGGTGCCGTGTCAGCTGCTGGTGTTGGTCCACTGTGTTTTATCAAGGGCAGGGTCAATGCAGCTAGCTATCAGGAGATTTTGGAGCACTTCATGCTTCCATCTGCTGAAAAGCTTTATGGAGATGAAGATTTCATTTTTCAGCACGACCTGGCACCTGCTCACAGTGCCAAAACCACTGGTAAATGGTTTACTGACCATGGTATCACTGTGCTCAATTGGCCTGCCAACTCTCCTGACCTGAACCCCATAGAGAATCTGTGGGATATTGTGAAGAGAACGTTGAGAGACTCAAGACCCAACACTCTGGATGAGCTAAAGGCCGCTATCGAAGCATCCTGGGCCTCCATAAGACCTCAGCAGTGCCACAGGCTGATTGCCTCCATGCCACGCCACATTGAAGCAGTCATTTCTGCAAAAGGATTCCCAACCAAGTATTGAGTGCATAACTGTACATGATTATTTGAAGGTTGACGTTTTTTGTATTAAAAACACTTTTCTTTTATTGGTCGGATGAAATATGCTAATTTTGTGAGATAGGAATTTTGGGTTTTCATGAGCTGTATGCCACAATCATCCGTATTAAGACAATAAAAGACTTGAAATATTTCAGTTAGTGTGCAATGAATCTAAAATATATGAATGTTAAATTTTCATCATGACATTATGGAAAATAATTAACTTTATCACAATATGCTAATATTTTGAGAAGGACCAGTAGAGACAGTGGACAGTCACTGGCGTTGACTTTGCAGCAATCCCTCATACTGAGCATGCATGTAGCAACAGCGGAGAGGAAAAACTCCCTTTTAACAGGAAGAAACCTCCAGCAGAACCAGGCTCAGTATGAGCGGCCATCTGGGGGTTTGAGAAAACAGAGCAGAGACACAAAAAGAACACAGAAGCACTGATCCAGAAGTACTTTCTATGGGAAGGAAAAGTAAATGTTAATGGATGTAGCTCCTTTAGTCGTTTCACCTAGAAAGAAAGAACAGATAAACTCTGAGCCAGTTTTCAAGGTTAGAGTCTGAAAGAGAGCACATATAATTAGTTACAGTAAAAGCTCAATCAATTTCCATGTCTAGGAGATAGAAAGGGTTAAACACTAAAAGACAGGGCTACTCCTCTTGCGTTTGACCAGATGCTTCCTCAAAGTATTCCCGCCGCTGGCCATGTACTTCAGGTCACAAATATTGCAGAAAGCGTAATCTGCATCGCATTTTGAAAAATGAAGCCCTTTTCTTGAGTGCTTTCTATTTGCCAGGCTTGCTTTGTTTATTGTAGCAGCAGCTTCTGACGTCATCATGCTATGGTGCGTGCAATGCTTTGTTCATGTACGCCATGGAAAATCGCCCACTCATCCACTCCCTCTGTGCAACAATGATACGTTTAGGTACCGAAACATGGTAGTGATTGATTTTACGTGAAGAGGTACACGTTAGTACCGATAGAATTTGGGCTGTAGCTATAAAAGTACAAGAATTCGGTACCTGTTCTGTCTAAGTTACACTATATAAGAAGGTTTTGTAAATCACCCTAGAACTCCCTCTGGTGGTTGTTTGCGATATTGTTTTGGTTATTCTGGGAAAAAGAAAATAAGGTAGCAGACAGAACCAAGATGGCGGAACGAAATGTCGGAGAGTCGTTAAAGAAAGCTGATGTCAACCTTAATTCGTTGTTGTTTCAGACGAGATTTGTCCGTAAGTATTGGTTAATGTCCTGAACATAGTAATTGTCATTGTTTGTGTAACAGTGGTGTGATAATTTGTACATTTAAGTTAGTTAGAAAATGCCATGTTTTGTATATTTCAGTTTTACGAAGGTCAAAGAGAAGGCAATGGTCAGAGGCCATTCTTCAATAAATCAACAAAAAGAAAGAGAAGTCTGCTTATTGGAGCATTGTTATCTTGCTGTCTAGCTGGTGAAAATAAGAGAACTCGGGGCGAGGACAGCATAGTATCCATCGGGAGGTATGACCATGTCTGTGTGTAAACTTTTCTCAACTCAGAACATTTTTTATATTTATTTTTTTTTTTTTATTCTTTCCAGCGCCCTTCACCCTAGGCGCCTATGTTGCCTATGCGACAACACAGCCCTGGAGCATTCACCAGCAATGGGGAGCAAATCCCTATTTCATTTTTTGGTGCTACACAGAGCAGAGCAACTGCAACCTCAAGCTCAGCTATGAGCACAATTATTGTCTTCACACCACAAACCAGTATTACCAGCAATACAACGGGTGCCGCAGACAGGCAGCAGACATTGCTGACACCAACGTCAGAGCTGAGGTTCTCTGGTGCCTGAACACCGCAGCAAAGCATAACTCGTACTCTTCAGATAACGGCATCAGAGAGTTATTCCAAAAGATGTTCACAGACTTCGACATAGCTAAACGTTTCGCATGCGGCCACCCTCACCTCATTTTAAGAAGTTGCTTGTGAAGAGCATGACAACGACACGGACCATTTGTACTCATGTTCAACGAGTCTCTGAACAAGTCAAATCTTACTCAGCTACATGTAAAAGTTGCTTGGTCAACATTTTACTCAAGTTAAAGTAAAATAAGTACTTCAACAAAAACTTTTTAAAATAATCAAATATTTAAAAATACAAAGTAAATTTTGTAATATCAGTAAATTGCTGTATTGTTTTCTGAGTGCTTTTACAAAACCTTGTAACTCTCTGAAACCACCTAAATAAATACAGGAATATAGAACCACTACAAAAAGTCTGGACAGTGAAATACAATCAAAAACAATAATGAAAGCTATTGTCATTTCATTTTTTTTTTTTTTTCATTTAAACATCCCCACCCATTAAAAACAGAAGAGCTGGGCGCGGTGCTGGTGTTGCAGGAGTTAAGCGCGCGACCATGTGTAGAGGCTATGGTCCTATGTGGCTGTTCCGGACCCGGTGACCTTGGCCGAAGGTCTCCCCCTCTCTTTGCCATCTTTCCTGTCTGACTACTGCTTCCTTATGGGAGCGTTGCAGGTTTACCGTTCAGTCCATTACTACCAATAAACTACAAATTTGCCTTCAAGAATTCAACATGCTGTTGAACCACTTGGCTACATGGCAACAACACAACCCACATTTGACAGCAACAACATAACACAGGAAAATAAATACTAACACTGACAAATGAATGAAGGATTGATGGTGGGTTCTTAAATTCAGAAATGGAATTGTCCATGGTGAACACAGGAGACTTTAAACTTACTTGAATCATTTTTATTTGGGAAATCTCCAACATGGAGTTGAGAGATGGCCATGCCTGCGTTGCTTTCTCCACTACTTTCTCCTTCATCTCCATCACCAAGTTTTGTTTGAATTAAGGCAGGAGAGCTACACAGAACAAGGATGAAGTGTTTCCAAATCCATCCAAGATGTGAGTGTAATTGGTTCCCTGCTATGAGGAGCACAACATGTGGCCAATTACATTTTAGAAAAGACAAACAGCCGACTGAGCCTAAAAGGAACAAGTAACTAAGCTTCCTAAAAATGCAGTGGAGTCAAAAGTACAATAGTTTTCTTTGAAATGTACTGGAGTAAAAGTCAGAAGTTTCCCCACCCAAAAAATACTCAAGTCCAGATACTCAAAAAAATTACTTAAGTACAGTACTTGAGGAAATGCACTCCATTATTGTCCACCACTGGTAATGACTGCGTTTCATCCCAATGACCGTGTCCTCAATGTGGTGTGTGTGTGTGTGTGTGTGTGCGTGTGCGTGTGTGTGAGGATGCACAATTCATCCATGTTGGCAGCTGTGGTCTCCATACCCTCCACGATGCAATGAAGGCAGGATTCACAATATGGCAGATAGACAAGCTCTTGCGGTCGATGCACTACGTTTTTCACAATGTTCCAGTGCGTATAGATTACACCAGCACCACAGAATCCTTTGTCATTACCCAATCTTTCTGTGGCCACCAGTGAGTGGAAAATGTCCCTGTGGCTGAGAGAGCTGTTGACATTTGGCCCATGCTCTTAACACACATTGATGCTGTCGAGAAGAAAAAGGTACCAAGCCCCAACTCCACCTTATACAACACAATTTTTGCAGCATGTGGCAATGATTTTACAGTCCTGAAACACAAGTTCTTCTTGTCAGTGGCAAGAATCTTATGCTAAATAAGATCTGACAGAGCTCCTGATGGTAATAATTGTAATTACTAGGGAGACTCATTGATTCATTTAAATGTGAATAAATTCTTCCAGTTGACAGTTGTAGCTTGATTAACATCTTCTCGTCATTAATCTTACTGTATTTATGCTTATCCTTAGCCAGTGGTTTCAGGTAGGATTTTATGTCGCCCGTTCTGGCCCCTGGCAGACATTTGACTATGGTTGCTGGCGTCTCTAGTGCCACGTTTCTGACTATTGAGATGCCAATTACCAGAGTTGGCTTCTCAGCGGGTGTGTCACTGAGCGGGGAAAATCTGTTAGAAACGCAGATGGGTTGGTGGTGACCTGGGGCTGGGATCTAGGACTATGCTTTCTACGTACCGTCACCCAGCCGGCCTGAGGCCCCGGCTGCACGGGCTCTGCTGAAGGACTGCTACGGGGAGCTACCCTCGGTGGCTCCACCCTGGCTAAGGGGCCTCGGCTATCTGCTGGTTTTTCAACAGCGCGGAGCCTCCAATTCCGACACCCTCGTCTCCAAAGCTACAAAAATGCTACATTTATTACACGTACCATTATCACTAAAGGAGGCAGAGGAGTAACTGAACATCTGACAGAGAGAGGAGGAGACTCAGAGAGAGAAACAGCAGAACGGGTAGCCATGTTGGAGCTAAAGCTAGCGCTAAACTATCGACCCCTTACCACTAATAGCAAAAACTGAGAGTGAGAGTCCCCAAACGTTAAAACAGCAAAAGAAAGTATTCGTTTTAATGTGCTTATGTATTAGAACAAGTAAGAGATATCACAGTAGAGAGAAATCAGATCAAACGAGAGAGCCAAACAATCCACCGAGTGCAACAGCGAAAACAGGAAGTGACGCCTTACCAGCTTATAAATAGCTTTATAACCTTTTCCAGACTGATAGATCTCAGTTACCTTTTGCCTCATTTGTTCCTGAATTTCTCAGCATGATGTCTAGCTTTTGAGGATCTTTTGGTATACTTCACTTCTTCTTCTTCTTCTTGTATTATTTTTGGCAGTTGGCAAATAACGTTATGATGTGCATTACCGCCACCGACTGGTATGGAGTGTGGTTCTTCATGGTTTTAAATCTTATTTACTATTACAACAATCAAATTCTATTTATTAATTTAGGGCTTTTGAAAAATTTAATTATAATTTGAATATGTTTGCTACCTAAACTTCTTTGCAAAGTATCTCTCAAAATAAAATTTTCTTTAATACCTACAAATTTTCTCCTTAAAATCGTTCTTTCTTGTTCATATTTCTGACACTTCAATATTACATGTTCTATTGTTTCCTCCTCTCCACAATAATCACATTTTCCTGTATTATGTTTCTTCATCTTGAACAATGTAGAATTAAGTCCTGTATGTCCTATTCTTAATCTTGTAATTAATCTTTCCTCTTTTCTACTCCTTCTTCCTGTTCTTACTTCTCCTACTATCTTGTTGATTCTGTAAAACCATCTTCCTTTCTTTTCTTCATCCCACCTTTTTTGCCACTCTTTCCTGATTCTCTGTTTAATTATATTTCTTGCCTCGGACCTACTAATATTTATTATAAAGCTAATGTTGTTTTGTGTTGCCTTCTTTGCTATCCTGTCCGCCTTCTCATTCCCTCTAACTCCTACATGTGCTGGTACCCATAAAAACACTAATATTAATCCTATTCTTTGTATTCTAAATAAAGTATGTTTTATTTCCAACAAAATGTCTGGTCTACCCTCTGAATGATTATGTTTTAAACTTAATAATGCTGAACTTGAGTCTGAACAAATGATTGTTTTTAATGGTTTTATATCCTCCACCCACTGCACTGCTAACAATATGGCTAATAATTCTCCTGAATATACTGATAATCCATCTGTAATTCTCCTTCCTACTTTTATTTAAAATTCTGGTATTACAAATGCTACTCCTATTTTTTCATCTGTTTTTGATGCGTCTGTGTAAATCTGGACATAATGATAGTAATTGTTTATACATTCTTGTATTATACTTGAATCTAAACTACATTTCGTATCCTTTTTCTTTTCCATCAATGCCATATCCACCACTGCTTCTGGTAACAGCCACGGTGGCACTACTGGCAAAGGCAACATTGAACTTATTTCTTTTTCATATATTTGAAATTCTTCTGCTATACTATTGATAATCCAACCAAAACTCTTAACTTGTTTTTTTTTCTTTTTTCCAGCATGGTTTTAAAATATCACGTGTGGGATGATCCGGATTATTGCTTTGTAAATTTATCCAGTAATTTATTGCTAACTGTTTCCTTCTTAGATCTAATGGCATATCTCCCATCTCTACCTGAAGTGCTGCTATTGGTCTGGTTCTGATTGCTCCTGTACAAATTCTTAAAGCTTGATGTTGTATATTGTCTAATTTTATAAGATGAGTGTTTGCTGCTGATCCATAAATTATACTTCCATAATCAATATTTGATCTAATTAATCCTGTATAAATTATTTTTAATGATGTTCGATCTGCTCCCCAATCAATACCAGCCATACATCTCATAATGTTTAATATTTTTTTGCATTTATCTATGATTCTTTCTATATGTACTTTCCATATAATTTTTTCATCAAACCATATACCTAAAAATTTTATATTTTTTACTTGTTCTAAAACTTGATTGTATAATTTTAGTTTTATATTTTCTCTTTTCCTTTTCCGTGTAAACACCATTACTTTTGTTTTTTCCACTGAGAATTTAAATCCCCATTGATTTGCCCATTGTTCTATTCTAATAATCTCATCCTGTATTTTCTTTTCAATAAGTTTGATATTACGACCCCTTTTCCATATAGCTCCATCCATTAACATTTAAATAATATGTTAATCTATTATTAATCATTTTTTCCATTATTTTACAAATATTTGATGTTAACGTGATCGGTCTATAATTTTCTGGTTTTGTGTTATCTTTTCCTGGTTTAGCTATTGGAATAATTATTGCTAACCTTCCAGCTCTGTGGCAGCTCTCCCTCCTCCCAGACTTTATTGTATAATTTTAATATTTTGTCTTTTGCTTTGTCATTAAGATGTTCTATCATCGTATAGTACATTTGATCTTTTCCAGGTGATGTATTTTTTGTTTTCCTGGTTACAAAGTTCAATTCCCCTTGTGTAAATGGTTAATTTATTAATTTATTAGTATCTACATTATTTTGCATTAATTCTTTATATTTCATCTTTGTGATTTCCCTACCTTTCTTTCCCTCTTCACTAATATTATTTGAACTATGAATTTTACTAAATGTTTTAGCTAATATTTCTGCTTTTTCTTTATCTTCCGTTATAGTTATATTATCTATTTTTAATATAGGATATCCATATTCTTTTCTAATACCCTTCATTCTTTTAATCGTTTTCCAAATTTGATCAATTTTTGTTTCTCTCCCTACAGTATTACAAAAGTTTCTCCAATATTCTCTTTTTGCATGTTTAATAATCTTTCTTACCTTTGCCTGCTTTCTTTTGTATTCAATTAGATTCTGATAAATTGGGTTATTTTTTAACATTTTAAATGCTTTATTTTTTTATTTTATTACTTCACTACAATCTTTTGTCCACCATGGCACAATTTTTTTATCGTTCTTTCTTCCTCCTTTTTTTATTGATTCTTCTGCAGCCTGTAAGATTTTTTTACAGATATTTATATTTAAACTATTTATATCAATTGACTTGGCTGCACGGTGGCGCAGTTGGTAGCACTGTTGCCTTGCAGCAAGAAGGTCCTGGGTTCAATTCCCAACCGGGGGTCTTTCTGCATGGAGTTTGCATGTTCTCCCTGTGCATGCGTGGGTCTTCACCGGGTACTCTGGCTTCCTCCCACAGTCCAAAGACATGCCTGTTAGGTAAATTGGTCACTCTAAATTGCCCTTAGGTGTATGAGTGTGTGCATGGTTGTTTGTGTGTTGCCCTGCGATGGACTGGCAACCTGTCCAGGGTGTACCCTGCCTCTCGCCCATAGACTGCTGGAGATAGGCACCAGCTACCCTGTGACCCACTATGGAATAAGCGGTAGAAAATGACTGACTGACTGATATCAATTGACTCATCTATTTCTTCCAATTTCTTTTGACTTAAATATTTAAATTTTTCCCAATCAGCCTTATTAAAGTTCCATCTTTTATATAATCCTGTATTCATGTTATTTATTAATATTCCTGTTATGATTTTAATGGGGTAATGATCACTGCCTACTGTTGTATCTTTGTCAATGTCCCACTCACAGTTATTGGCTAAACAATTTGATACTATTGTTAAATCAATCACAGACTCTGTACCTGTTTTTACATTAATTCTTGTTCCTCTTCCATCATTTATACATACCAAATTTTTTATTTCCATTATTTCTTCAATAACTTGTCCATTTTTATCATTACATTTTCCCCATAATGTTTTGTTAGCATTAAAATCTCCACACCAGACTACTTTTCCTTCTAAGTATCCCATTAATTCATCCATCAACTCAAATGATAATATTTTACATGGATTATAAAAATGTATTATCTTACATTTTTCTTTTTTATTGTAAATTTCAACTACTATGTATTCTAAATTTTTACCTTTTCCTAATATCTGATATTGTATCCCTTCTTTTATAAATATTCCACATCCTCCTCCACTTCCTTCTTGTCTATCCCTTCTGATACTATTATACCCTTTAAACAGAAAATCTAGGTTTGGCTTTAACCACATCTCCTGTATACATATAATTTCTGGTTTTTCTTCAATTCCATCTATATACCCTTTAAATTCCTTTCCATTAGCGATTAAGCTTCTTGCATTCCACTGTAATATTATCATATATTTCTATCAGCTGGGGTTCCTCCTTGCCTTCCATCTGTTTCCAACTTTTTATTAATGTTTTCCCAAGATCCTTCTTTAAACCCTAAGAACTTTTCTGCTCCTCTGACTATTATTTTAATCTTTTCTGTTTTGTGTTTAGCCTGTTCAGTGCAGTTAATGACATATGCTATGAATAATATCAGTTTTTCCACAGACATTGTAAAATTTTCCTCTGATTCTACTTTTCTTTGTTGATAATCTGGAATCCTAATTTGACCTTCATCCCTTGATCTTTCTTTCTGTACATTTTTGACTGCTTCGGCATAGCTTATGTTTTTAGTCATTTTAATTTGTTGGATTTCTTTTGCTTTCTTCCTTACCTCACATCCCCCGAATGTGACTATGTTGCCCTCCACAATTGCAACATTTTTCCTACACTTCTTCCCCACAAACTTCAATTCTGTGATCTTCTCCACACTTTGGACATCTTTGTTTTCCTTTGCAGACAGCTGCTATATGACCATATCTCTGACATTTAAAACATCTTAGTGGTGGAGGAATGAAAGGCCTCACAGAAAAACTCAGATATCCTATTTTAACATTTTGTGGCAACACCTTTTCTTCAAAGTCTATTAAAATTGATAGGCTTCCTACTCTTTCTCCATTTACATTTTTTGTCAGTCTTTTGAGATTTTTTATCTTTGCACCAACAATGCTTTTTTTTTTACTTGTCTATATCTTCCTCCAGAGGAATGCCATAAATTACCCCCCGAATGATTTTATCTTCTCCTATAATCTTCCTCTCTGTCACTGTTTTCTTGCAAATGTTTTCAATTTGTAAAGCCTTTCTTCTTTGTTCTTCGGTTTTACACACCACCAGTATATTTCCATCTCTCAAGACCTTCACCATTTCAACATCTATCTTTTTTTTTATTTCTCTAGATAGTGAAATAGGACTCAGCTTCTTTTTCATTTTCTTCTTCATTTTTTATCTTTAATATTATTTTACATTCATCCCTTCCGATTTTCCTCCTAACTACTCTCTCTTCTTCAGAACTGTTTTCTTCCAGCTCTCTTTTACTCCTTTGGCTGTCTAACAATTTCCCTTCTTCTGCTTTACCTCTTCCGCGTCCTCTCCCTCTACTTACTGGCGTCCATTCATCAAAGTCCATATTATCCTCCTGTGTATCCATTCTGAACCATTCACATACCAGTTTATGCCTTTTACTGCCACTTCCAAAAGTAAATAATTTCTACCACTGTGGGGTTCTAAGTAGACCAGCATTTTCAGATCGAAGTTTCGCGCTCCGCCGACCGGTTCGAGCAGCCTCAGCCTGTGTCGCAGGTCCACCAAGCCAACCCAGCCCCCTCTCTGTCCGACCCCAGCCGGTATACTTCACTTTGTCGGGAAGGTCCTATTTAAGGGATTTCTTGATTGAGAAGAGGTGTGGCAGTAATCAGGCCTGGGTGTAACTAGAGAAAAGTGAATTCAGGTGTGATAAACCATAGTTAAGTTATGTTTTAACAGCAGGGATCAATCACTTTTTCCACATATTATTTACATAGGTTTGGATTTTTTTTACCTCCCTTAATAATAAAAACCTTCATTTGAAAACCACAGTTTGTGTTTACTTGTGTTGTGATTATGAATATATTATTTAATATGTAATATTAATACTTTAATATTTTATTAAATAATATTTCAGTCTGTTAAAGGTTGTCCTGTGAATACCAGCCCAATAAGGCAGTGGTATTAGGATAAAATTGAAAGGGATGAGCCAAGCTCTGGCATTATTGAACAGCAAATCTATGTACACACATAGAATGAATTCACACAATTTCTTAAAATACAAGAATTTATTAACCAAAATAAGTCAACTCAACGTCAAACATATTTCAATCAACAAACTCTTTACTATGCTAAAACAACCCATCTAAATTCCCAAACAGAATGAAAGAATAAGGAAGACCAATGGGCTATGTACAATATAAACAAATTGATCAAAGATGGTTGAAAACCATGACCAAAAGAGTGATGCAATATCACTCAGTATTTATGTTTGATAAAACAAGGATTATCTTGAAGAATCTGGAAATGAAGTTAAGTTAGTCTTGGAACTAACGTAGGCAATAATTGGTATACCTTAAAACCCAACACAATACCAAGATCAGATAAAACATTATTTTAATCAAATATTTTAAAGAATGATTTGCTGAATAAAACCAACCTTCTGGATGACTAATTCTCAACTGTGTTTAATTAGCTGCATTTATTAATTAAAATATTTAAAGAAATATTAAAATAATATTTAAGGAAATACTATTTTGAATGAGAACCACATTTCTGTATAAATGGGTCTTAATGGTGTTTACTTGGTTATCAAGTTTAGTAAAATAATATTTAGGGAAATATTATTTCCTAGACTGAAAACTAACAACCTTTTTGGGTAAATGATCTTTAGCTGACTGAAAGTAGGCAAGCACGTGTTCTTTGCTGTTAGCCTTAGGAGCTAACAAAATAAACGTGTAGCTTATCATCAGAATCAAGCACATACCTTTAAAATACCACTAATAAAACGGTTAAAATGCATAAGCATGGACAGCACGTTATAGCTGATCTTCTGTGTTTAAAATCACCTTTTAAATAAAGTTCGTCTTAACTTTTAAAACACAGAACACATAAACTGAGCACGTGCTGAACAGCTAATCTGCTAGCACTAAGATAGCTGAGTTCTCAACACAAACAAAACCAAACGTCATAAAATGAACCCTGCTTAGATTATTTCATTCTAAACTTCTCTGTCAAAACACTACCTCTTACGTGAACCATGCTGAGAAGTTGTCCGGGGCGACAAAGTTGAGGAAAGCATCCACAGTTAACTAAGGGTTAACTTGCAGCTAACCTCTGTAGCTGTGGGGGAATACAGGATACACAAACAGCAATACATTCCTACTTAACTTAGTGCATATGATTGCGTGATCCTATGACACTTTTGGATCCAGTATGAAGAGGTATGTGTTTGCCAGCAAAGGGACATTAGCACGCCGTGTCTCTCCTTCCAGTTCCGCTGAGGACCTGCGTGGAAGAGGTCTGTTTGTTGCAAAGCGGGGTTTTTATTCAAACACTGATGTCACGGGAAGTACGCAGTTACTCCTGTTCCTGGCTGTGCTGGAAGTAGGTTAATGCGATTTATTTTGAAAGTTCCAGAAAAGTTCTTACTGGCCTTAATGTTGTAACCCATGGCTGGGGTCCCAACATTTGTGTTGTCTTTGGCTGATATTTAAATTTGTTTCATGATCTGAAATCGTTAAGAGTAACAAACATGCAAAAAAAGAAATCAGGAAGGAAGCAAACACTTTTTCACACCACTGTAACTTAAACACCTACCTATCCTCCATGGTTCTCATACTATTATATAATGTATATTAATAAAAAGGATGGTATTAACAATATGAGTACTTCTCAGTACAGAGTCAAAAAAAACCAAAAAACACTGGTGCACCCATTTAAAGTTAAAATGCTACTGGTTGTCTGACTTAGAACTAGAACAGTTAAATTGTTATAATTTTGAGATTTGAGTTTCAGCTTCAGCTTCGACAGAGCTAACAGAGCTACTGGCACCTACTCAGATTTGTTTTTCCCATATTATGTGTTCCCAGACCAGTATGTGTTGTAATTTATACTTGCTTACTGTCTACTCAAACCTGCAGTCAGTAAGATGACTGAACTGTACATTGTACTGCTCACTTTTTGAATTAAAAGGAGATAAATTAACTTTTCAAAGACATGCCAATTTATTGTGATGCAGCTGTACTTTAAACTGAAGATAGAACTCAACTGATATTCTTAACCACAAGCCTGATGTGTCAAACCCTTTAAATGTCAGTTTAACCAGCATAATAAATATGCAAACACACAGGTATGATATTATGTAGTTTTTATTTAAATCAACACATAAAACCACCAAGTATACACAAATCACTGACCGGTAAAGATGCTGGTGAAAAACGATACATGTGAAGTACACCTTTCCAGATTAGTGGAAGAAATTATTTGGTGAATATATGTAGAAAAGAGTGCAACTCACAGTGAAAGAAAGGCAGACTGTGTCTGTGTAAGTCTGTGCATGTTCTTTGTAACTTGACTAGTTAATCTAATATTCAGACTGTTTTAGTCTTTTAGGTTTTCTGCAGTTTATCCATGTCGTCTTTCATAAAGTTAAAGGGCTTATCATAGCCCATGAGATGATTATAGTCATGCGGAAAGGAGAAGAGGTCCGGATTCACCAGGAATCCCACATGACCAGCATAAAAGGTGGTGAACATTTTGCTAACAGCTGGGATCCTGACCTGACTCTGATGGAACACACACCGTTTCTCTGTCAGGAAGACACTGTAGGTGATGGCAGTGTAGGTGTCTCTATCTGGATAATGGTACAGACGGATAATGTAGCCCTTTGTGATGAGATGGAGGAGGATGGGAGTGAGGAAAGTGAAGAAGCCTACAATGCTGCCTAAAGCAACCTGCAGGGCGATGCTACTGACTCCCAGCCCAGTCTTCAGGAGGATTTGTGGTATGAGGATGAGGCTGGCGCCACTGGTACAGTAAGAGAATATCTTCACCCCTGTCCAAACAAGATTCACAGATCACTGCAAAAGTCACAATACATTCTTTAACTACATAAATTCTAATTTAGACAGTGTATGTAAAAAACAAATTCCTAACAGACCTCAAGAGAACCTGATTACAATATGTGATCAGAACAACAAAACTTTGTACATTTGTCTTATTATCAAAACAAGCAACAGCATGGTAAAAGAAATGAGGCTCTCTAAATGGGAAAACAATAAGTAGTAAGTTGTCACATAAATATTTCCAATATATTTCCAAAATATTTATTTTAGGGGGGCAGAGGGGAGCTGGAGCATCTGCCCCTTTTCCTTGTTGCCCAAAAGTGTCCTTTTGGTCAAAAAATTTATTTATTTATTTATTTATTCATTCATATACATAAGCCCTTCTCTGACTCCTAATAAAAACGTGTATTAATAATGCTATCTAATGTTATTTCGTAAGAGAGATGACATGACCATTCCCCACAGTCACCTCGTGACCTTTAACCCTTGTCACCCAAGCAGTAACTGCCTATCGCGCAGTGAGTTAGAGAAGCCGAGCCTACAATATGTCACTTTTCGTCCAGATTCCAGGACAGTTGTTGGTCAATGTGAGTGAATTTATAAGAAACGAAACTTATCAGACAAGATACTTTGTATCATTTCTGCCTCATCACCGATGGAGGAGCAGTCTGAGCAGAGAGGGGCCGAAACACAACACACACACACGGGGAGAAAAAAAGGCTCAGTGGGAGGAGACAGGTGAGGAGAAGTTGTTGCAGTATTACTATATTCGTCAAAAAGCTACTGTGAGGGAATGTGTGTGGATAAGATGCACTGCTGCTGCTTTATGGGGACATGAAAATGCAGTTATTCATCTATCAGTCAGCTGTTTTAGAGGGTAGAATAAAGTAAAAAGCCTGTCACTAACAAGTCATTTTGTAGATTATATTACATTTTTGTCAAAATTTGTCTCCTCAACTAATAATGTGGGTTTTTATGTTTCAATTTATTGATAGATGATTTTATAAAATATGTTATTTATCTCTTCAAAAAATTTATAATGCCTCATTTCTTGGAACTTGATTAGATAGTAGTGGGTGCATTTTAAGTAGTGCATTTCGAAATATTTTTTATTTATTAAATTTTTTTGTTTTAGTTTCAAGATGCCTTGAAAAGAAAGATGTCTGAAACAAACCAGGAAGGAGCTGCTTGAGCTGCCAAAAGTAGGGGATTGTTAACCAACTGGGTCAGAAAGAGTACAACAGGTAAGAACAAAAATACTAAGATATTATATAGTCAACATATGGATGTTTGGTTGTGCACTTTTGTTGAATTTTACAAGCGACGAGTTTAAGAGTTCCTAATGAATGATACTTCCAGAATGGCAGTGAGCTAGGGTAGGCATGTGAATAGCAACCAAAACACGATTTTGCCTATTACCTAAGAACACGACCATAAATAAAAAAGGAGTTAATTGTTATATGAGCTGTAAGAATTATGAAGAAAGAAGTGTGCGGCTTTCAGTCAGTTTAAGGCTAAGCTGTATGAGAAGGGCGTCAAGTTTTTTCTCCATTATCCTGCGGTTCTGTGCCTTGCACACCAGCGAAAGGACTACATGTTTTAAAGTGTGAATGCTGCAGAGGATTTTTTGTAAGGCCCACTTTCCAGGTGACGCGGATGCTTGAGGATATTTCTATACAGTGAGCTGATTGAACGCTGCTGACAGAGGAGTTTTTACTTTGATCCACAAACACACACAAACTGAGTACTGAGAATCCTGGCGTTCTTCTTTTTTTTATTGTCGATTATTAAACCCACCCTGGACTTTACTTGGACCAATGGAGGAAGTGACTGGTTTGTCAGGTATGATATTTTCTTTCTTTTTTTCTCTCTCTCTTTATTAAAAGGGACTGCACAGACTTTTTTAGTGAGGACACATCTGAGTGCACTTTGTAATATTAGTTTTGCTCCTTTTTTGTATGTATATTATTTACAGTTATTTTATTACAAGTTGTCCAACTAGTTTACGGCTTATGGCAGTTAAATAAACCACATGGGACGGAGAATTCAGATGGTGTCCTGGAATGTAGGGGGTGTTAATGGCGCCACAAAATGAGCATGAGTTCTTTCTCATATTAAAGCTCTACATGCGGATGTAATTTCCTGCAAGAAACACATTTGAATACTGTCAATCCCCAGCGATTGAGTCGACCCTGGATAAGTTAAAATTTTCATTGACGTTTTAATAATATGACAAGGGCGCATCTATAATGATTAAGAAAAATGTTCCATTTAATGTGTCTGAAACTGTCTTTGACAATAATGGTATATATGTCATTGTTGTGGGTATACTCTGCCAACAGCCAGTTGTGTTAGTGTTTATGCACCTAATCACGACGATGAAAATGTTGTAAAAAAATGTCTTCTTTAATGCCAAAACTACACTCACTATTTGATATTAGGTGGTGATATGAATACTGTTCTTGACCCAGCCCTTGACAAATCCAACCCTAGGGATACTACACCTCCTAGGATGGCACGGGCTCTTTTACAATTAATGTCCCAATATGGCTTTACAGATGTGTGGCGCATCTGCATACAACAAACAGTTCTCTTTCTACTCTCATGTTCACAGAATGCATTCACGCATTGACAGTTTTATAATTGATAAAACACTACTTCCGTTAGTGATTTCATCTGAGTATCAGGCAAGAGTAATTTCAGATCACTCTTCTTTAACATTAGATTTACTATTTGTCTCTCAGCCGAGAGAGTTTCGCTTATGGAGGCTTGACCCTGTGCTCCTATCAGACAATAACTTTATAACAAGCATTAATCAGGCTATAGACTGCTACCTAGAGACCAGCCAGGCAAATGACAATTCCAAGCTTGCTCTGGGAAACACTAAAAGCCGTCATCAGGGATGAGATAATCTCATACTCTGCATATCTAAGGAGAACAACTAGCATGCGTAAGCAAGAACTACTACAGTTGATTTCTGATTTGGATTAGTTTTGCTCCTTTTGGATGGTGGTGGTGTGTCCCCCACTGATGAACTTTATAAACAGAAACTTGAGGCAAAGACGGAGTTTGACCTGATCTCAACAACTGAACCCGAAAGGATGTTATACAAAGCTAAGGGTACCCTATACGAACATGGTAAGAAAACAGGACGTATGCTAGCGAATTATCTGAAGGGCAGGAGAGCGGCGCAGATGATTACCCAAATCAGAGATTCGTCTGATCAAACAGCGACTGATGCTCGAGAAATAAATGACCTTTTATTCGCAACTATACAAGTCCAGTGTTGCGCTGGAGGATCTATCAATGCAACATTTTTTTTCCGGAATAGAAATACCCAGCTTGTCAGTTGAGGAGAAAACTGCTCTAGATGTCCCAATAGATTGGAATTAGATACAAAAGGCTATTAAATCAATGAACATTGGAAAATTACCAGGACCAGATGTCTTTTTGGTCGAGTTTTACAAAAGATTCTCCTTGAAACTTGCACCTTTATGACTTGATCTGTATATTGATTCTTTTCAAAAGGGTATCTCACCTCCTACTCTCAGGCAAGCTGCCATTTTCTTAATACATAAACAAGGAAAAGACCCAGACATCTGTGCGTCCTATCGACGTATCTCGCTTCTTAATATAGATGTGAAGATGTTATCCAAAATTACAACAAGCCGACTTGAAGTTATTATGCACCGTGTAATCTCGGAGGATCAAACGGGTTTCATAAGAAACCGTCACTCCTTTACAAATGTGCGTCGATTTCTTAACATAATGTTTTCTCCTAGTACATTGTCTGCCCTAGAAGTTGTTGTCTCTTTAGATGCCGAAAAGGCCTTTGACCATGTGGAGTGGCCTTATTTGTTTTTTTTCTCTTACCAAACTTGGTTTTAGTGATCACTTCATCTCCTGGATTTGGCTGCTTCATACATCTCGACAAGTGTGTGTGTACTAATTCTGTCAGATCTTGTTTTTTCTCTCTTACACGTGGTACCCGTCAAAGATGTCCGCTGTCTCCTCTCCTCTTCGCTCTGGCAATTGAACCACTTTCAGTTGTGCTGAAGAGTCATCACCTTATTCCAGGAATAAAGAGGCCAGGGGTCGAACATAAGGTCTGTTTATATGCCAATGATCTCTTACTTTATTTATCGGACCCAGTCAAGACTATTACTTATGTTTTGGATACTCTCAGATTTGGAAGTTTTTCTGGGTATAAACTAAATACAGGTCCTTCTCAAAATATTAGCATATTGTGATAAAGTTCATTATTTTCCATAATGTCATGATGAAAATTTAACATTCATATATTTTAGATTCATTGCACACTAACTGAAATATTTCAGGTCTTTTATTGTCTTAATACGGATGATTTTGGCATACAGCTCATGAAAACCCAAAATTCCTATCTCACAAAATTAGCATATCATTAAAAGGGTCTCTAAACGAGCTATGAACCTAATCATCTGAATCAACGAGTTAACTCTAAACACCTGCAAAAGATTCCTGAGGCCTTTAAAACTCCCAGCCTGGTTCATCACTCAAAACCCCAATCATGGGTAAGACTGCCGACCTGACTGCTGTCCAGAAGGCCACTACTGACACCCTCAAGCAAGAGGGTAAGACACAGAAAGAAATTTCCAAACGAATAGGCTGTTCCCAGAGTGCTGTATCAAGTCACCTCAGTGGGAAGTCTGTGGAAAGGAAAAAGTGTGGCAGAAAACGCTGCACAACGAGAAGAGGTGACCGGACCCTGAGGAAGATTGTGGAGAAGGGCCAATTCCAGACCTTGGGGGACCTGCGGAAGCAGTGGACTGAGTCTGGAGTAGAAACATCCAGAGCCACCGTGCACAGGCGTGTGCAGGAAATGGGCTACAAGTGCCGCATTCCCCAGGTCAAGCCACTTTTGAACCAGAAACAGCGGCAGAAGCGCCTGACCTGGGCTACAGAGAAGCAGCAATGGACTGTTGCTCAGTGGTCCAAAGTACTTTTTTCGGATGAAAGCAAATTCTGCATGTCATTCGGAAATCAAGGTGCCAGAGTCTGGAGGAAGACTGGGGAGAAGGAAATGCCAAAATGCCAGAAGTCCAGTGTCAAGTACCCACAGTCAGTGATGGTCTGGGGTGCCTTGTCAGCTGCTGGTGTTGGTCCACTGTGTTTTATCAAGGGCAGGGTCAATGCAGCTAGCTATCAGGAGATTGTGGAGCACTTCATGCTTCCATCTGCTGAAAAGCTTTATGGAGATGAAGATTTATTTTTTCAGCACGACCTGGCACCTGCTCACAGTGCCAAAACCACTGGTAAATGGTTTACTGACCATGGTATCACTGTGCTCAATTGGCCTGCCAACTCTCCTGACCTGAACCCCATAGAGAATCTGTGGGATATTGTGAAGAGAACGTTGAGAGACTCAAGACCCAACACTCTGGATGAGCTAAAGGCCGCTATCGAAGCATCCTGGGCCTCCATAAGACCTCGCAGTGCCACAGGCTGATTGCCTCCATGCCACGCCGCATTGAAGCAGTCATTTCTGCCAAAGGATTCCTGACCAAGTATTGAGTGCATAACTGTACATGATTATTTGAAGGTTGACGTTTTTTGTATTAAAAACACTTTTCTTTTATTGGTCGGAAGAAATATGCTAATTTTGTGAGATAGGAATTTTGGGTTTTCATGAGCTGTATGCCAAAATCATCCGTATTAAGACAATAAAAGACCTGAAATATTTCAGTTAGTGTGCAATGAATCTAAAATATATGAATGTTAAATTTTCATCATGACATTATGGAAAATAATTAACTTTATCACAATATGCTAATATTTTGAGAAGGACCTGTATAGCAAAAAGTGATTTCTTTCACACCAATGAAATTGCAAAAGCAATCTCTCCCTCCATCCTGCCTTCTCTCCTGACAAATTTAAATATTTGGGCATCAACATTTCACGAACTATGACCTCAACTTTTGATAATAACTTCGCCTTACTTATAGTTAAGGTTAAGGAGGACTTGCTAAAGTGGGATAAGCTACATATTACATTAGCTGGGAGGATACAAAGCATAAAGGTGAACAGAGTTCCACGTTTCTTGTATTTGTTTCAGTGTCTTCCTTTATTTCTACCTAAATAATTTTTTATAAATGTTAATAGAATATTCTCATCATTCACTTGGGGCAACAAGCCTGGGGTGGGTGGGGGTGGATGGGATTACCCAATTTACCACACAATTACTCGGCATGTACCATGCACAAAATTTTTTCCTGGGCTTTTTACCCTAAAACCCAGTGGTGTCAATTGGAATAAAATTCTTGCCATTCCTCACTGAGAACTCTGATCTGCTGTCGTGAGACATTGAAGCCAAAACAGTTTCACACAATCCAGTTGTCAAAGCCACTTTAAAAATATGGCAACAGATTAAACACCATCTTAATTGGAAAATGCTCCCGCTGAGCACTCCTGTATGTAACATGTTATTCAAACCAGCCCAGACAGATAGTAGGTTTACTGTCTGGGATTGACAGGGCTTGGGAAAAATTGGTGACTGCTATACAGATGGGATTTTTTCTAGTTTTGAGGAGCTGTGCTCCAAATTTAACTTACAGCCTTCTGACCTTTTTAGATATTTCTAAATTCGGCATTTCATAAAATCAAATACTTCAGCATTTCTTGCCTCTCCTCTCCCCTCTGGGACTGATCTTCTCTGCCCTCTTACTAAAAAGTCTAAATATTACATGTCATTTCTATATAAATTATTGAAGCTGGATTCTCCTCCCGCCTTGGTCAGGATCACGGCGGCCTGGGAGTCAGTATTGGGTATTCCCCTAATCGATGACTGGTGGTATGCTGCACTAGGGACGATAAAGTCTTGTTCATTCAGTGAAAAATTTCAGTTGATACAATTTAAAGTGGTTCACAGAGCACACTATAGTAAAGCTAAACTGGCAAATTTACCCAAATACTCAAGACATATGTGATAAATGTTCGCAAAGCGCTTGTAATCTCTCACACATTTTCTAGATGTGTCCAAGGCTAGAGGTTTTCTGGAAGTCCTACTTTAAGACTGTTTCAGAAATATTGGGACATGAAATTGAGCCGTGCCCTCTTATTGTTTTATTTGGTGTACCCAAACTTCCCGTTAAACAAAGACACATCCTTTCATTTACTTCACTCATTGCTCAACGCTCAGTACTGTTATTGTGGAAGAATAGAGCACCACCATCTCCAGCATCCTGGCTACACGATACAATGTCGTTTTTACAACTGGAAAAAATAAAATTTGCAACAAGGGGATCAACAGAAAAGTTTTACCAACAGTGGAACCCCCTAATTAACTATTTCATAACTTTAAATTCCCTTTCTGCTAATAAACAGCCTGGTTAATTCAAGGTTTTGCACATTATCATTATTATTATTATATTTTTGTGTTTATTAAGATTGTTTCATTGCTGCCATTTTACTTTTGCTATGCTTGAACGTGGTACTGGACTGTATTTCCGTTGTACTATTGTAAGTAAGACTTGCATTGTGTAATGTGTATATGCACTCAGCTTGTTAAGAGTGTGAGGGGGAAGTGTCTTAGTCATTCTTTGTCATGAGTGTAAATTGTAATTTGTAAAATCTAAAATCTTCAATAAAATGTGTTGATCAAACAAAAGACTTAATGATTTACAGATGTACTGTAGTTAAATGTAGATTCACTGATAACTAATTTCTTGCCTGTAGAATGAAAGTGATAGATCAAATGAGATGAAGTCAGAAATAACAAGAGACACTGATGTACAGTCAACACAGGGAGGATGACAATGAGGAAAAAGAGAGAACAGACTAAGAAAAAGAGTGAAAGAAGAAAATGTACATAAGTAATCACAAAACAAACACAAAAAATAGAATAGGTTAAAGTTCGATGGTCAGTTAGCATTGGCTTTATGTTTTCTCGTGGTGACGTAACACTAAGGTTCCATGTTAAAGTTACACCTGTGCTGTTCTGAATGGACCATCTTCACTTCCACTGTAACTATAGAACACCCAGGCTGCTTTATTTATTATTAGGGCCTTTATTACAGTACACTAAAAGGTTGAATTGTGCCCCTCGGTTTATATTTTTTATATTTTCTGACAGTGTAATTATGTAAAAATGTACACCTTCCAAAAGTTCCACTTGTGTTACAGTGGTCCACAAAATGTTTTCCCAAAAGTCTTTGAGATACTTAAGATGTTTTTAGGCAAATGTGAGACAGATCTTTGGGCTCTTTTTATTCAGCATCGGTTTTTGCCTTATAGTCACTGTGGTTCAGTGGAGTCCCAAAGCCTTTTCAGGCAAATAGATGTCTATTATATTTTCATGTGTTCTTCATACATCTGATTGTATCTCAAAGGAATCATGTTCAGGATGAAATTTCTAAATTAATCACAAATAAAAATAAAGACAAAAGAAAAGGAAATAAACATGGAATGACTCACCACTTAAAAAGCTTTGTTTAAAGAAAAATGTGTACGATTGTGCAATTAATAAAAATACTACTAATGTGTGGGACACGGTTAGACTGAAAAATATAACTTAGGCTTAAACGCCAACACATTCTGTTTCCTTTAGCGACAGTGAAATGGCTTCTCAGTTTCTGTAGAAAAAATTAATTATGTGCTCTCCTGAGGAAAACCTATACTCCATCAACCTCCAGAGTTAGAGGTAGAGTGTCTTCAGCCTGGTTGTACAATTAGAAATATTTTTTACTCAATTATTCCATTTGGATTTGAACCTCCTTCTAATGCAATGTTCCATACAATTCAAAGTTTTATATTCTTAACATAAAACTGTAATAACCGGACTGGAAGCAAAGTTTGGGAATTTATTTGTCAATCACTGAAATCACTTGTAACAATATCAAGTAGTCTTCGATGTAAGAAGGGATGAATTATACTGTTATTGACAGTGCTTCTCTGTATTTGTAAAGATAGTTGTAAACCTTTACAAAATAAAAAAAAATATTTCCCTCTGACACAAACATTGTTAGCCTTTGAGAATCTCATTAATTTGGCTGGACTGTACACAAATAGGGGTAGATTTATTGTTGTAAATGATTGCTTAATGCCTTATTTGAACTTTTTATTAATTTATTGTGAACATGGCAGGCTGAACAATAGTGTCTGTAAACACTAAAGACTACAAGATACACTTTAATGCAATGTATGATAGCAAAAGTACCAGACCACACATTCTGGATCAGTGGGTGGGTGAGTGCCTCACCCAAAATTGACTATTCCTCCACAGCCTAGTAGCCACACAACATCACATGGTACTGGTTTAGAACTGTTTCCAAACAAAAACTGTCCATGGTCATGGCAGATGTTTTGGCCTGTGCCACATGGAACAGGTAACAAGGTGAATTTTCTGTTAGACTCAAAGTAGCTCTTTTGACCAAGACATTTCCCACATATCTACTGTTTTTTGTAGCACTGTCGCTTATCATCATGACTCAGAGTTTTAGAATTATGCAAAAGACTGACTCATGACAGCTTCAGAAAAATTTAAAATTTAATAAAAAACTGTACACAAATATTGCTGTACTCAGTGGGAAAAATAATGATGAAGGATCCTGAATTAAACAGAATCTGAAAAATAATCCTGAATTAAACAGAATCTGAAAAATAATATTTAGGATGTTATTAAGAAAACATTAGATGCAGATACCCCTCCTTGAACCGCCACCTTAATGTGGTGGAGGGGTTAGAGTGCTCGAATTACCCTTGAGGCTATGTTGTCTGGGGCTTAAATGCCCCTGGTAGGGTCTCTCATGGCAAACAGGCTCTGGTTCAATGGTCAGACAAAGAGCGGATCAAGACACCTTCATGAGGACCAATAAATTTAGGCATGCGACGTGTCCCACCCTGGAGCCAGGCCTGGGCTCAGGACTCGTCGGAGAGCACCTGGTGGCCGGGTTGCTCCTCACGGGACCTGGCCGGGCAAAGCCCTTATGAGAGACGCAAGGCCATCCCCCAGTGGACCCACAACTTGCAAGGGGAACCATGAGGGACCAGTGCAAAGAGGAACGGGCAGCGGACGAAGGTGGAGACCTTGACGGTCCGGTCTCCGGATGCTTAGGCTGGCTCTAGAGACTTGGAATGTCACCTCGCTGGGGGAGAAGGAGCCTGAGCTTCTGCAGGAGGTCGCGAGATATCAACTAGAACAACTCGGGCTCACCTTCACACACAGCGTGGGCTCTGGAACCCAGCTCTTCGAGAGAGGCTGCACTCTCTTTTACTCTGGAGTGGCCCGTGGGGAGAGGCGGCGAGCTAGGGTGGGTTTGCTTGTTGCCCCCCAGCTCAGCCGTCTCGTGTTGGGGTTTTCCCCAGTGGATAAGAGGTTTTCCCCTGCGTCTTCGGGTCAGGGACAGTTCGTTTCAGCCTACGGGTCGAGCGGTGGCGTGGAGTACCTGGTCTTCTTGGTGTCCCTGTCGGGGGTTCTGCATAGTGCCCCTCTCGGGGACTCAGTTATTCTGCTGGGGGACTTCAACACCCACATGGAAAACAACAGTGACACCTGGAGAGGAGTGATTGGGAGGAATGGTCTCCCCAATCTGAATCTGAGAGGTGTTTCATTATTGGACTTCTGTGCTAGTCACGGATTGTCCATAATGAACACTATGTTCAACCATAAGGGTATTCAACAGTGCACTTGGCACCAGGACACCCTAGGAAGTCGATGATTGACTTTGTTGTTGTGTCTTCAGACCTTCAGCGGCATGTTTTGGACACTCGGGTGAAGAGAGGGGCTAAGCTGTCCACTGATCACTTCCTGGAGGTGAGTTGAATCTGCTGGAAGAGGAGAAAGCCAGACAGACTTGGCAGGCCCAAGCGCATAGTGAGAGGTCTGCTGGGAACGTCTGGCGAAGCCCTCGTCCAGGGATGTATTCAACTCCCACCTCCGGGAGAGCTTTGACCAGATTCCGGGGAGGTTGGAGACAGAGTGGACCATTGTCGATGCTGCTCCCCTTAGCTGTTGGATTTGTTCACGAGTGAGGGGAGAATGGAGCGGGAAATCGACTGACAGATCGGTGCGGCTGCTGCAGTAATGGGGACGCTGTGCCGGTCCGTTGGTGAAAAGAGAGTTGAGCCAAAAAGCGAAGCTCTTGATTTACATGTCGGTCTACATTCCTACCCTCACCTATGGCCATGATCTTTGGGTCATGACTCCCCTCGGAGGAGCTGGAGGAGGTGACTGGGGAGAGGGAAGTCTTGGTGTCTCTACTGAGTCTGCTGCCCCTGTGACCCAGTTCTGGATAAAACGGAAGACGACAAATATGAGTAGATGCAGATAGAGTTTCAATAAATAACTACCATAAACGTTCCTTGTACTAAATGGAAAAGTATACAGCTGCATGTGTCATTCTCAGGCCCCGCCACTATAGGTTTTTTTTTCTGACTCAAATCGTTTGTGCTCAAGCGCATCTCAAAGGACTAAGTGGCAGCTTGGAACATTTGCCTGCAGCACATACTCTGCATAAAAATGGAAGCCAACTGCTTAAGATTTACTACCGTTCATATTAAGTAGCACAGGAATCCCACTGAGATTACTCTAAACAGCCCAAATCATGAAACAGAAAGGGTTTTGGACACCTGAGCCTTGCAGTTATGATACTGGACAAGTGCAATTGTCTGATGCCTTTGTTGACAGAGTAGTCGCTTTTGGGCCATCTTGTGGTTATCAGTAAAATACCACAACTAATGTACAGGGCCAAGCACACAAAGCTCTTTTTACTGCCATTTAGTGGTAGCAGTAACCCATTACAGACAGGGCGTGTGAAAAGATTTTCCTTTCCCTAATGTCCAACAGGAATGATGTCGCAAGCGAAAGCTAAAACCTATATTAGCTAAGATTGATCCAAACTTTAACAGTTAGTCCCACAATTACAATAATAATAAAAATCTTTGATAGCTTCATCCACTTTCAAAAACTATTAAGTTATAATTAGCCTTACCATTGTTGTTAAATACTACGTTGACGTGCTCAGAGAATTTACTAATTTATTAACTTTCAACGTCCACTGTTTAATTTGACAATATGCTGAGGCATTTCTTCAGAAAGAAACCAAAATCAAAGTGTCTATATTAAGTTTTATTTAGAATGATGAGAGGTCCCAAATTCATGATCATCATATGTCCACACTTGACATTACTGCATTAAGGTTAAGATTACTTAATATTTTTGTGTCCAGCTTCTGCAAATGAAATGATCAAAAAAATCTTCAGATAACTGACCCCTAACAGCAGTCCCCAGGCTGCCCGAGTAAACCAGGATCCCATCCTCAGTGTGGCCTGTTGTGGAGACACATCTGCTGCTCTGACAGCTGGAGCGAACCTGCTTACACAAACAAATTAAAACACAAAATAGAAAAAAAGAGCTTACACAGACAGGTCTCATGTTTTTCAAAGATGCAAAGACCAATAAATCAACAGTGAAGGAAGAAAAAGTTCAAACTTCAGCTAATACCTTAAAGCACTATATGACCTCTCTGTGTTATTAAACTTCTCACATTAGCAGCAATCAACTAACTTGACACTTAATGGCTAAACAATCACACCTAATGCAAATCAAATAAGTACAAATAATATTCATCAATGTCAAAGTTCTGTGTGGCGCCACTTGAATCAACCTCACATCAACCTTCATAAGGAAAAGTCTGAAGGAGTTTAAAAATTCAGATATCTGAATGAAACCCAAGACGGTATTGTTAGGAAATTTAAGCCGACAGTCTTGTCGCACACTCAGTGCCTTAGTTTTGCTTATCAAAATGAAGGAACCCAATGTGTAGTTTATAGTACTATATGACCACAGTTTACTCAAAATGTTGACAAGATATTTAATGCACAGTCTCAACGTTTATCTGTTTTCTTCACAGAACCTTAACAAGGATGCAAATGTCATCCTGAAATGAACCAGCAAAAATCTTACCACAATGTTGACCAAAATTGCTTACCCTTTTCATATTCCATCAAACATAGCAGTGCAATCATACTATCAACAAGACTTACCAAATAGACTATCTAGTCTATACTTTGCAAAATGCATAAGGAGCGGAATTCTACAACAAAAACAGGGAAATAACTGCCAACACACTTGGTTTTGGATTCCAGACATCAGCGAGTGAAAATGTAAAAAGATTAATTCCAAAACAAATAACATCCTCAATGGGAAACAGCTAAAAGCGAAGAGTCTTTATTTTCAACACAAAGTTATTTCACGTTAAGGACATCGGTAGCCTGATAAAGATGGTCCAAGAGCTGCTTTAACAGGTGCACTTTAAATTAAAACATCAAAAAGATCAAGTTCAGAAGAACTTCTACTATATAGTCATTTCACAAAGAAAATATATTTCAAGTTTTCATTTTGTTTATTTTAGCTCAAAACTAATGCAAACCCAAAATTCAGTAAATGAGAATACTAGAATATAAACACAACCAAAGAAAAACCAAAAAATTAAACACTAATGTGAACAGAGTAAATATCTGCATCTAGGCTACTTTACAACATCCACACTCAGTACTTGGTCGGAGGTGCTTTTGCATCAACTATTGCATCATTGCACTGTGGCACAAAGGCTGATCGCCTTTATACCACAGTGGCTCTGCTGAGGTCTGTCCTCCTCCCCCGAAAATTAAATTAGCTATTCTATAAAACGTGTCGACAGAGGAAGGCACAGAGTGATGTAAAATGTCCTGGTAGGCACCTGCACTCACGTCAGACTTGATAGAAGCAACTGGACCAACAAAAGCCAATGGCCATTATAAAGCATGTCTCTTATTTCTATGTATCAAAAATACTTTATTCATCCCAAAGGGAAATTAATTGTTGTTGTAGCTCATTTTATACAGGTTTCTTTAAAGAGCCGTTGTAGATGCTAATGGCTGTGGGCAGGAAGGATCTCCTGTAGCACTCTGTCTTACAGCACATCTGAAGAAGTCTCTAACTGAAGACACTCTGTTGTTATACGACAGTCTAATGAAGAGGAGGCTTGGGGTTCTCCATAATGTTCTTCATTTTATGAAGAATCTTTCTTTGTACATTGATCTCCAGAGGTTCCAGAGGTGTCCCCAGAACAAAGCCGGTCTGTTTTTATTAGCTTGTTGAGCTTTTTTAGGTCCCTGGCTCTGGTGCTGCTACCCCAGCAGATGATGGCAGAAGAGATCACACTCTCCACAACAGACTTATAGAAGATATGCAGCATTTTGCTGCAAACACTGAAAGACCTAAGCTTCCTCAAGAGGTACAGTCAGCTCTGTCACTTCTTGTAGCCAGCTTCACAGTTGCATTTCCACTCCAGTCTGTTGTCCAGGTGAACACCAAGATATTTACACTCTTCCACCACCTCCACTTCTTCTCCCATGATGGAAATAGTGTCTGACCTATTCTTGTTCCTCTCAAAATCTACAACCATCTCCTTTGTTTTATTCACGTTCAAGATGAAATGATTGTTTCCACACCATGCCACAAAGCGGTCCACCAGCTCCCTGTACTCAGCTCCCTGTCCATCTCTCATCCACTCCAGGACTGCAGAATCATCAGAGTATTTCTGCAGATGACAGGAGTCTTTCTTGTACTGGAAGTCTCAGGAGTACAGAGTGAAGAGGAATGGTTAGAGTACAGTTCCCTGTGGTGCTCCTGTGCTGCTAGCTACCTGGTCAGACAAACAGTCTCACAAACATTGGTTTGTTTGTCAGCTAAGGTTGAGGAGGTGCCTTCTGTGGCAGGCTAAGGTGCTCCCACAGAGCTGTGCAGAGCAGCTTTGTGGAAGCACCTTAGCCTGCCCCAGAAGAAGGTTCCAGGAGAACTCCTGTCTTGTTCCGGTACCAAAGAAAACTCACCCATCAGTCCTCATTGACTATAGACCTGTTGTCCTTACATCCCACATTATGACGGTCCTAGAGAGACTCCGGTTGGCCTACCTGAGTAAGCAAACAATGAACCATCAGGACCCCCTTAAGGTTGCTTACGGTGGGGGAGTTGGAGTTGAAGATGCCATCATACCCCAGCTTCAACAGACCCAATGTCATCTGGACAAAGCCAGCAGCACTGTGAGGATCATGTTCTTTGATTTCTCCAGTGCATTTAACACATTTTATCCGGATTAGCTTTTTCAGAAACTCCAGCAGACTCAGGTGGAGGCCTCAACAATCTCCTGGATCAAAGACTACCTGACAAACAGACCACAATTTGTGAGAATCCCACAGAGCTCCTCTACACAGGCCTTCAGGACTCTAGGGCAGACACAATCTGGACCTGCAGCCTTGTTCCGGTTCAGTCTTTATACCTGTCTCTTCACCTGACTTCTTCAGGTGAAGACTGGGCCTGCAGCCTTTTTCCGGTTCAGTCTTCATACTCGTCTCTTCACCTGACTTCTTCAGACACACAGGTGGAAGGGGGAGGCAAAGGGAACATCAGCATCTTCTGATCTGGTTGAAGGCAAACATGAAGAAGCAGAAGGGTCCATGGCTGACATGGAAGAAAAGACATTTGAGGTGTTACAGGACAGATGTGGATGTCTGTTTGGCCGTGAGCGGGAGAGGAGGATGCTGAGCTTGATTCTGAACTGAACTGATTGAAGAATGTGTTTAGTTCATTAGCTCTGTCCAGACATCCATGGATCTGATCTTCCTTCTGCTTGAAGCCTTTGATCTTCTTCATCCGTGACTACAGATCTCTGATATTGTTTTGCTGAAGTCTTATCTTGACATTAAGTTGCTTCTGTATACTCCTCAATAATTCCCCGTCTTCCTCTCTGAAGGTTCTTTTTTTCTTGTTAAGGTCCTTCAGGTCACTGGTAATCCAGGGTTTGTTATTGGGGAAGCATCTCACCACTCTGGTGGGGATGGTGTTATCCAGACAGAAGTTTATATAGTTGGTCACACACTCACTCATGGCATTGATGTCCTTTCCATGTGGCTGGCACAGTGCGTCCCAGTCTGTAGCTTTAAAGCAACCTCGCAGGGCTTATTCAGTTTCCTGTGACCACTTTCTCACAGTTCTCTTTATTACGTACGAAATATAAGCCCCTCTGAACAAGGGGCTTATATTTCGAGCAGAAAAAAACATGACTGGGATCTGATTTGCCTAGAGGACGTCTTGTGTTAGAGATGTATGAGTCCTTGACATTTGCATAAAACAAATGTCCAAAAGTAAAAAGAGTATCAGCAAAAATCCTTCCAGCTGCACAGCATCCTATACCAGAGAGGATAATCGTCCAAAACAAATCTATTTTATCCACCACAAGAGGAATTTGAGTTCTTAAGAAGAATTAATCAGAAAGAAAGGTAACAGAGCTACTCCAACCTGCTGCCACCCTGAGCGGCACAATTCTAGAATATATTTATTAAATATTTGTATAATATTCAGTGTAATGTTTCAACTCTGTCAGAAAACAGTCAAATAATGTATACTGTTTTCTCACCTGATTGAGTGAGTCTCTGTTGATTACGATGCATAGCAGAACATTAATTTATTTAATTTTCTAATTTTGTAGCATAATGCAAAGAAAGGCGAGGCTATAAAAGCATAAATATATCCTATTTTTTTTTATTTTATTTTATAAATATATCTGGCAATGGATGCCCTTTTTTGGCATGAGCACCTGCTTCAAAATGTCTGTGCATGTTCTGATCAGCACCAGATCCAATTAGGATGCAGTGCTGGTCTGGTTTTAGCTTTCTGGATATCTTTTGTATTTCCCCCCTTCAACATGATGTCTCTCAACATCAAGTCAAAGCTTATCAAAGTAAGGGCCGCACCTCAATGTATAATAGATAAACTCTTCTGCATTTTAGGCATTTACAATTGACCAATATAATTTCTCAATGACAGTTGATTAACCAATGACAATCACTGATTGATGAAGTAAAGTTTGACAGATTCGCCTTTTCAAAACAAATGAACTTCTGATAAGAGTAAAAAGACACATTTTGAGATGTGTAGGTTTCTACTGTTCTGTCACACAATGACAACTATTTTGATAAAAAAGTTTCCCATGAATAATTTCTAAAAACCTTCCAGATGTTGTGAAAAGCAGCCCAAAAACGTCTTCCTTTCACTCAACATCCCATTATTATGCTTGGATAAATCAATGTGTGAACAGCCAGTTTCTGTAGTAATGACCTTTTGCGATTTACCCAGCTTGTGGAGGGTGTCAGACTCCTGGACAACAGTCAGATCAGGAATCGTACCGATGTTTGGGTAGGCCATAAAGTAATACATTCAAGTTTGACTTTTTAAACTGAAATACATTACATTTTGATATTTTAATTTACCTAGAAGGATATCATTATTCGCGATTACCTTATATACATTACTATGGCTCCCACAAGTATAAGCTAACATACTGAATATGCGCTCTAAGGCTGTGAGTTCAGAAATAATGCCAACAGTGCGGACCAAGCGGTCACAGAGGACCAGCTAGCAGCAGCGTGCAGGGCGATGATCTGTGTTTACCTTGCTGAGGATGCGGGCAGGCCCGCGAATAGTCCTAAGCCTCACGTTGTGCCTCCCTGAAGTCAAACAGGATAAGGAGACGGGCACAGTGGGACGGGACAGAGACTGGAAAGCACACTGAACCAACCTCACCAGCATTGTAGCAGAAAACGCTGCTGGTTACACTGCAACCCTTCTTTTTTCTTCTTTAGTCTTTAACGGCAGCTTGCATCCAAGAATTTTGCAATACTGCCATCTCTTGGATTTTATTTAAACTTCATTTTTTTCCTTAGAATCTCTAATGGGTCCAGTATTTCTTAATAAACAAACATTCCTTCATTTCCCCACTTCATTACTTAACTCTGCAACCACATTTTCAAACATTAGTTCCCCAATTCTACCCAGTTCTACCCTTAATATTCTTCTTTGTTTCACATATCCACTGCATCTAATGAAAACACGTTCCACCGTTTCTGTGGTATTACACCAATTACACAAACCAGTAAGATGTTTCCCCATCTTAAAAAGAGTGCCATTTTGGAGACAATTACCAGGTCTTATTCTATTTATAACTATCTCTTCCCTCCTTTTTTTCCCCTCTTTTTTTTGTAACCTCGACTGTATTTTGGATACTACTTAAATGGCTCCCTTTACCTCATTTTCCCACTCATTTTCCATAATTTCTTGCTCTCTTCCCAAACCATACTTTTGCCTTCAGATTTAGAAAATGGTATCTGTAGATCAATCATTGTTTAACAGTTTTCTTTGCCAATCTATCTGCTCTTTCATTACCCAAAATACCTACATGAGCAGGAGTTCACATTATTACTATATTTTTATTTTGTTCACACAATCTATGATGAACAAAAATAATTTCGTACAGTATGCTCTGGTGATTATTTGTACTTTCATTTTCAATACTTAGCAATGCTGACAATGAATCACTACAAATTATTTGTTTCTTTATTCTACTATCCTCCACCCATTCTAGAGCCAACAGTATGGCACATATTTCTACCCCATATACTGTACACTAAAAAAATGTGATGTTCTTTTTGAAATCTTGATATGTAATTCAGGAATCACTACTGCTGCACTAGTTGCTTCAGTTTTTGGATCCTTTGATCCATCTGTATAGATCTGCAAATATTCATTATACTTACTTTCAACTTGAATATAAAACTTATGACAAATATCTGTTGCATTTTTTTTCTTAATAACTAATAATGACCTATCCACATTAATGTGATTCCATGTCAATGTAGGTCTTAAAGGTCATAGAACTGTTGGACTGAATTATTTGTTATATACTTTAAATGTTCTTGCTCTACTATCCTCCACCTACCCAAAACACATTTTTTCCCTTCTTTCCCAACATTTTCCTAACACTTTCTTACCTGGGTGACTTTCATTTTGTCCTTTCACATGTGTCCAATAATTGACCATTAATTGTTGTCTTATAATATATAATGATATTGTCTCCTGACTATTAAGACTGTGTCTTGCCCAAGCCCAAAATGTAATAGATTAAAAAATAATCTAAAAGGAGGAAATTATGAAAATCTCATAAAAATATACACAACTCAGACTAAAAAGAAAAATAAAACAATTAAATGTGGCCTACTGAACATAAGATCTCTCTCTTCAAAGACATTGCTAGTTAGTTACCTGATTTGTGACAATCAGATTGATTTATTTTGCCTCACAGAAACCTGGCTGCAGCAAGAGGATTATGTTACTATAAATGAGTCAACTCCTACTAATTAGTTAAATTTTCATATTCCTCCAAATACTGGGCGAGGAGGAGGAGTAGCAACCATCTTTCAGTTCGATTTATTGATTAGTCCCAGATCAATTAATAGCTACAACTCTTTTGAATATTTAATCCTTAGTTTTCCTCATCCAAAGCACTAAAACCACTTCTGTTTGTTGTTTTGTACCGTCCACCAGGCCCTTACTCTCAATTTTTAGATCAGTTTTCAGACCTTTTATCTGATTTAGTGTTAAATACAGATAAGGTTTTTCGTTGTCCGATGAGCTAACCCCTCCCTCCTACTTCCCTATTTCTAAGAGGATTGCTCAATCCAGTTCTCCATCCAACGGGTCCGGACTTCCCTAAACCTGAAAGATCTTACTAAGCAGGTTTACTGAAAGTTCTGTTTAAGCTGGTGTCGGGAAATGACACGCCTTACCTCTGACAGCCTGCATCCAGAAGTCTCACCCTTCTTCAACTGGAGGTCAGGACGACCGAGTAGCCCGCAGCAGTCATCCACTCCTCGACAGTCACTTCTGTTAACGGCTGCTCATTCCCTAATATCACAATTGGCACTTGGTATATGTGCTAGGTTAAATTTAGCGACTCGGCATGAGCCACAAGGGCGTTGTTTTAACAAGCTTGGCTAAGGCAACCTATAAAAACCTTCTAAACTCTCGTAGAACCAGGCAACCAGACTTGAAAAACCAACAATAAGGTAACTCAAATAATTGGATGTCCACGATTTATCTAGAATTTTATATGCTTTCTTTAATTAGTCACGCTTTTGCAGGGATCAGTAACAGCTTAAATTCGGCAACACATAATAATTTCAGTAATAGAAATGAATCAATCAACTCAAACTGTCTTTCCCTGATGCTGAAACTAGTGAGTTTGGAGAGGCTTTGCAGACGGAGGCTCATCCATGCACCCAATGGGGATGTTTCTTCTTGTAACCATGAGCGATTTCTTGAAGGAAAGATGGCTTTAATCTTCAGTTTTCTTCCTCTAAGTGGACAGGCACTGATGCTCCATGTTTTGTTGGTCAAACAGGAACTTTGCTGTCATGTCTCAGAAGACAGTAGCTTCCAGAGGCTGAAGAGTTGAAGGAAACCCCGGAGGTATAAAAGAGGTTGAGGACTTCCAGAAGCCGGAAACTTAGAGCAATCAGTTGTTCACCGATCAAGTTTACTTCTGCTGTCTGGATAGAAAGGCTGTAGATTAAATCAGATTCTTAATTTCGAGGCACAGTCCTTCCAGGGCACACAGCTTGATCCTCTTTTTAATGCAGTCGATCAGCTGGGCTGTGTCTCTGGTCCTCTGCTTCATCTGTAGCATCTTTCTCCGTCCGATCTTGTTTGCTGGTCTTCTGCGAGGAAACAACCGCAGTTCCCTTTTTTGGCATTGCTTTTATAGTGCAGATGCTCTTACTGGTCGGCCCTTTGTTAGAGGCTTCTCCGTTATTGCGCAACATGCTATTGCCCAATGTTGGACCACTTGTTTGCTGAATATTGGACCATTTGCACGTTGCTGGACGCTACCAGACCTTCCAGCGTTTTCGGCCATTTTGTATCCCAGGACAGTCTGTTACTACAAATCCCAGCGGCCACTGCGGCTGATATGATATGTCCTGAGTCTGACGTCACAGGAGGTAATATAAGAAGGTGAACGCTTTAATCCATTGCCTTCAGCTTGGGACCTCGACAGGGTTACCACACAACTGAAGCATCTCTCTGGAGAAGAAGACGTCCCACGTGGATTCTTCATTTATTCTCCTTTGTGGGCCAACGAAAAATTCAAGAAAGAGGTTTCTGGAATGAGAAGGCCAGAAATTTCACTTTGCCGATCAAAGACGTGAGTTTAACACATAACCAAAAAACCCCGGAGTTTCAAGGAGACGCAACTTTCCCTCCTTGTGTTGTACTAGTCGACTGCAGACGGTCAGATCATATTTTTCCTTTTCGCCAAGGAGGCCAAAAGACGGAAATTGACCACTTTCTTGTATCCGCGGATGCGTGGAACTCTTCACTTTGATACAGTCGATCACAATATTCTCTTAGAAAGGCTAGAATATGCTGTAGGGATCAAGGGAACAGTGCTGGCCTGGTTTAAATCTTATTTGTCTGACAGATTCCATTTTGATCATGTAAATGATAAATCATCTTTAAACTCCAGGGTTAATTGTGGAGTACCACAGGGTTCAGTACTTGGGCCAATTCTCTTTACTATGTACAGGTCCTTCTCAAAATATTAGCATATTGTGATAAAGTTCATTATTTTCCATAATGTCATGATGAAAATTTAACATTCATATATTTTAGATTCATTGCACACTAACTGAAATATTTCAGGTCTTTTATTGTCTTAATACGGATGATTTTGGCATACAGCTCATGAAAACCCAAAATTCCTTTAGCTCATCCAGAGTGTTGGGTCTTGAGTCTCTTAACGTTCTCTTCACAATATCCCACAGATTCTCTATGGGGTTCAGGTCAGGAGAGTTGGCGGGCCAATTGAGCACAGTGATACCATGGTCAGTAAACCATTTACCAGTGGTTTTGGCACTGTGAGCAGGTGCCAGGTCGTGCTGAAAAATGAAATCTTCATCTCCATAAAGCTTTTCAGCAGATGGAAGCATGAAGTGCTCCAAAATCTCCTGATAGCTAGCTGCATTGACCCTACCCTTGATAACACACAGTGGACCAACATCAGCAGCTGACACGGCACCCCAGACCATCACTGACTGTGGGTACTTGACACTGGACTTCTGGCATTTTGGCATTTCCTTCTCCCCAGTCTTCCTCCAGACTCTGGCACCTTGATTTCCGAATGACATGCAGAATTTGCTTTCATCCGAAAAAAGTACTTTGGACCACTGAGCAACAGTCCAGTGCTGCTTTTCTGCTTCTAAATTCAGACAAGGCAGAAGTTGTCATCTTTGGACCGGAGTCATTTTAAAAAAGAAACTGCTTAGTCAATCACTTAACCTGGATGGCATTAAATTGACCTCCGGTAGTAAAGTAAAAAACCTTGGTTTTATTTTTGACCAGGACATGTCATTTAAATCCCATATTGAACAGGTTTCTAAGGTTTCCTTCTTTCACCTCCGGAACATTGTCAAAATTAGAAATATCCTATCCAAGAGTGACGCTAGTCCATGCATTTGTTACTTCAAGGTGGACTATTGTAATTCTTTACTATCAGGATGTCCACAAAATGCAGTTAAAAGCCTTCAGCTTTTTTTTTGACTCTGTTTCAACCTGTGACACCTTTCTGGAGGAGGGCATCATCCAAGCTTCTGCTGGCAAGAACTTAATGCTCACCCTCTACCGATGATACGCTTGGCCCTGTCTTTCAGTGTTTAACCCTGTCTCTCTCCTAGACATAGCAATTGACTGAGCTTTTACTGTAACTAATTATATGTGCTGTCTTTCAGACTCTAACCTTGAAAACTGGTTCAGAGTTGATCTGTTCTTTCTTTCTAGATAAAACGACTAAAGGAGCTACATCCATTAACATTTACTTTTCCTTCCCATAGAAAGTACTCCTGGATCAGTGCTTCAGTGTTCTTTTTGTGTCCCTGCTCTGTTCTCTCGAACCCCCAGTCGGTCGTGGCAGATGGCCACTCACACTGAGGCTGGTTCTGCTGGAGATTTCTCCCTGTTAAAAGGGAGTTTTTCCTCTCCACTATCCTTACATGCATGCTCAGTTTGAGGGATTGCTTCAAAGTCAACGCCAGTGACTGTTCACTGACGCTACATGCTCATCCAGGAGGAGTGACTGCTACAAGTCTCTGACTCAATGCAATCTGCTGAGTTTCCTTAGATAGAAAAACCTTTTATCCAATTTGAATAAATAACTGAATCTGACTGCACTGTTCAATGGTTAGGATTCGTTGGAAATGTATGTACCTGACTTTGTGAAGGGCCTTGAGAAGACATGTGTTGTGAATTGGCGCTATATACATAAATAAACTGAATTGAAAACTGAACTGAACTCTACACAGATACTGGGGTTGTTTCAACTGCCCCTAAACAAATTCTCAATGCTGGAAAGACTCACAAATGAGAGAAACACAAAGATGACAATTAGATGATTTTATTAGCTGATGTTTGTTTTCTTTTGGCGCTCGGACTCCAGTGGAAGACATGGATGCTGATAATGACATGAGCTTGAATAATCATCTTAGGGTTAGAATTTCAGAAGTCTTCCCCCCAAAAATGGGCCGAGGATGGGGCCGAGGCCGAATATTAACGGAATGCTGCTTAGCATGAATGATGTGAGATTGATAAGTGAATGGTAGATGTGATGAGATCAGAATCATACGAGGAGAAGATCAAACTGACTGAATGGAAAGATGTTGAGAGCCTGACAAGGTGTGAGAAGGAATGATTTGAGCCTGAAGGAGTGAAAGGAGATGGACAGAGTTTATGCCAAGGCGTAGAGGGATGGACTGTGCCTGCCAAGGCGTAGAGAGGGTACGGTACCTGCTAAGATGAAGAGAGAGATTGATTGAGCCAGCTAAAGCAAAGGAAGAATAGAATGTGCCTGCTAAGGCGTGGAGAGGGATGAACAGTGCCTGCGAAGGCTGCTAAGGAGTCTAGAAAAATTAATTATGCCTGTTAAAGCATAGAGAAGGATGAATTGAGCCTGCTGAGGCGTGGAAAAAGGGATGAACTGAGCATGCCAAGGCGTGGGTGAGGAATGATCTAGTGAAGAAGCAAATGAAATCAGGTTTAAGCAAATATTTTTTTCTTTGGTTCTCGGAACCCAGTCGAAGATATGGATGATGAAAATGACGTGAGCTTGAATGAACATCTTAGTATTAGAATTAGAGATGTATTCCCCCCAAAAAGGGCAGAGGCCGAGGCCGAAGCTGAAATAGAAACAGTATGGGAGTTAGTATGAATGAAGTTGGTCTGACTGGCGGGGCGTAGAGAAGGGAGATCTGTGCCTGAAAGGATAGAAAAGAAAATTAGTGAGCCTGGCAAGGCGTGAGGGGTGGACTGTGCCTGACAAGGCGTAGAGAGAGATAAGGCGTGTGCCTGACAAGGCATAGAGAGGAATGAGGTGTGTCTGACAAGGCATAGAGGGAGATTGATCTAGAGAGAATAAAGTGATGAGAAGAAACGTGGGAGACATAACAGATAACATCAGCTGACGGATGTTGGAGGATGGGGACCTTGAAGAAAATGAGGGGAGAGAATGAGTTTTGATAAAACAATCTTACATAGCAAGGATAACTTTAAACTGAAAAGGCCAACCACCACCAGTTAATGCAGAAGCTCTTACCTAAGAACTGATAGATCATTGAGCAGACAGCACAGAATGTATGTTTGGGCGGACATATGAAGAGAATGCTGAAGTTGACCAGCGGCCGAGTTGCTGTAGGGAAGCTGTTGAAACTCCTAGGGTAGCTGCTGAAGTGGCTGCCCCGATTCTGAATGAGTGACCTGAGAACTGACTAGGTGGAAGGTTGCATTGAACTAAAGTTTGCCACAGAAATTTGAGGAACCAGGAGGCGATCAAGGGAACTCCTTCTGGAGTGAGGAAAAGGGGCATGCTGGGTGAGCTGAATTTGTAACGTTTGAGAGCAAAAGTGAACATGGCTTAGAAAGGACAAAATGAGCCATCAAGGAATAGGGTGTGAAGTGGAAGGAGCTAGACCTGAGATCCATTAGCGACTAAATTATAATAACCTGGAACATGATGGGCAGGAATGATGAACTTACCAGTTACGGCCTGCCAGGATTCGACGGAGGTAAGAGCTATTTCCGTGAAATGACCTTACTAATATTGTCTGTTCATAAATTGTTTCATAAGAGTTTCTTATTCTGCTGCGGCAGTAATGCAGTTAATGGTTATATTTTGAAAACACTTAGTCCGGGAAGGTACTGTAAATCGATTGTCGCAAACTGAAGAGAGCATACCAACCTGGTATGCAAAGAGAAAGTGTGCTCCACAATTATGACAGGAAAAGATATAGTTAAGGTGTATTGAAACAGTAAATGGTTTCTTAGCGCCTGGTTGAACAAGGTTGGTATAGATGTTCAAATACGTAAATCAAGGCGCGGCGCTGATGGTGTAGGGGTTAAGCACGCGACCATATACAGAGGCTACAGTCCTTGAAGCGGCCGTCCCGGGTTCGAGTTCCGGACCCGGCGACATTTGCTGAATGTCTCCCCTTCTCTCTACCCCTCTTTCCTGTCTGCCTACTGTCAAAAAAATAAAGGCCACTAGTGCTGAAAAAATATCTTTAAAAAAAACAAACGTAAATCAATATTTAGATATTCTACATAGCAAACAGGTTGTTGATATATGTTGCAGTTTTTGGTTGTTTTTTTTTTCCCAGTAGAGGGTGCTATTGTTCTTTGGTACGTTAGGCACAATAGGAAGGTTTACTAGTTTCAATGTTATAAAGGCATGTAAAGTCACAGATGATTGAAATATTATGCGTTGCATTTATTTTGTTTAATGGTACTAACAAAATATAGAAGGAGATGGTTACAAGTTTCGAAATATACTTGGTAAAACAGCAAAAGCACTCAAGGGAAATATTGTCAACGATAAAAGGGGGTTGTAATAATTTAAGGTAAATAATTAATTTATGGTAAATAATAAGGCAAAAAAAGAGGTTAAAAGCAGCATATTGAAAGAGTTACTAAAGGTATTTATGTTCTGTATATTTTTTAGCTCCAATGATGTGTTCACATGCAAGGCTCTGTCAACAAAGGATTGTGAACCATCCGTTTGAGAGACAATCTTTTCGACCGGGACTAGAGATGGTAAAAACTGTAACGAGTCAGCCGAGAGAACGACATCGCCGTAAAAGAAGGAGATACCATTCCAATTCGCAAGGAGACTGATGCCTGGAAGCCAGCAGTTTGAGTTTGGCGGGGGAGGAGTGCTGGAAGAAAGGAAGAGAAGAACAAAGAGCGCTCTGATGGCCGACTGGGCCGCAGGAATCAGGAGGTGGTTTGCGCATGATAAAATTTCAGTGGCGAAAATAGACCAGTCTAGGCAGACTCCTGATTAAGCGAGGGTGGATACAGCTTTGGCAGAGAAGGATTTGTGATATTGATAGAAAAATAGGGAAGCCATGTTTGAAATATAGGTCGACGAAGAGGGATATTTTTTGTAAGGCGGGGATCAGATGATTTAAACACAGCAGCAAAGCCATCAGGGGAAGCGACACAGTGGTCATCCTCGGGAGATGTTAAAAATGAGAGAAACCAGATTAATGAGCAGCCCCTGCAGGATTTTGGAGCAGTGCCTGAGTGGGATGTTAGAATGCATTGGAGTATATGATCTACCTGAATGTAAAAGAGAAGTGGGAAACACAGCATGCTTGAAGGGAAAATGAATGAGGAAACTGAGAAGAGAGAATGAAGTGATACATCTCACCCTTAGAGACGAGCCAGGACAAGCGTTGTGATGGTGGATGTCAGTGGGAGGGGTCGAGGAGGGGGTTGAGCGCCGGCAGAGCAGAGAAGAGGAAGTGCTGACGTGGCAGAATTAGAGGCGAACTCCCAGAGAAGTTGAGTAATGGATGGTATGGAGCACTGGAGAGAATCCATGGACGAGATCATTCATCTACCTGCTTCATTCAAGCAGGTAAGATTGTGGGATGGCCGGAGTAGATGAAGACGTCAAAGCCTGGGGTGTGGGAGGAAGATCGGAGGAGAAACCGCTGCAGAAGGCTGGCTGGGTGACGTGGCGGCGGGAGCAGGGTGGAGGCAGGGCGACCTTGGCGACGCTTAGCAGGAGGATTGGAGGAATTGTTAAGGCGCTTTCCACTTGCCCAGAGCTGAGACGGTGGAAAAGGGGCCCTCAAGGCAAGAGGCCAGGCGAAAGCTCCTACGAGCAGAAGAGGAGGAAGGAGGGTGAGGATCCATCACGAATCATGGCAAGGAACCAGCCAAGTCACCGGAGTCGTAGTCGGACATGACACGGCTGATCATCAAAGTTCAGCTGAAAAGCAGGAGATTATGTGTATGAAGGTCTTTTAAAGTGAAGCTTGGAGGGATGATTGGCTGAAGAGGAATGTAGATCAGGAGCTGATTGGCTAGAGCGGAGAACGTGAAGGGGTATGTCCCAATTCAGGGCCTGGATCCTTCGAAGGACCTGGTCTACATGGGCTGGGTCCTTCGTCGACTGCTAACACCACGGAGGCCGAAAGTGAGCAGCTGCGGCCGAAAGTGAGCAGCTGCGAATTGGGACGGTCTAGCCTCACTGCCGGGAAGACTGGCGAGGCAACCCGGCAGTTACTACACCGGGAGCGGAAAACTCTGAACACGTCGGAGCACATTTGAAATTAAGCGATGTCTTGATAAATCAAGCAGATATTTCACGTCTACACAGTTATATTCCTGCACTAAATACATTGTAGAAGTTCATTTGTATCACAGAAAGTGTAATTTTTCACAATTTACTCATAGCTTTTGCCGCTGTGGTCCGCCATAGCTGCCCCTGCTTGACCAATCCGCTTCGACCCGCAATGAATCATGGGAAATGATGGACCGCGAAGGATACTTCAAATTGGGCAAACGAAGGATACATTTGTCGGCCGCATTTGAAGGAGTCTCGGAAGGATTCAATTATGATGTAATCGGCCAACAAATACAGCCTTCGAAGGATTCCAGTCCCTGAATTGGAACATACCCCATGTAGTTAGACAGAGCCGGAAGTGGAGGTGAGTCTTCCAAGTGGAAGTTTTGTCAAAACATTTTGTTTAACCAGGTTTTAGCCACTGATCCACATACCACACACCTATAATCCATTCTTGAACGAATTAATGACACATATGTTTTAATGAATCAAAGATAGCGCCCCATGTCAGTTAATTTCCTATGAACAATTACACCTAAAAAACACTCCCCCCATCCATCTCTTTCCTATATAAGTGTATTTTTTTAGTTACTCCAGCTTTTGCATTTGTGAAAACATGACTTTAGTCTTTTCAACAGAAAATTTAAAACCTCATTCTACCCCCACTTTTCAACTTTATCTATCCCCTCTTGAAGTTTCATAATAAAAACAGTTTTTTGTAAAACCGTAAGACTAAACGAAATACCTGCAGGAAAATAAAAAACACTCCCCCCATCCATCTCTTTCCTATATAAGTGTATTTTTTTTAGTTACTCCAGCTTTTGCATTTGTGAAAACATGACTTTAGTCTTTTCAACAGAAAATTTAAAACCTCATTCTACCCCCACTTTTCAACTTTATCTATCCCCTCTTGAAGTTTCATAATAAAAACAGTTTTTTGTAAAACCGTAAGACTAAACGAAATACCTGCAGGAAAATTAAAAATTTTAACCTATTCATTGCTGCACTCTGTACCTTTGGTCCATATTTTTTTACCATAAAATCCAACTCCTGGGGAGGAGGTAATTCCTAAAAACCCTACTTGGCCATTACATGTCTGGTTAATGGGGGAATTTTCCTTAAAAATTTGTCCATGTCTGGACCAAGGGTCAGAGCCTTCTTGGCGCTCTGTAACCTTCCCCCTAACTATTGTTAGGAGAGCCCAGCTCAACCACGGTCAGTCGGGAGGGGTCTCCTACATTAAACTGCTTCTCACTTCACACAGCGAAGCCCGCCTCGCTCAGTTCTATGGTGGATTTTCCTAAATCACCTTTGTCCCCAGTAAAAACAAATGTTAATTTTAAACATTTCATTTAATTAGCAATACCTTTTAAACTTTTATAATTTTAAACCATTTGTAATTTTGTTCTGGCATTTGGGTATATTTTAGATTAACTTTATGCACTCCTTGGAACTATTTTGATCCATTATGCATCTCGCCAATGAGGGAATATTCCTTTTAAAACTGGTCCACATCTTGACCCAGAGTCAGAGACTTCCTGGTGCTCTGTACCTTGTTCCTAACTTTTTTTAGGAGAGCCCAGTTTGAACGAACTGTCTGTTGGGGAGCGGTATTTTACAGTGAACTGCTTCTCACTGTGGACAGCAAGGTCCTTTCCAAAGTCAAAAATCCTTATTAACCTGTATCCCTGGGAGAAATTTTACCAATATGTTTTAGCGAACAGTTTAAATATAATAGTCAAAAGCAACTAGAACAGTCAACTTCTGTGACCACTTTTCAACAATTAAAATTGCTCCCCGTCTCTTTATACTAAATTCAAATGTCTCCCTCTTTTTCACATGGCCCCATCATCCACAAAAAGTGAAAGACCCTCTGTCCTTCAACACACCAATTACCACTAAAAATAATAATGGACTCACTATGCGTCATTGTGGAATTCCCCTTTACTATCGTCAAACTTCCAGAATAAACCTTACCTAACCTTACACGTATTTGTCTTCCTTCAAAAGAATTCTTAATCCATCTAAATATTTGACCATTATTTATTTGACCATTTATACCCATTCTTCTAATTATGATTAGTAGCCCTTCTCTCCACTTCATATCACATTCTTTCAATAGAGTGTAGTGGCAGTATTTTATGATGTAGACATCATAAAATACTGCCCTACATTCTATTCTCCCGTGCCATTCTAATTTCATGCTCCAATGACAATGCTGGATCCAATGTACTTCTCCCTCCTCTAAAACCACTCCGATATGTTGATACAAGTCCTTTATTTTCTATATAGTATGTTAATCTTTGATTTCTCCAGTGCATTTAACACAATTCAACTGGATTTGCTTTGTCAGACACTCCAGAAGACTCAGGTGGAGGCCTCAACAATAACCTTGATCAAAGACTACCTGACAAACAGACCACAGTTTGTGATACTGAAGGGTTTTGTGTCTAACCAGGTAGTCAGCAGCACAGGAACACCACAGGGGGCTGTGCTTTCACCATTCCTTTTCATTCTGTACACCTCAGATTCCCAGTACAAGACAGACTTCTGTGAACTGCAGAAATACTCGGATGATTCTGCAGTTGTGGGGTGTACCAGAAATAGACAAGAAGTTGAGAACAGGGAGCTTTTGGACCGCTTTGTCGCATCATGTCATCTTGAAAGTGACTAAAACAAAGGAGATGATTGTAGATTTTAAGAGAAACGAGAATAGATCAAACACTTCACACATCATGGTAGAAGTGGAGGTGGTGGAGGAGTATAAATCCCTGTATTCACCTGGACAACAGACTGGAGTGGAGATGCAAATGTGAAGCCGGCTACCAGAAGGGACAGAGCAGACCGTACTTCTTGAGGAAGCTTCAGTGTTTGCAGCAAAATGCTACATATCTTCTGAAAGTCTGTTGTACAGAGTTTGGTCGCTTCTGCCATCATCTGCTGGGGTAGCAGCATCAGAGCCAGGGACTTAAAAAATCTCAACAAGCTAATAAAAACAGACTGGCTCTGTACTGGGGACTTCTCTGGAACCTTTGGAGATTATTGTGCAAAGAATGCTTCTTCATAAAATTAAGAACATTATGGAGAACCCTGAGCATCCTTTTCATGAAATTGTCGTACAATAATAGTGGCTTCAGTCAGAGGCTTCTTCTAATCTGCTGTAAGACAGACTGCTACAGGAGATTCTTCTTGCCCACAGCCATTAGCATCTACAACAGCTCTTTGAAGAAACCTGCATGATATGAGCTACAACATTTAATTTCTCTTTGGGATTAATAACGTATTTAACTAAATAAAATTTGATTCTGTGGAACATATATTTATTGTCAACACATTGAGACAATTTGGATTTGGTTTCTTGATATGATTACAATGTCAAATAACAATGTCGACAGCTGTGTTTCTCTGTCAAACGGCACATGTCCTAAATTCAAAGTAGAAAGAGGAATTAGATGGGGTTGCAGGATCTCACCTCTTATTTATTTTAGTCACAGAAATACTGGCAGTTACTATTAAAAACTCTAACATTGAACGGTTGGAAATAAATAACTAGAAAATAATCATAAGTCATTTTGTGGATGATACAACACTCTTTGTAAAGAATAAAGAACAAATATCACTGGCTTTCAAAGAAAGTTATTTTCTCAACACAGGTCTGCCGTGAAATTGAAATAAATGTGAAATTATGAGCATCCATTTCAATCTGAAAAGACTCACAAAGAGAAGGTTGGCAATTAGAAAAGTTTTAATGATGTGAAATTACATTATTATATCTTTGGCGCTCGGACCTGGGAGGAAGACATGAATGCTGTGAATGAAATGAGCTAAGATGAACATTTGTAAGGCTTAGATTTAGAGATGTCTTCCCCTGTGGAAGCATAAAACTGTGAATTTCAGCTGCCCGGACCCTCGACTGAGAGGGTGTAGATAGACTTTGGTCTCTGTCTTTTTCTCTCTTCTCACAGTCTCCACAGTTTCCTGCACGCAGGAAGACTGCCAAAAAACAAAGTTGGAATTGGCTAAAGGCAGTCTTAAAAAGAGTAGTGCGCTGGGTCGTGTTGCCAAGGCAAAGCATACGCTTTTTTTTCATATAGTACTTGGCGTAAATACTGGTTTCTCTCCGAGAATTAAGCCTTCTTGAGCAGAGACAGCCAATTCATATATAAAAAAACTTGTTAGGAAAGGTACGTAGGAGACCTTGAGATAAAAATGGCCGGTGGGTTTAAGTTGAGGTAAGAGAGTGCCTAGAGGGCAAAAAAGCGCTGGAAAAGGCCACACCTGTTGAAATTTTACATGTACACGATTTGGAGGTTACAATGTTGATTGCAGTGCTTTCTTTTTTCATTTGAGATCTCTATGGTGAGCAGTGGTGATCTGTGTTCTGCAAAAGTAGTAATGTGATCATGATAAAAACACTAGTGAGTTAAGCAAACAATTAACTCGTGAGCTTACACAAAGTAAGATAATTGATCAATTGGGACATCAAGAATACTATAAATTAGGTTTGAACTCCCCGGGGAAGAACATCAGGTGTGAGTATGAGGGTGTGAAGAACGTATGAAGTTGGAGTGGTTTATGAATGGCTTTGATCAGCGCTGATTGAGTGAAAGGCAGTGTGTCGACTGGTATTTTGTGTGTCATGCATGAAAAGCGAATGTGTGCATTGCTTTCAGGGTTCCATTGTTCTGTTCAGAATGATAACTGTGAATGTCTAAATTAAGTGTGTTTTCTTTTTTTTTTCGCTCTGTTTGGTGATTTTTAGAGGTGTCAGTTGCCAAATGTCCTATGTTGAATTTAGCAGTCAACATCAGCCACCAAGACAAGACTCAATTTTTATAAAACAGTGAGACCCCTTCTAGTAAAACTTTTAAATCCAGGTGTTACAACTTGGACTGGTTTGACCACAAGTTTTGCCAGAGTGTTGTTGGATACAAAAACAAAAGAGAGAAGGAAAAGAGATTTTTCCAGCTTTGGATCACACTCCCCCTCCCTCTCTCACTTCTCTGCTTGTTTCTCTCTCTCTCTTTCCTCCTCTTTCTCCTCCCTCTCTCGCTCCTCCTTTTTTTCTCTCTCTCTCTTTCTTTCTTTCCAAACCAAACCAAACCAAACCAAACCTAACCCACCCCCTCCCTCTCTATCTTTTTTTTTTTCAGCCCGCCTGTGTGGTTCTATTTAACTAATTTGTCTTAGGCTAAAGTTGCAATTTGTAAAGTCAACTTGAAAAAGTGTGTCATTTAACAGCTTTTGTAGTTGCCTTCGTCAGTGGACTGGTCTCTGAAGTTGGTTTGTTTAAGCTTAGGGGATACTGAGCTAAGGCCTTTACAATTGCTTCATAGAAGGCAGATGAGATTTTTATATGTTTAGGTAAATCCACAGATGATAAAATAAAAGTATAAAATTCCTTTACAGCAAGTCAGACTTTTTTTTTGCCCACATTTCGTGAAAAGGTGGTGCAAAGGTTTTAATCAAATAATTCTCTCAATGATAAAAACGCACCTTGAGTAAAACAGACTTGCATTTACTTTACGTTACAAAATGTTTTTACATTAAAAGAGCATACCATACAATTAAAATAAATAAAAAAACACGCAACAACCAGTTGCTTATTAAGTTTAATATTATTAAAATAAGTATCTGGACTGCATAAGGCTTGATTAGGATACAAAGACTAAAATCAAGACTCATTTGATTTGGATAAAACAATATTAAATAGTTACTAAACCTAACAACAATAAGAGGAAAATAAATATATCAGAATCAGAATCAGCTTTATTGCCAAGTTCGTGCACACAAACAAGGAATTTGACTCCGGTACACTTTGCTCTTTTGTTCTGTTTTTGCATTACAGAATATACAAATTTACAATTTACAATGTACAATATACAATGTACAATGCAATATTCTGCATTACAGAATATACAAATTTACAATTTACAATGTACAATATACACATATCTAATAGAAAAGGTGCATTTGCAACATCTGTATGCTGTTGTTCTGTACTCTATTGAATGTTCATCAGAGAAACAGCCTGGGGGAAGAAACTGTCTTTGTGGTGGCTGGTTTTAGTAAACAGTGCTCTGTAGTGGCGGCCTGAAGGTAAAACTCTAAACAGTTTATGTGCAGGGTGTGTGGGGTCTGCAGAGATTTTGACAGCTCTTTTCTTGACCCTAGACCTGTATACAAGTCCTTCTCAAAATATTAGCATATTGTGATAAAGTTCATTATTTTCCATAATGTCATGATGAAAATTTAACATTCATATATTTTAGATTCATTGCACACTAACTGAAATATTTCAGGTCTTTTATTGTCTTAATACGGATGATTTTGACATACAGCTCATGAAAACCCAAAATTCCTATCTCACAAAATTAGCATATCATTAAAAGGGTCTCTAAACGAGCTATGAACCTAATCATCTGAATCAACGAGTTAACTCTAAACACCTGCAAAAGATTCCTGAGGCCTTTAAAACTCCCAGCCTGGTTCATCACTCAAAACCCCAATCATAGGTAAGACTGCCGACCTGACTGCTGTCCAGAAGGCCACTATTGACACCCTCAAGCAAGAGGGTAAGACACAGAAAGAAATTTCTGAACGAATAGGCTGTTCCCAGAGTGCTGTATCAAGGCACCTCAGTGGGAAGTCTGTGGGAAGGAAAAAGTGTGGCAGAAAACGCTGCACAACGAGAAGAGGTGACCGGACCCTGAGGAAGATTGTGGAGAAGGGCCAATTCCAGACCTTGGGGGACTTGCGGAAACAGTGGACTGAGTCTGGAGTAGAAACATCCAGAGCCACCGCAGGAAATGGGCTACAGGTGCCGCATTCCCCAGACCTGGGCTACAGAGAAGCAGCACTGGACTGTTGCTCAGTGGTCCAAAGTACTTTTTTCAGATGAAAGCAAATTCTGCATGTCATTCGGAAATCAAGGTGCCAGAGTCTGGAGGAAGACTGGGGAGAAGGAAATGCCAAAATGCCAGAAGTCCAGTGTCAAGTACCCACAGTCAGTGATGGTCTGGGGTGCCGTGTCAGCTGCTGGTGTTGGTCCACTGTGTTTTATCAAGGGCAGGGTCAATGCAGCTAGCTATCAGGAGATTTTGGAGCACTTCATGCTTCCATCTGCTGAAAAGCTTTATGGAGATGAAGATTTCATTTTTCAGCACGACCTGGCACCTGCTCACAGTGCCAAAACCACTGGTAAATGGTTTACTGACCATGGTATCACTGTGCTCAATTGGCCTGCCAACTCTCCTGACCTGAACCCCATAGAGAATCTGTGGGATATTGTGAAGAGAACGTTGAGAGACTCAAGACCTAACACTCTGGATGAGCTAAAGGCCGCTATCGAAGCATCCTGGGCCTCCATAAGACCTCAGCAGTGCCACAGGCTGATTGCCTCCATGCCACGCCGCATTGAAGCAGTCATTTCTGCAAAAGGATTCCCAACCAAGTATTGAGTGCATAACTGTACATGATTATTTGAAGGTTGACGTTTTTTGTATTAAAAACACTTTTCTTTTATTGGTCGGATGAAATATGCTAATTTTGTGAGATAGGAATTTTGGGTTTTCATGAGCTGTATGCCAAAATCATCCGTATTAAGACAATAAAAGACCTGAAATATTTCCGTTAGTGTGCAATGAATCTAAAATATATGAATGTTACATTTTCATCATGACATTATGGAAAATAATAAACTTTATCACAATATGCTAATATTTTGAGAAGGACCTGTAAGTCCTGGATGGAGGGAAGGTCCGCTCTGATTATTCTCTCTGCAGTCCTGATTATTCGTTGCAGTCTGGACCTGTCCTGTTTTGTGGATGAGCCAAACCACACTGAGATGGATGAAGACAGGACAGACTGAATGATGGCAGTGTAGAAGATAACCAACAGCTCCTGTGGAAGGTTGAACTTCTTGAGTTGCCTCAGGAAGTACAGTCTCTGCTGGGCCTTCTTTCGAACATTGTCTATGTGTGAAGACCATCTCAGGTCCTCAGAGATGGTGGTTCCTAAGAACCTGAAGTGGTCCACGGCCGATACAGTGTTGTTGAGGATGGTGAGGGGGGTGTATGGGGGTGGTGTTCTCCGAAAGTCCACCACCATTTCCACAGTCTTGAGCGGGTTCAGTTCAAGGTAGTTCTGACCGCACCAGTGTACCAGCCGATCCACCTGCTGTCTGTATGCAGACTCATCACCGTCCTGGATCAGTCCAATGACAGTCTGCAAACTTAAGGAGTTTCACGGACGAGTCCGATGAGGTGCAGTCATTTGTGTACAGAGAGAAGAGGAGTGGGGATAGAACACACCCCTGGGGGGCACCAGTACTTATTGATCTGGATCGGGAGAAGATGCTCCCCAGTCTCACCTGCTGCTGTCGGTCTGTCAGGAAGCTGTTGATCCACTGACAGGTGGAGGCTGGGACGTTGAGCTGTGTGAGCTTCTGGTGGAGCAAATTGCAGGGGGTCCAGCAGGGATGTCTTTCAGGTGCTTCAGCACCAGCCGCTCAAAGGATTTCATGACCACAGACGTCAGGGCTACAGGCCTGTAGTCATTTAATCCTACGATGGTGGGTTTCTTGGGAACCGGGATGATGGTGGATCGTATTGAGAACAATACAAACAATCTTTCTAAGAGAATGAAAATGAGCAATCTACCAACAGTGATTATCGGGTGTAAGAACACAGATTATGTTTCAAAGATCCCAAAGATTTCTAAGAAATGGGAGAAAAGGACAATTATGATGAGTCAGAACTACTTCACCATGGCCTGAAAATGGAAGCTTTGACCTGTCACTATGTGAACAAATGGAGACTCGAATTCTGGATTATAAGGCAAAAGACAAAAGTAAGAAAAAATTGGCAAAAAGAGAACATGAGTTGAACATTTTAAAGTTATTCAAAGAGGAAGGTCAGAAATACAGACAGAACTTGAAACAGCAGTTGACAGACTTGAAAAAAAAAACATGATGGAACTAAAAACAATAACCTGAAGCCAGCAGGAATATACCCTTCCCTGGCTGGAACACTTAATATCATGGGAAACTTTGATTACAAAGGAGAAGAAACAGAACAGGGAGAAGCTCAAATATTACAAGGTGACTTATTGCAGGACATCAGTGATGACGTAATGAGAACTAGAGAACGCCCACTTAGTCCACAGGGTGTGTCTCCGGTATTTGACGGACCTCAAATGCAGAGTGCACCTGCGGGAAGCGAACAAACTCCATCTGCATTGCAGAGAGCACTACCAATAAGTACAGATTCGCCAGTGGCAATTCAGGGCATACATCCTCAGCATTGTAGTACAACAAGGAGACAGCCTTCCAGAAGTGTACAGTTGCCCCAGCAGGGGACATCAACAGATTCAACAATGCAGCAACCAGGTAGGACAAGAATAATTGATTGTTATGCGGAACACACTGGAAGACCAGGAGGTGATTCGTACTGGATCAACTCGGATCATACTGGGCTTGATTTAAGACGTGAAATAGATAGAACTATCATTCAAGAAATAGAACAACAACTGGACAATCACTATTCTAACCTAAATGAACCAGAAGTATCAGCTGAAGAACAAGCAGAGGTTGCAAATGTGGTAGTGCAGCTTACTGAAGGGTCACAAAGAAACAGAGAATAAAATGACAGGCGCTATCGGCCTAATATTCATCCACCTAATAGATACACAGAAGGAAGACAGATGCCAATTCTAGTCAAAGGAAATACAACCCAATATGTACCTTGGGGCTCTGTGGACCTGGTCGGATTGGTCTCGCGGTTGCCGGATGTACACGAAGGTGCAAATAAGTGGATTACAAAATTTGAAGAAGAAACAGTAGTGAAACTGCTGGCATTGGGAGACATTAAAGCATTTTGGGCACAGTGTCTTGGGACTCAAACCATGGAGAACATTTTGAAACGAAACTATGCTTGGATGCTTCATCATCGAGCGGATGGAATTGAATTCAATGCATTTCGAAACATGCTCTGGAGAGAACTGCGAGCAGAATACCCAGCAAGGGTAGACCCCAGAGGACTGAAAGGGGAACCACTGGGTGACAACGAGAACCCAGCAACGTACATCTCTAAACAATTGGAGAGATGGAAACAGGATGCAGAACAGGACATTGACAAGAGTCCTCTACTCACAACCATATTTCAGAATACCATCGTAGAGAGTATGCCAGCACCTGTGCGGAGCAGACTCGAAGATGTTGTAGGTCTAACATCAATGCCACACAAGGAGTTTAGAGATCATGTGGTACACAATGTCAGAAAATACAGAAAAGATTAACTAAAGCTAGATGAACAAGACAAAAATATACAAAGAAAGCTGGCACAATTGCAACTCGGAGAACTCCAGGGAAAGGGTAAAGCTAAAACACAGGCTGTAATGGGGAAAGGGGAAGAACACCCTAACGCCTCAATGACAACACCTACAGCACCTTTTCCTGATGCGGTGCATCCATCACAGGTGGGTCCTCCAAATTTTCCAACAACTCATCCAATAGTAAATGTCTACCCTACGGCGTGGAATTCATGACCATTTGGAGCACGAGGAAGACAGCAAAGAGGATCCCCGTGGACAAACAGGGGACGATATGCTCCACCCGGAATACCTGGGAGATGCTGGACATGTAATGAACCTGGACATCGTGCTGAACAATGTTTCCAAAGGCAGCATCCATACATGGGGCGAGCGCGTGGCAGGGCCAGGATGGGTCCTCCCAGAGGTCCAACTAACACGCCAAATTTTGGCTACTAGGGGTGCCCAGAGAGCTCTACAAGGGAGAATCAGTACCCAGTTGTAAGCATGGGTGGTGAAAATGAGCCAATGCTAAATATTCAAATAGAAAATAAAGAAACACCAATGTTAGTTGATACAGGGGCAGCTTACACGTGTGAGCCCAAATTATGAAACTCATCTCCCCATGTCTGATAAATTTGTATCGACGGTAGGGTTCTCGGGAACACGACAACTAATTCAAATGACAGCTCCTGTACGACTGGTAGCAGATGATGATGAAATAAAAATACCAATTTTAGTCTCTGATCAAACCCCAATCAATTTGTTGGGCAGAGATGCTGTGTAAATTGAAACAAAAAATTTGGTGTACCCCTCAAGGAGTATATGTTCAAAAAGAAGGTCTGGATCTCCAAATGTTCATGCAGGTGCATGAGGCAAAGGTTTATTGGCTAGGAGACATTGACAGTCCAGTTGGAAATCTGATTTCTGAGTGGGGCCAGTACATTCAACTCCAACTTCCAGAAGCTAACAAATCTCATTTGGACTACCATTGTACAACGTAACATTGTAACATTGTACTACGATTTTTCTAAACGCAAAGAGTTTGAGGGAAAATGTCAACCTGGCAACCAAATACATTGTTATTGGTACACAAGGGGCAGCGATAAATATGGAAACAAACAATTTCATTTCCAAATGGTAAAACGTTCCAGAATCGGTGCCACACATAACCTTGTTTGTAAATAAAAATTTTCATGCAAAAGACTTGAGACCAATGATGAAAGTTGCTACTACAACAAAATGGGAAGAAATGGACAATCCATTAATTTTCCAATCACAGGATGCATCATTGATTAAGATTGTGAGCGAAACATTGATGATAGCCAAACCACAAGTGGTGACAGTGCCTGTAAATGACACAAACACATTTGAAGAAAAGGAGTTGTCAAAAGGAAGTTTGATTTTTGAGGACATGCTAACATGTCCTCAAAAATATCGTCTGGTTCATGACTTGAGAGTCTGGGTAGATTGGATTGGCCGGCAGATGTGCCAAATCCAAACACGCTGCTAACAGCTGTTCCACCAGAAGCACAGTTTTTCACTGTCATTGATCTCTGTTCTGCATTTTTCAGCATCCCTTTAGCAGAAGAGTCTCAACATTTGTTTGCATTTACATAGAGGCAAAAAGTACAGTTACACTCGCTTACCACAAGGATTCAAACACAGCCCTCATGTGTTCAACCACATCCTAAAACAGGATCTTGAAGAGCTAAGACTGAACAGCACATTGCGGCAATATGTAGATGATTTATTAATCTGCACACCCACATTGGAAGACTGTCATCGAGATTCAATGAAAGTCCTCCAGAGATTGGCTGAAGGAGGTCATAAAGACTCAAAGGAAAAACTTCAATATTGTCAGCCACAGGTAGAATACCTGGGCACAATGATTTCACAAGGAACCATTGGCATTTCGCCTTCGCAACTTGAAGGTGTTATCAAAGTACCATGCCCACGAACGGTTGGTGAGATGATGACGTTCCTTGGGATGACAGGCTTTAATGCTGACTGGATAGAAGACTATGCAGAAAAAACAGCACCGTTAAGAGAGCTTATGAAAGAATCAGGAAATCAGTCATTGAAAACCATGTTAAAATGGACGGCTGAGGCTAAAATAGCTTTTGAAACACTAAAACAGGAAATGCAAGTGGCACCCACTCTGGCGATGCCAGACTATGACAAACAATTCTACTTATATGTGGCAAACAGAAAAAAATATGTATGTCTCAGCAGTACTGATGCAGGAAACTTGTGCAGGTCGTCGGAAACAAGCTATTACTTATTATAGCACAAAGCTTGACAATATAGCACAGGGCTGGCCACCGTGCTATCAAGGGCTAGCAGCAGTCTACTACGCCTATGAGAAAACATCGACCATAACAATGGGTTACCCAGTCACCATTAGGACTCATCACAAAATCGTCAAATTAATCAATCAAGGGAAGTTTATTGTAACCCAGGCAAGATGTTTGCAGTACATGCTGCTTCTGACATATCCAGATATAACTATTCAAAGATATAACACCTCAAATCCAGCCAACATGATTCCCCTCGAACCACATGAGTGAGTTGCTGAAACAATGAAATACACAAGACTAAGACCAGACTTGGAATCAACTCCATTGACGAACGCGGAAATCACTTACTTTGTCGACGGCTCATGTTTTAGAGATCATCTCGGGAACCATGCAGGATTTGCAATCGTTGAACAGAGAGGTGATGACTTTGAAACTGTAAAAGCTGAAATGTGTGAGGAACCATGCTCAGCACAACTAGCAGAATTGAAAGCATTAACTGAGGCATGTAAACTGGCAAAAGGAAAGGTGGCAAACATTTTCACAGACTCGGCTTATGCCCATGGAGTTTATTATTTGTTTGCTTCTCTTTGGAAGCAAAGAGGGTTCAAAAGAGCAGATGGAAGTCCAGTTCTACATAAAGACCAGCTTCAACAGCTAATTGATGCAATGATGCTCCCCTCAAAACTGGCAGTGATAAAGTGTCAGGCACACCGCAAAGGTAATGACGTAGTCATAAGAGGTAACAACGCAGCAGACGAAGCAGCAAAAATGGCATCCCGATGCCAGATGGCCATCTTGGCACCTGTAGTGTCATTGGAACCTTTGGTTACGCCAGAAGACTTGATACTGATTCAACAAGAGGCAAACAGCAGTGAGCGTGACCTCTGGGCAAGAAGAGGTGCAACAATGAGTGAAAATGGTTTGTGGAGATCGCAGGAAGGGCTACAGGTGGCACCAGTGGCATTGTTAACAATGTTGATTTCAGAAGCGCATGGAGCAGATCACTGCGACAGAACTAAGGTGTTAGAGAAATTGAGAAATCAAGGTTTTTGGTCCCCACATTCGTGGGCCATGGTAGATGAAAAGCTCAGTCAATGTGACATATGTGCTCAAAATAATGTTCGCAAAGGCATAAAATCACCCATTGGACACATTCCAGTGCCTGAGGGACCATTCAAACATCGTGTGATAGATTTTGTAGACTTGATAAAACCTGTTCAGGGTAAACGATACATGCTGGTAGTGATTGATCGTTTCAGTTGATGGGTGGAAGCCGTCCCATCAAAAACACCGGGAGCAGATACCGTTATCAAATTCTTAACAAGAGAAGCGATTCCAAGATTTGGGATCCCATCTGAAATAAGTTTGGATAATGGCGCAGCATTTGTGGAAAAAACAGTCAGAGGTGTTTTGCAGCAGTTACGGATCAAACAAAGGTTTGGTGCAGTCTACCATCCCCAGAGTCAGGGAATGGTTGAGAGAATAAATGGAACCTTGAAAGCTAAGCTGAACAAAATATGTGCTTCAACTAAGCTAAACTGGGTAGACGCTTTGCCGCTTGCACTAATGAGCTATCGCATACAAATGCATAGGAGGACGCATCTAACACCGCATGAAATGCTGACTGGCAGACCTATGCCTGTGCCTCAATTGAGGCTACCATTCAAGGGACCAGCCCTTGAGCAGTTGCAAACAGAGTTGAAAACTTATCTGGAACAACTAACTGCTTCCCATAGAGCCATCTATTTGCAGGAAAAAGCTAAAAGTTCCAGTCCAGAGACGGCGGTGAACAAACCAGTGGAACCTGGAGATCTGGTGTACGTGAAGGTGTACAGATGCAAGTGGCACGAACCAAGATGGGAAGGGCCGTGCAAGGTCAAAAGAACCACGTCAATGGCCGTTCAGTTAGAGGGAAGTGACACTTGGCATCATCTGACTTATTGCACAAAGATTCATAAAAAAGAGAAAGCAGAACTCAATTCTACGGAGAATGAACACAAGAGTTGCAATGTTGAAACTGATACAAATAAGTGTTCAACTATGGATGTTGACAGAAGTGGTGTACCAAGCAGCAGCGAAAGCGGAAGTGACCTCTTACAATCTGCAGCTGGCACTACAAGACACACCATTGCAACGAGAAGCGCAGTCAAGTGCTGAGAGGAACAGCAGCATGAAAGAACGAGACCATCATCCCAAGGAGACAAACAGTGACCCAATGGCATCGGTTAAAGGCAAAAGATCCATCTCCAACAAAGATGAGTACAAAACAACTTATTATTACCCAGACCAGTACACACCAGTGTCCTTGCCAGCAGAAGTAGAAATAGTAAACCATGTGAATGTTAAAAATAAGTCAACATCGAAAAGTAGAAAACTACGTAAGGTTAGATACGTGCATGCGGAATGGAAATGGAGGGCTAGCATTACAGACACCGAATTCAAAACAGGGTTAGCAACAGAATATGAAGTGAACGTAAGCTGGGATGGAAGAAGATTATGTGGCAGAAATGTCAAAGAAAAGAATACAGAGTATGGTGCAGATCAATGTTCAACTACAATGAACATGAGGGATGACGTTTTTGACGTGGAAGTGAGATTAGAAACCCATTGGAGTGAAGATAGTAATTATGGCCATGAGAAATCCAGACACAACCGCAGCAGTAAGAGGTGAAGGGGATTTGGAGCGTATAGAGGATATAGCGTTAAATGCTAAAGTAGAAATGATAGGGGGAAGGATCAGGTTACACATCTCACCCTAAGAAACGAGAGATAACTTGTTGGGTAGAAGCATAAGTATTTCTAGATTAGGTCTCACAAATGACAAACGGCGAATGTGCAGTTGGTACATGGATTCAAATTATCAGATTATAGTAAAAAATCAGGAAAATGTAAAATGTGGTTTACAAGTTGTAAAAACAACCTGTGGATGGACTGTGGAAATGGACGTGATAGCTCTTAGAATAGAGAAAACATATGAGTTGAGGCTAGAAGAAGCTATGAATGGTGGAATAGTAGAGTCAATTATGTTTTGGAAAGTTCCAGACAAAGAAAGCGTATTAATTGAAAAAGTGTTATTCGCTGTTTACAGTTACTGGTAAAACTCCCACGATTGAGACAGGTAAAGACGAAAAAGATGACATAATTCTACCCCAGGAACATACCACGCAAAAATTCAGCGCACCCAATACAATAGTAAGCACAATAGCAAACCCTGTAAACAATACAAATATTTTGCCCTCATTGTCACCCACTAAAACAACATTAAGTGCATTGATTGTTAAATGGAGAGTCGCCTTAACTAACACTAGTGGAGTTGAGGAAACCACTACGTATGGTAAAACAGTAGAACAGGCTAAAACACTACACTTGTAAATAACACAGACTTATTCATGTTAGCAGAATTTGAAAATGTAACTGTATTACCAAGAACGACTGGCACTACAAACGCAACACATGCATCGGGTCTAAATGATTATGTCCTGATCAAGGGCAATAAATAAATTACAAGACATTAAGTGGCATGGATTGAGGCCAAGGGGGGATGCACTTTGGCAAAGGGCCATCCAGAACACATGGTACAGTGGGTCATGGCATACAGCCAAAGAATTGACGGAAAACGATTGTTTAATTTGTACTGTTACCCCTGGAGCAACTCCAATTGTCATTCCAGAGAAGTATACATCTAAAGAATGTGCACTAGTACAACAACAGAGGTGCAGAGATGGGGAATTTACGCCCAGCGTAGACGTAGTGTCCTTCTTCAAGTTACCAATGTGTGGTATAAATTGCAGGCTGCTGTATGGCTCACGCAATTCGCACAAATATTTAAACAAGTGGAAAGGTTACAAGTTTGAAGCACTGTGTGCTGAATTTAACCTCAGTACCACACAAAGAAGTCCTCCGCTAAATTACGAGGTAGACTATAATGCAGAATACAAGTGTTTTGCAAATGGAGGTTTCAAAAATGGCAAAGGGGTTGATGTGGGTAACACGACAGTAAAATGTAATGTGACTTGGGTGTTATCTTGGTTTAAACACGCAAATAAGACACCAATATTCATTAAAACTCCAATATGGTATCAGAACCCGGACTTTGTAGAACAGGATTGTGAAAACATTACCATGTCCATTCCAAGATTATTCTTTCTAGGAGACCAAACACGCCCGGTGGCAGATAGCTATTGGATGTGTGGGGAAGACGTGTTAGCAAATACCTTACCCCTTCGGCGGGTGGGTCTTGTTAGAATGAAACTACCTATAACTTTGGTGTATGAAGGAGTAAAACGTATGATTGGAATCGATGAAAATAGAACGAGAGTTCGCAGACGTTTAGGTAATTATGGACTGAATGAAGGTGTATATTTGAATCTCATAGGCCAACGACAAGGAATTCCTGATGAATTCAAAGCGCAACATGAAGTCACAGCAGGATTTGAATCATTTTTACCTTGGATCAAAGTTAACAAAAATGTTGAGTGAATAAACTATGTTTATCATAATCAACAAAGAATGATTAATTTTACGGTTGAAGTGTTTATGGCTTTAGGTGACCAATTGCATGAAACAAGTAGAATGGCATTGCAAAACAGGCAAGCTTTAGATTGGATTTTAACAGATAAGGGGGGTGTTTGTCACATGTTTGACAATCAATGTTGCACATACAGGGGTTGGACAATGAAACTGAAACACCTGTCATTTTAGTGTGGGAGGTTTCATGGCTAAATGGGACCAGCCTGGTAGCCAGTCTTCATTGATTGCACATTGCACCAGTAAGAGCAGAGTGTGAAGGTTCAATTAGCAGGGTAAGAGCACAGTTTTGCTCAAAATATTGAAATGCACACAACATTATGGGTGACATACCAGAGTTCAAAAGAGCACAAATTGTTGGTGCACATCTTGCTGGCACATCTGTGACCAAGACAGCAAGGCTTTGTGATGTATCAAGAGCCACGGTATCCAGGATAATGTCAGCATACCACCAAGAAGGACAAACCACATCCAACAGGATTAACTGTGGACGCAAGAGGAAGCTACCTGAAAGGGATGTTCGGGTGCTAACCCAGATTGTATCCAAAAAACATAAAACCACGGCTGCCCAACATTAAATGTGCACCTCAACTCTCCTGTTTCCACCAGCACTGTCCATCGGGAGCTCCACAGGGTCAATATACACGGCCGGGCTGCTATTGCCAAACCTTTGGTCACTCATGCCAATGCCAAACGTCGGTTTCAATGGTGCAAGGAGTGCAAATCTTGGGCTGTGGACAATGTGAAACATGTATTGTTCTCTGATGAGTCCACCTTTACTGTTTTCCCCACATCCGGGAGAGTGTGGAGAAGCCCCAAAGAAGCGTACCACCCAGACTATTGCATGCCCAGAGTGAAGCATGGGGGTGGATCAGTGATGGTTTGGGCTGCCATATCATGGCATTCCCTTGGCCCAATACTTGTGCTAGATGGGTGCGTCACTGCCAAGGACTACCGAACCATTCTTGAGGACCATGTGCATCCAATGGTTCATACATTGTATCCTGAAGGCGGTGCCGTGTATCAGGATGACAAAGCATCAATACACACAGCAAGACTGGTGATAGATTGATTTGATGAACATGAAAGTGAAGATGAACATCTCCCATGGCCCGCACAGTCACCAGATCTAAATATTATTGAGCCACTCTGGGGTGTTTTGGAGGAGCGAGTCAGGAAACGTTTTCCTCCACCAGTATCACGTAGTGACCTGGCCATTATCCTGCAAGAAGAATGGCTTAAAATCCCTCTGACCACTGTGCACGACTTGTATATGTCATTCCCAAGACGAATTTACGCTGTATTGGCCGCAAAAGGAAGCCCTACACCATACTAATAAATGATTGTGGTCTAAAACCAGGTGTTTCAGTTTCATTGTCCAACCCCTGTACATCCCCATGAACACAGCCCCAAGAGGTACCTTCAGTGCCATAATGGTTAGACTCCGCAAATTTGAAGAAGAAATGAAGGAGAATGGGGGTAGGGACAGCTGGTCGTGGAAGAGTCTGGAGGAAATATTTGGCAACTGGGGAGCCTTAGCACTGAAGACAGGATTAACCTTGCTAACTGTATTAGTTGTGATATTTGTGCTCATGTAATTCAGTTTATTTATATAGCGCCAATTCACAACACATGTTGTCTCAAGGCACTTCACAACAGTCAGGTACATACATTCCAATTAATACTAACAATTGAACAGTGCAGTCGGAGTTAGCTTTTTATTTAAATTGGATAAAACGTTTTTCTATCTAAGGAAACCCAGCAGATTGCATCCAGTCAGTGACTTGCAGCATTCCCTCCTCCCGGATGAGCATGTAGAGACAGTGGACAGACAGTCACTGGCGTTGACTTTGCAGCAATCCTTCAGACTGAGCATGCATGTAGCAACAGCGGAGAGGAAAAACTCCCTTTTAACAGGAAGAAACCTCCAGCAGAACCAGGCTCAGTATGAGCGGCCCTCTGCCACGACCGACTGGGGGTTTGAGAGAACAGAGCAGAGACACAAAAAGAACACAGAAGCACTGATCCAGGAGTACTTTCTATGGGAAGGAAAAGTAAATGTTAATGGATGTAGCTCCTTTAGTCGTTTCACCTAGAAAGAAAGAACAGATAAACTCTGAGCCAGTTTTCAAGGTTAGAGTCTGAAAGAGAGCACATAGAGTTTGTTACAGTTAAGCTCAGTCAATCGCCATGTCTAGGAGAGAGAAAGGGTTAAACACTAAAAGACAGGGCTATGTGGATCATTGGTAGAGGGTAAGCATTAAGTTGTTGCCAGCAGAAGCTCGGACGATTCCCCTCTCCAGAAAGGTGTCACAGGTAGACACAGAGCCAGGCCAGGTGTAGCTTCTAGGAAGAGAATAGAGAGAACAAGGTTAAAAGATGAAATAACAGCAAATAATGCAAAATTGGACAGTAGTGTGAATGTAGAGTGAATGTAGCGAAGAGAGTGAAAGTGGTCGTTATGTCCTCCAGCAGCCTAAGCCTATAGCAGCATAACTACACAGATAGTTTCAGTTCAGATTATTTAGTTAAACGGCACTTATTTACAACAATATCGTTTCAAGGCACCCCACAAAGGGTCCCACTGATGGTCATTGTTATACTAAAAACCACAAGGATTGGGATACCTCTCTCTGTCAGACTGATCACAACCATTGGAAAAGAGAAGGGGTCACACAGGTAGCAGAAATGGAGGGTGTGTTTGCACCTCAACCATAACTGAGCAATGTGTTGCGTGTTGCCTATCATCAGAAAGTGGATCTTGGGAACTGTGTACCGATGGATGACTGATGATGGCAAACATCAGAGGGTCTAATACATATAGCAGCCTGGACCTAATGGACTTATGATTTTTTTTAAATTTTTGTTATTTCCTATTTTTTCTTCTTGTTACAATATTTACATATAATATACGTCCAACACCTACCATACAGACATGTAAAAATGTTGCCGACCATATACTGTTTTATGCAAATTCTGCAAGAATGGAAGATATTACCATCTTGTTTTGTATTGGAAGTTATTATGTCCACTGATGTATTTTGTTTTCAATTATCCATATGTGCTTGGGAACTTGAAGCCATGATGGCCGAAAATCCAGTGGGACTGCCCGTGTCCAAAGAGACTCTGATAAGATGAGCCTTGGGGAAGTTCGAGCATCACAAAAAGTTGATGTCATTTATCCATAACGTCATATAAACAATTTCTGTTAAAAGCATATTATTTGTGAAGGTCAATATTATGTGTTTTCATGTTTAAGTAAGGGTTGAACTGCCATTTCTGTTTAACAGTTTTCTCCTTGTTATAATAGGTAGGTAAGCATTTTGTATTTCCTTTTGAGGTTACTTTGGTAAGGTAAGGTGTATTCATGAAGAATAGGCCTTGTTTGTTTGTTATTTTGGCCTATGTTCACCCTGAAGCTATGATAATCATTTTAACCTTATGTAAACATGTTAGAATTGTTTTGACAGGAGTCATTATTATTGTGAGGGATATATGTGGAAGATGATGTTAATGTGAGAAAAAGGACTATAAGGACATGGTTTGGCAAAATACTGGTCAGTGTTTTCTGTATGTCCAGGAAGACATCGGGAAGCTGCCATCCAAAGAGACTCTGGTGGTTTGGGGACCTCTCTCACGTTGGGCGTGGACTCAAGAGACATATGGACAGCGCTCGGGGACCCTGAATCAGGACTAATGTGATGGCAGAACAATAAAGTTGCAAAAGACTGACCTAGGAGATGTGGAATTGCTCGGAGCACGGAGTCCACATGAGAACGCAGCAAAGGACTTAATGGATGTGTTGCCATGTTATTCTATGTCATCCTATGTTGTAATATCAATGTTCTTTGTAGTTGGATTTGCTGAAGGAATGTTCTGAATCATGTTAATCCATTTATACTTGCAAGTTGTGATATTCAGCGTTAGAGGTTAAACATGACCAATGTTCTCCGTTACAAAGGTTTAATAGGAATGGTTGAGGTGCAGGACCCGATTAGCATTAACGGTCCTTTAAATAGGTGGTAACGACACATTTTAGATTCAAAACAGAGATCTCTTGTTCAGATTGGCCGAGAATGAGATTTCTCTATGGCCTCCAGATGTTTTTCCCCGCCTTTTAGGACGGGTGGGTTTTTCGACTGGTGTGCCCTAAGCTGACCTGAAGGCCCCCTTCATCGACATGTAGCTTGTGAATTTGACTGACATGGATGTTTTCCATGGGTGAGTTGATGAGATGTGTTTCTAAAGGAGAGTTTTGGGAAGAGCTACAGAGTAGCCGGATTCGGTCTAATTAATGAAATGGTTTAGTTTTTCATAGTCTAACACAGTTAAAATAATGTGCGCATAGGAACCCTAAATAGGATCTTACTTAATTAGTTGAACCCAAAATTTCAGACCTAAACAAGAACAATCATTTAGAGTTGCTTATTAATTTTGTACACAAAGTAATTTCACTGCCTTTCATAATCGTTCACATTGTTTTTCCTTTTATTCACTCATAAACATCACTTAAACTCACAGGATATTTACAATATGAATATAAGATCTCTCTCAGCTGTTAATTAGATTGAAAACCTAATTAAAGGGGGGATATGTGGAAGCATATGTTTGATTAAAGTGTTATTATTGTTTTCACCATTATAAGATGAATTCTGTGAAGAACTGTTCACTCTTTGTAAGCCTTCTGATAATAGATTACATTGGGAAAAAGGTCTTGGCGAGAGGAAAGACTAATGAGCTTGTTAGTGCAGTTCAGCCAGGAAATCTCATGACTGCAGCCAGGTCACTGTCACATTGGAATTCAGCATCCAGATAAGTGATGAAATTGTTATTGTAAACTGTCACATATGCCAACTTGATGTTTTCCAGATGTCTGGCTCGAGTGTATTCCCGGAAAAGTAGAGAAAAGCAATGTTGTAGGTGCCAAGGTTTACGTAAATGAGTATGATGATTTCAATTGGTCAAGAGGACCTAAATACACACCAATGCTTTGTGTCTGTATAAGACCGCCCTGTAAAGACTGAAGGGGAGGGAGACTTCTGGAATTTTTGTGAAGATGTTTTTTGTGCGCTTTGAATAAAAGTTCGCCCCCATGGGGACTGCTTGAGAGACATATTTCTGAGTTCTGTTTTAATTATTTTAGCTCAATGATAAGACCGCCCGCTCCTAAACCCCCTGATCCGACACTGGTGGTGGATTGGCGGTGGCCAGGGAGCGAGGAAGCCAGGAGTAGATGTGAAGAAAGATGGTGGAGGTGGGGTGGAGGAGGGATGAGCTCAGCTGACAAGCAAGGAGGAACACAGCCGAAGGTCCTTTAAAAACAAGGCGTCGGAAGGTGATTGGATAATGAATCAGGCGGACAGGATGCTGATTGGAAGGCCGGGAGACGCACGGGGAAGTCATTGGACGGTGGAGACGACGAGGGTGAGTCTTTCATTCTGAATTTTTGTTTGAACTCCATAACTACTCTGAATGTTCAATTTATAATACACCTGTCAAAAAAGAAATACAAAATTTGTGAATTTGGATCACAAAATGTACAGTCACAAGCAAAACAACAAACTTACAAATTAAAGTTGATAAATGCAGAAAGACACTGAATAATTGCTTCAAACCAAATATTGTCTGGTAGAACATTCACAGAAACTGGGTCTTTATTTAGGTAAGGTAAGGTAAAGTAAGTTTATTTATATAGCGCTTTTCAGCAACGAGACACTCAAAGCGCTGTACATACAATTACAATACAATCACAAAGCAAATAAACACAGACACAGAAAAACAAATCAAATGATAAAATCAAACAACAGAGGTAATTTAAAAAAGTAAAATAAAATAAAGAGAATAGAATGATGGACCAGAAAATGAAAGGAAAATTGGACTGAAAACACAACTAATCATGCCTAGATGGCACAGTCAAAGGCCAATCTAAACAAATAAGTTTTTAATCTTGATTTAAAGCAACTTAGGGTTTCGGCGCTTTTACAATTTTCTGGCAGTTTATTCCAGATTAGTGGAGCATAAGAACTAAAAGCTGCTTCTCCATGTTTGGTTCTGGTTTTGGGTATGCAGAGTAGATTTGAGCGAGATGACCTGAGAGGTCTGGCTGGTTGATACACTGACAACAAGTCTGTAATGTATTTTGGTGCTAAGCCATTCAGTGATTTATAGACTAACAGAAGTATTTTAAACTCTATTCTCTGAGCTACAGGGAGCCAGTGTAAGGACTTTAGAACCGGGGTGATGTGCTCCACTTTCTTAGTTCTAGTGTCAGCAGCAGCAGCAGCATTCTGGATCAACTGCAGCTGTCTGATCGACTTTTTAGGCAGATCTGTGAAGACACCGTTGCATTAATCAATTCTACTAAAGATGAACGCATGAATTAGTTTTTCAAGGTCCTGCTGAGACATTAGTCCTTTAATCCTGGAGATGTTCTTTAGGTGATAGAAGGACGACCTAGTTACTACCTTTATGTGCCTCTGAAGGTTCGGGTCTGAGTCCATCACTACACCTAGGTTTCGAGCCTGACTGGTGGTTTCTAGCTGTGTGCTAACTTTTAAACGCTCTTCTTTTGGTCCAAAGATTATTACTTCAGTTTTGTTTTAATTCAGCTGAAGAAAATTTAGGCCCATCCATGCATTGATTTCTTCAGAGCATTTACCCAGCGCTTGAATGGGTTCATGGTCAGCTGGTGACATCGTAACGTATAGCTGTGTGTCGTCTGCATAGTTATGATAACTTACGTTGTTGTTTATTGAAATCTGAGTAAGGGGGATCATGTAGATATTGAATAGGAGGGGCCCTAAGATGGACCCTTGGGGAACGCCACATGTGATTTTTGTGCTCTCTGATGTGAAGTTACCTACTCACACAAAAAAGTCCCTGTCCTTCAAATAGGATTTAAACCAGTTGAGTGCTGTACCAGAAAGGCCGACCCAGTTTTCCAGGCACTCTAGTGATCAACAGTGTCGAATGCTGCACTAAGGTCCAATAATATACGGATGTCATTGAACACCTTGACAAGAGCAGTCTCTGTACTGTGGTGAGCACGGAAGCCTGACTGGAAGACATCGAAGTGGTTGGTCATTGTTAGGAAGTTGTTTAACTGCTGAAACACAGCTTTTTCAATTATCTTACTGATGAAGGGGAGGTTTGATATAGGCCTGTAGTTCTGTAGTAGCAGCTTGTCCAAGTTGCTCTTTTTCAATAGAGGTTTGATAATTGCTGTATCTAGGATGACATATCCAGCATATTCTCTCTGAGACTCAATAGGGAGGTTAACAGAATAAAGTAATGTGTTGCTTTTCTTCAAGCTGAGTAATGGTTATAAGGTTTGTGATAGTTGGTTTGCTTCAAAGATCAACTTTTATCTCAGGACCTCTTAGAGACTTCAAGGAAATGTGACCACCCAGTCTGCCATTCCACTCAGCCCCCCTTGTGCAAATTAGCTGACGGTACTGATCGTGATTCCAGGACATATCGGGTAGTGACAGTGCTACCTGACAATCTAATTTAGTTTATGTCCTATTTTCCTAAAGTTTTAACATTACTTCTTGTTTTAAGTTTACATGAAAGTGAGCTTGAAGCATATTTGTTATTGACTTTAGTTTTGACGTCTATTGTTATTATAATGTAAATCACAAATTACTCCCATTGTTTAGCGTTAACTATGTGAATCACGACAAACACAGTGTGTTTTGTGTTTATAATACATTTCTATATTTTTGAGTATTGATTATTCTGTATCTGTCACTTATTTCAGGTGCCGTGTGACCTGTGTGGTCAGTGGGCACATTTTGAGTGTGCCAGATATAATAAAGACTGTGATACAACTTATTTTTGCACAAAGTGTTTGCAGGGATAACCTGTATTTCTAGATGTCCATTTAATGTATTTGCAATAAAAGCTTGTTGTCTGATACTGTTTCATTCTTCAAGTTAGATATTCTGATTAAGGTTTTTTTTTTTGCATCAGCATGTGCTACCCATGTATTTTATAAAGGTAGGGTATTCTGACGAAGGGTTTTAGCACATCAACGTGCTGGCTTTATATATTAAAAAGGTAGGATATTCTGATCAAGGGTTTTAGTGTATCTACATGTATATTAAACGGGTAGGATAGTCTAGTCACTTTAATCTTGTCACTTGGGAGAATGTTTTCTGATTATTATACTTAACATCAGCACTAACCATTATGGTTTTCGACATGTAAAAATGACTGAAGCAATTTTCAAAGGGTAGGACTGGGTAGAACAGATCGTCAGAACACCGGTTTTGCTATAAATTAAAACAGCCGTATATTTAGTTTTAGATTGCTAAAGCAAAAATCAAACACTGGTTTTTAAATTTATTCAATATTACATTTTTACAAAATGACAGTTATTTTCAATATTCCTGAAATAAAAATCAATAACATTTTGAACATTTGATTCTTAATGTGTTAGCTAGCCATCATACCAAGATGGTGGCAAAAAATGGATATGGACTCAAAATTCTTGATTTATTTTTTTTAAATAACTTTATTTACCAGAACACATTTTATACAGTCACATACTGTACTATACTATATAATATAGGCGAGAGACTACAGAATACAAATACAAAATACAGGAGACAAATACAGATTACAAATCAAAATCTTCACATAAGGCTTTAAGCTTCATAGCTTTAGGGTTAGTGCAAAGTTTTAGAGTTCAAAAAGCAACTCTGATATGTCTTAAAAACAGTGAAGTTGGGTTTTTGTTTTGCTAATTAGATGGCATGTATGTTGAACTTGGCTAAAAGAATAAGAAAGTTAATTATATTATTTAACCCTGGAGGTTCTAACATTAAAAACACCTAAGAAAACATTTTTAACATTCAGTGTAACAAGGTCACACCAAAAGGTTTTGCAATCCTCTGCAAAAAGTACAATCCCAGAAAAGGTGGGTTAATGTTCTATTTTCAATATGACAAAAGGAGCAAAGTGGATCGATATTTGGAATATATTTGGCCAGTACTGAATTAACAGGATAACATCCATGTAAAATCTTTAAAGACACTTCCCGAACTTTATTTGAGACAAAACGATTTCTAGGCAAAAACCACATCTGTTCCCAGTCTATGTCAGAATACAGATTGTTTCAGAAAAAAATTAAGCAGGTTTACTAATAGTATTTCTTTGGAATTATTTCTTTAATATGATTATTTTTGGTTTTAATACCAAGAAAAGGGTCTACATTTCCAATAAATAACTCTGAAAATAGAAGATAATTCACACCAGACTTAGCAGTGGATATAAGCAGTTTTAAACCAGCTGTGAAGGGATGGCATCAAAGACAATAGCAAATGTTTTGGGCATACAGGGAATTCTCCATATCTAAACATTAGTCCCTCGTTAAATAATTGTTTAATGAATAAAATATCATAATCCACCCAATTCTTTAAAAAACAAGGATTCACCTTTGTAACAGATATATGCTGGTTATTCCAAATAACTAAATATTTGGCTGGAAGAAGTTCACATTTAGATAAATTAAACATGAGACCAAAGGCTACTAAAAATGTAATTAAAAGTTTAAATGCAATGTCAATTTGAGACTTATCTTGTTAAAAACAAAAGTTGTATCATCACCTAGTTGACTCTAATATAGTTTTCCCTGCAACTGAGAGACTTTTAAGATCAATATTCTTAAAAAAGGTAACCAAAATTTCCATAGGAAGAAGATCATCACAGGCTTCAAGCACAAGGATGATCAGACCGATGGAGGTCTGGACAGAGCCAATGAACTAAACAAATCCTTCAATAGGTTCAGTTCAGAAACAAGCTCAGCATCCTCGTATCCTGCTCACAGCCAAACAGACATTCCACCCTCCTTTGACCCACAGTTGTCCAGTAACACCTCAAATGTATTTTCTTCCACGTCAGCCATGGGCCCTTCTGCTTCTACATGTTTGCCTTCAACCATATCAGAAGATACTGATGCTCCCTATGCCTCCCCCTTCCACCTGTGTGTCTCAAGAAGTCAGGAGAAGATGCAACTGGAGAGACTGAATCGGAATAAGGCTGCAAGTCCAGCTCGTGTCAGCACTAGAGTTCTGAAGGACCTCCTGTCTTGTTCTGGTACCAAAGAAAACTCGCCCATCAGTCCTCAATGACTATAGACATCCCACGTCATGAAGGTCCAAGAGAGATTCCTGTTGGCCCACCTGAGTAAGCAAACGAACCATCAGGACCCCCTTCAGTTTGCTTATTGGTGGGGGACTTGGATTTGAAGATGCTAGCATACACCTGCTTCAACAGACCCACTATCATCTGGACAAAGCCAGCAGCACTGTGAGGATCTTGTTCTTTGATTTCTCCAGTGCATATAACACAATCCAACCTGATTTGCTTTGTCAGAAACTCCAGAAGACTCAGGTGGAGGGCTCAACAATCTCTTGGATCAAAGACTACCTGACAAACCACAGTTTGAGACTGAAGGGTTGTGTGTCTAACCAGGTAGTCAGCAGCACAGGAGCACCACAGGGGACTGTACACTCACCATTCCTCCTCACTCTGTAAACCTCAGACTGAGTACAAGATAGACTCCTGGCACCAGCAGAAATACTCAGATGATTCTGTAGTTATGGGGTGGATCAGGGATGGACAAGATGAGTACAGGAAGGTGGTGGACCGCTTTGTGGCACGGTATGAAAACAGTAATCTCATCTTGAACGTGACTAAAACAAAGGAGATGATGGTAGATTTTAAGAGAAACAGGAATAAGTCAAAAACTATTTCCATCATGGGAGAAGAGTGGTGGAGGAGTATAAATACCTCTGTGTTTACCTGGACAACAGACTGGGGTGGAGATGCAACTGTGAAGGCGTCTACAAGAAGGGACAGAGCTGACTGTACTTCTTGAGGAAGCTTAGGTCATTCAGTTTTTGCAGCAAGATGCTGCATATCTTCTATAAGTCTGTTGTGTAGAGTGTGATCTCTTCTGCCATCATCTGCTGGGGTAGCAGCATCAGAGCCAGGGACCTAAAAAAGCTCAACAAGCTAATAAAAACAGGCTGGCTCTGTTCTGGGGACTCCTCTGGAACCCAATGCACAAAGAAAGATTCTTCATAAAATGAAGAACATTATGGAGAACCCGAAGCCTCCTCTTCATTAGACTGTCGTATAAGAACAGAGTGTCTTCAGTGAGAGGCTTCTTCAGATGTGCTGTAAGACAGAGCGCTACAGGAGATCCTTCCTGCCCACAGCCATCAGCATCTACAATGGCTCTTTGAAGAAACCTGCATAATATGAGCTACACAACACTTAATTTCCCTTTGGGATTAATAAAGTATTTTTGAATTGAACTGAATTTGAAATAAGAAGGGTGATATAGGGCATGCCTGGCGAATCTAGAGTTAAATTTCAAATCTTTTGGTGGTGCCATAAGGTAATTTTATTGAGCTATTTCCATAAGCCTAAATTTTTGAAAATTCTCTCCAAACCAAACAGCTTGATGGTTTTGAAGATAAATCCGTGTTCAATAGAGTCAAATGCTTTTTTCAAATCTAAAAATAAGATTAAACTATTATCCGACACTAAATCGGGATAATCTAATATATCAAGAACCAACCATATGTTATCAATAATATATCTTTCAGCCATAAAACCACTTTGAGATTCCTCTATAATATAATTATGGAGCTAAAGGATGCGTGAGGGTAGGCATTAGTGTAGTTTTATATCTGAGCAGACCAGCTGGTGAGTCAACATTTTTAATGCCATGCCAAGGACAGCAGTGACACCAACAGTCTGAAATTTGGAAAGAAAATCTACACATTGTTTTTTGCTTTTAGCTGAACTCAAACATAAAAATGGGAACACTAGATAGAAATCTGTATGGTTAATTTAAATTAACAGCAAACTTCAAGCTAAAAGAGTTTTATTCAAAATTCTGCATAACATTTAATATTATCTAGAAAGGAAAACAGAAAGTTAAGCTAATAACCTGAATTGACTTCCAGTGACAGCAAAAATGAAAATTAGAATTAAAAAAGTAGAAAGGTTCTAGTTTTGAATTTTTTTTAATGTGAAGTGAAAGAGTCTTAACAATTTAACAAAACCAAGATGAACAACAATATGAAAAAAAAAAAGCTTAAATGGGATGAAAAAGCTTTAGAAAATTAAAATATAAAGGTACTACAAAGAGGCGTGTTTCATATATGGTAGAAACATCTCTGTACAAGTCATGTAGTGATAACAGAAGAGGAAGAGCTGACCAACTCCTAGTGATAGGAAACGGTTTTTGGTGGGACGATGGAACAAGCAGTCAAAATTTCATGAAGAGAAGTACGCAGAAGTCACAGACGGCTTTGTTTTCAGAGGGAACTCTAAAAAATAATATATGAATGGAAATACATTGATAAATTCATAAGGCATTTTTAATGAAAAGAATAAATGTAACAAAGAAGAGGCTGCACAATACACATACGTACATACATCCATATATATATATATATATATATATATATATACACACATATATATATATATATATACATATATACAGGGGTTGGACAATGAAACACCTGGTTTTAGACCACAATAATTTATTAGTATGGTGTAGGGTCTCCTTTTGCGGCCAATACAGCGTCAATTCGTCTTGGGAATGACATTTACAAGTCCTGCACAGTGGTCAGAGGGATTTTAAGCCATTCTTCTTGCAGGATAGTGGCCAGGTCACTATGTGATACAGGTGGAGGAAAACGTTTCCTGACTCGCTCCTCCAAAACAGCCCAAAGTGGGTCAATAATATTTAGATCTGGTGACTGTGCAGGCCATGGGAGATGTTCATCTTCACTTTCATGTTCATCAAATCAATCTTTCACCAGTCTTGCTGTGTGTATTGGTGCATTGTCATCCTGATACACGGCACCGCCTTCAGGATACAATGTTTGAACCATTGGATGCACATGGTCCTCAAGAATGGTTCGGTAGTCCTTGGCAGTGACGCACCCATCTAGCACAAGTATTGGGCCAAGGGAATGCCATGATATGGCAGCCCAAACCATCACTGATCCACCCCCATGCTTCACTCTGGGCATGCAATAGTCTGGGTGGTACGCTTCTTTGGGGCTTCTCCACACTCTCCCGGATGTGGGGAAAACAGTAAAGGTGGACTCATCAGAGAACAATACATGTTTCACATTGTCCACAGCCCAAGATTTGCGCTCCTTGCACCATTGAAACAGACGTTTGGCATTGGCATGAGTGACCAAAGGTTTGGCAATAGCAGCCCGGCCATGTATACTGACCCCGTGGAGCTCCCGACGGACAGTGCTGGTGGAAACAGGAGAGTTGAGGTGCACATTTAATTCTGCTTTGATTTGGGCAGCCGTGGTTTTATGTTTTTTGGATACAATCCGGGTTAGCACCCGAACAGCCCTTTCAGACAGCTTCCTCTTGCGTCCACAGTTAATCCTGTTAGATGTGGTTTGTTCTTCTTGGTGGTATGCTGACATTACCCTGGATACCGTGGCTCTTGATACATCACAAAGACTTGCTGTCTTGGTCACAGATGCACCAGCAAGACGTGCACCAACAATTTGTCCTCTTTTGAACTCTGGTATGTCACCCATAATGTTGTGTGCATTTCAATATTTTGAGCAAAACTGTGCTCTTACCCTGCTAATTGAACCTTCACACTCTGCTCTTACTGGTGCAATGTGCTATCAATGAAGACTGGCTACCAGGCTGGTCCAATTTAGCCATGAAACCTCCCACACTAAAATGACAGGTGTTTCAGTTTCATTGTCCAACCCCTGTATATACATACATACAGTACAGACCAAAGGTTTGGACACACCTTCTCATTCAAAGAGTTTTCTTTATTTTCATGACTATGAATATTGTAGCTTCACACTGAAGGCATCAAAACTATGAATTAACACATGTGGAATTATATACTAACCACAAAAAGTGTGAAACAACTGAAAATATGTCTTATATTCTAGGTTCTTCAAAGTAGCCACCTTTTGCTTTGATTACTGCTCCGCACACTGTTGGCATTTTGTTGATGAGCTGTGGTAACCATGCTGGTTCAGTACGCCTTCAATTTTGAATAAATCCCCAACAGTGTCACCAGCAAAGCACCCCACACCCCACACCTCCTCCTCCATAGGAGGAGGTGTGATGGTGTGGGGGTGTAGCACAAAGACACGGTGGTTGGACCCAAAGATCTCAAACTTGGACTCACAGACCAAAGCACAGATTTCCACTGGTCTAATGTCCATTCCTTGTGTTCTTTAGCCCAAACCAGTCTCTTCTGCTTGTTGCCTGTCTTCAGCAGTGGTTTCCTAGCAGCTATTTTACCATGAAGGCCTGATTCACACGGTCTCCTCTTAACAGTTGTTCTAGAGATGTGTCTGCTGCTAGAACTCTGTGTGGCATTGACCTGTTCTCTAATCTGAGCTGCTGTTAACCTGCGATTTCTGAGGCTGGTGACTCGGATGAACTTACTGTCCGCAGCAGAGGTGACTCTTGGTCTTCCTTTCCTGGGGCGGTCCTCATGTGAGCCAGTTTCTTTGTAGCGCTTGATGGTTTTTGCGACTGCACTTGGGGACACTTTCAAAGTTTTCCCAATTGTTCGGACTGACTGACCTTAATTTCTTAAAGTAATGATGGCAACTCGCTTTTCTTTACTTAGCTGCTTTTTTCTTGCCATAATACAAATTCTAACAGTCTATTCAGTAGGACTATCAGCTGTGTACTGCATCCACCTCCTGCACAACACAACTGATGGTCCCAACCCCATTTATAAGGCTTGAAATCCCACTTATTAAACCTGACAGGGCACACCTGTGAAGTGAAAACCATTTCAGGTGACTACCTCTTGAAGCTCATCAACAGAATGCCAAGAGTGTGCGGAGATGTAATCAAAGCAAAAGGTAGCTAGAATATAAGACATATTTTCAGTTGTTTTACACTTTTTTGTTCAGTATATAATTCCACATGTGTTAATTCATAGTTTTGATGCCTTCAGTGTGAAGCTACAATATTCATAGTCATGAAAATAAAGAAAACTCTTGTGTGTCCAAACTTTTGGTCTGTACTGTATATATATACAGGTCCTTCTCAAAAAATTAGCATATTGTGATGAAGTTCATTATTTTCCATAATGTCATGATGAAAATTTTACATTCATATATTTTAGATTCATTGCACACTAACTGAAATATTTCAGGTCTTTTATTGTCTTAATACGGATGATTGTGGCATACAGCTCATGAAAACCCAAAATTCCTATCTCACAAAATTAGCATATCATTAAAAGGGTCTCTAAACGAGCTATGAACCTAATCATCTGAATCAACGAGTTAACTCTAAACACCTGCAAAAGATTCCTGAGGCCTTTAAAACTCACAGCCTGGTTTATCACTCAAAACCTCAATCATGGGTAAGACTGCCGACCTGACTGCTGTCCAGAAGGCCACTATTGACACCCTCAAGCAAGAGGGTAAGACACAGAAAGACATTTCTGAACAAATAGGCTGTTCCCAGAGTGCTGTATCAAGGCACCTCAGTGGGAAGTCTGTGGGAAGGAAAAGGTGTGGCAGAAAACGCTGCACAACGAGAAGAGGTGACCGGACCTTGAGGAAGATTGTGGAGAAGGGCCGATTCTAGACCTTGGGGGACCTGCGGAAGCAGTGGACTGAGTCTGGAGTAGAAACATCCACAGCCACCGTGCACAGGCGTGTGCAGGAAATGGGCTACAGGTGCCGCATTCCCCAGACCTGGGCTACAGAGAAGCAGCACTGGACTGTTGCTCAGTGGTCCAAAGTATTTTTTTCGGATGAAAGCAAATTCTGCATGTCATTCGGAAATCAAGGTGCCAGAGTCTGGAGGAAGACTGGGGAGAAGGAAATGCCAAAATGACAGAAGTCCAGTGTCAAGTACCCACGGTCAGTGATGGTCTGGGGTGCCGTGTCAGCTGCTGGTGTTGGTCCACTGTGTTTTATCAAGGGCAGGGTCAATGCAGCTAGCTATCAGGAGATTTTGGAGCACTTCATGCTTCCATCTGCTGAAAAGCTTTATGGAGATGAAGATTTCGTTTTTCAGCACGACCTGGCACCTGCTCACAGTGCCAAAACCACTGGTAAATGGTTTACTGACCATGGTATCACTGTGCTCAATTGGCCTGCCAACTCTCCTGACCTGAACCCCATAGAGAATCTGTGGGATATTGTGAAGAGAACGTTGAGAGACTCAAGACCCAACACTCTGGATGAGCTAAAGGCCGCTATCGAAGCATCCTGGGCCTCCATAAGACCTCAGCAGTGCCACAGGCTGATTGCCTCCATGCCACGCCGCATTGAAGCAGTCATTTCTGCAAAAGGATTCCCGACCAAGTATTGAGTGCATAACTGTACATGATTATTTGAAGGTTGAAGTTTTTTGTATTAAAAACAATTTCTTTTATTGGTCGGATGAAATATGCTAATTTTGTGAGATAGGAATTTTGGGTTTTCATGAGCTGTATGCCAAAATCATCCTTATTAAGACAATAAAAGACCTGAAATATTTCAGTTAGTGTGCAATGAATCTAAAATATATGAATGTTAAATTTTCATCATTACATTATAGAAAATAATGAACTTTATCATAATATGCTAATTTTTTGAGAAGGACCTGTATATATATACACATACATATATATATACACATACATATATATATATAGATATACATATATACACATTGGTTTGGATTATGCGTAGGTGCATATGAACTGGAATTGTTTGTATATTGCCTTAAAAATTGTGCTGTAATTTGGTGTTATGAGAAAACTATAAACTAAATAGAATTAAAAGTAAGTAGCTGAGACAGGAGTTGTCCTTGCTGTGAATTTGCATAGGAATGTCCGTGCTTAAAAACTCAAGATTTGATATGAGATCAGCTCCTTTGTTAGAAGGTGCCTCAGACCTTGATGGACTGCAACAGGTAAAACTTTTAAAGCAAAACTGTCAGATACTAGAATCTCTACTTCAAAAACATTTGTTGCTCTAAGACACATTGAAACTTATTGCTCACAAGATCCTGTAAATGTTGGTTGGTTTTACCTCTTTGCATAATATTAGATGACAAAGAGTAGACTGGGATGCCATCACCTCTGCTACTGAAGTACTTGGCATCCAGACCAGCAGAGTCTCCACTGTCAACAGGAAGGAAACATAAGGATTAAAAAGATGAAAATCAAACATTTGACTGTCCTCTGACTAAAAGACCTAATATTTGCCAAAACTAAAATGATTGTTTAATTTGATCTAAACTGACGCAAAAAAATATAGAATTATATTGCAAACAAAAAAATGTCAAATAAGTCCAAAACATCTCTGGTAGTCAGCAGAAATAGGTTACAAACAGTCTTGAAGGAGTTTCCAGAGGTAGGAATAAAAATGTAGACAAATAATTGAATTAAAAGGTATAATCCAAACTTTTGACTTGCAATGTTTGTGCATATCTGTCAGACCTCATATGGATCAACCTGTGACAGGTTTTTGCCCAGTGCACACACAAAAAGGGGTTATGTGGGTTAATGGTTAGGTTTAGGACTATAGTTCGAAATGAATTTAGTTTAGTTTTAGGGTTAGGCTATAGCAATAAATGTAAGTCAATACAAAGTCTTTGAAAGGACAGAAAAAACTAGATAGATAGATAGAGAGAGAGAGAGAGAGATATATTTTAGAGAGAGAGAGAGAGAGAGATAGATAGATAGATAGATAGATAGATAGATAGATAGATAGATAGATAGATAGATAGATAGATAGATAGATAGATAGATAGATTTAAACATTTAAACAGTAATTTGAAACCCCTCATCCCTCCTCAGAGTTTCCTTTTTTTGGTTCTTGGGGTTTTTATGTTGCAATCTGTTCTTTTTCTGTTTTAGAAGAGAAGCCAAATGGTTAGAGATCTCAAATGTCATGTAAGATGAATATAAAGTATACAGCTTTGTATAATCTTTCACCAACAAATAAGAAAAAAACTGGACTGAACTGGGTTTAATTGCACCTGCATACTACAAACAACACTTTGGCTGCAAATGGTTTTCAGATAAATAAACTGAACTAAAAAACAGCCTTAAGTTGAATACTGAAAATACTTCATATACTTGGGCACAGAGTGGTTATATCTAAACTCACAACTGTCTGCCGACTGACAGCCCGACTCTGTGGTCAGCAGGAGAAACGTCAGTTGCCATAGCAGGGGACAAAGCAGGTTTACCAGGCTGAGGATAAAACTGTGCCTGAAAAAAAGTACAGTGATGTGTATTAAAGTGGCAGTATTGATAAAGATAAAATGTGCAAAATAAAAACAGCTTAATGTCTTGTAGTTATAATACTAATGATTACAAGTTGAAAACATCAAAAAACACTTCATACCCTAAGTCCTGTTAGTGTGGATAATCCTAAAGAACTGTCCAAACGTTCAGCAGATGGTGTCTTTTTGGTCTGCTGAACTTCATTTAGCTGCTTGTTAAGCCAGTTTATAACTGTAAAACAGAATAAATAATTGATATTGAAAAGAAGCAAAATAACCTTTGATTGTCCCATTCAGTATTTCAGTAGTTCATTTTTTACAGATGTACAGAGCACAGGGTGTTCACTGACAGCCATGCTTCTGCTAAAAACTGGTGAGCTCTGTTTGACTCCTCTCCTTCTCCATGGTTTAAACAAAGGTTTTTCAACATTTTTTACCAGTATGCTAGGTCGGATTTTACACAAAGATGGAAGGAAATGGTGCAAGGCTTGAATCATACTCTTTTTCGTATCTTTGTAAAAACAATTACTATGACCAGCCCATTATCCGTGATCCTTTAGATAACAGAGGCCATCGTAACTTTTGTTTGCAAAGATTTATACAGTTACTTGGTAGAGAAAAATAGAGGCTTCTAGCAGCTTGTTCATGTCCTTGAAACACACTACGTTATGGTGCAATGTAAACATCTGACTAAAACTGTCACTCTTTATATACAGGTCCTTCTCAAAATATTAGCATATTGTGATAAAGTTAATTATTTTCCATAATGTCATGATGAAAATTTAACATTCATATATTTTAGATTCATTGCACACTAACTGAAATATTTCAGGTCTTTTATTGTCTTAATACGGATGATTTTGGCATACAGCTCATGAAAACCCAAAATTCCTATCTCACAAAATTAGCATATCATTAAAAGGGTCTCTAAATGAGCTATGAACCTAATCATCTGAATCAACGAGTTAACTCTAAACACCTGCAAAAGATTCCTGAGGCCTTTAAAACTCCCAGCCTGGTTCATCACTCAAAACCCCAATCATGGGTAAGACTGCCGACCTGACTGCTGTCCAGAAGGCCACTATTGACACCCTCAAGCAAGAGGGTAAGACACAGAAAGACATTTCTGAACGAATAGGCTGTTCCCAGAGTGCTGTATCAAGGCACCTCAGTGGGAAGTCTGTGGGAAGGAAAAAGTGTGGCAGAAAACGCTGCACAACGAGAAGAGGTGACCGGACCCTGAGGAAGATTGTGGAGAAGGGCCGATTCCAGACCTTGGGGGACCTGCGGAAGCAGTGGACTGAGTCTGGAGTAGAAACATCCAGAGCCACTGTGCACAGGCGTGTGCAGGAAATGGGCTACAAGTGCCGCATTCCCCAGGTCAAGCCACTTTTGAACCAGAAACAGCGGCAGAAGCGCCTGACCTGGGCTACAGAGAAGCACCACTGGACTGTTGCTCAGTGGTCCAAAGTACTTTTTTCGGATGAAAGCAAATTCTGCATGTCATTCGGAAATCAAGGTGCCAGAGTCTGGAGGAAGACTGGGGAGAAGGAAATGCCAAAATGCCAGAAGTCCAGAGTCAAGTACCCACAGTCAGTGATGGTCTGGGGTGCCGTGTCAGCTGCTGGTGTTGGTCCACTGTGTTTTATCAAGGGCAGGGTCAATGCAGCTAGCTAGCAGGAGATTTTGGAGGGCTTCATGCTTCCATCTGCTGAAAAGCTTTATGGAGATGAAGATTTCATTTTTCAGCACGACCTGGCACCTGCTCACAGTGCCAAAACCACTGGTAAATGGTTTACTGACCATGGTATCACTGTGCTCAATTGGCCTGCCAACTCTCCTGACCTGAACCCCATAGAGAATCTGTGGGATATTGTGAAGAGAACGTTGAGACACTCAAGACCCAACACTCTGGATGAGCTAAAGACCGCTATTGAAGCATCCTGGGCCTCCATAAGACCTCAGCAGTGCCACAGGCTGATTGCCTCCATGCCACGCGGCATTGAAGCAGTCATTTCTGCCAAAGGATTCCCGACCAAGTATTGAGTGCATAACTGTACATGATTATTTGAAGGTTGACGTTTTTTGTATTAAAAAGACTTTTCTTTTATTGGTCGGATGAAATATGCTAATTTTGTGAGATAGGAATTTTGGGTTTTCATGAGCTGTTTGCCAAAATCATCCGTATTATGACAATAAAATACCTGAAATATTTCAGTTAGTGTGCAATGAATCTAAAATATATGAATGTTAAATTTTCATCATGACATTATGGAAAATAATTAACTTTATCACAATATGCTAATATTTTGAGAAGGACCAGTACACACGTTTGAAAGATGACATTCAAGCAAAACTGCAGTCAGCCGAGAGAGTCGGCATAACGTGTGACACATGGAAATCACTGTCAACGCAGTCTTTCCTGACAGTGACTTGTCACTACATCGACAATGTCTCATTTGCTACAGACTCCCAATGTTCACTCGAGCCACACCACTACTAATATAGCTAATATGTTGACCAGGGCCATAGAGAAATGGAGTCTAAGTTTAAATTGTCCAATTTACAAGTCTACACTTTATTTTTTCTCTTCACCACAGAAAAAAAAAGGGCCTGATCTGTGTGTACAAAAGCGCACGCAAACCTCGTTGAGCGGAACTGCGGGCGCAAACTTTTTAGTGTGTCTGCCTTCATGAATATGCAAAACATATGATAATGACCCAAATGTTCAAATTCATGGGAGGAGAATATGCAAATGTGATCCCTTACCACACACAATGCAATTTTCAAAGCCTGAAATGGTTTGCTGCGCAATTTGTGTGTGTGGATTTAGCACGTTTAAAATGCAGGTGCTAACTGGGACGCAAAAATGTCTGCTGCCACTTTGGGCAGAAGGAGGCATTGATAGAATGACAGATGATGGGGAGAGAGAATCCTCTGTACATGTGCCAACAGATTTGGGTTGTCAAAAATAAAATGATTAAAAATAGGGGATTCTATGTAGGATTATCTAAGCTCTGATTTGGAGCCAATCACAAACAAAAGCCATGATTTTTTCCTATGTTAAAACTCCTTGCAACATCATTCCATCATAACATCGCTGTCAGTGATCATCTGCTGAACACCCACAAACCTGATCATGGCAAAATGCGCACATAACTGATCAAGTGCACACAGCCCGTTAACTGTAATCGCACATCATGCAAAAGACCCACTGTGTTTGTTGTTGATAATATAATTAATAGGAAAGAATTAAAAACATTAAGGCAGATAAAATCCTTAATTTGCAAACTGGAGGCTAAAATCACTCCTTAGCAGGTAAAAAAACACAATTTTAAGACAGCTTTTCCATGTGGTGACAGTGTATGCTTTGTCTGGATCAGTTTGATTACGTTGTTTAAATGTAAACATATGCCAGGGGAGGGTTTTGTTTATGCAGTAAAAAATTATTTTGTGTCACCAAAAAAAAACAAAAAACAATTTAAACAATCGAACACTTTGCATATCGGAAAAATATTGTCAAGTGAAACAAAACAAATTTAATACAATCATTGGAAATTAATTTATTTTTACGTGCCTAAATGTTTGATTTAACTTTTTTGCAGGACAGTTATGTGACGTTATATTTTAAAATTAGCAAAGCTATAACATACAGATTGCTAACTCTTACAACAATCTATTTTTATGTTCAGGCTTAAATATTGTGGCTGTTTATGATAAACTCTGAACTCTTCAAACATAAACTCTCAAAAAACAACAGAACCCGGGGAGTCTGAAAATAATTAAAAGATCAAGGAAGACAAATTAATTTTACAGACATTTTTGTCTTTTATATTGTTAATATTGATTGGCCAATTTGTTGCGAGTTGCGTCGAGCAAGAAAAGAGAAATAATCTTGTCAGGGCAGATCACAAACCTGCTGTGAGTAGCACAACAAAAGTTAACTAACAGTCCAGAAAAGCAAGGGGCAAACGGGAGAAAAAAAGAAAATCAGCAACTGGATCATTTATAATGATGCAGTGCAACAATTCCCGCATATTTCTAGCAACACAGCAAAGGATCTGTTTGCTTTCCCTCTTGTCCCAGCCAGTAGCACACGCAATTTCCTCATTTAAATAGGGCGGTCTGCACCTGTTTTCCACCTGCTATCCATTGCAAGCGCCTTTTTTGAAAATCGCACACAACACGTCTACTTATTGCATGTGCAATTTGGGCCAAAGTAGATTTGTATTTTGTAACACAGGTAAGAGATTATATATATTTAAGAGCAGATTGGATCAAATCGAATCACAATCAATTCAGAACCTTATTAACTGAGAGCAAATCAATTTAGGAAATTGGCCACAAAACCACGCCCTAAACATAAGCATGGCAGAATACACAATCCATTTTTTTCAGTCTTGAAATAACTGTATTACAATGATATGTCAACTTTACATTAAAATTACCTCCCTAAAGTATTATATTGTATATAGGGGTGTAAAGGTACACAGAAATCATGGCTTGGTATGTTTTCACTATGCTTCAATTAAGAAAAATAATTAATGTATAATTGTTTTTTTGGTCAGCACTAAAATAATCTTTTTAAATTTCTGAAATCAATTAGATTTTATTATGTTCCAAAACCTAAAAAAGTGGAAAGTATGGAACTGACTGGAGATTTGGTTTGTTTGTTTGTTTTTTCAATATAGATTTTTATGTAATCCCTTTAAAATTATCAAAAATAATATTTTGAAATTTTGGAATAAGACTGTTTCCATATATGAGAATAAAATATGTTTCTTTCTGGAGTTGTGGAAGCAGAATGTTGTGAAAATCCCCTCTTATCAATGAGGGTTCCTTTGACTTGTATTTTATATGATATACAGAGTTTGGGGTGATTGGATGCTACATTTGGAAATCAGCTGATATTTCTCCTGTGTCTGTAATGTTTACATTTAGCTTTGCATTGTTTCAGATGAGTAATTCAGTTAAGCGCAGAGCCAGCCAAATACCTTATTGCTTTCGAAAATCCCTATAATGACAAAGTTTTGGTTTGGTTCACCTTTTTTCATCTACTGTAGCTTTATAAGAAAACCTTAATGTTCCCGAATAGCAGGGTTTAGTGATAGCTAGGGATCCCCTGTTTTGTTTTGGTGTCACTTTTTAAAGTTGCCCTAAAGAACCTTGCATTGAGCACTTAGTTCTGCACAAAAACTATATTCAGGTATAAAACAAGGCTGTATTAATTCGGTACACCTGCTTAACTGACAGGGCTGTAACGGATATTTTCAGTAAGAATATGTGGATCTTTACACCCCTGGTAGTATACAGTTCTGTTCCTGTCATTGCTGTTAGGGCAGTTTACCAAAGCTCACTGCATGTACAATACAGAATCAAAAAAATAAATCTAAGACTAATTAAATACCTGCTAAGTAATTGCTGCTCAGTTATAATTAGTCTTGTTCAAATGAATGTGTGACAGAAGTTACAGCAGACTCCTTACCGTTTTCATTTGTTTTTAAGACTTCTTTGCTTTCGTTTAGCTTCTGTACTGTTATCTCCAACTGCTCCTTCACTTGTTTGACCTGTAATATACAACATTTTAAGTTACTTTCCTTTCCACCAACTAGCAGAACTATTTAAGATAAAACCTTAAAATTAATAATACAAGGAAATCTTTGAATGTTCTTAAAACAAGCTAAACTATTAAAATAATGTGTTTGATAGAGATCAATGTTCAGGTTATTCTTAGGGCATTATTATGACTGTAAATGAAAATTAAGCTAGCTGATGAGGGTTTGCATTCATTTCTACACAGCTCAGTTTAAAATACTTTTCTCACTACTGGGTGACAGTGGCCTAGTAAGAATAGTAGTTTTCTTGCAATTGTGGGTTAGATTTCAGCTTCCTCCTGCCAAATTTTGAAGTGCCCCTGGGCAAGGCACTTAACCCCAGGCTGCCTACTGTATTGGCGTATGTATGTATGTATGTATGTATGCGTGCTTGTCAGTGTGACAGAGGGAATATGGCTCAGGTGTAAAGCCCTTTCATTGGTCAATATGAGTAGAAAAGCCCTTAATAAATTCATTCCATTTACCGCTGCAGAACTACTGCAAAGAAACCTTAACATGCAATTCATACCATCAGCAGTTTCATTGCTTTCCATCTGAATAATGTCTTATTTGACATATTTCTATGTAAATTGTTTTTCAAAAAGACACAACCACCACCCCAGAGAAGAGACCTGATACATAAAGACACAAACACAAGACAGTAAATACAAAACAAAACAAAAAAAATGCCTGATAAAGTTTTAACATCTACATCTGGTGCCATAACTGCTGAGCTGGATGTGTCACCATGACCCTGCGCTGAAGGAAGACATACAAGCAAGCCCAAATGAAACTGATCAAACCACACTGCAACACATGTATAATATGTCAGGAAAGGACCAGTGATTAGATCAGATTTGTCAATTTGATTCTGAATAAAACACTGAATCTTTACAAGACCAAGAAGTCATGTCTGAAAGCCACTCAACATGGATCAGTCAATTTTGTGTAAAGGAGCAATATTTTTGGCCAGTCATTTCAGAAAGTGAAAGTTATTTTAGAGATTCATTCACTATTTCAGTAAAATATTTCAAGCTTATTTCTTGTAATTTTGATGATTATAGCTTACCAGTAAAGAAAACCTAAAATTGTGTCTCTCAGAAAATTTGAATATCACATTAGACCAATTAAAAAAGGAAAATTTAAGCACAAATGTCAGGCTTCTCAAAAGTATGCCCATTTCTATGCACTCAATACTAGGTTGTGCCTCCTCTTGCATGAATTACTGCATCAATGTACCATGACATAGAGGGCATCAGCCTGTGGCACTGCTGTATTTTGAGCATCCTCTTTATGAGGCTGTTATACAACAAGAGTGTCTTCAGTCAGAGGCCTCTTCGGAACTGCAGTAACACAGACATCTACAGGAGATCCTTGCTGCCCAGTCATCAGCATCTACATTGGCTCTGAAGAAACCTGTATAATATGAGCAACAACATTTAATTTTCCTTTGGAATTAATAAAATGTTTTTGAATTTGAAATGGAAGCCCATATTGCTTTGATAGCTGCCCTCAGGTCATTTACCTTATTTGGTCTGGTGTCTTACCTTCCTCTTGACAACCGCCCATAGATTTTCTATGGGGTTCAAGTCAGGGGAGTTTTCTGGCCAATCATGAACAGAAACACAATGGTCATTGAACCAGCTTTGGTACCTTTGGCAGTGTGGGCATGTGCCAAATCCTGCTGGAAAATAAAATCAGCATCTCCATACAGCTGGTCAGCAGCGGGAAGCATGGAGTGCTCTAGAATTTCCTGGTAGATGGGTGCATTGACTGTGGACTTCAGAAAACACAGTGGACCAAGACCAGCAGATGACATAGCACCCCAAACCATCACTGACTATGGAAACTTCACACTGGACTTCTAGCAACGTGGACTCTGTGTCAGTCTTCCACCGGACTCTGGAACCTTGTTTTCCAAAAAAATCAATTCACTTTAATCTAAAAACAGGACTTTGGACCATTGAGCAATAATCCAGTTCATTTTCTCCTTAGCCCAGGTTAGACGCTTCTGATGTTTCTGAGTTTCAGGAGTGGCGTGACACGAGCAATGTGACATTTGCAGCCCATGCCTGGTGTTCATCTGTGTGTGGTGGCTCTTGATGCATCGACTCCAGCCTCGTTCCACTCTTTTGAAGCTCCCCCAAATTCTTCAATGGATTTTGCTTGACAGTCCTCTCAAGGCTACGGTTCTCCCTGTTGCTGGTGCACCTTTTCTACCACACGTCTTCCTTCCACTCAATTTTCTGCTAACATGCTTGGATACAGAAATCTGATCAAAAGGCAATGACCTTTTGAGCCTTACAAAATTACAAGAAACAAAGACATGGAATATATCATTCTATGTGTACTGAATTTATATAATACATGAGTTTCACTTTCTGAGATCAATAGGAAAAAATATTGCACTTTTATGCAATAATTTTTTTACATGTACCTGTATGTACACCAGTAATGCTGAAACATTCCACTGAGAGACTTAAATGACTAACAAAAAACACAGGCAAAAATCAGTGGGGACAGTTAGTGCGGTTGCATGACATGCTTCTGTTTGCATTGAGTGATGGAGGATATTCTAATAAATATTTGGAACTGAATGAACCAAGAGAGGCAAACATATTCAAAAGTAAACCAATTTAGCTTAGCACAATAACATGACAACATGTTTGGAGCTGATTACACTTCTGATTTCTGAATCAGTATAACCTAATGCAATAATCAATGTCACTATTAGTGAAAAAGTAATAATGTGCACCACTGTTTTAAAGATGCTGACAAGTGCTAAAGGAATCAGGAGTTGGCTGATTTCTACATGCAAATCTCATACAGTGAGAGATCAAGTATGTGATACACTGCCAATTTTGCAGGTTTTTCCACTACAAAGCATGTAGAAGTCGTTAATTTTTTTATCATAGGTACTCTTCAACTATGAGTGACGGAATCTAAAACAAGAATCCAGAAAATCACCTTATGCTATTTTTAAATAATTAATTAGCATTTTATTGCATGACATAAGTATTTGATCACCTACCAACCAGTAAGAATTCCGGCTCTCACAGGCCTGTTAGTTCGTCTTTAAGAAGCCCTTCTTTTTTCCATTCATGACCTGTATTAACTGCAACTGTTTGAACTCATCTGTACAAGACACCTGTCCACACGTTCAATCAAAGAAACTCCAAGACCAGGGAGCTATGTAAGGACATCAAAGATAAAATTCACACAATGTGATTTTCTGAATTTTTGTTTTAGATTCCGTCACTTACAGTTAAAGAGTACCTATGATAAAATTCAAGACTTCTACACGCTTTCCAAGTGGGAAAACCTGCAAAATCGGCATTTAATAAATTTTAAGGCCTTCTTTTTAGATACATGAATTTCATACTTTAAGAGTTTTTAAGGATGCGTGGACACCCTGATAAAGTGAAACTTAATGTCCAGTGTAACCTCTATGAATGCTCTAGATGTGCTCAGAGTATTTGGGGAAATACTGCTGGAGCCATGATAAATAAATAAAAAACAGCTGACTAAAGAGGAAGTCCTGTTAAGCACCTTGTCTAAGATTGAAAGGTTTTGATTTTTAAATACTGATACAAGCTGAGGTACTAAGATAAATATAAGAACTAATCTGAAATATAAAATTTGAGAAAAAAAATATTTTCTCCAACACAGTAATCAAATATTACTATTCCACAGGGTAAAAGGCTTTATCTGAAACAGAGAAGTGAATGTGTAATGCTGTAGTTGCAACAAAGGCCAAAAATATATGTAAAGGAACACTGCTTTATTGTTTATGGTAAAGTAAAAAAAAAAATTTTTTAAAAATTATAAACATGTAAATAAATACCTGTTCTAAGTGTAACAATAGGAAAAATAATTCCAAAACATTACGTTTAATCCTCAACTCTTCCTATTGGGACCCACTGTATCCTGAAAAACATACAGGTCCTTCTCAAAATATTAGCATATTGTGATAAAGTTAATTATTTTCCATAATGTCATGATGAAAATTTAACATTCATATATTTTAGATTCATTGCACACTAACTGAAATATTTCAGGTCTTTTATTGTCTTAATACGGATGATTTTGGCATACAGCTCATGAAAACCCAAAATTCCTATCTCACAACATTAGCATATCATTAAAAGGGTCTCTAAACGAGCTATGAACCTAATCATCTGAATCAACGAGTTAACTCTAAACACCTGCAAAAGATTCCTGAGGCCTTTAAAACTCCCAGCCTGGTTCATCACTCAAAACCCCAATCATGGGTAAGACTGCCGACCTGACTGCTGTCCAGAAGGCCACTATTGACACCCTCAAGCAAGAGGGTAAGACACAGAAATAAATGTCTGAACGAATAGGCTGTTCCCAGAGTGCTGTATCAAGGCACCTCAGTGGGAAGTCTGTGGGAAGGAAAATGTGTGGCAGAAAACGCTGCACAACGAGAAGAGGTGACCGGACCCTGAGGAAGATTGTGGAGAAGGGCCGATTCCAGACCTTGGGGAACCTGCGGAAGCAGTGGACTGAGTCTGGAGTAGAAACATCCAGAGCCACCGTGCACAGGCGTGTGCAGGAAATGGGCTACAGGTGCCGCATTCCCCAGGTCAAGCCACTTTTGAACCAGAAACAGCGGCAGAAGCGCCTGACCTGGGCTACAGAGAAGCAGCACTGGACTGTTGCTCAGTGGTCCAAAGTACTTTTTTCGGATGAAAGCAAATTCTGCATGTCATTCGGAAATCAAGGTGCCAGAATCTGGAGGAAGACTGGGGAGAAGGAAATGCCAAAATGCCAGAAGTCCAGTGTCAAGTACCCACAGTCAGTGATGGTCTGGGGTGCCGTGTCAGCTGCTGGTGTTGGTCCACTGTGTTTTATCAAGGGCAGGGACAATGCAGCTAGCTATCAGGAGATTTTGGAGCACTTCATGCTTCCATCTACTGAAAAGCTTTATGGAGATGAAGATTTCATTTTTCAGCACGACCTGGCACCTGCTCACAGTGCCAAAACCACTGGTAAATGGTTTACTGACCATAGTATCACTGTGCCCAATTGGCCTGCCAACTCTCCTGACCTGAACCCCGTAGAGAATCTGTGGGATATTGTGAAGAGAACGTTGAGAGACTCAAGACCCAACACTCTGGATGAGCTAAAGGCCGCTATCGAAGCATCCCGGGCCTCCATAAGACCTCAGCAGTGCCACAGGCTGATTGCCTCCATGCCACGCCGCATTGAAGCAGTCATTTCTGCAAAAGGATTCCCGACCAAGTATTGAGTGCATAACTGTACATGATTATTTGAAGGTTGACGTTTTTTGTATTAAAAACACTTTTCTTTTATTGGTCAGATGAAATATGCTAATTTTGTGAGATAGGAATTTTGGGTTTTCATGAGCTGTATGCTAAAATCATCCGTATTAAGACAATAAAAGACCTGAAATATTTCAGTTAGTGTGCAATGAATCTAAAATATATGAATGTAAAATTTTCATCATTACATTATGGAAAATAATTAACTTTATCACAATATGCTAATATTTTGAGAAGGACCTGTAACTTTTCTGCAGACTTATAACTTGCAAATCACAAACATTTTTCCCTTTAACTTCAACGAATGTGAAATACTGCCTATACTTCCAGCTTTCGAACGATGTTTTTGAATTTACAAGACTCCCCTCCATCGTCATGTTTCTCTGTTGCTGTTTGTTTACTCTGTGGTGAAAACCCCCCTACCTGATGCCTTCTCAGGCATTCGGCGTCACGCATGTCGCTTTTTGTCTGTGCCCCTCTTCCACCTCCTGCTTTTTCCAGCCCAGCCAGAACTTATAAAATAAAGGCACAGGAGTTCTGATGTGAGGGGGTGGCAGAAGAAGCGCAGAGGAGAGATGCTACTGTCTGGACTGGTAGTAAGTTTGCCTGAAGAAGTTACAATCTTGGGCTTTAAGGAAAATGTTTTTGTCTCAGCTATGGCAATAAAGAGGACAAGGGCTTTACAGTGCAGAACCATGGACTTTTGACCGCAGCGAAGTTAGTTTTAGGTTGGATATTGGATATTTGTACTCCACGGATTCAGCAGAGGCTTCCTCCCATTTGACACGATGCAGGCACTAATTGTGGGAAGCAGCTCTCTGCCTTCTCCCTCCTCCTGCAGATGGTGGTTCACTTAAGGGCAGTTAATGCATTTCTGAACCAAACACACCGTTTGGTGGTATTATTGTTTTGTTTGTTTTGGGGGAAATGTTTGTGTGTCTGAACAGCTGATTTTATGTGTGATCTGTTGATTTAGGATGTTATTAAATACAGCGCACCACCTAGGTGAAATTCACAAAGCAGATGTGTCTTTTTTCTTTTCTTTCAGCCTTAAGGCATTGTTTATAAGTTAAATAAATTTTTTATTTGACCCACTTCGGGCATTGAGGTCCTTCTTGGTATTGTAGTTGTTCTTTAGTTTTAGTAAATTCTCCCTGCACTTTCAGCGTAAACCTTCAAATTTCTCCTGGTCCCTTGGACAATCAGTGAACCGTAATCTGTTCACGTCACATGTAGTCCCTTCTCAGCCCTGATTGTACCTGCTCAGGCGCAGGGACCAAAAAACTAGGTTCCGATATGGAAAAAATAGAATAGTAATAGAAACGCTCGCAAAGCGGGCTGAGTGGAGCGGAGCCGGGCCAAATCGAGTCAGTAGAAAGGAGGCATATAGTTGGTCATGCTGTGTGAACAGAACGCTTGGTCTGAACGGAGGAGTGAAACTGCTGCGGTGATGATGATAAAATTTAAATTTCTTTGTGAATTTGGGAAAATGCCTTATTTTTTTTAATAAGATGATTTCACCCTTTGACATTAGCTTTCAGGTGTTAGTCATTAATGCTAAAAAAGAAGTATGGTAAAAACCACAAAAGTAAAATACAGCTGTGATATAATGGATAAAGCACAACAACTACTTTAAATCACTTTAACGTCTGCAGTCAAACTAGTTTCTTTTGGTGGGGCTATCCATTTTGGTCGCACATTTTGACATGCGCAGCTCAACAGACTTCGCAGCTCTGATGTCAATGGGAGCATAAACCAGCTGAGATGCGGAGTTTCGTTGCCATTTCCCGCCTGTCTCAAAGGACAGCGCAACGGAGGCGTATATCTGGAGAGACAAGAGCTCGTGGGCGAACTTTTGCTCCACAAGGCCATTCCCGGAAGAGCTTGAAAGCTGGAAATCTGTCTGATACGAGAAGATCAGGAGATTTATTTAACGATCGAAGACCGCGCCCACACCCGGCGCAGGTCAAAACCCACAGAGGTTCTATGTCCAAGGAGATGAGTTTTCCCTCCTTGTGTATGCAGTCGACTAATGGTTCATCTTTTCCCCTCCTGGACGGATGAGAAATTACCGTTTTTTTTCTTTAATTTGATCACGGAAGCGTGATTCCCCCCTCCATTTTTCTTGAGACCTGATCCCTCCTCGACCGGTGGAGAGCAGAAATCAACTTCAAAGTAATTTCGTTCATTTCATATTAAACCAGATAGGTGCATTTAGAGGTCTGGGCAGGATGAGGCATAGTTAAGGTGATTTTAGAGAAATTTTAGGGCGATCGGTGCGTCCCTCAGTTGCTAGAGAAATAGAACAGAATGCTGATTGCAGTAAGGACCCTGATGACACACCCCTGACATGTACTGACAGCCCTAGGGAAGGCCATAATAAGTCAGTATCCGCCCACCGCCCCTGTTGCAGTCCCTCAATTCGATTGGGACCCTACTCAACATCCGAAAGAGCACATTAGTATTGCAGTGGACACGTGGATGAGACACACGAGTTAATCCCAATGGTGACGGGACAGGAATGGGAGAGCTGTTTAGAGAAGCCATATTAAAAGGAGTTCCTTTTGAGGTGTGTCAAAAGATGAAAAATAATCCTGATTTGCAGGGAACAGATTTCACAAAGTGGGGAAGAACATTTAATTCACCATTTACGTACAGCTCAGGAGGCAGAGAAAAAGAAACAAGAGGAGAAATCGCACCTACAGAACCAGCTCCTTAAATTGCAGCTGCAAGAGGCCAAAGAGAAATTAAGCAAGAGAAAAATTGATAAAACTAAAAATGTAATGTTAGCTGCAGCTCAAACTGTTCCTACGGCTGCACACATCCTATGTCTATGTCGCCACCTGTGACTGATCAGTGGCAAGGAGGGGGGTTACCCCCTCCTCCACCCTATCCATTTTATAGTTACAGGTACAGTGGCCCCAGTCGTGGAGGCGGATGGCATGTTGGTGGTCAGCGTGGTTGTGGTGGATGGCGTGGAGCACCCAGAGGAAGGGGTGGAGCAAGCAAAGCGCTGGGAGATGTGTGCTACAACTGCGATCAGTCTGGACATTGGGCACGCGCCTGCCCCAACTGGGGGTCACAACAGGGAGTACCAGGACTTACGGTCCATCCTAATGCAGGTATGGCACCTCCTCCACCCCTGCAGCGCCAGTATCCACAGATGGGTGGACACCCGTCTTACAGCCCATACTGACACACCCTGAAGAGGACCAAGGCAGCGTGTCTGAATTTTTTAGTGGACACTGGAGCTACTTATTCCACCATAATACAGCAACCTCCTAAACCACTGCTCTCTACCAAGACTGTTTCTGTGATGGGCTTCTCAGGGGCTACACAGATTCTGTCTGTGACTTTACCACTTCCTGTTCAGGTTGGGACTCAGAGAGTAACTCATCCTTTTGTGTGTTCACCCAGCACACCTGTTAATTTGCTGGACAGAGACTTATTAGTGAAGCTGGGAGCATCAGTGTTGTGTGGTACTGATGGATTAACAGTAACTTTTCCAGATGGTTCCTCTTTGGCATGTGGACAAATGCCACAGCATGGACAATATCTTTTACAGCCAGTTGTAGAGGAATATGCTGACATCTACTGGGGACTGCTTACCGCACCTTCATCTCCAAGCATCTTCTCTGTGTATCAGCTGTGGAAACCCTGGATTCAAAGTCTGCCCCTACACCTCTCCACCTGACCCGCCCCATGTCACTCTGTTCTACGACCGTTGTCTGAATGGTACAGTAGCAGGTAGGACATGGTTCATTTCATCCAAAAATATTTATGTGGCTCCTGATGGTGTGGCTGCAACAGTTGATTTAACACCTGACCAAGCAGAATTGTATTTAACGTCAGATGAAGCTGTTCCTCATGTTTCTCTTTCTTTGCATCCATTAAAACTATATTTAGTGACACGCTTTAAAAAAAATGCAACAATCAAAATAGTTTTCTGATGCATTTAGAGGGAAACAACAGGAGCTCCCTCTGGTCCACCTGCTACTAACTGTCCAGTGGCTAATGATGAGTTAGTAAACATTTAGCTGGATACTCTGGTTGGACTGTTTAACTGGTTATCAGCATGTCAGATTTGTTCAACTACCAGCATTGTATTAGAGGGTCTGATTATCCTCGTCAGAACAGCCAAAACGATAGCAATATGGTTCTATTTACAGTGGCAATAAGGAAACCCTTCACAATAAAAGCCTTATCCAGTTGTCAATGCTCTGAACCTCAAACATCCTTCAGGTAATCAAAACGTCTTACAGTATTATCTCTGGACATAAAATCCCAGCTATCTAAATGCTGGCTGCATTGTGTATTCAGGCCATAATTTATCTCAAAAATCATTTGATACAGAAACATTCTGACTGCGGGTGTGAGTGTGAAGAAATGATGGAAAATATTCCAACAAAAACTACTGCTACCATTAATAAGGCTGACATTGAAGCTGAAATTAAACTGATGACTGAGGGGGCTGGTCCCCAGTTCCAGTAGTCATTGGACTGGTCACCAGTTTATCACAGAGCATTTAAGAGACACACAGGACAACCAACCATGCAGCCCAAAAAATATATCACAATAGCAAATTTTTACTCTTCCATTTGTATATGGTAGCAAGGTTGAACTTTACCAAAGCGTTATGTTGTTTTGAAATCAAAATAAATTGTTTTTAGTTAGACAAAAAAGTTGCAAAGATACAAAGCTGTTGATGTTTTAAGGATAGCAACATTTCTTAAATGTCAGTTGTCTCAGACATAAGTTGGCAAAATTGTGCAAACTGATTAGAATTTGGTTAGAACAGCTGTTTGCTGTAAATTACAGTGGATTATGTTTTTTATTTAAGAGCTATAAATGTATGGATGGAAATCAAGAAAAATTGCGATCCTGATTTTACCATAAAAAAAAAAAAACAAGAAAAAAAAAAAAAAACTGGTGATATATGTTTCTCATATTGCCACCCCTCCTCTTAGTGATGTAATCAGCCCAGCTGAACTATTGTTTTCTGTATTATTGTAATATTGGATAATGTTTGCTTGCAACTACTTGTATGTATTATGGTTTAAATTTGTAACTCTAACCAGTGAGACCCTGTGTCTCGATGGGCCTCCACCATATAAATAAAGTTATATATTAATTAAATGAAATTTAATATTCATATAGCATATAAAATAATAAAACTCAGAGTTGCTCGTGTCTATGAGCAACAGTATACTTGATGATAATCCCACAATTTTGGTGTTATACAACATTTATTCGAAAGTAAAACAATCACAGTCGAGCTCCTCCTAGATATGCTAAAGAGCCAAAGTGGTCCGTACATCCATGTTGCATCCTTACAGTTAATCATTTTAAGCTTTTCTTATTTTTGGACTCTGATTTGTTTCTGACAAATCAGGACAATTCATCTGCCTATGCCTCCAACAATAGATTATGTTTGCGGGCAACAATACTTCATTACTCAGAAGACATCCATCGGCTAAATTACCGCTCTAATGCTAAGCTATCTTGGTCTACTGTAGAGGATGGCCGCACCTCACTTGATAGACCTAAACTTACCATGTCCTGCGTCTTCCATCAAGGTTTTCCGCTTATCTCCCATCACTCTTTATCATAGCTACTGTAAACAAACAAAAGCATGCTACGCAACCTCAGAAACTGTTTCACCTGTTGAGCAGTATGATTTTTACATGAAATGAACAGGCAAAATGTATTGCCTCAAACGTGTATGAAAAGGACGTAGAAGGGAAAGTGATTTTTCTCTCTGGAGATGACTGTGGCTCAGAGCGGTGGTCTTGCAATATAAGGCTAGTGGGTTCGATTCCAGCTTCCTACAGCCCCGTGTCGATGTGAAAGTCACTTAACCTCAAATTGCCTACCGATCTGCGTACCGGTGTATAAATGTGTGCGCTTTTCTGAGTGCGTCTGGGCAATATATAAGTTCAGTCCATTTACCATTTGCCATTTGACCACATGTCTACGCCACACGGTATCCTTAGTAAAAACATGACTTTCAAAGATCTGGTAAGACATACCTCCTCCTCCTTACTTAGGACCTGCTTCTGAGCGCTCTGTAGATTCTTGTCAACCCTTTGAAGTTCAGCTTGTGTCTCTCGAAGAACCTTTTCCTGTGACACAGTCACAGTATTTTTGACCTTTACTTTACTAGTAAGCCCTCGAACCTCTCCGTGCAGTTTCTGGATTATCCCATTGGCCTGAAATAATTAAAACATGGTAAGTTAGGAACTGGAACAAATCATATTCAAATGTAGTTTTTTTCCCCTGGAAACTGAAAATAGAAACAAAATCAAAAAACATTCTCTACTGAGCACTGTTATGTGACCAAGTAATTACTGGTTTATTAGTTATGAGAACATAAATTATCTTAAGATAAATCTATTTTTCACAGATTGCCAAGCCATTTTCATTCAGTTTTAGTTGATAAATAGTCATCTGTGGTTGACTAACCTAATTTTATGCTCCTGTGAGAGTCATAGGAAGACTTCACATCTCAAGCGTAGAAAACAAAGTGTAATTAAAGAAGTAAGCGTGTTGCTCCTCTCATTCAGTTTTCACCAGAGCATTCGAGCTGACATGTTTGTGAGATGACACTCTGTTAAACAGCAGAACCAGAAACTACAGTGGGGCCAGATGTATTTGGTCAGCCACTGATTGTGCAAGTTCTCCTACTTAAAAAGATGAGAGAGCTCTGTAATTTTCATCAGGTACACTTCACTACGAAAGACAAAATGAGAAAACAAATCCAGGAAATCAAATTGTAGGATTGTTAAAGAATTTATTTGTAACTTATGGTGGAAAATAAGTGTTTGGTCAATAACAAAAGTTGAACTCAATACTTTGTAGCCTTTGTTGGCAATTACAGAGGTCAAACGTTTCCTGTAAGTCTTCACCAGGTTTGCACACACTTTAGCTGGTATTTTGGCCCATTCCTCCATGCAGATCTCCTCTACAGCAGTGATGTTTTGGGGCTGTAGCTGAGCAACACGGACTTTCAACTACCTCCACAAATTTCCTAAGGGGTTGAGGACTAGAGACTGGCAGGCCACTGCAGTACCTTGAAATGCATTTTATAGAGCCACTCCTTTGTTGCCCGAGCGGTGATTTTGGGATCACTGTCATGGTGGAAGACCCAGCCATGTTTTACTTTAAGTGCTCACACGGATGGAAGGTTTTGGCTTAAAATTTCACGATACATGGCCCGTTCATCCTTCCCTTAACACAAATCAGCTGTCCTGTCCCCTTTGCAAACAAAGCAGCCACAAAGCATGATGTTTCCACCCCCACAGTAGGTATGGTGTTCTTGGGATGCAAATCAGTATTCTTCTCTCTCCAAACACGACGAGTTGAGTTTGTGCCAAAAGTTCCATTTGGTTTCATCTGACCACATGATTTTCTCCCAATCCTCTTCTGGATCATCCATATGCTCTCTGGCATACTTCAGACAGGCCTGGACATAAGCAGGGGAACATGCCTGGCACTGCAGGTTTTGAGTCCCTCTTGGCATAGTGTGTTACTAATGGTAGTCTTTGTTACTTTGGTCTCTGCAGGTCATTCATCAGGTCCCTCCATGTAGTTATGGTATTTCAACTTACTGTTCTCATGACCATTTTGACCTAATGGGATGAGATTTTGCGTGGGGCTCCAGATGTCTTCCATTTCTTCACAATTGCTCCCAAAGTTGTTCCCCAGCGATGGATTGGCGACCTGTCCAGCATCTGCCCTGCTTCTCGCCCTAAATTCTTTAAATCCTACAATATGAGTTCCTGGATATTCTTTCCTCATTTTGTCTTTCATAGTTGAAGTGTACCTATGATAAAAATTACAGACCTCTCTCATCTTTCTAAATAGAAGAACTTGCACAATCAGTGGCTGAGATCTACACTTGAGATCTCAGCTAAATGCAAAAGGCTCAGTCCTGACAAAATCGGTTACCTACTTTAAAAAACAGCCCGGTCGTATTCTGGTTCCCAGTGGTGATGGTAAAAATGCAAATATAACTACCTTTAATTAAAAAAATAAAATAAATAGCTAAACATAAATTTTACCTATTTCAGTCGGTCTTCATCTGTGAAAAGTCATGCATAGGCTATAACCCAACTTATTTGATAACTAACGTTTAGAAGAATAAAATGATTTAAAATCAAGCTACCACTGGTAAGGTGACATGCCTTATGTTTTAGGCCACATGTTCTGTGTAAGAGGTAAGATGACACAGTGTGGTTACACAAACCTTTAGCAGTTCCTCTGACAGCGATTTCACTGTTGCTTCAAGTCTTCTCAACTGAAGTTCCTTATTTTCTGCAGTTTCTTCCGCAGATTCCTACAACACAAAAAAAGATCAAAACAGATCTGAACAAAATCCTGTTCTGAGGATAATCGAGAAAGTGAATAAACAGATCCGAGTTTAGGGAGACTCAAGACAAAAGTTGAGAGTTAAGTCGAACATGGTATATAACCATAGCAAGACTCAAAACAAACTGCTTGCTTGCAGGTTATCTTGAAAAACCCCAGAATTTGTATATCAATAACATTCAAAAGTCATACATAATCACATATGCACGATCTACATTCAGAGCAAATATTGTGCGTTAGTTTTTGCTTTATTTTTGCAAATGGAGAGTTCTGTCTATATTATCAGCCATGCAAAAAACCTTTCAAGGCAACAGTGTGGCAAGCAGTGAGAAAAGTAACTGAACTCAAATACATTTGATACATCATGGTCTATGTTCTCTATAAGGGAGAACTTTCACAGGGTTTGAGATGGGTGGGGGAAGTAAAAATCATTTATTTAAAGTCTGGTCAAAAGAGTTATATTCAATACTAAAACAATAATTAGCATTGATTATATCTAATTTGCTGACAATCAAAACAGAGAGCTACTGGTGGACATTTAAACTCTGCTAGCATGATAAGAACATCTGGTGAAGAGTCTTCATGAGTGCAAGGTTGTTCATCAGCATATAGAACGAGGGCAACAAAGCTGTGTACAACCATAGTGAAGTAGCTTAAAGACCGACGCGCTGATGTTTGAGAGGAATTTAAAAAGCTCCTGCATATGATGCAGTAAAGAAGTAAACCCGCCGGATGGCATCAGCTAAAGTTCTCTGTTGAAATACTAGCAGCTTAATGAGCCCTATTACTCTGTTACTCGTACTCGTCGTCTTCCACTTTATCCGGGACCTGGTCGCGGGGGCAGCAGACTCAGCAGAGACGCCCAGACATCCCTCTCCCCAGACACCTCCTCCGGGGGGAGCCCAAAGCGTTCCGAGGCCAGCCGAGAGACATAGTCCCTCCAGCGTGTCCTGGGCCGTCCCCTGGGCCTCCTCCCGGTGGGACGTGCCTGGAACACCTCCCGAGGAAGGCGTCCAGGAGGCATCCGGTATTGACGCCCGAGCCACCTCAACTGGCTCCTCTCGATGTGGAGGAGCAGCGGCTCTACTCCGAGCCTCTCCCGGATGGCCGAGCTCCTCAACCTGTCTCTAAGGGAGTGCCCGGCCACCCTACGGAGGAAGCTCATTTCAGCTGCTTGTATCCAGGATCTCGTTCTTTCGGTCATGACCCAATGTTCATGGCCATAGGTGAGGGTAGGAACGTAGGTAAATCGAGAGCTTCGCTTTTCGGCCCAGCTCTCTCTTCACCACAACGGACCAGCACAGAGTCCCCATTACTGTGGCAGCCACACCGAGCCGTCTGTCAATCTCCCGCTCCATTCTTCCTTCACTCGTAAACAAGACCCCGAGATACTTGAACTCCTCCACTTGAGGCAGGAACTCCCCTCCAACCTGAAGAGGACAAGCCACCCTCTTACTGTGTTACTTTAGTCTGAATTTCCTGTTGAGGCCATTTCCCACTAGGCACGGATCAACAAATTTGTCCTATAGTGCGTAATTTGGCTCCACCGGTTATTAAATGGCATTACCCCCCAACCCCCCTTTCACTATAATGTCCAGCAGTTGAGGAATCAACCACGAATGTGAAGGAATAGAAGGCAAGTAAATGTTAATATGTAGAGTAGACCCAGACTGAAGCTGACAATTAGAAGTGGAACTAGTCAGAACCAGTAGCAAAATACCCTGCTGACTCAAGTTCATCACCAAAAGAATAACGATGTAAAAAATTACCGGAAGGGATTTTCGGCTGGCAATGGAGGAAGACGAATGGCTAAACTGAGTGCTCCGTGAGGTCGGCGCCATCAATCCACTCACATTCATCTAAGACAAGAGATTTGTAATTTTACTATTCAAAGACAGAACTGATCTGGAACTACATCAAGCACATTGTTCACTCGCATTAAAACCAAGCCCTAATGCACCACCTAGCTCAACTTTCTCTAGTATAAAGTAAAAAATTCTCAAACAAGATTGGCAAAATAAAATTGTATTTGGCAAAAAGACCACATCATTTGACTATGACTAGACATCAGAAGTAATGCTCCGATGCAAAACATATAAACTAGTGAAGACTATTTCGAAAGAGAACGGCATCTGCTTCCAGACGCCATTCACAGCAATGCATATCCATTGGGCGAGCGGATAATGAGTTTATAACAGCACTGGGGGAGCCAAAGAGGATTTGTGTAGGTTCCCTTTTGGACATGCTGGCAAATAAGTCACCAGCACCACACCAGCACTACAAAAACTGGCACAAACATAGTTGGGCAACGAGTTCACCGCAGTGGAGACAAGCAGGCAGCCCAGAGTACACAAGTGTGCCTGCAGGCGTTGTAACACGTGACCGGCACTAAAATTACTAGAGAAAATAAGAAGATGATGATTGCAAGCATGAGCACTGTAGGTGTAAGCTGTGGTTTAAAAGTAATGTTTGTTTATATATCGCTGGATATTTAAATCAGCCCAACTGAAAAGAGCTAGAAAATCTGAGAGAGTTCAAATAAACTAGTAAGGCAGAGAATATGAAATTATAAGAATTGTACCACTCAAGCTCGCAGCCTGTTGGAGTAGCTCTGTTACTTTGATTCTGATATATTCTTTTTAAAGGGACTCTAAATCTTCTTATTGTGGACAAAAATATATTTTTTTCTCGGGCAATTATCCCCTCTGGTATGGGATGCTGTGCATTGTGGATTTTTGCTGACAGTTTGTTTTTTTTTTTTTTGCTTATGATGCATAACCATAGCAAGGTGTTTTTTTTTTGCAACCGGGAGCAGCTGATTCATATCTCAAAATATAGCTCAAATAATACTTCAAATACAACCCTAAATCGCCATAGAGTTGAAAAGAAAGGTATGTGGATGCAGAGCAGGAACAAAGAGATGGGGGGAAAGTTCAAACCATCGCTTCCATAAATTATGATCGGTCGTACAACAACAGTGTATTCAGTCAGAGGCTTTTTCACATCTGCTCTAAGACAAACAGCTACAGCAGATCCTTCCTGCCCACAGCCATCAGCATCTACAATGGCTTTAATTTCCCCTTGAAATTAATAAAGTATTTTTGAACTGAATATTTGTAATGGAAAAACTCACAAGGGAAAGTGGCAGCTAGCTTAATTTGACACACGGTGAGTAAGAAGAGCGACACTGGCCGTTTCTGTATGGCTAAATCTTTTCAGGAGGAAGATTGTTCACCCTCTCATCACTGGAGGTTAAGGGAGGCTTTATGGAGCCAGCGGACCTGAGGCTTGACAGTTCTATCTACTGGCTCAAGGCACTGACTCAGTGATGCCAGACGCCAGCACTGCCGAGGCAGTGGAGGAAAAAATGGGTCCATTGCTAAAACGGACTTACGTTCAAAGCAGTAACAAACTTTTAAAAAAATTACATTTATAGATTTATATTTTCTCAAGCAAAGCATATGATCAAATGTATAACACATATGAAAGAATGCTCACAATTCCAAAAGGGTATCTGCAGGTTTTAGGAAATCAAATTTCAGACTTTTTAAGACCTTTTTAACTTTTGACCGTTTTCTGAGGAGGTTTAGCCATGCCAGAGGGGCAAAACAGTGAAATTTTCTGGGGTCTCTTTTGCCCCTTTTCCACTGGCTTGATTTGGCCCTACTCGACTCGCTTTCGTTTCCATTACAGTTTTTTCCGTACTGTGTACCTACTTTTTTTGACCGTGCCCCGGGTCGGGACTACATGTGACGTGAGCAGACTGCTGTTCATTGATTGGTCATGGGACCAGTAGAAATTAGGTTTTCCAAGAGGTAGCGCAGGGAAATGTTAATAAAACTTCAATAATATCAAGAACATTTGTCGGAGCGGGGCAAATCGAAATATAATTTTACTATTCACAAATTATAACCCATGCCTGAAGGCTGAAAGTCTGTATTACACATAGACGGGGCGCTGTATTTAATAACATCCTAAACCAGCTGATCACACATAAACTCAGCTGTTCAGACGTTTCCCCCCCACAAAACATAACAATACCGCCATGAAATAGTGTTTGGTTTGGAAATTTATTGATGATTCTTTAGCCAACCAGCATCTTCAGGAGGAGGGAGCAGGAGGAGAGCAGCTGCCCGTAATCAGACTACTTTTATCGGCTCAAACGGAAAGAACGTGCTGAATCCGCGGAGCATGGATATCCAATATCCAACCTAAAATTAACTTCATGGCGGTCAGAAGTTCGCGGTTGTGCACTTTAAAGTAGTCGTCTGTGTAATTGTCATGCCTGAGACAAAAACTTCCTCCCAAAGCCCAAAACTGTAACTCCTTCAGGCAACCTCTGCAGCATTACCAGCCTAGGACTGGAAGCAAAAGGAGTCCACAGTGGCGACTGGAGAGTCACACAGGGTGATGTGGATGGGTGGGACTGTGCTCTTTCTAAAGTCTTTGATCATCTTCACTGTTTTCAGAGCGTTGAGTTCCAGACTGTTCTGACTGCACCAGGTCACCACATGGTCAATCTCCCTCCTGTAGGCAGACTCATAATCCCCCTGAGATGAGCCCAGTGAGGGTGGTGTTGTCCACAAACGTCAGTAGCACAGACTTGTGACTGGAGGTGCAGCTGTTGGTGTACAGGAAGAAGAGCAGAGGGGAAAGAACACAGACTTGAGGGGAACTGGTGCTGATGGTCCTGGGATCAGAGACATGTTTTTCCAGCTTCAAGTGCTGTTTCCTGTCCATCAGGAAGTCTGTGATCCACTTGCAGGTGAAGTCAGGCACGCTGGGAAAGCTCGTCCTGCAGCAGAGCAAGAATGATGGTGTTGAAAGCAGAGCAAAAGTCCACACACAGGATTCTGGCATTGGTTGTGGATAGTCCAGGTGCTGCAGGATGTAGTGAAGGGCTATGTTTTATTGCATCCTCCACGGACCTGTTGGCGGTGTAGACAAACTGCAGGGGACCCAGAAATGGATCTGTGATGGGTATAAGGTGGGTCAACACAAGGCGCTCCAAGAACTTCATTACCAGAGAAGTCAGGGTGATCGGTCTGAAGTCATTTAGTCATTTTTGGTCCTTGGTTTTTTGGGGACAGGGATGATGATGGACGCTTTGAAGTAGGCTGACACATGGCATATCAACTGTGAGGTGTTAACCATGTCTGGGAAAACCAGCAACAGGTGATCAGCACAGTGCGGCCCAGATGCTTTGCAGGGTTTCGGTCTCTTAAGCAGTCATTGACTTCCTTTTTTGAAATGGAGAGGGGACGGAAGGGGGTGGAGTGGGTGGAGCCGGCCAGCTCTGAGGAGAGAGAGGAGGAAATGGTGGACTCAGGCTTAGGCTGAGTGCAGGACTCATGGGGACCAATTGACTCTCAAAGTGGCAGTCGCACTGGTTCAGCTCATTTGCAAGGCGAGTGTCATTGATGGAATGGGGGGCTTTGGGTTTATAGTTTGTGACTTGTCTGAACCCCATTCATACAGATGTGGTGTTTACAGAGGACTGGTCTTTTAGCATCTCTGAATACAGCAGTTTAGCTTCTTGCACCTCCTTGCTTTTAACGACCTAAACAAGTCTGTGACCCACTCCTGAGTATCGTCTGTATTTGGGGAGTTCTTGGTTGAGGTTTCCTTTGTTGAAGTCACCAAGAATAAAAAGGGCAAGTCTGAGTTTGTCTGCTCCACACACAGTATCTAGTTGGCCAGCATGCGCTGTGCGTCAGGCACGCTGACCTGCAGCGAAATGTAAACACCAATCATTGTGAAAGAAGCAAATTTACGGGGGGAGTAAAAGTATTCCGGATTAGGAGAGCAGCAGTGCTGTACCACTGTTACGACGGCACACCAGGTCCACTGTTACGACGGCACACCAGGTGCTGTGGATGTAAAACCAGATACCTACACCCTTTGCTTTGCCAGAGAGTTCTGAGTCACGGTCCGCTCTGAATAGTTGGAAGCCTGCCAGCTTCAGCGCACAATCCGGTACTATATCACAAAGCCACGTCTCCATGAAGCACAGAACAGAAGATGAATAAAGGTATCCACCAGTCCCCACCAGTATCTGGAGTTTGTCTAGTTTGTTGCACAATGAGTGCACATTGAAGAGAAATATAGCCGGTAGTGGAGTTTTGGAAACTCCACTGGCGAAGAGTCACAAGCAACCCCCCTCTTTTTCCTCTCCTGCGGCACAGCTAGTAACCCCTTCACCAAAATGTCTAATAATTCCACTGATGACGTGGGAAAAGTGGGAAATAGATCCGCTGGAGTTGTTCCCCTAAAGTTCATGAGCTCTTCTCTGAGCTCTGGGAATCACAACAGACAATAGCAATAACACACAAAAGCAAAACAAAACAAAGAGAACCTAACTATATGCAGCCCCATCTTTGTTGGGTTTAAGTGAAAGATTTAATTGGAAAAAAAAAGGACCAGAAGCACAGAAAATAAACTGCTGCTTATTACATTTGTGTGGACCAGATCCTAGTTAAAAATAAAAAATAAATTATTTTCCCATTTAGAGCACAACTGAATCCAACGTGCATACTTCCATAAAGGGTTTTGTCACTTCTACCTTTCCTTGTCTACTGTTTTGCTATATAGTACAGTGACAGTGTCAAGTTTCTTTTTTTCTAAATGGAATTTAGAATTGTGGGAGATCAAAATGAATTCACAACATTAATTCACGGAAGAATTTAAAATTCTCCTCCTCACATAAAAAGCCTTTAATGATTTAGCTGCTTCATACATCAGATATCGGATTGTACCATATATTCCCAACAGAGCACTTTGTTCTCAGACTGCAGGTTTACTGGTGCTTCCTAGAGTCTCTAGAAGTACAATGGGAGGCAGATCCTTTAGTTATCAGGCTCTTCTCCTGTGGAACCATCTCCCAGTTTTAGTGTGGGAGGCAGACTCCCCGTCTACTTTTAAGGCTAGGCTTAAAACTCTCCTTTTTAATAAAGCTTATAGTTAGAGTGGCTTAGGTTATCCTGAGCTATCTCTGTAGTTATGCTGCTATAGGCTTAGGCTGCTGGAGGACATAATGACCACTTTCACCCTCTTCGCTACATTCTCATACTACTCTCCAATTGTGCATTATTTGCTGTTATTTCAACTTTTAACTTTATGTTCTCTCTCTTTTCTCTTCCTAGAAGCTACACTTGGCCTGACTCTGTGTCTACCTGTGACACCTTTCTGGAGGGGTCCATCGTGGCAACAACTTAATGCTCACCCTCTACCGATGATACGCTTTGCCCTGTCTTTCAGTGTTTAACCCTGTCTCTCTCCTAGACATAGCTACTGACTGAGCTTTTACTATGACTAATTATATGTGCTCTCTTTCATACTCTAACCTTGAAAACTGGCTCAGAGTTTATCTGTTCTTTCTTTTTAGGTGAAACGACTAAAGGAGCTACATCCATTAACATTTACTTTTCCTTCCCATAGAAAGTACTCCTGGATTAGTGCTTCTGTGTTCTTTTTGTGTCTCTACTCTGTTCTCTCAAATTCCCAGTCGGTCGTGGCAGATGGCCGCTCACACTGAGCCTGGTTCTGCTGGAGGTTTCTTCCTGTTAAAAGGGAGTTTTTCCTCTCCACTGTTGCTACATGTATGCTCAGTATGAGGGATTGCTTCAAAATCAACGCCAGTGACTGTCCAGTGTTGCTACATGCTCATCCAGGAGGAGTGACTGCTACAAATCTCTGACTCTGCAATCTGCTGAATTTCCTTAGATAGAAAAACGTTTTAGTTTAGTTTATTTAGTTTAGTTAATTTTTTCATTTATATAGCGCCAATTCACAACACATGTCGTCTCATGGCACTTCACAAAGGGTTTGGAATGGTATAGGGTTGTTGGGGAGGTTAGATTAAACTACTGAGTGTTAGAGTTTGGCCATTTTAGAATGGGCTATGTGTAGGGGTACTAAGTAAAATAATACACTGATAAACATTCAGTAGAGCCCACTGATGGCCATTGTTATACTAAAAGCCACAAGGATTGGGGGTAGCTCTCTCTGTCAGACTGATTGTAACCATTGGAAAAGAGAAGGGTTCGCACAGGTAGCAGAAATGGAGGGTGTGTTTGCAACTCAACCATAACTGAGCCGGTTTAGGCTAAACCTGACTCCCTCTTACTTTTCTCCCCTTTTTACTTTTATCCAATTTGAATAAATAACTGAATCTGACTGCACTGTTCAATGGTTAGGATTCATTGGAATGTATCTACCTGACTTTGTGAAGTACCTTGAGACGACATGTGTTGTGAATTGGCGCTATATAAATAAACACCAAACTGTTGGCAGATATCCACTGAAAAACGGCTTGAGACCTCAAACTTTGGCAAATCAATAAGATTTCGATGGTTGCTTCAAAACATCAAAGACTTCTGTGAGCAAGATAAGGTTTTTCCACTGATGGATCCTAATCCGTAATTATTAATATTTTCTCTGAGTCATCAGACACCTTGTTAATAACAAAACTAAGTACTTTGGCATTTTTCTTGCTTCCAAATGTTTAATCTCATTCACGGCTCCATCACGGACTATTAGGGTTTGTGGTCTGGTGGTGTGGGAGAAGAAAGTTTACTAATATAAAAATGATGAAGAGACAGCTGGTTTCCTCTCGAAGCCGACGCGGGGGACCTTTTATTCAGAGCACATCTCTGAATACATCTTCATAATACAAAATCCCAAATAATCCCAAATCTCTGACACGAGTCAGGGCATACAGGTCCTTCTCAAAATATTAGCATATTGTGATAAAGTTCATTATTTTCCATAATGTCATGATGAAAATTTAACATTCATATATTTTAGATTCATTGCACACTAACTGAAATATTTCAGGTCTTTTATTGTCTTAATACAGATGATTTTGGCATACAGCTCATAAAAACCCAAAATTCCTATCTCACAAAATTAGCATATTTCATCCGACCAATAAAAGAAAAGTGTTTTTAATACAAAAAACGTCAACCTTCAAATAATCATGTACAGTTATGCACTCAATACTTGGTCAGGAATCCTTTTGCAGAAATGACTGCTTCAATGCGGCGTGGCATGGAGGCAATCAGCCTGTGGCACTGCTGAGGTCTTATGGAGGCCCAGGATGCTTCGATAGCGGCCTTTAGCTCATCCAGAGTGTTGGGTCTTGAGTCTCTCAACGTTCTCTTCACAATATCCCACAGATTCTCTATGGGGTTCAGGTCAGGAGAGTTGGCAGGCCAATTGAGCACAGTGATACCATGGTCAGTAAACCATTTACCAGTGGTTTGGCACTGTGAGCAGGAGCCAGGTCGTGCTGAAAAATGAAATCTTCATCTCCATAAAGCTTTTCAGCAGATGGAAGCATGAAGTGCTCCAAAATCTCCTGATAGCTAGCTGCATTGACCCTGCCCTTGATAAAACACAGTGGACCAACACCAGCAGCTGACACGGCACCCCAGACCATCACTGACTGTGGGTACTTGACACTGGACTTCTGGCATTTCCTTCTCCCCAGTCTTCCTCCAGACTCTGGCACCTTGATTTCCGAATGACATGCAGAATTTGCTTTCATCCGAAAAAAGTACTTTGGACCACTGAGCAACAGTCCAGTGCTGCTTCTCTGTAGCCCAGGTCAGGCGCGTCTGCCGCTGTTTCTGGTTCAAAAGTGGCTTGACCTGGGGAATGCGGCACCTGTAGCCCATTTCCTGCACACGCCTGTGCACGGTGGCTCTGGATGTTTCTACTCCATACTCAGTCCACTGCTTCCGCAGGTCCCCCAAGGTCTGGAATCGGCCCTTCTCCACAATCTTCCTCAGGGTCCGGTCACCTCTTCTCGTTGTGCAGCATTTTCTGCCACACTTTTTCCTTCCCACAGACTTCCCACTGAGGTGCCTTGATACAGCACTCTGGGAACAGCCTATTCGTTCAGAAATTTATTTCTGTGTCTTACCCTCTTGCTTGAGGGTGTCAATAGTGGCCTTCTGGACTGCAGTCAGGTCGGCAGTCTTACCCATGATTGGGGTTTTGAGTGATGAACCAGGCTGGAAGTTTTAAAGGCCTCAGGAATCTTTTGCAGGTGTTTAGAGTTAACTCGTTGATTCAGATGATTAGGTTCATAGCTCGTTTAGAGACCCTTTTAATGATATGCTAATTTTGTGAGATAGGAATTTTGGGTTTTCATGAGCTGTATGCCAAAATCATCCGTATTAAGACAATAAAAGACCTGAAATATTTCAGTTAGTGTGCAATGAATCTAAAATATATGAATGTTAAATTTTCATCATGACATTATGGAAAATAATGAACTTTATCACAATATGCTAATATTTTGAGAAGGACATGTATATATACAAAAATCATGTCTTTGTCAGATATGTCATTTCCATTTACACACACTATCTGGCACACTGAACTGTAATGTTAAAGTGACCTGGTAGGAATATCATAATTCTTTCCAGCTGGACTGTTTCTATCCAACCTACAAGTTCCCTTCAACAATAACAAGTCCATTAGTCTTTCCTCACTCCAAGAACTTTTCTTTATCTAACTTGTTCCCAGACAGGCCTTGCATGCTGCTCAGAGTGACTGTTTCCTTATGCCCAGAACAATCTACACAGAATTAATTCTCACATATGGTAAAATCAATAGTAACACTTTTAATCTACCAAACAAAGCTTTAAGCTTCTACAGTGGCTGGCACTTTTTGAAGCTGTTTAGGAGGAAGAGGAAGATGTTTATCAGCTGTGTAGAGCGCAATCTGTTCTCATTTCTCTCACTGGTGTTTGAAGCTGAGCTTTACTTGGGGGAGTCAGAGTCTTGTAAAAGTGGAGCAAACCTGTTTTGTAGCGGATTTCCTTGAAGAGACGTTTTCCTTTTAGCCGCATTTCCAGATCTTAAGGAAGGGATTTATCTTCGGCTTTGTGCCCAAAGAGTTCCAGGGAGGACTGCTGGTTGGTGCACATTTACTCCAGTAATCTGTTTATTGGTGGTGCTAGTTAAGCTGTCTGTCAGTCCTATTACTGTGTATAATCATTGGTAGGGTTAATCAATTTCTATACCCAGCATTTACCTTCACATTCACTTCTAGCTGAAGAATTTTTATTTCTATCACCAATATTTTCTGAAGAGGTTTTATATAGTCATCTATGGAAAATGGAGGCATCTTGTACTGATTAGCTTCTGTTGCCATGAAAAATGCAGCTTCTCCTACCATCAGCTGGTCCCCTCGAAATTGATTAAAATAAAAAAAGAAAATACTGCTGATAAATCTCTCAATTTCACAGATTTAAAGTTGTTTTTCAGAGTTTTTGGCTGAGTGATATAAAATTGGGAGTAAAAGAATGCAACCAAACAGATCAAGGGTAGAACATGTCCGAGCAAGTAGAAAGGTGAAAGCTTGTTCAAGGTCTGTTTTTTGGTTGTTTACACCTAAACAAAATACCATTTCAGTCCACCATTGTTTAATCCATGCTTTATGGTACAATGGGAACTGTGGATAAATGTTACTTCAGTGCAGTGCCTTGACAGTTCCAGCTGTTCACCATGAACTCCCCACCCCAACACCCCTTTCTACTGCTATTCTGACTGATTTTACTGAATGTGTGACTGGATATTCTTTCAAAGCCTGAAGGAGGAATTTTGCCTCTTGTGGCATCATATTTTCATCTTGGTTCAACATTTGCTATGGTGAATTACTGCATCAGGGCTCTGTTGATGACACATTTGTGCTTGTGAACAAACATAAGGTTCAGATTCTCAGAGTTCAATAATTAAAACATATACAGGTCCTTCTCAAAATATTAGCATATTGTGATAAAGTTCATTATTTTCCATAATGTCATGATGAAAATTTAACATTCATATATTTTAGATTCATTGCACACTAACTGAAATATTTCAGGTCTTTTATTGTCTTAATACAGATGATTTTGGCATACAGCTCATAAAAACCCAAAATTCCTATCTCACAAAATTAGCATATTTCATCCGACCAATAAAAGAAAAGTGTTTTTAATACAAAAAACGTCAACCTTCAAATAATCATGTACAGTTATGCACTCAATACTTGGTCAGGAATCCTTTTGCAGAAATGACTGCTTCAATGCGGCGTGGCATGGAGGCAATCAGCCTGTGGCACTGCTGAGGTCTTATGGAGGCCCAGGATGCTTCGATAGCGGCCTTTAGCTCATCCAGAGTGTTGGGTCTTGAGTCTTTCAATGTTCTCTTCACAATATCCCACAGATTCTCTATGGGGTTCAGGTCAGGAGAGTTGGCAGGCCAATTGAGCACAGTGATACCATGGTCAGTAAACCATTTACCAGTGGTTTGGCACTGTGAGCAGGAGCCAGGTCGTGCTGAAAAATGAAATCTTCATCTCCATAAAGCTTTTCAGCAGATGGAAGCATGAAGTGCTCCAAAATCTCCTGATAGCTAGCTGCATTGACCCTGCCCTTGATAAAACACAGTGGACCAACACCAGCAGCTGACACGGCACCCCAGACCATCACTGACTGTGGGTACTTGACACTGGACTTCTGGCATTTTGGCATTTCCTTCTCCCCAGTCTTCCTCCAGACTCTGGCACCTTGATTTCCGAATGACATGTAGAATTTGCTTTCATCCGAAAAAAGTACTTTGGACCACTGAGCAACAGTCCAGTGCTGCTTCTCTGTAGCCCAGGTCAGGCGCTTCTGCCGCTGTTTCTGGTTCAAAAGTGGCTTGACCTGGGGAATGCGGCACCTGTAGCCCATTTCCTGCACACGCCTGTGCACGGTGGCTCTGGATGTTTCTACTCCAGACTCAGTCCACTGCTTCCGCAGGTCCCCCAAGGTCTGGAATCGGCCCTTCTCCACAATCTTCCTCAGGGTCCGGTCACCTCTTCTCGTTGTGCAGCGTTTTCTGCCACACTTTTTCCTTCCCACAGACTTCCCACTGAGGTGCCTTGATACAGCACTCTGGGAACAGCCTATTCGTTCAGAAATGTCTTTCTGTGTCTTACCCTCTTGCTTGAGGGTGTCAATAGTGGCCTTCTGGACAGCAGTCAGGTCGGCAGTCTTACCCATGATTGGGGTTTTGAGTGATGAACCAGGCTGGGAGTTTTAAAGGCCTCGGGAATCTTTTGCAGGTGTTTAGAGTTAACTCGTTGATTCAGATGATTAGGTTCATAGCTCGTTTAGAGACCCTTTTAATGATATGCTAATTTTGTGAGATAGGAATTTTGGGTTTTCATGAGCTGTATGCCAAAATCATCCGTATTAAGACAATAAAAAACCTGAAATATTTCAGTTAGTGTGCAATGAATCTAAAATATATGAATGTTAAATTTTCATCATGACATTATGGAAAATAATGAACTTTATCACAATATGCTAATATTTTGAGAAGGACCAGTATGTTGTCAGTTTTTCTGCTCACTGTTGGTTAACTCAGGGTTCATATAAAAACTCAGTTGTACCACCTTTCTGTAACCTTCCCCACCCCCCAATGTGATTTAAAGTCGTCTTTTTATTTAATTTACCACCAACAGCTTTTACACAGTATTGCACAATTATCTATGTTCATGTATGTTCATAGGAATGTAACATGACACCTAAGGCTGGAACAGGAATGAAGCAAATGTGTATTTCTGAGTTATTGGTCAAAAAGAAAAATCTACTATGCATATGGAAAACTGAAATAGACTAATAATTATAAAGCACTTAGAAAACCAAACATATTAGCGTGAATATTTATTTTGATCCCAGTTGACCCAAAGTCACATGTTTAGTTTATCTTAACTGTAGAAAAGCAGAGCCCACTAAAGACCTGTGAACTATTCATTTAACATGTCCAAAATAATGCAAACACATTATAATGCTTACCTTCTGCTGCCGAGTGGCCTCCAACACCTCTTTTGTGTGGCACATCGCCATCTCCTTATCTTTAATCTCCTGCTCCAAAACAGCTACTCTGACCTGCAGCTGGCTAACTATACACTCCTTTTCATGGACCTCTGTGTCAAGAGTGCCATTTTCCCTCCTGAGACTTAGGACCTGCTGCTTTAAACGCTGGCATTCCTGCACACAAAAAATTATTCAACAGAAACAACAGAAAAACTTATAGAACATGACACGTTAAGAAATGTCACAATAAATCCAAGTGTTTGTAAGCTTTGAGATAAATTGCTGTGGAACTTAAAGGGGACATGTCATGGCTTTAAAATCTTCCTTTTCACACTTAAATCATTCAGGTGTGGTCCATATAAAGTGGAACTGCAATGCTTTCGTAGCCCACCTATACCCATCTGAAGCAGGTAAGGGCCCTTGAGTTCGTTAAAACCCCTAAACTGAACTTATTACTATTGTAACTGTCTCAAGTTTCACTCACCTTCAAGATATAGTACACTAGTGCTGTAACGTTCTCTGTTCCTTTTAACGACCCTTTAAAGGAATAACGGAATGCACAGTAATGCAAAACGCATGAATTGTTTTAAACAAACCTCACTTTAGCTTATTTCCTATACAAAATATCAACTTAGAAATTACCAAGCAACACACAGTATTATAGTTTTGACCTTATATTGAAGTAAAAAAAACAACAATATATTTCAAAGCATGTGCAACAAAACAAACAAAAATGTCAATATGTAGTAATGTTTCCAGTTTCAGATTGTCCAAACAATTTTAATCAAATGATGTGGGCCCACACTCTCTAACCTACATCTAAGCCGGCACCTATTTCGGTAAATTGTTCAACAAAACAAAACCCTCATTACAGGCCTGATGATGAGAAAAGTGAGGAACGTGATACTCCACCGTCTCTAACCCTTGGGAATGTCACCTGTCCACGAGTCCCAATAGGAAAAGAAAATGATGATGTAGGATGTTATCAGCTCCTTCACTGGTCCCTCAGTGCACCAAGACTAATCCTATTCCTTGCTGGGGGACTTCAACGCTGACGTTGGCAATGAGACCTGGAGGGGTGTGGTTGGGAGGAATTGGCCTCCCATTCTGGTGTTTTGTTATTGGACTTCTGTGCTCGTCATGGATTGTCCATAACTAACATCATGTTCAAGCATAAGAGTGTCCATATGTGCTCTTGGCACCAGGACACCCTAGGCCGCAGTTCGATGATCGACTATGTTGTTGTGTCATCTGATCTGTAGCCGCATGTCTTGGGTGAATGACACTTGGGTGAAGAGGGGAGTGGAGCTTTTCACTGACCACTACCTGGTGGTGAGCTGGCTCCGATGGTGGGGGAGGATGCGGGTCAGACCTGGCAGACCCAGACGAATCTTAAGGGTCTGCTGGGAACGCCTGGCGGAGTCTCCTGTGAGGCGGAGCTTCAACTCCCACCTCCGGGAGAGCTTCAAACTCATTCTGGGGGACATTGAGTCCGAGTGGGCCATGTTCCGCCCCTCCATTGCCGAGGCAGCTACAGTAAGGGTACCGGCAGTCCAAGCGACATGCGGCACGGCTGGTTGCTGAGGCAAAACCTCGGGCATGGGAGGAGTTTGGAGAGGCCATGGAAAACGACTTTCGTATGGCTTCGAGGCGATTCTGGTCCACCATCCGGCGTCTCGGGGTGGGATGTGCTGCTGACCTCAACTTGGGAAGTCGTGGGTCGGTGGGCAGAGTACTTCGAAGACCTCCTCAATCCCACCGGCACGTCTTCCACTGAGGAAGCGGAGCCTGGGGTACTTGGGGCGGGCTCTCCAATCTCTGGTGCTGAGGTCATCGAGGTGATTAAATACTCCTCGGTGGCAAGGCCCCGGGGGTGGATGAGATTTTCCCAGAGTTCCTTAAGGCTCTGGATGTTGTAGGGCTGTGTTGGTTAACGCAACTCTGCAGCATCACTTGGAGATCAGGGGCAGTTCTACTGGATTGGCAGAGGTGGCGGTCCCCCTATTCAAAAAGTGGGGTTTTCGTCCTGGCCGTGGAACACTGGACCAGCTCTACAGCCTCAGCAGGGTTCTGAAGCGTGCATGGGAGTTTGCCCGACCAGTCTACATGTTCTTTGTGGACTTGGAGAAGGAGTTCAACCGTGTCTCCGGGCCTGGTACCCCATACTCCGGGAGTATGGGGTACCAGACCCTTTGACATGGGCTGTTAGGTCCCGGTACGACAAGTGTCAGAGCTTGGTCCACATTGCCGGCAGTAAGTCAAACTTGTTTCCAGTGAGGGTTGGACTCCGCCAACATTCCCCTTTGTCACGGTAATGCTCCACTTGTGAAAGTAAATCTGTACCGTTCCCTGTACTCAGCTTCTTGCCCATCTCTGATACACCCCCACGACTGCAGAATCATCTGAGTATCTATGTAAATGACAAGAGTCTGTCTTGTACCGGTGTACAAAATAAGGTGTACAAAATGAAAAGGAATGGTGAGAGCACACTCCCTTATGGTGCCCCTGTTCTGCTGAGTACCTTGTTTGACACACAGTCAAACTGTGGTCTGTTTGTCAGGTAGTCTTTGATCCAGGAGATTAAGGCCTCCACCTGATTCTTCTGGCGTTTCTGACAAAGCAAATCAGATTGAACTGTGTTAAATGCACTGGACACACTTCAACCTGATATGATGAGATCAGAACAAATGCAATATGTGGTGCGGCTAAGGTTGATACATGGTTACTGTGGCAAATGCCTAATTGAAAACCTGATACATAAAAAAAAATGGCTTGTTGCAGCTGGTTGCCATGGAGACTTAATACAGTCAAGAGAAGAAACACTGCAGAACAAGGAGTCGCACAGTGTTAGTGCCAGCATGGGTTCAATGAAGAAAGTTTTTTTCTGTTTCCACTTTGTTGCCTTTTGGTTAATGATTAAACATCCAGGCTGGGGGGAGGGGGTATGTTAAGAAAAATACATTGCATATGTACATGTTTACATGGGATGTAAATATTACATTTCCACTAAAATGCAGTGACTATAATGACTGCGCTAAGTTAAATGGTCTATATGCAAAGCTCTGTTACTCCATATCTGTTCTTTGTAATATCTTTGACCAACCGAGGAATTTTTTTCTGCCAGGAGAGAATAAAAAATAGAATGATCTGAAAATATTGAAGATTCCTCTTTCATATGAAGATGAACATAGAATCAAAACGAAGTATTGTCAGGTAGGAGAGGACAGACCAGCATTTTGCAACCATGATTGAGATTAAAGAAGTTATATATGATTGAATGAGAAATTATTCTTTAAACTATCAAATGAATTGCATGATTGGTATACATACTAAGAAATAAAAAAAATATTGAATCTTAGGATTATCAATTTATATCAAAGATTATGGGATTGATGGTGATTGATGAATATAAATGGTACATGATGTTGATTTTCATAACAATTATATTAAACTTTACCACTAAATTTTATATGTAAGAGAAATTATGTTAATGAACTCTGATATATGAATAGAAATGATAAAATGGTAAAAAGTGATGTTTTTTACCTGCAACTGAAGTTAATGCTGTTGTAAATTATCTGTGTTGTAAGATTTGAAACATTGGTTAAGGGAAATGGAAGGCTGAGTAAGTAGGGAGTAGAACAGATGCTGATAACTGAGGAGCTAGGAGTGGTGACTTGCAGAAAGTCCCTGAGTAAGAAAAGGACTGTCAGCAGATGACTCAAGATTGATGCAAAACACATGACCTAAGGGACGTTAGAAGAATTTGAAGGTAAAGGACCAGCTTATGTGACTAGTAACCAATAATAACCAATCATGGCAAAAAAAAAAAACTGGCCAATAAAGGCTAGAATTTGCTCTCTAAAATGATCAGAAAATAGGAACTGGTTGGTTGTTTCCTCGCAGAATACCTACAAGTAAGATCCAAGACTGAGAAGAACTGCAGATGGTTCAGAGGACCCGAGCCACAAAGAGCTGAGGATTCTGCAATGCAAAGAGGTTCAACCAGTGAGCCTTAATGGGCTGTGGCTTTCAATTGGGTATGTGTTGCCAGCAGCTGTTAAAACCCAGACAACAGAGAGAACGTAGTCAGGGAACTCTGGAGGCCCAATTGTTCCAGACAGTGGGCAAAAGACATTTTCATCATAAGGTCTTCTCTCAACTCTTTGGACTCTGTATGCTCCTGGGGCCTCATGTACAAAACTGAGCGCAGCTTTCATACTAAAGGTTTGCTGTAGAGAGAAATTCTGAAACTTGTGCCGCACAAAAAAATTCAGATGTACGAAACTGTGCGTAGACATGTAGCCTTCATATATCCCAATTTACAATGAATTCTGCGCAGGTGCACGTGGCACTTGCTCAGCCCCTAACTACATATAAAAAGTAGTATAAATAACCTGAAGGCATCCACCATGGGTCCATGACAACAGTGCTGCAACAGTCCGCACCTGTTCCTTTAGGCAGAAAAACACTAAGAGAGGATTTGTCTACACATAATGCATGCATACAGTTAAGATTCTGCAGTTGTGGGGTGGATCAGAGACAGACAAGAAGATGAGTACAGGAAGGTGGTGGACCGCTTTGTGGCATGGTGTGGAAACAATCATCTCATCTTGAATGCGACTAAAACAAAAGGAGATGATTGTAGATTTTAAGAGAAACAGGAAGAAGTCAAAAACTATTTCCATCATGGGAGAAGAGTGGTGGAGGAGAATAAATACCTCGGTCTTCACCTGGACAACAGACTGGAGTGGAGATGCAACTGTGAAGCCATCTACAAGGGACAGAGCAGACTGTACTTTTTGAGGAAGGTTAGGTCCTTCGGTGTTTTCAGCAAGATGCTGCATATCTTCTGTAAGTCTGTTTCACAGAGTGTGATCTCTTCTGCCATCATCTGCTGGGGAAGCAGCATCAAATGGTAAAATGGTAAATGGACGGAACTTATATAGCGCCTTTCCAGTCATACAGACCACCAAGCGCTTTACACTAGAGCCACATTCACCCAACCGCACTCACTAACGCAGATCGGTAGGCAACTTGAGGTTAAGTGCCTTGCCCAGGGGCACATCGACATACAGCAGGAGGAAGCTGGAATCAAACCCACAACCTTCCGATTGCAAGACGACTACTCTTCCTACTGAGCCACAGTCGCATCAGAACCAAGGACTTAAAAAAGCTCAACAAGCTGATAAAGAAACTTGGCTCTGTTCTGGGGACTCCTCTGGAGATCATTGTGCAAAGAAGGATTCTTCATAAAATGAGGAACATTATGGAGAACCCTGAGCATCCTCTTCATGGGACTGTCCTACAACTACAGAGTGTCTTCAGTGAGAGGCTTCTTCAGATGAGCTGTAAGACAGAGCGCTACAGGAGATCCTTCCTGCCCACAGCAATCAGCATCTACAACGGCTCTTTGAAGAGACCTACATAATGAGCTACAACAAAATTTAATTTCACTTTGGGATTAATAAAGTATTTTTTAATTGAATTGAATTAATGAGGGATGTTTTCAGCTAGTTAGAGCAAACCAACATCTTGAATGACAACATGACTCAAACCCGGCAGTAAATAACGCGTTTGTCAGCTCGTACCCATTTAGTCCTACAATGTCTGCGTCAAATCCACACGTCACTGTCCAGCTGGAGCCTTGAGCTCAATTGCAACTTAATGCTGATCATTGTAATGATTCATATATTTTAGATTCATTGCACACTAACTGAAATATTTCAGGTCTTTTATTGTCTTAATACGGATGATTTTGGCATACAGCTCATGAAAACCCAAAATTCCTATCTCACAAAATTAGCATATCATTAAAAGGGTCTCTAAACGAGCTATGAACCTAATCATCTGAATCAACGACTGCCGACCTGTCTGCTGTCCAGAAGGCCACTATTGACACCCTCAAGCAAGAGGGTAAGACACAGAAAGAAATTTCTGAACGAATAGGCTGTTCCCAGAGTGCTGTATCAAGGCACCTCAGTGGGAAGTCTGTGGGAAGGAAAAAGTGTGGCAGAAAACGCTGCACAACGAGAAGAGGTGACCGGACCCTGAGGAAGATTGTGGAGAAGGGCCGATTCCAGACCTTGGGGGATCTGCGGAAGCAGTGGACTGAGTCTGGAGTAGAAACATCCAGAGCCACCGTGCACAGGCGTGTGCAGGAAATGGGCTACAGGTTCCCCACATTCCAAGCCACTTTTGAACCAGAAACAGCAGCAGAAGCGCCTGACCTGGGCTACAGAGAAGCAGCACTGGACTGTTGCTCAGTGGTCTAAAGTACTTTTTTCGGATGAAAGCAAATTCTGCATGTCATTCGGAAATCAAGGTGCCAGAGTCTGGAGGAAGACTGGGGAGAAGGAAATGCCAAAATGCCAGAAGTCCAGTGTCAAGTACCCACAGTCAGTGATGGTCTGGGGTGCCTTGTCAGCTGCTGGTGTTGGTCCACTGTGTTTTATCAAGGGTAGGGTCAATGCAGCTAGCTATCAGGAGATTGTGGAGCACTTCATGCTTCCATCTGCTGAAAAGCTTTATGGAGATGAAGATTTCTTTTTTCAGCACGACCTGGCACCTGCTCACAGTGCCAAAACCACTAGTAAATGGTTTACTGACCATGGTATCACTGTGCTCAATTGGCCTGCCAACTCTCCTGACCTGAACCCCATAGAGAATTTGTGGGATATTGTGAAGAGAACGTTGAGAGACTCAAGACCCAACACTCTGGATGAGCTAAAGGCCGCTATCAAAGCATCCTGGGCCTCCATAAGACCTCAGCAGTGCCACAGGCTGATTGCCTCCATGCCACGCCGCATTGAAGCAGTCATTTCTGCCAAAGGATTCCTGACCAAGTATTGAGTGCATAACTGTACAGGATTATTTGAAGGTTGACGTTTTTTGTATTAAAAACACTTTTCTTTTTTTGGTCGGATGAAATATGCTAATTTTGTGAGATAGGAATTTTGGGTTTTCATGAGCTGTATGCCACAATCATCCGTATTAAGACAATAAAAGACCTGAAATATTTCAGTTAGTGTGCAATGAATCTAAAATATATGAATGTTAAATTTTCATCATGACATTATGGAAAATAATGAACTTTATCACAATATGCTAATATTTTGAGAAGGACCTGTAGTATAAAGGAAACATGCGTTGAGGAGGCAAATGGGCCATTGCATTAGTGAGACACATTTGCACATCGCAAATATGTTTAATTAAATTTCTATTTACAACAGTATCTTTACATACAGATGGTGGCATTATAGCAGTATCAGTGTGGTCCATAGGTCTAATTACATTCAGAAATCGGCTCCTTGCTGCTAATGAGATCCACAGTTTAAGGGAACTTATATCTGAGCAACATACGGACTGTTAAATACCCGGTCTGTCAATCAGCTCCCTCTGTAGAGCTTTGGTCGAAGGGCCACAGCGTAATGAGAACTTGGAACTGGCACCCGCAACGCACAGTTCCTTCTGGTTTCCTTCTGTAACACTGAGGCCAGTTCCATGCAGAGCTCCAAGATGATTGCACTGGGCAATCTAAATCGGCTAATAAGCAATACATCATCATGTGCCAGCAGGTCAGTGCGATATGTGAAAAATATCCTCCAGCTGTGCCAAAGCTGTCCCACAATTACGCGCAACTTTATGCAGCCATTTATGGACATGTGTCCATAAATACACATGTCTCCAGCTTGTCCACCTTAGAAATCATCAAACCTCACTTAATTGGAATTAATCTGCTATGCCACTTTCTTTTTCAGTGAGAAAAAAAGTGTTCCATAGATGATTCACATGCATTTTATGCTTCTCAATGCACAGACCGATGGTAAATGGCCTGTTCTTGTATAGCGCTTTATCAAGTCCAGAGACCCAAAAGCGCTTCACACTACATTCAGTCATCCACCCTTTCATACACACATTCACACACTGAAAGTGGTGAGCTACATTGTAGCCACAGCTGCCCTGGGGCACGCTGACAGAAGTGAGGCTGCCATACACAGGCACTACCGAGCCCTCTGACCACCCTCAGTAGGCAAGGCGGGTGTACAGTCTTGCCCAAGGACACAACGACTGAGACAGAGATAGCGGGGGCTCAAACCGGCAACCCACTGGTTACAAGACGAAACCCTGCCACCAACGACACGGTTGCCCCCCCAATGAGGATTTAAATCTACAGGTGACAAAAACAGAGGAACTTTACGGTTTATATCCGATTGAGGTTGTTTCCATCATTTTCTGAGGTGTTGCATTATTGTGTAAGGCTAAATGTAATTCAGTTTCATCGATTGGATTTAAACCATAAAAGCTCAAACTCATGGAAATAATTAGGTTTGATGCTCCATGAATTAAATAAAACTGAATGGAGTCACATTTCAGTGTATTTAGGTGAATTTTAGTTCTCTGTAGTTTATTATTGTCGACTGAAAAAGTTTGCAAGGCCACCGCACATTTCATGGATTTTATTTCAACATTCCTTTTGGTACATGCAGATTTGTGCGTAAAACATTGCCCTGCAAGGTTTTTGTGCACAAGTACGCTTTTGTACCATGAGGCCCCTGATCATCAAGACCCAAGACAACAGCGCTCGTTTACTCAGAGGAAGGAAACCGTGGACTTCACTTTGCCTTTCGCCCGAGAAATCGGGCTGTTGCCTCTTGAAAGATCCATCAAGGTATGAAAGACTCTCCGTCCCTCAAAGTCTCCATTTTGAACAATTCAGTCTCGGCGTCAGGGAAAGTTAGGTTAATTGATTATTCTATATTACTTGATTATTCTTTGTAGCTAAATTTTATGCTGTTACTGATCCCTGCAAAAGCATTACTAATTAAAGAAACATACATTTTGTCACCTTCATTGTTCAGTTCTTCAATGGTAGCAAAAACTGGGACTCAAGCAGAGTCACTAAAACTAACCTAACCCAAATAGCAAGAGCAAGTTGTAAAATAAGGGAAGCTGGCAGCTGTTAACAGAAGTGACCAAGGTGACTGCAGGGCTAGTTACATATGTTCAACTCATCGGCTGAAGAAGGGTGTGACTCCTGGATGTAGGCTGTTAAGAGGCCAGGTGTGTCCTTCCCGACACCAGCTTAAACAGATTACCCAGAAACTGTGTTCAGAGTAGACTTGTCAGGTTTAGGGAGATCTAGACCATGAATGAAGTGTAAAGCTCCTGGTTTTCTACCCAAAAGATATTCTGAGTGTAACTGCATCTAGATGGATGAACCACAGCATGAAAGCAAAGCCACAACATGTCCGTTCCCACAAAATCTTGGTAGAAATTGCTGCACATCATCATACGACAAATATGGGTATTTATTGATTTACCACCCAAAATTTATTTGGGCTAACAAACATTGCTTATTGTGTTAAATGTTGTCGTTTGATTACCCCTAAATAACTACCAAACCTCAAATTATTTGGACATTTTTTGATGTGTCAGGTTTAATCAAATAAATATGTACCTAAATGGATTTCATCCTGTTTGTAGGGGCATTGTAGGACATTTGTGTACTGGGCATACACATCTAAAATTTAGTCCCCCTTTGCTATCCTTTAAACCATGAATTTCAGAAATGAAAACAATGTGCCTTCAAGGTAAGGTTTCCACCATTGCCCTCAAGCTGTTTAGACATTCCTCATTTAAATAGAAAATGAGACAATGCTACCCATGACTCTCTTTTTAAACATGTGGGGTATAAAGCAGCAGCCTACAGCCCTGTCACCTACCTCCTCCAACCCAGTTACTTTAATTTTTAGGTCTCGGGTGATGGATTCATTCTTGTATCTTCTCTCTGTCAGCTCTCTGCAGGAAGTCTCCAGCTCAGTCACTCTGCTTTGGAGCTGCTGTGTGCCCTTTATACGAGCACTCTCCAGCCCCTGGCGCAGTTGCTCCGTCTCGTGTTGAAATTTGCTCTGTAACTGAAAAACAGCACGACATAAATCATTGGATCTTATCTCTAATTGTCAAATAAGCTGTCCATGCACTAATAGGCAAGACTGCATCTGGATTTTTAAACATTTTCATGGTAGATATTTAAAAATTCTTCGTACTAAAGACAAAGCACCCATGACTGTGGATGACTGGATGAAAGTGGCATTGTAGTATTCAATCATCAATCTGTGCTGGACTAATTTAAAATGGACCCTCGGGGAACGCAACATGTGATTTTTGTGGTCTCTGATGTAAAGTTACCTACCGACACAAAAACGTAACTGTCCTTCAAGTAGGATTTAAACCAATCGAATACTGTTCCACAAAGGACGACACAGTTTTCCAGGCCCTCTCATAAAATGGAGTGATCAACTGTGTTGAATGCTGCACTAAGGTCCAATAACGCCAGTGCTGTTGTTCTTCCACAGTCTGCATTTATACTGTCATTCAACACCTTGTCAAGGGCAGTCTCTGTACTGTGGTGAGCAAGGATGCCTGCCTGGAAGACATCAAAGCGGCTGGTCATTGTTAGGAAGTTGTTTAACTGCTGAAACACAGCTTTTTCAAAAATCTTACTGATGAAGGGGAGGTTTGAGATAGGCCTGTAGTTCTGCAGTAGCAGCTTGTCCACGTTGCTCTTTTTCAGTAGTGGTTTGATAATTGCTGTTTTTAGGGCCTGGGGGAAAACACCTGACAAAAGGGATGTGTTTATTATTTGAGTTAAATCAGACGTTATGACAGGCAAAGCTTTTTTAAGGAACGCTGTGCGTAAAACATCGAGAGAGCAGGAAGAATTGCTGTACGATTTCTTCTAAATTTCTGTAGAAATTGGGAAATTTTGTCAAAATCAGTTCTAGTTGGAAGCAACTTCGGTACTGGACTTGATATGGATGTGCTGAATGCCTCTGATCTTTTGGGGTGTTTCAGTGAAGAAGTTAGCAAATTAATTGCAGGCCCTGGTAGAGTGGGGTTCAGATGCTACAGTTACAATAGGGTTTGTTAACTTGTTGATCGTGGTAAATAAGGCACGAGCATTAATAATGTTTTTGCTGATGATCTCAGAAAAAACTGGAGGTAGCAGAGTAAATCTGGTTAAATGTTTCAGCAGCATCGTCCTTAAAGATGCATTTTCTAATAATGTCTCTTTGGCATAGTCATTGGAGATGACGCTTTCAAAAATAACAGATAGGGTAACATCAGTTACAGACACTTTGGAAATGTTTAGACCCTAAGTGATGATCAATTCCAAAATATCAGAATCAGTTTTATTGCCAAGTTCGTACATACAAACAAGTTATTTGACTCCGGTACACTTTGCTCTCTGGTTTTGTTTTTGCATTACAGAACATACATATATACAATATACAAATATACACATCTATACATAAAAAGGTTCATTTGCAACATCTGTATGCTGTTTTTTTATACTCTATTGAATGTTTAACAGAGAAACAGCCTGGGGGAAGAAACTGTCTCTGTGGTGGCTGGTTTTAGTGAACAGTGCTCTGTAGCGGCGGCCTGAAGGTAAAGCTCTGAACAGTTTATGTGCAGGGTGTGTGGGGTCTGCAGAGATTTTTGCAGCTCTTTTTCTGACCCTAGACTTGTATAAGTCCTGGATGGAGGGAAGGTCAGCCCTGATTATTCTCTCTGCAGTCCTGATTATTCGTTGCAGTCTGGACCTTTCCTGTTTTGTGGTAGAGCTAAACCACACTGAGCTGGATGAAGACAGGACAGACTGAATGATGGCAGTGTAGAAGATGACCAGCAGCTCCTGTGGAAGGTTGTACTTCTTGAGTTGTCTCAGGAAGTACAGTCTCTGCTGGGCCTTCTTTCGAACAGTGTCTATGTGTGAGGACCATCTCAGGTCCTCAGAGACGGTGGTTCCTAGGAATCTGAAGTGGTCCACAGCCGACACAGTGTTGTTGAGGATGGTGAGGGGGGTGTATGGGGGTGGTGTTCTCCGAAAGTCCACCATTTCCACAGTCTTGAGTGGGTTGAGTTCAAGGTAGTTCTGACAACACCAGTGTACCAGCCGATCCACCTCCTGTCTGTATGCAGACTCATCACCGTCCTGGATCAGACCAATGACAGTGGTGTCTTCTACAAACTTAAGGAGTCTCACGGACGTGTCCGCTGAGGTGCAGTCATTTGTGTAGAGGGAGAAGAGGAGTGGGGCTAGAACACACCCCTGTGGGGCACCAGTACTTATAGATCTGCTGTGGGAGAAGATGCTACCCAGTCTCACCTGCTGCTGTCGGTCTGTCAGGAAGCTGTTGATCCACTGACAGGTGGAGGCTGGGACGTTGAGCTGGGTGAGCTTCTGGTGGAAGATGTCTGGTATGATGGTGTTGAAGGCCGAGCTGAAGTCTACAAAAAGGATCCTGGCGTACGTCCCTGGGTGGTCGAGGTGTTGCAGGATGAAGTGTAGGCCTAAGTTGACAGCATCATCTGCCGACCTGTTTGCTCGGTAAGCAAATTGCAGGGGGTCCAGCAGGGGGCCTGTGATGTCTTTCAGCTGCTTCAACACCAGCCGCGCAAAGGATTTCATGACCACAGACGTCAGGGCTACAGGCCTGTAGTCATTTAATCCTATGATGGTGTGTTTCTTGGGCACTGGGATGATGGTGGATCGTTTGAGGCAGGAGGGGACCTCACACATCTCCAGTGACTTGTTGAAGATCCGGGTGAAGATCGGAGCGAGTTGATTTGCACAAGCTTTCAGGCATGATGGGGACATGTTATCAGATCCTCCAGCTTTCTTTGTTTTCATGTGCTGAAAGAGCCCGTTTACATCTTCCTCGGAGATCTTTAGTGCAGGCAGAGGATCTGAAGGTAGGGGGTTGGTAGCTTTGTGGGAAGAACTTGTTCCTGTATGGGATGTGGAGAAGATGATTTGAGGCGTGAACGGCTTCCTGTCATGTCTGCAGTAAAAGCCATTCAGACGATTAGCCAGGAGAGGATTCTGTTCAGGATCGGTGGGGGGGCTCCTATAGGCAGTCAGGTTTCTCAGACCAGTCTATACAGCCGAGGTATCACCAGTAGAAAGGCTGTTCTTTAGCTTCTCACTGTAGCTTCTCTTGGCTGCTTTGATCTCCTTTGTTAGTTTGTTCCTGGCCTGCCTGTACCGCGCCCAATCTCCAATGCTGTGAGCTTCTTCCTTGTCCTTGTGCAGATTCCTGAGGTGTGGAGTAAACCATGGCTTGTTGTTCCCAAAGGTGCAGAAGGTCTTGGTCTGCACACATATGTCCTCACAGAAACTGATGTATGATGTCACCACATCAGTTAGTTGGTTTAAGTCAGTGGCTGAGGTTTCAAAAACAGTCCACAGTCTGTGCATTCAAAGCAGGCCTGTAGCGTCTGCTTTGATTCCTCAGTCCACTTCTTAACAGTGTGAACTGTGGGTTTGGAAGCTCTTAGTCTCCGTCAGTAGGTTGGGATGAGGTGGATAAGAGAATGATCCGAAAAACCCCGAGCAGCCCTGGTAACAGCATGAGTCCTTTAAACCTGTGTAACAACGGTCCAGTGTATTTTGGTCTCTGGTGGGACACTTAATATGCTGTCTGTATTTGGGAAGTTCATTGGAGAGGTTTGCTCTGTTAAAATCTCCCAGTATTATGATGACAGAGTCTGTGTGTTTTTTCTCCATGTCTGTAATCAGCTCAGCGAGATGTTTTTCCGCGGCAGAAGTGCATCAATGCGGTGGAAAATATGAGCCAATTATTATAAACAAGGAAAACTTCCTCGGCGAATAAAACAGTTTACAGTTTATATAAAATGCCTCCAGATCAGGACTACATGTTTTCCCCAGCACTTTTATGTCTCTGCACCAACCTTCATTTATATAAAAGCAGATTCCGCCTCCTTGCTACTTCCTCGATAGCTCCGCGCTGTGATCCGCTCTGAGCAGCTGGAAGTCCGGCAACAGCAGTGCGCAGTCCGGGATGTTTTCACTCAGCCATGTCTCGGTAAAGCAGAGAATCGCTGATCCGCGGAGGTCCGAGTTTTTACCGGTGAGGAGAAGCAGCTCGTCCATCTTGTTGCTTAGAGAGCGGACATTTGCCAGATGGATTGAAGGCAGTGGTGTTCGTAGACCTTTTTTGAGGAGTTTTACCAGCGCGCCAGCACGTTTCCACCTCTGGCGCTTTCGGCGCAGTATCCCATAGAGTGCCGCAGCTCCGCTTGCCAGAAGCTCAGTGAACCTCGGATCGATGAGAGATGGTGAAAAAAAATCCCAAGAGAGGACTCTGATGTTGAGAGGTTCCTCTCTGCTGAATGAGACCACAGAATTGTGGCCCGGGACCACAGTACTGTGGCTCGAAAAACATATAAACGCACAAAATACACAAACAAAGAGAGAGCGAAGCTCCGAGGCGGCCATCGTCGGCGCCAATCTGTTCCTGTTTGTGCGTTTGCTGTTTAAAATGTTGAGTCAAACCAAAATTTGTAAGTGTCACACAGTTCTATTGCACTTGTCTTCAGGATTGTCAGAAAGAATGTTGAAGTCTCCCACAATAATTAAACAATCATAATCAACACATATCACAGCTGAAACCTCATTACAATCACTGAAAAAGTTTGTTTTGGACTTAGGAGGCCTGTAAATATTCAAGAACATGGTTCGGACCGGGCTCTTTACCTTGAGAGCTATGTATTCCAAAGGGTCAAATTTGCACAGAAATACCTTTTTACACTTTAGTAAGTCTTTAAACAAAGTCGCCACCCCTCCACCTTTTCTTTGCAGTCTGCTCTCACAAAGAAAATTGTAGTTCAGAGGTGTAGACTCTACCAGAATGGGTGCGTCATTAAATTCATGTAACCATGTTTTTGTTAAAAACATATCAAGACTATGGTCAGTAATGAAGTCATCGATTAAAAATAATTTTCCTAACAGAGATCAATAAAGCCAGTTTATATGACTTAGTGGCTGATATTAACTCTGTCTGGTTGTACCTGACAGTTTATGCCTTCTAGGTTTGATAGTCTATTATTGTCTCTTATACTTTTAGCTTTGTTCTTTCTGTCATGTATAAGCACATAGATTTTACAACTATCTGCCATCAGGGGACCAAGAATTTCCTGAAATGATCATTTATGATAGAGTTACCAGTGGGGTGAGGGACTGTATCACAGAGAAGTTATCTGAAGGTCCTGATTTGATTTGAAGGAGACAGATTAGGAGGTGGTAGAATTTGGCGGCTTTTGGAAGATGTTGGTGTAGTAGCAGGGCCTGGGCCATGGGGGGTGTTGAATGGAGAAGATTTGGGTCCTCGTACTCGTCGTCTTCCGCTTATCCGGGACCGGGTCGCGGGGGCAGCAGACTCAGCAGAGACACCCAGATGTCCCTCTCCCCAAACACCTCCTCCAGCTCCTCCGGGAGGAGCCCAAGGCGTTCCCAGGCCAGCCGAGAGACATAATCCCTCCAGCGTGTCCTGGGCCGTCCCCTGGGCCTCCTCCCGGTGGGACGTGCCTGGAACACCTCCCGAGGGAGGCGTCCAGGAGGCATCCAGTATACAGGTCCTTCTCAAAAAATTAGCATATTGTGATAAAGTTCATTATTTTCCATAATGTCATGATGAAAATTTAACATTCATATATTTTAGATTCATTGCACACTAACTGAAATATTTCAGGTCTTTTATTGTCTTAATACGGATGATTTTGGCATACAGCTCATGAAAACCCAAAATTCCTATCTCACAAAATTAGCATATTTCATCCGACCAATAAAAGAAAAGTGTTTTTAATACAAAAAACGTCAACCTTCAAATAATCATGTACAGTTATGCACTCAATACTTGGTTGGGAATCCTTTTGCAGAAATGACTGCTTCAATGCGGCGTGGCATGGAGGCAATCAGCCTGTGGCACTACTGAGGTCTTATGGAGGCCCAGGATGCTTCGATAGCGGCCTTTAGCTCATCCAGAGTGTTGGGTCTTGAGTCTCTCAACGTTCTCTTCACAATATCCCACAGATTCTCTATGGGGTTCAGGTCAGGAGAGTTGGCAGGCCAATTGAGCACAGTGATACCATGGTCAGTAAACCATTTACCAGTGGTTTTGGCACTGTGAGCAGGTGCCAGGTCGTGCTAAAAAATGAAATCTTCATCTCCATAAAGCTTTTCAGCAGATGGAAGCATGAAGTGCTCCAAAATCTCCTGATAGCTAGCTGCATTGACCCTGCCCTTGATAAAACACAGTGAACCAACACCAGCAGCTGACACGGCACCCCAGACCATCACTGACTGTGGGTACTTGACACTGGACTTCTGGCATTTTGGCATTTCCCTCTCCCCAGTCTTCCTCCAGATTCTGGCACCTTGATTTCCGAATGACATGCAAAATTTGCTTTCATCCGAAAAAAGTACTTTGGACCACTGAGCAACAGTCCAGTGCTGCTTCTCTGTAGCCCCGGTCAGGCGCTTCTGCCGCTGTTTATGGTTAAAAAATGGCTTGACCTGGGGAATGCGGCACCTGTAGCCCATTTCCTGCACACACCTGAGCACGGTGGCTCTGGATGTTTCTACTCCAGACTCAGTCCACTGCTTCTGCAGGTCCCCCAAGGTCTGGAATCGGCCCTTCTCCACAATCTTCCTCAGGGTCCGGTCACCTCTTCTCGTTGTGCAGCGTTTTCTGACACACTTTTTCCTTCCCACAGACTTCCCACTGAGGTGCCTTGATACAGCACTCTGGGAACAGCCTATTCATTCAGAAATTTCTTTCTGTGTCTTACCCTCTTGCTTGAGGGTGTCAATAGTGGCCTTCTGGACAGCAGTCAGGTCGGCAGTCTTACCCATGATTGGGGTTTTGAGTGATGAACCAGGCTGGGAGTTTTAAAGGCCTCAGGAATCTTTTGCAGGTGTTTAGAGTTAACTCGTTGATTCAGATGATTAGGTTCATAGCTCGTTTAGAGACCCTTTTAATGATATGCTAATTTTGTGAGATAGGAATTTTGGGTTTTCATGAGCTGTATGCCAAAATCATCCGTATTAAGACAATAAAAGACCTGAAATATTTCAGTTAGTGTGCAATGAATCTAAAATATATGAATGTTAAATTTTCATCATGACATTATGGAAAATAATGAACTTTATCACAATATGCTAATTTTTTGAGAAGGACCTGTATACTGGATGCCTCCTGGACGCCTCCCTCGGGAGGTGTTCCAGGCACGTCCCACCGGGAGGAGGCCCAGGGGACGGCCCAGGACACGCTGGAGGGATTATGTCTCTCGGCTGGCCTGGGAACGCCTTGGGCTCCTCCCGGAGGAGCTGGAGGAGGTAAGACTGCCGACCTGACTGCTGTCCAGAAGGCCACTATTGACACCCTCAAGCAAGAGGGTAAGACACAGAAAGAAATTTCTGAATGAATAGGCTGTTCCCAGAGTGCTGTATCAAGGCACCTCAGTGGGAAGTCTGTGGGAAGGAAAAAGTGTGGCAGAAAACGCTGCACAACGAGAAGAGGTGACCGGACCCTGAGGAAGATTGTGGAGAAGGGCCGATTCCAGACCTTGGGGGACCTGCAGAAGCAGTGGACTGAGTCTGGAGTAGAAACATCCAGAGCCACCGTGCTCAGGTGTGTGCAGGAAACATTCATTTGGGGAATGTTTGGGGAGAGGGACATCTGGGTGTCTCTGCTGAGTCTGCTGCCCCCGCGACCCGGTCCCGGATAAGCGGAAGACGACGAGTACGAGGACCCAAATCTTCTCCATTCAAATTTTCATCATGACATTATGGAAAATAATTAACTTTATCACAATATGCTAATTTTTTGAGAAGGACCTGTAGATGCCCGAGGCACCTCAACTGGCTCCTCTTGACGTGGAGGAGCAGCGGCTCTCCTCCGAGCCCCTACCCAATGGCTGAGCTCCTCGCCCTATCTCTAAGGGAGTGCCCGGCCACCCTACGGAGGAAGCTCATTTCAGCCGCTTGTATCTGGGATCTCGTTCTTTCGGTCATGACCCAAAGTTCATGGCCATAGGTGATGGTAGGAACGTAGACCGACTGGTAAATCAAGAGCTTCGCCTTTCGGCCCAGCTCTCTCTTCACCACAACGGACCGGCGCAGTGCCCCCATTACTGTGGCAGCCGCACTGATCCGTCTGTTGATCTCCCGACCCCGAGAGACTTGAACTCCTCCACTTGAGGCAGGAACTCCCCTCCAACCTGAAGAGGACAAGCCACCCTTTTCCAGTTGAGCACCATGGCCTCTGACTTGGAGGAGCTGATCTTCATCCCAGCCACTTCACACTCTGCTGCGAACCGCCCCAGCGCATGCTGTAGGTCTTGGCTAGAGGGGGCCAGCAGGACCACGTCATCAGCAAAAAGAAGAGACGAGATCCAGTGGTCCCAAAACCAGAACCCCTAAGGCCCTTGGCTGCGTCTAGAAATCCTGTCCATAAAAGTTATGAACACGACCGGTGACGAAGGGCAGCCCTGCCGGAGTCAAACATGCACAGGTCTGACTTAGTGCCGGCAATGCGGACCAAACTCATGCTCCGCTTGTATAGGGATCGGATGGCCCCTAATAAAGGGCACCCGATTCCATACTCCTGGAGCACCCCCCACAGGGCATCACGAGGGACACAGTCGAATGCTTTCTCCAGGTCCACAAAACACATGTGGACCGGTTGGGCACACTCCCATGAACCCTCAAGTACCCTGTAGAGGGTATAGAGCTGGTCCAGTGTTCCACGGCCGGGACCAAAACCACACTGCTCCTCCTGAAGCCGAGGTTCGACTATCGGCTGGACTCTCCTCTCCAATACCCTGGCATAGGCCTTACCAAGGAGGCTGAGGAGTGTGATCCCCCTGTATTTGGAACACACCCTCCAGTCACCCTTCTTATGAAGGGGGACCACCACCCCAGTCTGCCAGTCTAGAGGCACTGTCCCCAACCATGTCAACCATGACAACCCCACTGCGGAGCTTTTTAATCACCTCTGTGACTTCAGCCTGGGTGATGAAAGAATCCAACCCTGAGTCCCCAGCCTCTGTTTCCACCAGGGAATGCGTTATGACAGGATTGAGGAGATCCTCGAAGTACTCCTTTTACCACCCGATAATGTCCTCAGTCGAGGTCAGCAGCCACCCACCCCCACTGTAAACAGTGTTGGCGAAGCACTGCTTCCCCCTCCTGAGGCGCCGCACGGTTTGCCAGAATCGCTTCGAGGCCAACCGGTAGTCCTTCTCCATGGCCTCACCGAACTCCTCCCAGGCCCAAGTTTTTGCCTCTGCCACAGCCCGGGCCGCGGCACGCTTGGCCTCACGGTACCCGTCAGTCGCCTCAGGAGTCCCACAAGCCAACCACAGCCGATAGGACTCCTTCTTCAGTTTGACAGCATCCACTTCTCCTGTGGAATTCGGCAGCGGGACCTTTTGTGATGAACTCTCTCTCTCAGCCAACTGCCTGCTTATCTTGTCCCTGGAGCTGTTGGTGGCAGTATTTTTGTTGTTGATACTCCATGTTCTCTGCTGAAGGTTGAGGTTGCTGGGGGATTATTTATTGAATAGAACAGATTATATGTGAAATGTCTAGCTCCAGGTTTGTTTAAACAGAAACCATCTTGCTTGAAAATGTATATTTATCCCCAAAAAATAATAAAGTTGTCATTAAAATTCACAGATGTAGTAGCAAATGCTTTTTTCAACCATTTATTAATCATAAGAAATCTCAAATAAATCTAATCTTCCCTTGATATTGAGACCTCCAATTTTATTCAGCAGACGAATGAAATGCTCTTTTAATACTTTCTTTCTTAGCCATGTCATCCATGGCTACAAAGCGCATGACGAGGTTTTCAAGGGTTGGGCGAGATATTGGACACCACGTTACTGGTATCACTCATACCTTCTGTGATTTTGTTGTTGCAGAAGTTTTTAATTCCATTAACAGCTGTGTTGCCCACTATTAGGGTCCTTAGCCCAGTGAGCCCACTTTGTCTGGCAGCTTAGGAGAAGACTGTTTAGAATGAAGATTGTTCTCATACATTCATTTTCCTGGTTTTCATTCTGTAGTGGGGCAAATCTGTTTTGAAAAGGAATTCCATTATTTCCAGCTTGCTCAATCCTATCAGTTGTGGTGACAACAGCCCACTGTCGAAGTCTCCTTTTTCCAAGGGAAACAGGGTCATCCCTCTGTGATTCTGGCCATTCTGATTTACTTAATTGCCGAGAACTTCAAGTGAGTTGTTTTCCTTGATTTTTTGGCCTCGTGCCTAAAACATGTCATGGTAGGGAGCTGCCAGTGGGTTTATTCTCAGGTTTCTGTTTGCTGACTGAGTCGTTGAGCTGGCTGTCACTGTTTGAAATCACAGGCAGAGTAGAATTATCGCTTTACCCCATATTAACCTCAACATTCACTTCTAGTCGATGGATTTTCATCTAAAAAAACAGCCAGTTTCTGTAAAAGTTTGTCAAAGCCCTCTGTGGTGAAGGAAGGCATCTTGTGCCGATTAGCTGGCGTCAACTTGTCCTTCTTTCGGGTTCAATTCAAAATTCTTTAGGAGAAATAAATATAAAAATAGTCCTATGGAGTCACTGGTTTGAAGTAGTTTTAGTCCACCTTTTCCGTAATTTTGGCTAAGAGATAAAAGTTGTAAGAATTATGATTATTGATTAATTCATATTTATCAAGAATTATAATTTAAAATCATAATTTTAGTGGATTTTAGTGGATTTCGTCTCTTCTTCTTGCGGATGACGTGGTCCTGCTGGCCCCCTCTAGCCAAGACCTACAGCATGCGCTGGGGCGGTTCGCAGCCGAGTGTGAAGCGGCTGGGATGAGGATCAGCTCCTCCAAGTCCGAGGCCATGGTACTCGACCGGAAAAGGGTGGCTTGTCCTCTTCAGGTTGGAGGGGAGTTCCTGCCTCAAGTGGAGGAGTTTAAGTATCTCGGGGTCTTGTTCACGAGTGAGGGAAGAATGGAGCGGGAGATCGACAGACGGATCGGTGCGGCTGCCATAGTAATGGCTGTGCCGGTCCATTGTGGTGAAGAGAGAGCTGAGCCGAAAAGCAAAGCTCCCAATTTACTGGTCGGTCTACGTTCCTACCCTCACCTATAGCCATGAACTTTGGGTCATGACCGAAAGAACGAGATCACGGATACAAGCGGCTGAAATGAGCTTCCTCCGTAGGGTGGCCGGGCACTCCCTTAGAGATAGGGTGAGCAGCTCGGCCATCCGGGAGGGGCTCAGAGTAGAGCCGCTGCTCCTCCACATCGAGAGGAGCCAGTTGAGGTGGCCCGGGCATCTATACCGGATGCCTCCTGGACGCCTTCCTCGGGAGGTGTTCCAGGCACGTCCCACCGGGAGGAGGCCCAGGGGACGGCCCAGGACAGGCTGGAGGGACTATGTCTCTCGGCTGGCCTGGGAACGCCTTGGGCTCCCCCTGGAGGAACTGGAGGAGGTGTCTGGAGAGAGGGACGTCTGGGCGTCTCTGCTGAGTCTGCTGCCCCCGCAACCCGGTCCTGGATAAGCGGAAGACGACGAACAAACAAATTTGAGAAAAATGTATTTCTTAACCAAAAATCCTTATTTAAACGATTCCTGACTCGCTCCTCCAAAACACCCCAAAGTGGCTCAATAATATTTAGATCTGGTGACTGTGCAGGCCCTGGGAGATGTTCAACTTCACTTTCATGTTCATCAAACCAATCTTTCACCAGTCTTGCTGTGTGTGTTGGTGCCGTGTATCAGGATTGTCATCCTGATACACGGCACCGCCTTCAGGATACAATGTTTGAACCATTGGATGCACATGATCCTCAAGAATGGTTCGGTAATCCTTGGCAGTGACATGCCCATCTAGCACAAGTATTGGGCCAAGGGAATGCCATGATATGGCAGCCCAAACCATCAATGATCCACCCCCATGCTTCACTCTGGGCATGCAACAGTCTGGGTGGTACGCTTCTTTGGGGCTTCTCCACACCGTAACTCTCCCGGATGTGGGGAAAACAGTAAAGGTGGACTCATCAGAGAATAATACATGTTTCACATTGTCCAAGATTTGCGCTCCTTGCACCATTGAAACCGACGTTTGGCATTGGCATGAGTGACCAAAGGTTTGGCTATAGCAGCCCGGCCGTGTATATTGACCCTGTGGAGCTCCCGACGGACAGTTCTGGTGGAAACAGGAGAGTTGAGGTGCACATTTAATTCAGCCGTGATTTGGGCAGCCGTGGTTTTATGTTTTTTGGATACAATCCGGGTTAGCACCCAAACATCCCTTTCAGACAGCTTCCGCTTGCGTCCACAGTTAATCTTGTTAGATGTGGTTCGTCCTTCATGGTGGTATGCTGACATTACCCTGGATACCGTGGCTCTTGATACATCACAAAGACTTGCTGTCTTGGTCACAGATGCGCCAGCAAGACGTGCACCAACAATTTGTTCTCTGTTGAACTCTGGTATGTCACCCATAATGTTGTGTGCATTTCAATATTTTGAGCAAATCTGTGCTCTTACCCTACTAATTGAACCTTCACACTCTGCTCGTACTGGTACAATGTGCAATCAATGAAGACTGGCTACCAGGCTGGTCCGATTTAGCCATGAAACCTACCACAATAAAATGACAGGTGTTTCAGTTTCATTGTCTAACCCCTGTATATAAACACACATACAGACAGACACATCGATAGAATTTCTGATGTACCAATCACTTCCCAAACTAAAGACAACAGTCCTTTCATTTAATTAGGTATTCTTTATTGCCTGCAAGTGAAAATACAGTAGTTATTGAGATTTTGTTGATGAGGGAGGTGATGTTTGGCTCCCACTTGAGGTCCCGGGAGATGATGGTTCCCAGGAAGCGGAAAGATTCCACAGTGTCAATTGTGGAGTCACAGAGGGTGATGGTGGCAGGTGGGGCTGGGTTATGCCTGAAATCCATAACCATCTCCACTGTCATTAGAGCGTTGAGCTCAAGGTTGTTCTGGCTGCACCAGTCCAACAGATGGTCTACCTCCCATCTGTACGCGGACTCGTCACCATCAGAGATGAGTCCGATCAGAGTGGTGTCGTCCGCAAACTTCATAAGCTTGACAGACTGGTGACTGGAGGTGCAGCTGTTGGTGTACAGGGAGAAGAGCAGAGGAGAGAGAACACAGCCTTGGGGGGAACCGGTGCTGATGGTCAGGCAGTCAGAGACGTGCTTCCCCAGCCTCACGCGCTGCTTCCTGTCAGACAGGAAGTCAGTGATCCACCTGCAGGTGAAGTCGGGCACACTCAGCTGTGACAGCTTCTCCTGGAGCAGAGCTGGGACGATGGTGTTGAAGGCAGAGCTGAAATCCACAAACAGGATCCTGGCGTAGGTTCCTGTGGAGTCCAGGTGCCGGAGGATGAAGTGAAGGGCTAAGTTCACTGCATCATCTACAGACCTGTTGGCTCTGTAGGCAAACTGCAGGGGGTCCAGGAGGGGGTCCGTGATGTCTTTTAGGTGTGAGAGCACAAGGCGCTCAAAGGACTTCATCACCACAGAGGTCAGGGCGACGGGTCTGAAGTCATTAAGCCCTGTGGTCCTTGGCTTCTTGGGAACAGGGACGATGGTGGAAGACTTGAAGCAGGCTGGTACATGACATATCTCCAGTGAGGTGTTAAAAATGTCTGTGAAGACTGGAGACAGCTGATCAGCGCAGTGCTTCAGGCTGGCTGGTGAGACAGAATCCGATCCAGCAGCTTTCCGGGGGTTCTGTCTCCTGAAGAATTTGTTGATGTCCCTCTCCTGGATGGAAAGAGTCATCCCCGGCGTGGGTAGGGGGCTGGTGGGGGGGAACTTCAGGCTGGGGGTTGGAGGTGCCAAGGCCCATCTTGAGGTTGGGGAGGTGGGGGTGGTGGATTGTGGCTACAGGTGTTGGGGGGTGTCGTGGGGGATGGTTGCAGGACTGTCCCTTTGTCTTTCAAAGCGGCAGTAGAACTCGTTCAGGTCGTTGGCGAGGCGTCGGTCGTTGATGGAGGGGGGCTTTCGGCTTGTTGTTGGTGATCTGCCTGAGCCCCTTCCACACAGATGTAGAGTCATTGGCTGAGAACTGGTTTTGGAGCTTCTCAGAGTACAGTCATTTGGCCTCTTTCACTGCCTTGCCAAACTTGTACTTCGCCTCTCTGTATATGTCTTTGTCTCCACTCCTGAAGGCCTCTTCCTTATCCAGTCTTAAGCTTCTGAGTTTGGCTGTGAACCAGGGTTTGTCGTTGTTATAACTCACCCTGGTGCATGATGGTACACAGCTGTCCTCACAGAAGCTGATGTAGGAAGTCACAGCCTCTGTGTACTCGTCCAGACTGTAGTAGTCCTGAACATATCCCAGTCTGTACAGCCTAAACACGCCTGGAGATTCTCCACAGCCTCACTGCTCCACTTCCTTGACGTCCTCACAACAGGTTTGCAGAGCTTTAGTTTCTGCCTGTTTGCAGGAATCAGGTGGACCATGATGTGGTCGGATTGACCCAGTGCAGCACGTGGGACGGCGTGATAAGCGTCTCTGATGGTGGTGTAACAGTGATCCAGAATGTTGTCTTCTCTGGTCGGACATTTTATAAACTGTCTAAATTTGGGGAGTTCGTGGGTGAGATTACCTTTGTTAAAGTCGCCAGCGACAATAACTAAGGAGTCCGGGTTGGTCCGCTCCACACTCAGTATCTGGTCGGCGAGCACGCGCTGTGCGACCTGCACGTTAGCTTGCGGCGGGATGTAAACACCGACCAGGATGAACGAAGCAAACTCACAGGGGGAATAGAAAGGCTTACAGTTTATGATGAAGGATTCCAAGTCTGGAGAACAGTGCTGCTGAATCACTGTCACGTCGTTGCACCAACCACTGTTGAGATAGAAACAGATTCTTCCACCTTTCGCTTTGCCGGAGAGTTCCGTGTCTCTGTCCGCTCTGTAGAGCTGGAATCCTGCCAGCTGAAGCGCAGAGTCCGGTATTAATCCACACAGCCACGTCTCCGTGAAGCACAAAACTGCCGATGAATAAAAGTCCATGTTTTTCCCCAACAGCAGTTGTAGTTCCTCAATTTTGTTGGGAATGAGCGCACGTTAGAGAGAAATATTCCAGGTAATGGTGTTCGTAGTCCACGCTGGCGAAGACGTACCAGCACCCCAGCCCGTTTCCCTCTCTTCCGGCGTTTCACCGCGTGAGCAAAGACGAGCGCACCTTTGACCAGAATGTCCAAAAATTCCAGAGCAGTAGGCAGAAAAGTGTGAAATAACTCCTCTGGTGTAGTAGCCCAGATGTTCATGAGTTCTTCTCTGGTGAGAGAGCTCCGGATACCATCGCAGAAGACCGTTTTAAAGCAAAAAACAAAACAAAACAATGCGCACGAGGCGACCATCTGCGGCGCCATCTTAAGGTTAAACATAACAACAACTGAAACTTACCTGATTTAACAGGATTTTTATATTTCACATTGATTTGCTGCCACGTCCTTTTGTGCCTGCTGGGTTGCACCTAGACACACATTTATTGCACAAACACTAAGATGACAGACCTGTTGCTGTGAACAGTGACAACGAAGGTTACAAACTGTAACGGTCAAACGAGGAGTACAGCAGGTCGACAATTCAGCTGCAAATCAGCAGCTGTAATATGAGGAATGACATAGCATAACAACCTGTGTGTCTTAAGCACCGCAGCAGAAGGGAATAATCTCTGACCACAGGAATGCTTAATTAAATACAGCCACAGTGACAAAGAACAACAGAGGTAATGAACCGGAGCTGAAAAATAAATGTTATCCCACCCTGAGCTGCGTCATGCAGCTGCGAGTGCCACATGACATGAGAGAGAGTGCACGGGGAAGAGGAGATGAGATTTTGCTTCCTCCTCAGAGTTATGTGGGGGATAGAAGAAGCCAATTATCACCAAGCCTCTTCAAGTGCTCCCGTTCAGCAGCCAGTCCCAGACTCACTAACCTGTCTCTGAGTAATTCTGCCACGGGCAGCCTGATACCAGCTGCTGCATGTTCGGAAACCACTGTGTGCCTGTGCGTTCGGTGGCTTTAAGAATCAATGAAAGCCGTTCCTCCCGAGCAATCCTGGATCAGCGGGATCAGTGGAACTGGAGGAAAAGCACAAACGAACATCTTTGGCCATAGAGTATGAGCAAAGGCATCCACTCCTACAAGTGGATCCTCCTGTGGTCTCAGTGAGAACCACAGCTGGCACTGGGCGGTCCACTGCTGCGCTGCCTGATATGCTCTAGGTCAGAGATAAGTTTAGGATCCAGGGTCCATGCCCTGAGTCGTGGGGCGCTCCTCTGTCCAGGATGCCAGGGATGTACGCTGCTCTGATTGGCAGCACACAAAATAATATAAATAAATATCAAACAATAGGGATTGGTAATACACAGTCCACTTGGAATGCATATTTGACACAATTGTCAACCAAGGATAAATTTTGTTTGCCTCTGACTTGTAATATCCAGGGCTATTGACAAAACATCCGGGGCTTTAGCCCCAGAAATTCAGGTCTAATGACACACCTAGTTGAACCTCTTCAGGACAGTTCACGAAAGTCCAATGAATCCAAACCAGGTCCCCCAGTATCCACCACACAAACTCAGAGATCTTGGGTTGAAGAAATACAAATGTCTCGCTTGCTTGGCTGCTTGATAGTAGATGGTCAGACTATTATGGAAATTTTGGGCGAAGCCCCTGAACATACGATAAAAGAACAAAATCAAATCTGTGTCTAAACGTTCTTAAAAGAGTAATAGCAAATTAAATCCTAGTGTTAATACCTGTTTAATATATGACTTCTGTTTCTGAAGCGCTATGGTGATCTTCCCTAAGTCGGGGCTGTAAGATGTGACTTGGCTCTTCACACAGGACTGCAGGCTCTCATTTGTAAGGCAGGAGCGATATTTGGACTTTATGAAGTTAATGTTGGAGAAAACTTGCTCACATAAGTATGTTGAACCAAAGATGAACAGGACTCCAAATGCATACTTTTTCATGTTTTCATGAACATGTCGAGAATGGCACTTCATGTTTCAAAAGCCAAGTTTTTCAGGTTTGGGGAGGTTTTCAATATCCTTCCATTGTGCTATTTAGCGAGAGTGGCCTTTTGGCGAGCAACTCCTTCAAGATCCACTGTAAGGCTTTTGAACTTGGAAACCCATAAGTCTTTATCCACTATGTCAGCCAGTTCCATTTAAAGATCGCGCTGACTTATTCCTGTAAATTCGGATATGTTCAGAAGGTGTGGATCAATGTCCAGCAGTGTGACAGGGAAAAACAGAGAGCCATCTATAGGTAAAGGCGAGGGCTATAGACGTGGGTGTGACGTATATTTTCATTGACAGTTTATAAAAAAAAAAAAAACGAATGACATTAATAATCACCTCAAACTCCAACCTAATTATGCATCAAATTAATAAAATATATATATATATAAATAAAAATTTTATTAATAAATAAATTACTTTTTAGATTTTATTTCTTGCTGACAACGACCCCTGGTCTAGTGCATCTCCTTGTGTTGAAGTGGGGAACCAGCTTTAGGGAGAAGAAATCTGCACGTTGGATCTTCAATAACCTCTTGGACTGGGCAATTAAGACTTCAATGAAGTTGGCGATCTGCTTGTCCTGGCTTTTGGTCTGAGCGCCTGCATTTCTCTGCCCATCTCTTTAAACTCTATACTTTACAAAAATGTTTGGGGTCTTACCTCTAAAATCTTCTCCCTCTCCAACTGCAACTCCTCAGAATGACGACTGGAAAGAGAACTGGTGTGATTTGTCCACTCCGACCGCAGTTTCTCCAGCTCTTTAGTCTTCTCAGACAAAGTCTAGGGGAGAACACATATTGTCCACTGGTAAATATTATCCTCCTGCTTTTTTAAAAAGTCGTAATTCTGAATATAACTGTTTCGGTGTACTTTAAATGTAGCTCAAAAACTTCAAAACTGTAAAAAGATCTATAATTTAGGTCAATGATTTTGTAAAGGGAAAATAATATTATAAAGATTCATTAAATATGGAGAAAAATATTTCCAGCCTTTATTTCTTATAATTTATAAATATTTTAGAAACTAGGGGCCTTTGTTTTATTTTATTTTTATTAAAGTGAGTTGACAGGAAATATGGTGAAGAGACAGGGGAGAGAGGAGGACATGCAATAAGCGTCAACAGCCCAAAACCTGATGCAAGAGGCATCAAGTACTTGCCAGGCGCATGGTCTTGTTACATACCTTCAAAGTGTAGTATGAGTGCCCGTGAGCAGTAGCAAGCCAGAGAAACGCTAGTTGAGATTTGGAAAACCAGAAATAAAAATGGTTTCAAAGCCAAACACAACAGCTGCACTGTGACAGCACTGTGGATTCCAACTAAATGACCGTGGTGAACTTTGAGAGGGTTTAGGTGCTTGCAATATTATGCCGTCATTCAATTAAATTCAATTCAGTTTTATTCATATAGCGCCATATCACAGCACATGTCGTCTCAAGGTACTTTACAAAGTCAATTCAGTCCAATCATACACATTTCAAGTATGGTACATACATTCAAATTAATCCTAACTATCAAACAGTGCAGTCGGATTCAGTTTATTATTCAAACTGGTTAAAAGGTTTTCTATCTAAAGGAAATTCAGCAGATTGCATCGAGTCAGTGACCTGCAGCATTCACTCCTTTCAGATGAGCTTGTAGCGACAGTGGACAGTCGCTTGCATTGACTTGACAGCAATCCCTCATAGTTTTTTTAAATCCATAAACCACTGTATGAGTAGCTGATACCAGTGGTCTGTATAAATTCACTTGATTGTTAAAACAGATTAATAAAATAAGCAGATATAACATCTGCAACAGTTTTAAACCATTTCCACATTCAGTTTATTAACTCCATTTGTAACAGTAAAACAGTTTGTTATTCATTTAAGAAAAAACTGAAAATAAATCACTAGGAAGTACATTTTTATAGAACTTATGCAATGACATTTAAAACTTTTTTTAGGCATTGTAAACATTAGACCCTTGCTCCATCAACTCATTTCCTTGCACCTTTTTTGTGCAGAATTTTGCACCAATTATATTTTAGCTTATGAACAAACTGCATTTCCCTAAACCAGAGCTCTTGAACTCTTGTCCTCTTGACCCCTGTTCTGCATGTTTTAAATGTTTCCCTGCCTGTACACACTTAACTTCCATAAATGGGTGATTTAAAGGCCTCTGCAGAACTTGATGGGTGCTAAGGAAGTACCAGCCTGTTGGCGATACTCATCAAGTTTTTGATGAAAGAAGTCCAATGACTTACTGGTATAACTGGTGTGTAAAGTCTCCAGGTGCCACCTTAATTTGTTTGGCTTCATGCTATCTGCTGCCAGAGTTTTTAGATGCAAAACAAGTGTCATTAAACAGGTCTTTCCTCATTTCCGACCGTATTAATGGTGAATCCAAGGGCAGGTAGGCTTCGTAATATTTTCTGATTTAATGTTTACCTCCATTTCTTGCCACTGACAAATCCTTCGTTCTTCTTTTTACTCTGAAGACAAACTTCTCCATTTCTCCTCCATCAGCTCTGTTTGCACCGGGGCTGTGTACTTCTTCAACTGGTACAGTCAGCCTGTTGATTTGTTAGAGCACTGCTGCCACGTAGTGACTAGAGGCTTGTTTATCGTTTAAGTACGAATAAGGACAGTTGAATCCACCTTGCCTCTCACACCTCAATTGAATCCTAAACACGCCTCCCAGGGGGATGCGCCACACTAATTGAGAAATATTGAGTTAGAGGAACAAGACCTAGTCTGAGTCACTTAAATCTAGCAGTCAGTGGTCCCTTTATTATTTGACAAAAATCACCAAAACAGCTTTCCCAGTGTAAAGATCGTGAAAATGTTTGACTGACAAACACTCCAAACAAAAAGCAAAAAACACTGACCTGTTGAGTATAACTCAGCTGCCGGGACAGATCATCTTCAGTCTCCTTGAGCTTCATGTCTACAGCCAGCTTTTCCGTCTGCAACATTCAGTGAACAAGACTCAGTCAGTCAGTCATTTTCTACCGCTTATTCCATAGTGGGTCGCGGGGGAGCTGGTGCCTATCTCCAGCAGTCTATGGGCGAGAGGCAGGGTACACCCTGGACAAGTCACCAGTCCATCGCAGTGAACAAGATTCATCATCCTTATTTGTATTGCATTAATATCTTTTCTGCAGAATTTTAATTTAATTTAACTTAAATTAAAAGGACAAGGTACAGGGATAAATGGATATTTTAGATTTAAACTTTTTCTATCCTAAACATCTTGTAAGATGGTTTGGATTGGCAGTTCATTTGAACACATTAGGATAAAACAAAAAGCAACGCTCAAGAGCAATAAAAGACCAAGATACTGTATAATCAAAACAGTAAGCAGAACAATAATATAAGATAATTATTTCAGTATTTACAACAAATATTTACTCTCTAACTAGGGGTGGACTGTAAATCGAGCCCGCGTGCTATCATTTTGGCTGCTCTGCCAAATATAATCCGACCCTCTAACGCAATGCTGGTAGTTCAACAAATCTGATGAGCTGATAACCAGACAAACCACAGCATCCAGATAAATGTTTACAAATGTGCCACTAGACATATAGTACCAGCTGGAGCAGAGAGAGCTCCTTTAGTTTCCCTCTGCATGAGGTAAGAACAAAACGTCTTGAAAAAGCCTTGTGGAGTTGTAAGGTCCAAAGTTTAGCTACATGTAACCCTTTGTTCAAATATCTGTACCTCACTTTCACTGCCTTCTGCCTGCATCTGCTGCAACATGTCTGAGAAGGTAAATGGACGATCAGAAAACTATTTGGACCGTGCTTTCACTAAATATTAGGGGTGTAACAGTAAACAAAATCACGGTTCAGGGCATCTTTGGCTCGACTCAAGAAAAACAAATAAAAAGTGGTCACTATTAAATTGAATGTTTGAATAAAATGTTTGAAATCACTCTTGAGTTGTGCTTATGTTTTGACAGTCCAGTGTACCAGATGGACTTGAATGTATCTCAGATGCATCTTGCTGCATCTCATATGCTAGCACCATTTTGGACTGGTTGAATGCTGCATGTGTACGCTGACTTAAAGTTCTGGTTCCGTCCATCTTTTATTCTCCAATGTAGCTTAAAAAAAAATGAAACGTTCCCAAACAGCAGAGTTTAGTGATAGCTGGGAGTCCTTTCAGTTTTGTTTTGGAAGTCACTTTTTAAAGTTGCCCTACAGAGCCTTGCATTGAGCATTTAGTTCCACACAGAAACATTCTGCATGTGTTCAGGTAGAAAACAAGGCTGTATTCATTTGCTAAACCTGCGTACCAAACCGGCAGGGCTGCACCGAACCGGCAGGGCTGTGCCAGACATTTTCAGTAAGAATATATGGACCTTTACACTCTTTCTAGATATAGATTAAATTGACATCTTTAAATATACTAATACTGTACTACTACCATGTTGATCATTTTATTCATTAACCCTTTTATCCTGGCTAAAATAGTGTATTATTTTTATTTTTAAATGAAACAAAAGGAGCAAAATGAAACTTAATCTCAATTCTCTACTAGAGCAGCTTGTCAGTATTTTCTAACCCTTCATGATCAAAGAACATCATATCGTCAACCACCAGCTCTAGCATTGGTACGTGTAACTATAGATAACAAAATATATGTACAGGTCCTTCTCAAAATATTAGCATATTGTGATAAAGTTCATTATTTTCCATAATGTCATGATGAAAATGTAACATTCATATATTTTAGATTCATTGCACACTAACTGAAATATTTCAGGTCTTTTATTGTCTTAATACAGATGATTTTGGCATACAGCTCATGAAAACCCAAAATTCCTATTTCACAAAATTAGCATATCATTAAAAGGGTCTCTAAACGAGCTATGAACCTAATCATCTGAATCAACGAGTTAACTCTAAACACCTCCAAAAGATTCCTGAGGCCTTTAAAACTCCCAGCCTGGTTCATCACTCAAAACCCCAATCATGGGTAAGACTGCCGACCTGACTGCTGTCCAGAAGGCCACTATTGACACCCTCAAGCAAGAGGGTAAGACACAGAAAGAAATTTCTGAACAAATAGGCTGTTCCCAGAGTGCTGTATCAAGGCACCTCAGTGGGAAGTCTGTGGGAAGGAAAAAGTGTGGCAGAAAACGCTGCACAACGAGAAGAGGTGACCGGACCCTGAGGAAGATTGTGGAGAAGGGCCGATTCCAGACCTTGGGGGACCTGCGGAAGCAGTGGACTGAGTCTGGAGTAGAAACATCCAGAGCCACCGTGCACAGGCGTGTGCAGGAAATGGGTTACAGGTGCCGCATTCCCCAGGTCAAGCCACGTTTGAACCAGAAACAGCGGCAGAAGCGCCTGACCTGGGCTACAGAGAAGCAGCACTGGACTGTTGCTCAGTTGTCCAAAGTACTTTTTTCGGATGAAAGCAAATTCTGCATGTCATTCAGAAATCAAGGTGCCAGAGTCTGGAGAAAGACTGGGGAGAAGGAAATGCCAAAATGCCAGAAGTCCAGTGTCAAGTACCCACAGTCAGTGATGGTCTGGGTTGCCGTGTCAGCTGCTGGTGTTGGTCCACTGTGTTTTATCAAGGGCAGGGTCAATGCAGCTAGCTATCAGGAGATTCTGGAGCACTTCATGCTTCCATCTGCTGAAAAGCTTTATGGAGATGAAGATTTCATTTTTCAGCACGTCCTGGCACCTGCTCAGAGTGCCAAAACCACTGCCTGCCAACTCTCCTGACCTGAACCCCATAGAGAATCTGTGGGATATTGTGAAGAGAACGTTGAGAGACTCAAGACCCAACACTCTGGATGAGCTAAAGGCCGCTATCGAAGCATCCTGGGCCTCCATAAGACCTCAGCAGTGCCACAGGCTGATTGCTAATATTTTGAGAAGGACCTGTATTTAACACATATTCAACCTCTGTCTGCAAGTAACACATTTACTTGACTTCTATGGTGCTTCATACTAATCAATATTGACTACATCATTACTATTTACCTTCTGTTTCGCTGTAGACGAAAACGCTTTTTTTTGTTTTACGTAACTAAAAACCGACATCTAAACTGTGTATAAACGTTTCATTAGACCAACACGGATAATGGGCTCTACATATATATATTTCATAGGCCTAGACCTTCAGTGCATGCTCAACCATCCATAACAAACAAAGCTGCAACACAGTATTTCTGAATGCAGCTTCAGAGAAGAAACTGGCATCATCATACAGTCTACAGCACTGTCAGATTTTACATCTCGTATCAGTAGATAACAAAAAAGTCTAAACATGACCCACCCCTAATCCCATTTCAGGGTTCTGTGAGACAGAGCACTATAACAATGGTGAGAGGACCCACCTTCAAAGTCGCCAGACATGCTGCCAAATAATCTTTCACTTCTTTGTCTGAGCCTTGGATAAGCCGCAGAGACAGGTGGTTCAGGTGCTTGAAAGCATTTGTCTCTACAACACTGAAGGTGGCACAGCATTCGATCGTTGGAGACTGCCATGTCAAATGTAGGAGAAACCTGCGATCAAAGATCATGATATATTTGAATATATATATATATATATACATATATATATAAATATATATATATATAAATATAAATATATATATATATAAATATAAATATATATATATATATATATAAATATATATATATATATATAGGGATTGGACAATGAAACTGAAACACCTGGTTTTAGACCACAATCATTTATTAGTATGGTGTAGGGCCTCCATTTGCGGCCAATACAGCGTCAATTCATCTTGGGAATGACATATACAAGTCCTGCACAGTGGTCAGAGGGATTTTAAGCCATTCTTCTTGCAGGATAGTGGCCAGGTCTCTACGTGATACTGGTGGAGGAAAACGTTTCCTGACTTGCTCCTCCAAAACACCACAAAGTGGCTCAATAATATTTAGATCTGGTGACTGTGCAGGCCATGGGAGATGTTCAACTTCACTTTCATGTTCATCAAACCAATCTTTCACCAGTCTTGCTGTGTGTATTGGTACATTGTCCTCCTGATACATGGCACCGCCTTCCGGATACAATGTTTGAACCATTGGATGCACATGGTCCTCAAGAATGGTTCGGTAGTCCTTGGCAGTGACGCACCCATCTAGCACAAGTATTGGGCCAAGGGAATGCCATGATATGGCAGCCCAAACCATCACTGATCCACCACCATGCTTCACTCTGGGCATGCAATAGTCTGGGTGGTATGCTTCTTTGGGGCTTCTCCACACCGTACCTCTCCCGGATGTGGGGAAAACAGTAAAGGTGGGTTCATCAGAGAACAATACATGTTTCACATTGTCCACAGCCCAAGATTTGCGCTCCTTGCACCATTGAAACCGACGTTTGGCATTGACATGAGTGACCAAAGGTTTGGCTATAGCAGCCCGGCCGTGTACATTGACCCTGTGGAGCTCCCGATGGACAGTTCTGGTGGAAACAGGAGAGTTGAGGTGCACATTTAATTCTGCTGTGATTTGGGCAGCCATGGTTTTTTTTTTTCTCACCAAACTGCCTTAACCTTGTTGTATTAAAGCTTATGAGCTGCACCAACAATTTGTCCTCTTTTGAACTCTGGTATGTCACCCATAATGTTGTGTGCATTTCAATATTTTGAGCAAAACTGTGCTCTTACGCTGCTAATTGAACCTTCACACTCTGCTCTTACTGATGCAATGTGCAATCAATGAAGACTGGCTACCAGGCTGGTCCAATTTAACCATGAAACTTCCCACACTAAAATGACAGGTGTTTCAGTTTCATTGTTCAACCCCTGTATATATATACACACACATATACAGTACAGACCAAAGGTTTGGACACACCTTTTCATTCAAAGAGTTTTCTTTATTTTCATGACTATGAATATTGTAGCTTCACAGTGAAGGCATCAAAACTATGAATTAACACATGTGGAATTATATACTGAACAAAAAAAGTGTGAAACAACTGAAAATATGTCTTATATTCTAGGTTCTTCAAAGTAGCCACCTTTTGCTTTGATTACTGCTACGCACACTGTTGGCATTCTGTTGATGAGCTTCAAGAGGTAGTCACCTGAAATGGTCTGTACTATATAATATATATATATATATATATATATATATATATATTTTTTTTTTTTTTTTTTGTTTTGTTTGTTTTTTTGTTTTTTTTTTTTGTTTTTTGTGAACAAACTGATTCAGATTTTATAGCTATAAGCATTTGTCCATACCTTGGATTGTCTGAGTCTTGCTCCAAGCTACACAGGTTAAGCAGGTCAATAAATTTCTGGGGAAATGATGCAAAGTCTATCAACAGGCCCTGCTGCACCTTCAAACTACTCAAACACACAAAAAGGAAAACATTTGTCCAGGTTTCAATTTAAAACACACTCTCTGATATTCTCTGTGCAAATACATACCTTTGGAAATCTTCTTCTGATATGGGAAGAGTGAAAAGAAAATATGGGTCTGTATCATCAGTTAACTTTACTAGAAGATCCTAATATTTGACAAAAGAGAAGTATATTAACTAAACACAACATTTAAACAATGAACAAAATGATGAATAAATACTTAAGTGTATTGTCCATCTTAGTTTGTAAACAACAACGCATGATGGGAATGCTTCATGAAAAGACCCACTCACTTTTCTGTGGACTGGAGTGGTTGTCAGCCCAATACTGACACGTATATTTGCTTTCCTGAAAAAGAAACAAAGTTACCCACTTTTTTTTTATCTGGCTGTGCTTACATGGGTACTTCATGCAGCTCAGAGTAAGTAAACCAATCTTTAAGTAGTGATTAAACCTGTAGATGGATCACATTGGAGTTGTAGTTGTTAATTTGTTATTTTCAGTAATAATCACAAATGCAAAGCACTACAATATTTGTCAAGTGATGTAGAATAAGCCTCCAATATCCAATACTATATTTGGCCTCCTAAATGGACTTTCAGTGTCCTTTATGCCCACACCTGATACTGATTTAACTTATTAACACAGTACATTGGAAAAGTAAAATTATAGTGGGGAATTTCCCTGGCTGTGTGCTTCGTGTCGTCATGCTGGAAGACCGAGCCACAACCCATCTTCAATGCCCTCACTAAGGGAAGGAGGCTGTTGGCTAAGATCTCCCGATACATGGCCCCATTTATCCTGCATGGCCCCATTCATCCTGCAGTCGTCCTGTCCCCTTTGCAGAAAAGTATCCATAAGAATGATGTTTCCACCTCCATGCTTCACGGTAGGAATGGTGTTCTTGGGGTTGTACTCATACGTCTTCCTTCTCCAAACAGGCGAGTGGGGTTTAGACCAAAAAGCTCTATTTTTGTCTCATAAGACCACATGACTATCTCCCATTCCTCCTCTGGATCATCCAGATGGTCATTGGCAAACTTCAGATGCGCCTGGATGGAGCAGGGGAACGTTCAGTGCCCTGCAGGATGTTAATCCATGGAGGCATAGTGTGTTTTAGAAGACGTGGTAAAAGAAGTTAAAAGAGGAGGTGACAATGTGGACAACATGGAAACTGTCCAACTGGACAACCCAGTGAACAATGACTAGAGTTGTTAAAGAAGTAATCTGAGAGTAAAAGATCTTGTAGGCAAGCATTAGTGAGAAACAGGTGCTTTAAAAATCATTCTATGGTGTTATACTACTAACAATATCATGATAAAATGCAAAAGATTCATTTTACAGGGAAATAATTCCATATTTGGCTTAGATTGTTTGCATTCTTGATTTTTCCTCTTTGAGAGAAGTTAAATTTCAGCTCTGTGAAACGACCTTGACAAAGAGATGCAGCTGCCTGAAAACAAAGATAAAACTTCTGCAAACAGCAGAAGCCTGTCTCTGCTGAAAGGTCTGAAAAAAAAAATTGTAACTCTACCCTGCATGTGTCAAACTCAAGGTCCGCGGGCCAAAACCGGACCTCAGAAGTTTAGTGATTCTCTAGAAGTAGAGCCTTTTAATATGGTGATTGTGTGCTTGAATGTTATTTTGTCAATCAATAAGCAGTTTTGTCTACATTCTGCCACAATCTGCCTTTTGAAAATGTTTTGAATCTTGCTCTTTATGTATAAAAAAAAAAAGAAAGAAAAGAAAAATTGGCTAAAGTCTGCAGACACAAAATGAACTTGGATTGAAGCTCTAACTATGTTTATTTAATCTGAGATCCTTTCCAAATGCAACAGTATATGTCAGTCTACATGAGATACTAACAACTTCACCTACTGGTATAATATAAAGATCTGAGTGAATATGTGAAACAAACAATGATGAAAGTTTTTCAACAGGTGATGCTCATCCAGGAGGAAGACAGTGTTCCTAGGAAATGCAGCTCATTCATTAACAATCATTTTTTCTCCTATAGGTGGACGTTTTGCTGATTAATCATAGACTGGATCTATGAAACATTATGTGCACAGAACAAATGACCAAAGTTCTGACTGACTTATGAACCTCACTGACCTGACAATGATAACATGACACCCAACAGATAACACCTTTAAGGTGGACCCACTAAGACCACCTTATTGATTCTTGGTGAATAAAAAAAAAAAATTTGAAGCGTTCAAAACAGACCTAGTGGAAACAAAAGGGGTTATGAGGAAACAATGTGCATTTTAAGAATAATAGAAGTCAAATTATGTTCAAATTTTTGCAAATAAAAATTACTCTGACAGAAAAATAAGTAAGTAGTGTGTGAATGTGTGTGAATGGGAATGACGGATTTCATTGTAATACATCTTTGAGGGACCTTAAAAGCGCTAATAAAGGTCTGATGTTCTGATGATCTTTGCCAAATTTATATCTTAATAAGGTTTCCAGAATCTTTTCCGAAAAATCATATAAAGATAGCAAAGGTTCTACCTGTATTAAAAATACTGATAACCATAGGAAAGTTCATAGATCTGTCTTCAATTTTTCCTAATTCTTTTACAAACAGGTTATTTAAACTTTCATGTGGCCAAATGTCTGTGTTTGACTTTCTGTTTTTGTGAAATAAATGTCTGTTTCATGTTATGTAAAAATTAGAGTCCTCAACATTACCATAATAATATTAGGTCAGTTCTCTATGGTAAAACAAAAAGATTTTAACAGATGTTTAGACTTTTTCCAGTCAGGTTCAAAATGATTGAATTAGACTCAAACTTAACATAAGATGAAATGAACCTTAACAGAATTACTGGACTGGACTGAAATAGATAAAACTTTAGTTAATTGAAACAAACTTTAGTTACTTGAACTAAATACAAAGCTGACTGAAACTGTATGTTGTACCTATAAAACTGGGTAAGATAAACTAAGATTATAAGATATAATATGCCCTTCATTTTTTGTGTTCATCAGTGAGTGAGTTTTTATTTTTTATTTTTAATAAGAACTAAACCAAGCATTATTTATAATAATAGCAACTACCAAAAATAGTGATCTCATTTTTAAATGTAATAAGGACTTACTTTATAAAATATGATAAAAAAGAATAATAAGAATTTGGAAAAACAGAGGCTTTAAACCTCTGCAGGAACAGCACTGACACTGTCAAAAGTGGATCCTAATACAGGAATCTGGAAGCTCATTCTGGCGTGGATAGTCAAAGTCCATCCAAGGACACATTTAGATGAGGCAGAGGGACAAATACAGGGCTTAGCTGAGAGCAAAGAGAGCAACATGCATCCTGCCCTAGCTGCTGTCCCACCTGAACTGTGATCCCAATCATCAACTGATGTAGGGCTTATAAAGGGGTTCCCACCATACAAGGTTAAACTAATATCTGAAAAAAGGCCATTAGTCCGTCAATACCCCTTAAAGCCAGAAGCTGAAGAAGATACTAAGCCAGTAATACAAGATATGTTGAAGTCAGGAATATTAAGAGAAGCACCTGACGCTACATGCAAGGCATATCACACTGACATCGCTATTATTATCACAGCCAAACATAACTCTAAAAAGATGTGCCCTTTAAATCCAAGTACTCTAATACCTGCTGCAGAAGATGGAAAACCACATTCTTATAAAGCAAAAGTTGAAGAAGACACCAAACCCAGACAAGACATTTCTCAAACCCTTATACCAGATTCATGTGTTGTGTTTGTAGATGGCTCAGCATCTAAAGATGAATATGGAAAGAATAGAGTTGGTTATGCAGTAACAACCATCGATAGGATAATAGAAGCTAAATCTCTACCCAATACATGCTCAGCCCAAACAGCAGAATTATATGCTGTAGTAAGAGCATGTGAATTACATGAGGGACAAATACTTACTATATACACAGACAGCCAATACGTGTTCGGATCAGTACATCACCATGCTAAGATTTGGCAAAATAGGGTAATCAGGACAACTAACTCATTTCAACCTATTAAAGAGAAAATGTCAGATCTGCTATTTATAGACACAGACGTGCTGAAAGACGCCCAACAGTCAGCACCCAAGACAGAAATAAAGGCCTGGCTAAAGAAAGGAGCACAGAAAAAAGATGACATCTATCAGATAGAAGATAAACCAATCCTCCCAAAAAATGTATACAACACAGCGGCTACAGTGACACATTGGGAAGACCCACGTGTCAAGGGGGGAATATGTCACATCTGGTAAAGCATTAATGCTACACTATAAATATTTCTGACTATGCAAATCATTTTTGCAGATCATGCATAATTTGTTGCAAACACGGGGGAAGAAATATTGCCTAGTTGTAATAGATGAACCTAGTGACACATTTCTTCCCCACATATGGTATCCCACAGATTATAAGGTCAGATAATGGAACTCATTTTGTAAATAAATTAATAGAACTAAGTTCTAATGCATTAGGGTTTCAGTTAAAGATTAAGGAAAACAATGGAAGAAACAGGGAGGCCATGGCCCGGATGCCTATCCCTGGTTAAATTATGGATGAGAATAACTCCAAATCAAACTGGTCTTACTTCCATTTGCCACCTACTGTACATCATTGTATAACTCCACCCACTATATTCTGAGTCTGAGATCACGTGACACCAAGTTGCTGATGTGAATTTGTATTCTCAAAGAAATAGTACATGGCAGACCGTTTTCTCTGCCCTCTGACATGAATGAAATAGAGAAAGCACAACAGGAAACTTCATTAGCTGAGTGGATGAATAAAATGTTGCAGACAAAAGAAGAACAAATGTCCAGTGGTCTGCCGATAATCTCTGCTCCTATCCCACAGAATGAGGCCTGGAGACCTGGTCCTGATTAAGACACTCCACCGGAAGGATTGGAGCACTCCTTGGTGGAAAGGGCCGTTTCAAATACTCCTAACAACGCCCACAGCTCTGAAAATAGCAGAGAGGCCTTCCTGGATCCATAAAAGCCACTGTAAGCCAGTTTTGCCGTTACAGGAGCCAGATCAACCGACGGGGTAGCAGAGGAAGTCCGGGTTCAAAGATGGCCCAGCGTCTCAAACCGGTGAAGAAAACAGCTGATCTGCGCCCAATTATAAAATGGCTCTCTGTAACATGTGGACAGGACTGATAAGCCTGAGCTTAATTCTGGTAGCAGGACTCTTTCTCTATCTAAAGCAGGATCCACAGGAGGTGATACCGAACCAGAAGAGATGGACATCAGACGGGACCCATCTCAGAACACTGACGGAAGAACATGACGCACATCCATTCCTACAGAATTTCTGGTATTGTTCATGGTGGCATATGCAACACTGAACTAGGTAGAAATGCACGAAAATGAAGGGGACGATTATGATGACATGTTGTAAATAAATCACATCAAAAGCCTGAGTGTACTCATACATTGTATTTCATAAAATGACCTTACAGCAGAAAATCGAAAGAAGTTGTTGCTTAAGTGAAATGAGAAAAAGTACAATGATGACATAAACAGGGCAGATTTTTAATTCCTTTATTATGTTTCACTGTTTTCATTAAGTATTATTCTTTTATTTTTATGATTTCAAGTATTATTCTTTTATTTTTATGATTTCAAGTATTATTCTTTTATTTTTAGGATTTCAAGTATTATTCTTTTATTTTTATGATTTCAAGTATTATTCTTTTATTTTTATGATCTCAAGTATTATTCTTTTATTTTTATGATTTCAAGTATTATTCTTTTATTTTTATGATTTCAAGTATTATTCTTTTATTTTTATGATTTCAAGTATTATTCTTTTATTTTTATGATTTCAAGTATCATTCTTTTATTTTTATGATTTCAAGTATTAATCAACATTTAACTTTTAATGGTCGCCGAGGGCGGCGGGGCCGTATGAGTATTTCCCACAAAATATAATCTGTTTACCGTCCGTGGGTTTTCGCTCATTCAAAGTATTTTGCTTACTCGTTTTTATATTAAATGTTTTTACTTGTGATAAAAGGAGGGACTGTTGGATGGGTGCAAAAACTTATCACTCATGTAAAAACCTTGTGTTGCAAGGCACCTGCACTATGCCTTCCTCCCTGTGTGTGTGAGATCATTGTTATCTCTGTGTGAACCAGCCTCCTTTCCGTCTCACACACACACACCCTGTCTGAACTGTCTGTTGAACTGTGCATATAAATAAAGAGATAGGGTGTCAAAAACTTTGTAGTTTCACTGCAAAGTGGGCTACCCTTGTCACAAGTAACTCTGACTGTATCGTTCTTACCTCTGAGTTGACTAAATAATACCTAACAGCCTCTCATTCAAAGATTTCTATGCCTACCTTGAAACTCGTCACTTTGTGACTTTTGGCATCAGGGTGTCGCAGGACTCTTGCATGCTTCCAGGGCCTATAGAAAAATTCCTTATCAAGTTAACCTTAAATAAGGGTTTTATTTCGAGATTCTATAATGTTTGGCAAGGATGTGTTAATCATGGTGTTGGGAACGTGCTCAGACATTGGGAGGAAGACCAAGGGAAGAATTATGGAGAAGAGGTGTGGGGGAACTGCTTTAAATTACCCCACTCCTTCTTTCTGAGCATTAAATTTAATAAAATACAATATAAGATAATGCACAGACAGCAGAGGACACCATATTTTCTTAATCAAATAAATCCCACCAGATAAACATTGTATCCTAAAATATAGGACAAGCATTGGAACATATATTCATTTTTTCTTGGAATGACCTTCCATGTGCAAATTCTGGAAATATGTAACTAAAGAGATACGTGCAACAGATAAAAGTTTGTAAAGATCCTGGGCAGTGGCTATTGGGGCTGCCTTCCCCAGATAAATAAAGAGGTAAAAAAAAAAAAAAACATTAGTTGATCAAAAAACTACTATTTTTAAGTCGCAAATGTATTTTGCGAAGCTGGATTCTGCGAAACTGGACCCTTCAAGGCCCTGAAGCTTCAAGGCATTGTGGCGGCCCCTGATGGATTACCTGCCCAGTGATTTACGTTCTGACCTCCTTATGGTGCGTTTAGACCGATGATTCCAGCAAATGTTTTGCCTCATTCGCATGCTGTTGCTCGCCTGACATTTCAGCAGCAATTCGTGTGGAATATGAGCAGCAACTCTCCAGTCTCTTTCGTGTGAAGGCCACATGCAAACCTCTTAGAGCAAACCTTCCTTCATCCTATGTGTGCATGAATGTTTCTGTCTTTGTTATATATGTGATGTTTCGTTGTCCGATGAACTAACCCCTCCCTCCTACGTCCTTATTTCTAAGGGGATTGCTCAATCCAGCTCTCCATTCAACGGGTCCGGACTTCCCTAAACCTGAAAGATCTTACTAAGCAGGTTTACTGAAAGTTCTGTTTAAGCTAGTATTGGGAAATGACACGCCTAACCTTCACAGCCTGCATCCAAAGTCTTGGCCTTCTTCAACTGGTGGTCTGGACGACTGAGTAGCCCACAGCAGTCATCCACTCCTCGACAGTCACTTCTGTTAACGGCTGCTCATTCCCTAATATTACAACTGGCTCTTGGTATATGGGTTAGGTCACTTTTAGTGACTCGGCATGAGCCCCAAGGGCACCGTTTCAATAAACTTGGCTAAGGCAACCTATAAAAACCTCCTAAAATCTCTTAGAACCAGGCAACAAGACTTTTTACCACCAACGAAAAACCAAACATAAGGTGACTCAAATAATTGAATGTCCACAATTTATCTAAAATTGTATATGCTTTAATTAGTAACGCTTTTGCAGGGGTCAGTAACAGCTTAAATTCGGCAACACATAATTTCAATAATAGAAATGAATCAATCAACTCAACATGTCTTTCCCTGATGCTGAAACTAGTGAGTTTGGAGAGGCTTTGAAGACGGAGGCTCATCCATGCACCCGATGGGGATGTTTCTTCTGATAACGAGTGATTTCTTGAAGGAAATACGACTTAATCTTCAGTTTTCTTCTTCTAAGTGGACACGCACTGATGCTCCAAGTTTCGATGGTCAAACAGGAACTTTGTTGTCATGTGTCTCAGAGGACAGTAGCTTCCAGAGGCTGAAGACTTGAAGGAACCCCCGGAGGCATAACTGAGGTTGATTCAGGACTTCCAGAAGCCTGAAACTTAGAGCAATCAGTTGTTCACCGATCAAGTTCACTTCTGTTGTCTGGATAAAACGGCCGTAGATGAAATCAGATTCTTAATTTTGAGGCACAGTCCTTCCAGGGCACACAGGTTGATCCTCTTTCTAATGCAGTCGATCAGCTGGGCTGTGTCTCTGGTCCTCTGATTCATCCGCAGTGTCTTTCTCCGTCCGATCTTGTTCGCTGGTCTTCTGCGAGGAAACAACCAACTAGTTCCTCTATTCTTGCCCATTTTATAGAGCATTTCCACCAAACTCTTTGGGCTTATTGACCAGTGGTTGTTGCCATGGCTGTCCCATTGGTCACCTGTGACATAAGGTGATCTTTTCTCTGTAATTTCCCGAGTCGTGTCCATATCAGACATGCCATCATCACCTCAGTCCTGAGCTGTCTCTTGACTTCTCCTCTGACCTGTGCCCTCGCCTCAGTCCTCAGCCTTGTGCTGTAAGCTATAGCTTTCACTTCCCAAATTCCTGAAAATCTGCTCTATTCCTGTCTCACTCAACATTACACTTCCTCTTAAACAGAGGCTTTAATTCTTACATCAGTGCTGCTCAAACTTTTAGTTACGTTTACTTTAGACACAGTTATAAGACCATCACTTCATTCTTTTTATTCATACATCACAACTGACTAACATTATCTCTTTCATATATAGCTGATTGAGAATTTCTAAACCTTAATGTTTTTTATTTTAACTATCAGTTCTCAATCATATTTCAATCATATGTGTTTTAACTTGATAAAGATCATTCATTTCATTTAATACTTGTAGAAAATAGAAAATCATACATCATTTCCTTGATTACATTTTTTGTTCATACTTCTGCAAAAGATAAGACAGTTATATGTGACTCCACACAGGGCTCTCCAGTCTCTGAGTCTCAGAATGTGAGAACATGCTTGTTTCACTCTTTACTGCTTCAACTGTGTATTTTAATAATTGCTGCATGGATTACATTTTAATTTTATATTATATTATATTTAAATTTTTATTGATTTATCTGTGAGCAGTTAATAAATGCTGCATGGATTACATGGCAAGATCTCACCTAATTTTGACAGATGTTTGTGGATTACAGGTATTGTTTTCCCTTATTTCTTTGCAGGGATTGCACTGACAGATTCACGATGCGAATTGACAGAAAAGTTCAGATTTTTGAACTCCAGCGAAATTTTCTTTGCATCCATCGCGGGTTTTGCTTCCCTCTCACTTCACTCTATTCGCCCTAATCGCATCGTTTTTATCGCTTCGCTCCTGAACGCACTTCTACATAGGGTTAACTTGTAAATCACTCGCTTCTGTTGTGTCATTTGCAGTCAGTCTGAACGCACCATTGAAAAGTCTGTGACCTGCTTTTCACTCAAATGCAGATATTGAAAGGAAACATCTTAATATTTAAGAACTTGGGCAGCAATTGACATATTAGCATTAAAGATGTGATTAAAGACAATTGTTTGACAAAATAGGCATATTTCATTGTTATACTTTGCAAGTTCAATGTCGCCAGGAAGTGACGTCAGAGGGGCAGTCTCCGGTCATTCATTGTGTGACCGTCAATAAGAAAACTGTTCAGGTAGAAGCCAAGTTGAGTTACACAAAGCGTTAATCTGGTGAAATGGTGCATTGCTGGTGGTGGCAGCAATACTGCGACAGCAGCCATTAGTCTGCACTACTTTCCTCAAGTGAAGAGGATCAGAGCTGCCTGGATCAGAGGTGGAAAACTGATGAGGGACAGATGGACTGGTCCCACCAAGCACAGCCTATTGTGATCGGAGGACTACTCAGCAAACTGGTTCGAACAACAAACCTCTGAATTCACCAGAGAAATGATTTCAGAGGTCGGGATATTTTACAGACAGAGAATGTTGAAGCAGAGTCTACCACGCTGTGCAGAGCATCTGATGGGAAAAGATCGCCAAAGAAAAGGTTGTTGCTGCTGTTGCTGAACGGAACAAGGCTCAGCAGGTAAGAAAACTTCCTTGTTGCAAAAGTACATTTAGATACTCGGCAGTTATTGTTAATAATTAAAAATCTGAATTTCTTATTTTTATTAATAATAATAATTATGCGAAATTATTATATTAAAATAAGATAAATTACACACACATCTGATATATTTAAATAAATATTTCTCTAAAGATTCTAATATAGAGTTAAAAAATTACCCACCCAGTAGTGTCTTTAGATCTTGAATCATCTGTTGCTGCTGCTCACTTCACCTCTGGTTGTTTTACTCAGTGCTGTATATACATGCTGTAACCTTGGATTTACACTGCATCTGCTCCACTCCGGTCCGGTCCGAAGCCTGGGGGAGCTCCAAGAACCAAACTGCTTCGTTTTTTGTTTTATGCATCCATCTACAATAGGTGAGTTCACTGAGTGCAGCGAAGCTATATTTGTTGCTTATTTTGGTGTATTTAATTTTGAATTGCTTGGTTTAGTAACTGATCTAATGTAAACAACTGCTAATACATACACGTGTATATATAAATATATGCGTGTATTTATTTATATACCAAAATCTAGTCTGTCTGTAGTGAATTATTTTTGGAAAATGCAGATGTTTTGCTCATTCTGTGTCCTGGTGGTGCGGTATGATTCATGCTTATTGACTCTGGCATATCCAAAAATAGATTCTGGTCGAATTAGATGGCCATCCGCACGTCGCAGCATATGTGGTCTGCCATCTGATGAAAGCTGACATTCTTCTCCTGACTCTGTTGCATCTCTCTGTGATAGTGACTGAAATATATCTAAAGAAACATCCGATTCTTCCCTACTGTCTGTGTTGCTGGCCATTGTAGCAGCAGTCAGGGGGTTCCCCTCTGACGTCATAAAAGAGCGCAACAAAATCGCAAAGGAGTAGTCTGGAAATGGCTTTTTAGTGAAATCCATGACCATATATCTCAACAACCGTTCATTTCAGTGGCATGAATTTACTTTTTAAAATACTGTATCAATGTTTCCTTTCCATAAACATAATTGGATTTATCATGAAAATTCAATGTCACAGGCACATTAAAGGAGAACTTGCATTCAACTAGAAATAATAATACCCCTTTAAGCTTTTCAAACCTTTGCTTTTACCATAACTACAGCAACTCTGTGTTGTGTTTGTTCTTTTTTTTTTTTTGGTTTTAGAAATAAATAAGTGTTAAAAACAAAACTTCCTATAATGTTTATATGTAAATTGTATACCCTCTGTAAAGTATGAAGAGCTCATTTATTTCCCATGATTATTAGCCATAACATTTCTGTTGGCATGAACTAATATTTAAATATTCTGATTTACATTAGCTGTAAGCCAGAATCATCCAAATTCACAGGAATAAACACTTGAAATATATAAAGAAAAGTCTAATTCACTTCAGCAATATCAACTTTCACCAGACATCCAAGTGCAATTCTTAAAGCGTGACCGTCTTTTCAAAGTAAAATAGCTCGCCATCATCATGTCCACTATGAACCAGTTAAGGAAAGGGAGTTACAAATGATCTCTGATTGGTCACAGTAGGAGTAAAAAGATTGAAGGAGCATAATATTAATCTTGTACATTTTGAATAGAGATCTCTGTCTGACTTAAGGTTATATCTGTCATGTATGAATTTTATTTGAAAGAGAAAATCAGAAAAAAGTTAAACCCCACCACAGCAAAGATTTGCAAAATGTTATTTGTTAATAAAGGATCAGTCTGTTTATCAACAACCTACAGTGCTGATAAAAAGTACTTTTATAATCTAACAATTTCAACCCACAATAACTATAAAAGAATCAGACATTGACATAAACACACACACATTGGAACCTGCTCTTTAAATTCTGCTCTGTGTTTACGTAACATTTAGAGCATGTAAGGAAAAATGGGTTTGAAGGATTTTGACCTGTCTTGATGCTGAAAAAGCTGCAGAAGAACTTCGTCATAAAGATTTCATCATAAAGATTTCACAATTCACAGACTGGGTTTAAAAGATTCTGCTACTATTGTAGAACAGTCCAACCCAGGTTTGAAGAGTCCAGGTTTTATGGTTTTAACACTAGAGCAGATTAAAGATGCTGAAGGTAGTAAAAGTGAAAAGTGGAGTTCTTCAGTATTCCATTACTGACCTTCCATCTTAATTATGTCAGTAAAAGAAAAGTGGAATTTTGATAAAACAGTTAGGTTAAGACCAGAACTGCTCTAGATACCACTCCAAAAGTTTCAATCAAATTTGACAAGAAATTTCAAAATTAAGTCTATAAAAAATGAACATCACCTACATTTTCCACTATATTGATCATGCTATCAATAAAATAAAACTGTTGACCACCTCTATCTACACTTCACTCAAAATTTCTTCTAAATCAGATTCAAAATAAAATCAGGTTCAATACGAAAACGCTGCCTCCAATCGACACTAGAAGAAAAGTATCGGTTGTCACAGACACATTCCTCCTCAGAGTGAGAGTACGCCACCTGATGTGGAATTTCAGAATCAAATGCACAGCAAATATCTAGTGTAACACTTCTGTTCACTTATTACTAGACCAGTATAACATATTGAATCATCATCGTAAAATTAATATGTGCAAAATCTCAATATAGTCAAGGACTGCTTGGATGCAGTATTTGGTGGCTTACACCAAATACTGCAATACGCCAATTACATTTCAAGGGAAATACAAAACCAATTTTTGTTCAGTTGAACGAACAGTAAGGCTGGGAATGTACTAGAATGTTGTTAAGGATATATTGATTAAGAACTTGGTGACGATTCAGGGGGGAAAAAAATCACTCTGCAGTTATTTCAGTATGGACTGCACTTGAATGCACCAATGATTTAAAGCTGGCCGTTAAGCGCAAGGTAGACACGAAGCAGACGAGGAACCTGTTGAAAGGAGAGACTCATTTCAACACACACCGATTTTGACGGACCTTAGATCGGCGGAGTTAGCTTACCTCTCCTCGAAGTCCTTATGTCTCACATGAACCTGTAAGATTTTGTTGAACAGTTCCTCCATGTTGGCGAGGTTTAAACTCAAAAGTCGCCGAATGAAAGAAGTAAAGAATAACTGGCTCAGTTGCTTTATTTCCTGGAGCTTTGCCGCTTTCAGAAGTCAACTGATTGCATAGCTTCTTCATTATATTTTTCTGTTACGGTGTGTACCGCCACCTACCGCACAGGAGTGTGTAAGACATACTTTAAAAAGCAAATTCTAGAATACAGTCCAGACTACAGGTCCTTCTCAAAATATTAGCATATTGTGATAAAGTTCATTATTTTCCATAATGTAATGATGAAAATTTAACATTCATATATTTTAGATTCATTGCACACTAACTGAAATATTTCAGGTCTTTTATTGTCTTAATACGGATGATTTTGGCATACAACTCATGAAAACCCAAAATTCCTATCTCACAAAATTGGCATATTTCATCCGACCAATAAAAGAAAAGTGTTTTTAATACAAAAAACGTCAACCTTCAAATAATCATGTACAGTTATGCACTCAATACTTGGTCGGGAATCCTTTTGCAGAAATGACTGCTTCAATGCGGCGTGGCATGGAGGCAATCAGCCTGTGGCACTGCTGAGGTCTTATGGAGGCCCAGGATGCTTCGATAGCGGCCTTTAGCTCATCCAGAGTGTTGGGTCTTGAGTCTCTCAACGTTCTCTTCACAATATCCCACAGATTCTCTATGGGGTTCAGGTCAGGAGAGTTGGCAGGCCAATTGAGCACAGTGATACCATGGTCAGTAAACCATTTACCAGTGGTTTTGGCACTGTGAGCAGGTGCCAGGTCGTGCTGAAAAATGAAATCTTCATCTCCATAAAGCTTTTCAGCAGATGGAAGCATGAAGTGCTCCAAAATCTCATGATAGCTAGCTGCATTGACCCTGCCCTTGATAAAACACAGTGGACCAACACCAGCAGCTGACACGGCACCCCAGACCATCACTGACTGTGGGTACTTGACACTGGACTTCTGGCATTTTGGCATTTCCTTCTCCCCAGTCTTCCTCCAGACTCTGGCACCTTGATTTCCGAATGACATGCAGAATTTGCTTTCATCCGAAAAAAGTACTTTGGACCACTGAGCAACAGTCCAGTGCTTCTCTGTAGCCCAGGTCTGGTGCTTCTGCCGCTGTTTCTGGTTCAAAAGTGGCTTGACCTGGGGAATGCGGCACCTGTAGCCCATTTCCTGCACACGCCTGTGCACGGTGGCTCTGGATGTTTCTACTCCAGACTCAGTCCACTGCTTCCGCAGGTCCCCCAAGGTCTGGAATCGGCCCTTCTCCACAATCTTCCTCAGGGTCCGGTCACCTCTTCTCGTTGTGCAGCGTTTTCTGCCACACTTTTTCCTTCCCACAGACTTCCCACTGAGGTGCTTTGATACAGCACTCTGGGAACAGCCTATTCGTTCAGAAATGTCTTTCTGTGTTTTACCCTCTTGCTTGAGGGTGTCAATAGTGGCCTTCTGGACAGCAGTCAGGTCGGCAGTCTTACCCATGATTGGGGTTTTGAGTGATGAACCAAGCTGGGAGTTTTAAAGGCCTCAGGAATCTTTTGCAGGTGTTTAGAGTTAACTCGTTGATTCAGATGATTAGGTTCATAGCTCGTTTAGAGACCCTTTTAATGATATGCTAATTTTGTGAGATAGGAATTTTGGGTTTTCATGAGCTGTATGCCAAAATCATCTGTATTAAGACAATAAAAGACCTGAAATATTTCAGTTAGTGTGCAATGAATCTAAAATATATGAATGTTAAATTTTTATCATGACATTATGGAAAATAATGAACTTTATCACAATATGCTAATATTTTGAGAAGGACCTGCAGATATGTAGCGAAGTGTACCAAAGACACGTTATAAATGAAATCCTTTTCTGAGTACTTTCCCCTTTTGTAATAATAAAATTTTTCCTTATACATATTGTGAACCTCTATATTTACTATCACAATGGCAACAGAGTGGTGACTGAATCTTTCTTTGAATTTGTGGAATTTGATTTAACCCAGTATGGTTAAATCTTAATCTGCATATAACTATCTGCTCTCTTCTGTTTCTTCCTCCATTTTGGGGATTTTTAATTGACCTTTACATTGTGTCGTATTTTCAACCTTTATGATTGTCATTCCATATTTTTTGCCAGATTTCTAACTTTTTTAGTTTTAATAACAACATTTTTATTTCAAGAACTTTTCGTTATTCTCCTTTATTTCCAACATATGCAGGTATTCCAGTAAAATTGTACATAAATTCCAATTTCTTCCAGCCTGAATAGATTTAGATTCCAAGGACAAATCTTCTCTAACTGATTTCATATTTGTTAAGCTTAAAAAAAATCCAGATGAGTCTGATCAACAAACTACTCTATCTGGTCTTACGTCCTTAACCCATTGCAAATTTTATTAAATACCATTATCTCTGCTGTATACACAGACAACTTGGCAGTATACATGTTTTAATTGTTCAGTATTCAGTATGTATGAAAATTATTACAAAATTGTTATCCATTCATTAATATCTGAATTTGGTTTTATTTTCACTGTTTTATTTACCATAATATATTAGCCATGGTGACATAGGGTACTGTTACTATTAGTGACCAGTTATAATCATTACCTTTATTTTCAATTCAAAACCATTTCTTTTATATTTTTTTATTACCAACAAACTTTCAAACTGATGAAAACTTAAAGATATTGCCTTATACAATATTAATTCAGGAAACATGGTGAAAACCACATTTTGTTACAAGGATTCACATCTAGAAGGAATGACAGGGAGAAGGTAAATAGGGAGGATTTAGCAACCTTTATAGGAAAGAGAACAAATGATCAGTTAATAAACATTTGTAACGAACAAGAGTCATGCATAGTTAAGATATAGGAAAACAATGGATAATAATACCATAGCAATACTGCTAAAGTCATTTAAGGTCACAAGCCGTTATTGGAAGGTTGCTAGTTAAAAAGACTTACTGAAAGCATGTGGGTGGGTGTGTTTACATATGTATGTGTTTACAGTTTGAATTCGGTACAAGTAGCAGTAAAATCTTAATGGTATAATTCTTTGTCCATTCTAAAAAAAATAACATGTTGCTTTTCTCTTAAAACTTAGTTATTTTCCATTTTTCTGTGTAACATAATGTTGTACATCAGTTCAAAACATTCTGGCATATATACATTGCTAACAAACTGTTTCATTGTGTAACTCACTGAAATAATAAAAGTGGTTAATATCCACTGTGAAACTCTCCAATATCTTAGAGATTTATTTGTTGGGAAGTATTTTAGAAGAAATCTTTTTAGCTTTGTAATCCATGAAATATTTATTTTCATTTAATAGAACTGTTACATACTTTCAGGATATCTCTGTCTCATTCAGCAATTTTTTTCAACACATGTAATGAAGGACTTTATTATTTATATTAAAACACATTTAAAGTATTAATTTGTTTTGAATAGTGCACTGATGAAATAATTACACAATGAGAACCAAATTGAAGTATTTCATTGTTACAATTTGTGTTTGTGTCTCCTCAGCTTACACTGTTCACAGGCCTTTCCTTTAAACAAAAACAATTGGATAACAAAGTAATGCTTTAATTCTTTAAAATAAGTTGTAAAAGATTGATGTTATAAATGTATTGTGGTATTTGTTGTGCAGATGACTTACCACTGCCTCTTCCTCTGAAGTGTGGTCAGGCTAAAACACATCCCAGGGGCCTGAACATCTTTAAAAGGTTCCAGAAAAGTCTCATTTATTGATTCAGAAGAGGAAAATAACAGTGCTTTTGGAGGATCTGTGCTGACCTGAGTTGTTTTTTGGGGGAAGTAGGTTTCAGTGTGGCTTTCTTGCGGGGCACTTCTGGGAATAAGGGAAGGGTCACTCTGAGCAGCATGCAAGCCGTCTGGAAACAGATTACATTAGGGAGAATTTCTTGGCGTGAGAAATGACTGATGGACTTGTTATTGTAGAAGCACACTTGTAGGCTGGAAAGAATTATGATATCCTGAGTCCTGCCAGGTCGCTTTGACATTAGAGTTCAGCGGTCCAGATAAGTGATGAAATTGTTATGGTGCAAACTGTCACGTAGACCAGTCTGATTTCCTGCAGATGTTTTGCTGGACTGTATTCCGGGAAATGTGATTGAGAATCTATGTTGTGGATGCCAAAAGTTGTACGTAAATGAGTATGATGATTTCAGTTGGTCAAAAACACACCCTGTAGGAACTGAGGGCTGGAATTATTTGGGATTTCGTATGAAGATGTATTCAGTGTTGTGTTCTGAATAAAACGTCCCCTGCGTTCGGCATTGAGAGGAAACCAGTTGTCTCATCATTTTTAAATTAGTAAACTTTCTTCTCCCACATTTTCAGCCCTAGTTGGTAGTGGTTTGGTTCGGCGGTGTGGTGTCCAACCCAGATGATGCCCACACCAGCTTGTGGTCAACCTTCATGAAGGAAGGCACACCACACCAGCTTGTGGTCAACCTTCATGAAGGAAGGCGCACCCGTCAATGTAGGCTCTTGGGAGCCCTTCGCACACATTTTCATCGAAGTAGTGGTGACTTGACAAAGATAACTGGAGGGTGGCTGGTGTGTCGACAGTGGTCGCTAAGGTGTCACATTCACAGTGTTGGCATTCTGCTAACCCCTGCCCCAAGACCATTTTATTATTCTGACCATACCTCACCTAAACATTATAACATCGTCCATGTTGCAATGTGACTGTTGGACACTCTTCCTTCTCTCAATCATTCACTGTTCAGGAAAGTGACCGGTTGATGGCACGTCTCAATGATGACTTTTTGTCCCCCAATGTATCTTTGGAAATGTTCAACTGCCCAGACTGTAGAAAGCAGAGCCCTTTCACAGTCTGAGAACCTAACCTCTTTGTTACTGAAAGGTTGACTTGCGTATGCAACAACTCGCATGTCTTGGTCATATTTCTGCTTCAATGCAGCACTTAGACACTGGGAAGAGACGCTCACTTCAAGGTGGATCTCCTTGTCCTTATCTGGGTAGGCCGGACAAGGACCAGAACCAAGTTTCTGCTTCAAGAGATGGAAAGCATGCTCTTGGGGTTCTCCCCAAGTGAAAGGCGTGTCTTTGCACAGGAGTTTATAATATGAGGATTAATATGTGTATAATGTTGGGGGTGTATTAAGGCAGACCGCGGAGCATTATAGCCATAACTGCCCAGGTGCAGACTGAAAGAAATGAGGCTGCCATACAATCAGCGCCAAAAGGCTCTATGACCCAAGTGTCTTGCCCAAGTAACCCACCGGTTACAGGACAAACTCCTACCACCTAAGCCACCACACACACACACACACACACACACACACACACATATATATATATATATATATATATATATATATATATTGGACAATAAAACTGAAACACTTATATAGCGCTTTATCAAGTCCCCAGAGGCCCGAAAGCGCTTTACACTACAATCGTCCACCCATTCCCACACCGACAGTGGTAAGCTACAGGGGTTGGACAATGAAACTGAAACACCTGTCATTTTAGTGTGGGAGGTTTCATGGCTAAATTGGACCAGCCTGGTAGCCAGTCTTCATTGATTGCACATTGCACCAGTAAGAACAGAATATGAAGGTTCAATTAGCAGGGTAGGAACACAGTTTTGCTCAAAATATTGAAATGCACACAACATTATGGGTGACATACCAAAGTTCAAAAGAGGACAAATTGTCGGTGCACGTCTTGCTGGCGCATCTGTGACCAAGACAGCAAGTCTTTGTGATGTATCAAGAAAAACATAAAACCACAGCTGCTCAAATCACGGCAGAATTAAATGTGCACCTCATCTCTCCGGGTTTCCACCAGAACTGTCCGTCGGGAGCTCCACAGGGTCAATATACATGGCCGGGCTGCTATACCCAAACCTTTGGTCACTCATGCCAATGCCAAACGTCGGTTTCAATGGTGCAAGGAGCGCAAATCTTGGGCTGTGGACAATGTGAAACATGTATTGTTCTCTGATGAGTCCACCTTTACTGTTTTCCCCACATCCGGGAGAGTTACGGTGGGGAGAAGCCCCAAAGAAGCATACCACCCACACTGTTGCATGCCCAGAGTGAAGCATGGGGGTGGATCAGTGATGGTTTGGGCTGCCATATCATGGCATTCCCTTGGCCGAATACTTGTGCTAGATGGGCGCAACACTGCCAAAGACTACCGAACCATTCTTGAGGACCATGAGCATCCAGTGGTTCAAACATTGTATCCTGAAGGCGGTGCCGTGTATCAGGATGACAATGCACCAATACACACAGCAAGACTGGTGAAAGATTGGTTTGATGAACATGAAAGTGAAGTTGAACATCTCCCATGGCCTGCACAGTCACCAGATCTAAATATTATTGGGCCACTTTGGGGTGTTTTGGAGGAGCGAGTCAGGAAACGTTTTCCTCCACCAGTATCATGTAGTGACCTGACCACTATCCTGCAAGAAGAATGGCTTAAAATCCCTCTGACCACTGTGCAGGACTTGTACAGGTCCTTCTCAAAATATTAGCATATTGTGATAAAGTTCATTATTTTCCATAATGTCATGATGAAAATTTAACAGTCATATATTTTAGATTCATTGCACACTAACTGAAATATTTCAGGTCTTTTATTGTCTTAATACGGATGATTTTGGCATACAGCTCATGAAAACCCAAAATTCCTATCTCACAAAATTAGCATATCATTAAAAGGGTCTCTAAACGAGCTATGAACCTAATCATCTGAATCAACGAGTTAACTCTAAACACCTGCAAAAGATTCCTGAGGCCTTTAAAAGTCCCAGCCTGGTTCATCACTCAAAACCCCAATCATGGGTAAGACTGCCAATCTCAATGCTGTCCAGAAGGCCACTATTGACACCCTCAAGCAAGAGGGTAAGACACAGAAATAAATTTTTGAACGAATAGGCTGTTCCCAGAGTGCTGTATCAAGGCACCTCAGTGGGAAGTCTGTGGGAAGGAAAAAGTGTGGCAGAAAACGCTGCACAACGAGAAGAGGTGACCGGACCCTGAGGAAGATTGTGGAGAAGGGCCGATTCCAGACCTTGGGGGACTTGCGGAAGCAGTGGACTGAGTCTGGAGTAGAAACATCCAGAGCCACCGTGCACAGGCGTGTGCAGGAAATGGGCTACAGGTGCCGCAATCCCCAGGTCAAGCCACTTTTGAACCAGAAACAGCGGCAGAAGCGCCTGACCCGGGCTACAGAGAAGCAGCAATGGACTGTTGCTCAGTGGTCCAAAGTACTTTTTTCGGATGAAAGCAAATTCTGCATGTCATTCGGAAATCAAGGTGCCAGAGTCTGGAGGAAGACTGGGGAGAAGGAAATGCCAAAAGGCCAAAGGCCAGAAGTCCAGTGTCAAGTACCCACAGTCAGTGATGGTCTGGGGTGCCGTGTCAGCTGCTGGTGTTGGTCCACTGTGTTTTATCAAGGGCAGCATCAATGCAGCTAGCTATCAGGAGATTTTGGAGCACTTCATGCTTCCATCTGCTGAAAAGCTTTATGGAGATGAAGATTTCATTTTTCAGCACGACTTGGCACCTGCTCACAGTGCCTAAACCACTGGTAAATGTTTTACTGACCATGGTATCACTGTGCTCAATTGGCCTGCCAACTCTCCTGACCTGAACCCCATAGAGAATCTTTGGGATATTGTGAAGAGAACGTTGAGAGACTCAAGACCCAACACTCTGGATGATCTAAAGGCCGCTATCGAAGCATCCTGGGCCTCCATAAGACCTCAGCAGTGCCACAGGCTGATTGCCTCCATGCCACGCCGCATTGAAGCAGTCATTTCTGCAAAAGGATTCCCGACCAAGTATTGAGTGCATAACTGTACATGATTATTTGAAGGTTGACGTTTTTTGTATTAAAAACACTTTTCTTTTATTGGTCGGATGAAATATGCTAATTTTGTTAGATAGGAATGTTGGGTTTTCATGAGTTGTATGCCAAAATCATCCGTATTAAGACAATAAAAGACCTGAAATATTTCAATTAGTGTGCAATGAATCTAAAATATATGAATGTTAAATTTTCATCATGACATTCTGGAAAATAATTAACTTTATGACAATATGCTAATATTTTGAGAAGGACCTGTATATGTCATTCCCAAGACGAATTGACGCTGTATTGGCCACAAAAGGAGGCCCTACGCCATACTAATAAATTATTGTGGTCTAAAACCATGTGTTTCAGTTTCATTGTCCAACCCCTGTATATATATACATTACAGACCAAAAGTTTGGACACACCTTCTCATTCAAAGAGTTTTCTTTATTTTCATGACTATGAATATTGTAGCCTCACACTGAAGGCATCAAAACTATGAATTTTAACACGTGGAATTATACAGGTCCTTCTCAAAATATTAGCATATTGTGATAAAGTTAATTATTTTCCATAATGTCATGATTAAAATTTAACATTCATATATTTTAGATTCATTGCACACTAACTGAAATATTTCAGGTCTTTTATTGTCTTAATACGGATGATTTTGGCATACAGCTCATTTTGGGTGTTTTTAATACAAAAAACGTCAACCTTCAAATAATCATGCACACTTATGCACTCAATACTTGGTCGGGAATCCTTTTGCAGAAATGACTGCTTCAATGTGGCGTGGCATGGAGGCAATCAGCCTGTGGCACTGCTGAGGTCTTATGGAGGCCCAGGATGCTTCGATAGCGGCCTTTAGCTCATCCAGAGTGTTGGGTCTTGAGTCTCTCAACATTCTCTTCACAATATCCCACAGATTCTCTATGGGGTTCAGGTCAGGAGAGTTGGCAGGCCAATTGAGCACAGTGATACCATGGTCAGTAAACCATTTACCAGTGGTTTTGGCACTGTGAGCAGGTGCCAGGTCGTGCTGAAAAATGGAATCTTCATCTCCATAAAGCTTTTCAGCAGATGGAAGCATGAAGTGCTCCAAAATCTCCTGATAGCTAGCTGCATTGACCCTGCCCTTGATAAAACACAGTGGACCAACACCAGCAGCTGACACGGCAACCAGACCATCACTGACTGTGGGTACTTGACACTGGACTTCTGGCATTTTGGCATTTCCTTCTCCCCAGTCTTCCTCCAGACTTTGGCACCTTGATTTCCGAATGACATGCAGAATTTGCTTTAATCTGAAAAAAGTACTTTGGACCACTGAGCAACAGTCCAGTGCTGCTTCTCTGTAGCCCAGGTCAGGCGCTTCTGCCGCTGTTTCTGGTTCAAAAGTGGCCAGCCCATTTCCTGAACACGCCTGTGCACGGTGGCTCTGGATGTTTCTACTCCAGACTCAGTCCACTGCTTCCAAAGGTCCCCCAAGGTCTGGAATCGGCCCTTCTCCACATTCTTCCTCAGGGTCCGGTCACCTCTTCTCGTTGTGCAGCGTTTTCTGCCACACTTTTTCCTTCCCACAGACTTCCCACTGAGGTGCCTTTATACAGCACTCTGGGAACAGCCTATTCGTTCAGAAATTTCTTTCCAGGTCCAGGCACCGCGATGACTCCTCCAGGTCCAGGCACCGCAATGACTCCTCCAGATCCAGGCACCGCGATGACTCCTCTAGGTCCAGGTCCAGGCACCGCGATGACTCCTCTAGGTCCAGGTCCAGGCACCGCGATGACTCCTCTAGGTCCAGGTCCAGGCACCGTCCAGCACCGCGATGACTCCTCCAGGTCCAGGCACTGCAATGACTCGTCCAGGTCCAGGCACCGCGATGACCCCTCCAGGTCCAGGCACCGCGATGACTCCTCTAGGTCCAGGTCCAGGCACCGCGATGACTCCTCTAGGTCCAGGTCCAGGCACCGCGATGGCTCCTCTAGGTCCAGGTCCAGGCACCGTGATGACTCCTCAAGGTCCAGGTCCAGGCACCGCGATGACTCCTCTAGGTCCAGGTCCAGGCACCGCGATGACTCCTCTAGGTCCAGGTCCAGGCACCGCGATGACTCCTCCAGGTCCAGGCACCGCGATGACTCCTCTAGGTCCAGGTCCAGGCACCGCGATGACTCCTCCAGGTCCAGGCACTGCAATGACTCGTCCAGGTCCAGGCACCGCGATGACCCCTCCAGGTCCAGGCACCGCGATGACTCCTCTAGGTCCAGGTCCAGGCACCGCGATGACTCCTCTAGGTCCAGGTCCAGGCACCGCGATGGCTCCTCTAGGTCCAGGTCCAGGCACCGTGATGACTCCTCAAGGTCCAGGTCCAGGCACCGCGATGACTCCTCTAGGTCCAGGTCCAGGCACCGCGATGACTCCTCTAGGTCCAGGTCCAGGCACCGCGATGACTCCTCCAGGTCCAGGCACCGCGATGACTCCTCTAGGTCCAGGTCCAGGCACCGCGATGACTCCTCCAGGTCCAGGCACCGCGATGACTCCTTCAGATCAGGCAATGGAAGGTGGGCACTCCCATTGCCTCTGGGTTCTATCTTCTCTGCTGCGTTAATGAAAAATACAGAAGCTGATTACAAAAATGATTAACCAGCTGGGTAGACTTGTTACATTAGGTAGCAATAGCCATAATAATCAACAAATGTGTTTATTTCAGTGTTCCAGAAAAAGGTGTTAAACTTGCTGATGGAACTTCGCGATCAGCATAAACGAGCACAACCCATCTCTTCAACCGTACACATTGAGAGAATGGCAACCATCCAGGATTTAGAGAGAGAGGAGGAACGTCTCTGTAATCCAAAAGCCTTTGATGCCTTGGTAAGTTTTAGAAGTCTAGAAGAAATAAATAGCATAACAAAGTACTCACACAGTTAGATTCTCTTGGGAGTGTCATTTACCTGTGTCATGCACTTATTCCAACAGGTGCTGCAAACTGCCAGAATCGGAGGAAAGAACACAAAGGACTGTGTCCACAAAGTTCTTGATAGGTATCCCATGCCTCTACACACATACACACAATCCTCACAATTCCCTCCAACCGACTAACCATTAGCAAGACCCTCCCCTCCACCACAACATTTTGTGTGCTTTAGTCCCATTTCTCCCATAATAGAGGTTTTCTGGCATGTATAATATTATCCTTCATATATTCATATCGATTTATAATTTTAGTTTATTGTTCTTCAGGTTCTTCACCAATGCACTGATGGCTAAATTCAATATGTAGGGGAAGGGGAAACAAGGCAAGAGATCTTTGGAGAAGACAAAGGTTTATGAAGCAATAAAAGGAAAGCTGATGTGTTTGCAAAGACAAGTGTGAACATTTTGCAAATGTTTGAATTGTGCAGGGGATAATTCTAAATGTGTTTTTAAACTGAAGGTGTGAATAGTGGTTCAAGATGAACAAGTATTTTAAATTATGCAAATGTGCTAATGTTTACCTTCCGAAGGTTTGTTTTTTTTCTAAGTGTGTTTTTATTATTTAATATGTGTCTTCAAATTTTGTAAGCGTCTTCTCAATTATGTCTGTGCAATCCATGTATAGAGCCTCAACAACAGTTTCATTATGGTGACATAATGACAATAAAGATTCTTGATCGGCAAAACATAAAATATAAAAGCCAAGTGTCATCTCAACATTTGCAGAGATGGTTTTGTATTTATCCAGTATTGCTAGGGGGGGCAACAGCAACATTTTTGTGCATTTTCCAGATTACCTTTTGCATATTACTAATTTGTATTTCTACAAATGCAGATGGAATCATGAATGGTGATGAAGCAACCACAGAAGACCATATCATAAGGATACATGCTGCAGAGCATCTCAAACATGCACTGCAAAGAAGTGGAGGTGGAGGACACAAAGCCATCACTCAGGACTGATTAGGGCTGTGGAATTTTATATTTTTACTTGGATATACTTTTTTGGTTGTAAAAACGGTGTTAAAATGAAACTTATTCATCTGTGAATCGAATTACAAAAAGGTTGCATAGGGATGTTCTTTTTTATATTTGATGTGTGGTACAGACCCGTGTAAATATTTTTGTTTTGCAGCCAATAGGTTACCTGTAAAAAAATAAAGATTATAACTTTAAATGAGTGATGACTTATTTGTAAACCAAATGGGTACTATTTTCTTAGCTTTATTTGGCTCAGCAGCAGGTTTGAACTGGAAACGCCTTACACCTTTAGTAGGTGTTTCCAGGTATCTGCTGATGGGATAATCAAAGCTATGGGTGAAATGTGATTAAGGACAGCATAGAAGCAGCATCGCACCGTCTGAAATAAGTTCAAATTTGACATAGAAAAGACGTATACAGCAACCACATTTGCACTACAATTGGTGCGGAGGATGTCAAAAACTAGACATTTGGTAAACATTGGAGAAAGACGTCTGGCGTCACAGTCTCCACCTTCAGGGGACCCAAATTAGAGGTGCCAAAATGACTGGGAAGTTACGTCGTTTCGACGTCTGCACAGCGGGACTGTCGTTACATGCATGCTCAGTATGAGGGATTGCTTCACAGTCAATGCCAGTGACTCCACTGTTGCTACATGCTCATCCAGGAGGAGTGAATGCTACAAGTCTCTGACTCAATGCAATCTGCTGGGTTTCCTTGGATAGAAAAACGTTTTATCCAATTTGAATAAATAACTGAATCCGGCTGCACTGTTCAATGGTTAGGACTAATTGGAATGTATGTACCTGACTTTTGTGAAGTGCCTTGAGACAACATGTGTTGTGAATTGCCGCTATATAAATAAAACTGAATTGATTTGAATAAAACTGAATTGAATCTTCTACTGAATTAGATCTCTAATGGAGTGCCTGGCCACCCTGCCGAGGAAGCTCATTTCAGCCGCTTAGATCTGGGATCTTGTTCTTTCAGTCATGATTTGGTCAAAGTTCATGCCAATAGGTGAGTGTAGGAACATAGGCCACATGCAAATGCAAACCACCCCAGCTCATGCTGTTTGCCTTGGCTGGGGGGGGGGGAGATAACACTACGTTAGGAATGAAAGTGCAACACACATCTCCAAACATCGCACAGACGCCCCCTTTCTCTGCTAACAACATATCTAATGCCATTCGGTTTTGCACAGCCATGAGGGAGGTTGGTGCCAATTGTTCAGACAGACCTTCTACTGCATCCCTTGTTAGGTTAGCTAGACGTAAAACATTATAATGGATGTAGTTGATGCAGTCAACATTATTATTTGGGGTCACCGGGAAAAAGGCTGCAATTATGGGGATATTTTCAAAACCGGCTGAGACTTGATCTGCAATTTTATATTCCGAGGTACTCCTATGGCATCAATGTAAGTGGGGGAGCCCTGACTCAGGTCAAAGGTTCCTACGCTCCTTTTCATGACGTGCCTTCTTCTTCTACGTGTTAACGCCCTGGTCTTATCATGAGTGGTCGTAGCAGATGTTAGATTAGGTCCTATCAGGACCAGTGGAGCCTGTAGCCTAACCATGGCACACAATCCTACCGTCTTTTGTGGGATATTAGTGAGCAGTCTATGGTCTCCGCAATAATAGTAGAGTCCTGACCTTGCCCAACGTCCAATGCCCCCGCCTGAAGCGGTCCTATTACACCAATCAAAGGGGATCTGTCCCACATTGATTTTAGGGTTTTAAGCAGTAAACTTAAAACAAGTATAAGTGCCATTCTTTCTTTGAGGGGTAAATGGTCCTGTTTTGGTGTTATTGGGGATGGGAGGAAAAATGCTGGCTAGTGTGGTGCAGTTAGCTGGTGTGCCCTCCTTAGTTAGTTGTATCATACAATTGTAACCCCATGTGTCCTCTGGATACAGAGAGGCAGGATCGGTGATAAGATGTGGTCGGGCCGAGACACAGGCCACACACTCAGCTTTGCTTTGTTCTTTTGCTGTTTGTGTTATCCACTGAAGCCAAAGGTTATCTTTGGTATATCCTGTGGCCATTTGGATTACCTCTATAGGTTTCAATGTGGAATAATCAAGTTCCATCACCTGGGGTTTATTTTTTGGTCTAACTGTCGGTGGGATGGTAATTGTGTTGTCCTGGTGCACAGACGGTGTTTGAAAATTAACTTTTATTGGTCCCCATGTGTCTGTTCCTGACTGCCATACTGCAAGAGTAAAATACTCTACAGGAGTCCATCCAGAGCCCATCCAACTAGTCACCCCACTCCAAGAGCCACATGATAGGGGCCTGGGCATGGAGTACCTCCGTTGTTTACAGTACTTAGACCATTTTTCGTCCATGCATAAATAAATGGCATAACCTTCCCACCCGGCTCCGCCATTCCCGCAATTCACTACCAGACAGAGGTCAAAAGAAAAGGTGGTGGTGGCCCCACAAACATACTTGAGCTCTATCCCCTCGTTTTTAGCCATACACCAGTCCGCTTTTCCCTTATTGATTGCGCGTTTGAACATTTGCTCAGTTTGGTGGCTGTCAGAGCATGTCTGGAATGGAAGTTCACAAAACAAACCCAAAATCACTGTAATAATGCAGAAAGATATGTTGGTGGTTATGATTATTGATTGATTAATCTTGATCAATAATTATAATTAAAAATCATAATTTCACAAAATCAATTTCTTAACCAAAATCCTCATTTATGAATCGAAACCAGAGATGTTTCTGGTGTTGTAATTGTGGCTCAACGCCTTTGACAATTACAACCGTTAAATACTCCGTAATAATTAATAACTATTGCCGGAGATGTCACTGTTTAATCGACCGTTTCTGCCGAAACGTGTGGAACTTTAACCTTATCTTGACTGACGAATCACTTTCGCACACAATGAACACAAAATGCTCTCTCTTTATCTATGTGAATATTTATTAATCTTCACCTACTCAACATGCAAAATTCTACATAACAAGGGTAACACATCTAACTAAGCAAAACTAAAGAAAACAGCAGTGGGTGTGTATTGAATCAACCAGCAGTTATGGCAAAATTGAGAATATGACGAAGAGGCGTGGTGGTGAGTGGAGAGTGGAGGGTGCAACTCCAACTGTAACTCAGTTATTCTGACTCATAAAACTTCCCCCAACTCCTGAGCACAAAGGGTTATAAAACATTTGGCGGCAGCTGGCCAGCAGTGAGATTGGAGAGCGTTGCTGCGCGTCCGCAGTTAAACTCCAAGAAAGCGGTCAGTCCCCGTCCTTTGGCCTTCTTGACGAAAAGGAAAAATAGGATCTGACCATCAGCAGTCAACTAGAACCGAGCAAGGAGGGAAAGTTGCGTCTCCTTGAAACTCCGCAGTTACGTGTTACGTGTTAAACTCACGTCTTCGATCGGCAAAGTGAAATTTCTGGCCTTCTCATTCCAGAAACCTCAGTTAGGAATTGTTCGTTGTCCAACGAGAGAGAATGAATGAACTCTGCAAAGAGCTCTTCTCTTGAAGTGGCGCTCTTCAGTCGCTAGTCCGGTCTCTAGCAGAAGGCATATGTTCAAAATGGGCGCCTTCATATATAGCGTCCTGTGATGTCAGACTTGGGACGCCCAGTCATATCAGTCACAATGCTCGATGGGATATGTAGGAGCGGGCTGTCCTGGATACAAAATGGCTGATGCCATTGGAGAGGCACAGTGATGTCCAACAACGTGCAGATAGTCCAATACTCAGCAACAAGTGGTCCAACAGATATGACACACAAACATCCCATGACCCAACCCTTAGAGGGTTTTGGTCCTACCCTTTGGCTCCCCATGATTATTCCTGGTAATACTTGTGAGTAATATAATATTTGATACTTGTAAAAAAAGAAATTAATAGAGATACAAAAGTTTTAGTTCAGTTTTTTTTTTTATTCAGTATTTTACAAGTGAGAGGGAAAACTCTACCACTTTCAGTGAAAGGGAAACTCAGTCACTGCCGCCTCTTGTCCTGATGTTCTTTCTCCTCTTCAGCTCCCAGGTGTAGACTGACCTGGAGCCTTGCGTTCTCACCCCTGGGGATTATTCTACCCCTTCAGTGGGGTGAGAAATCTGATCTTCCTTCCCGGTGTTTTCTCTTAAGTTTTCCTGGACCTCAGCGAGGGTTCTCTGCGGAGCGTCTGTCGCTGTACACTGCAGTGGTACCAGGTGTCGCCTTTACCCTTGAGTCTCACCGCATGTGAGGTTCTTTCTGTGACCTGGAATGGACCGGTCCACCTGGGTTCTGACCACTTCCTTTTGATCACCTTCAGCAGGACCCACTGAGCTTCCGAGGTGGTGGTGCCGTTTCTGGTCTCTGGTTCTGCTGGGACCTGTTTAGAGAATGCTGCAACAAGACTGTGGAGAGATCTGTAATAATCACGGTGAGACATAGACTGTTCACATTCATTTAGAAAAGGTAGCCTGGTTTGGGGACCTGGAAATGGTCTCCCTGTCTGCAGTTCATGTGGAGTCAGACCATGCCTCTGATTCACGGAGCTTCTTACAGACATCAAGGCTAACGGCAAGGCTGTGACCCAATTCATTTTGGTCATTTCATTATTTCCACCTTTCCCTGGGACTGTGGATGGTACACTGTCCCAAAGGAATGTTTAAGTCCCAAAAATTTCTCGACTTCTCTGAGCTCCTCGTTTTTGAAGTGGGTGCCATTGTCTGATCTTATTTTGGCTGGAAAACCATGTCTGGGAATGTAATGATTTATTAAACACTTTACCACAGACTTGCTGTCTTCTTTCTTTGTGGCCCAGGCTTCTGGCCAACCTGTGAAAGCATCCACACACACTAGCAGATATCTGAACCCATTCACTCTCTCAGTCATATCTGTATGGTCAATGATGATTTCTTTCCCTGCAATAGGATCCACTGGGAATTTCCCTGGCGCTGGCTTCAAGGTAGGTTTGGCATTGAACTGTCTGCATATTTCACATGAGTTTATCCAATGCACTGCTATTGGTTTTATATAAGGATGCCACCAGTGTTTGACATTTTTTATCATTTGTGTGGTCCCTACATGCCCCATGCCATGGGCTTCCTCCAGGGATGCTGTAGTGAGCCCTGGTGGCAGGATTGGACGTCCGTCTGGACTCCTCCAAAGTCCATTTTGGTCCTCACTGCCTCCTCCCGCCTTCCACATCGACTTTTCTTCTGGTGAGGCCCCCTTTTGTAGTTTCACTACTTCCTCCAGAGTGGGCTCTGGTGTCCGCCCTACCTCTGAACACAACAATATATTTTTTGGTTGATACCCAGCACACTGCTTCGCTGCTTGATCTGCCGCCTGATTTCCCAGTGTTACTCTGGTATTGCTGCTGTCATGTCCTTTGCACTTGATAACTGCCACCTCCTGTGGTAATAGCAATGCTTTAGCCAACCTTCTCATTTCCTGTTCATGCTTAATGGGTTTCTGTCCTGCTGTCCTAAACCCTGTTCTCAACCATTGCTTTAGTTCAACAAGCACTGCACCTGTGGCATATGCTGAGTGTTGGATGAAAACTTGTTATCACTCATGTAAAAACTTTGTGTTGCAAGGCACCTGCACTATGCCTTCCTCCGTGTGTGTGTGAGATCATTGTTATCTCCGTGAGAACCAGCCTCCTTTCAGTCTCACACACATACACCCTGTCTGAACTGTCTGTTGAATTGTGTATATAAATAAAGAGATTGGGTGTCAAAACTTTGTAGTTGCACTGCAAAGTGGGCTACCCTTGCTGCAAGTAACTCTGACTGTATCGTTTTTGCCTCTGAGTTGACTAAATAATACCTAACATTATTTGGTCCTTCGTAGCCAGATTAATTCAATAACCTTATTTCTCTTTGCTCTAACAGTGACTCTGGGATCCGTGGGGGAAGCCTAACGTTGAGCGAAGCACCGCTGCACAGCCTCCATTAGCCAGAGTGGCTGAAAGTCCCGGTGTGTGTGAATTCACACCTGGCCAGTGGGTTATCGCCTTCCTCGGCGCGGGGTGACTGTCACAGGATTCAGAGAGTCACCAAGAAGTCAACTCCGAGGTGAGACAGTTTTAAAATACAGTTCATAAGAAAATGACTGAGGATTATTCCCCTGCGAGGGAATAGAGTAAACGCTATATAAATAAAAGAAGAAAAGTACTTAAACGTCGTTTGGTAGTGTGTCGCTGGTAAAGGACACTGCATTGGGAAGGTTTTATTCCACCGTGAAAGGAATAGTGACAAATTAAGGTAGGGCCCCGCCAAGAAGGGGGCCAAATAAAACGACTAAGGGTTATTCCCCTGCGAGGGAATAGAATAAGCGCTATAAAAGTAAAAAGAACGGAGTAAATTGAGCTCATAAAATAACACCAAGTTAACTTAGAAAAAATTACAAGGTACCTGAAACTAATTGTGTGACTGTGTTGTGTGTGTATGGAGGACTAAGCATTTTAATAGAATCAGCAGGATTCTGCTATTCCTGTGTTTTCTTTTGCCCAGATTAAAACTACGTACTGGTGACTTTGGAGATTAAGGTCGGATTTCATTCCAGAAAATTAACACCACTGCGAATTAGTCGCAGTAGAAGGCCGTGTTAATGTCCTCTCCTTAAAGTCTCATGCCAGTGACCTTTTATCTGGGACATTCATACTACAATTAAACTAACATAAAACATAATGGGGAAAAAACAAAGTAAACAGAAAAATAATTTGGAGGGAGATGTAAAATGTATGGAGAATTATGTGGAAGGAGCAGGCATGATCTGCCATAGGTGGAATAAAAAACATGGGTTTTTTGGCAAATTAGAAACAAAGGCTGTCTTAAAATTACAAGGGGATCTAAAATTAGAAATAATGAAAACTAAAAAGAGACAAAAGAAAGAACAAAGGAAGGTTAAATATAAACTCTCAGAAAAATGGTTGGAACAGAGCAAGCTGAGAGACATACAGAGGCAGGATAAGAGGGAGAAGCGAAAAGAAAAGTTAACAGCCGCAGTTATGGTGCGGCAAGAGGAGGAGACTAATGCTGCCTTCAGACAGCAAACGCGGCAGCCTCCAGGTGAGCAGCCGCCTGCTACACAGGCAGTGGTACAGCGTGAGGAGGAGGAAGAAGGCATAGCCGCAGCACCTCCTCAAACTCCCGACAAAAAGCCAGATAAATCAAGCAACCCTTTTAAAACAGAAGAACAGAGCTCCTGGTCTCCTAATTTCTGGGGGAGCACAGGCGTACAAACTAGGAGTAAAAAAAAAAATGAAAACCACCACTGACTTGGCTTATACCCAAACGAAGCCTTAAAGGCTCACGAACAGAAATTTCATCCATTTGAAAAAAAAAAAAAATAGAGGAAGACACATTTCCAAACATAGGTAACGCTGATAATCCACAGCCGCCAACCATTCTAGTGTATAGGCCATGGACGCAGGAAGACAGAACTGCCGCTTTAAAAGGTATCCCAAACATACAGGAAGGTGTACCGGAATTTTTAGCAGCTATCACAGAACTCAGAGGAAGTTTCCATCTTAATGGCAGAGAAATGCACCAGTGTCTTTCTCAGCTCTTCGGCCATCGCTGGTGTAGAGTAGCCGGAGATTTCACTGGAAATGATGCCCAGGGAAATTCAATGGCGCACAATTCAGCGGATTTAAGAGATGCCTTACGCATCCTTTATGACCGGATCAGAACAGAATACACACAGACAGCAGATTACGGCAAAATCTCACAATGTAAACAGAAAGATGAGGAAGACCCAAAAGATTTTTTGGATAGAATGAGACGTGTTTTCAGAGCAAACTCTGCTATACCATACAATGAGGTAGAAGGCGTATATCAGCAGCGCATATCAACAGCAGCTGAAGAGAGCGTTTTTGCAAGGATTAAAACCTGAGCTCAGACGGTACATAGATTGGGTACACCAGAATACAGGCACTGTCACCCAGGCGTTGGAATATGCAGAACATGCACACAAAACACAACAACACAGGAAAACAGACACATTCACAATGCAAGATGGTTTAATAACATTGCAACAAGTGTCAGCACACTCGTCAAGGGGGAGGGGAAGATTTAGAGGCGGTGGGAGAAGAGGAGGGGGGGAATTCAAAAACACACAAAGCATTGTGTGTCGGAGGTGTGACAAAACAGGGCATTACGCAAGAGGATGCAAAACAAACTTACAAAGCTCCAGAGCAAGAAATGAGAACTGTTGGCTTTGCAACAAGCAAGGACATTTTGCAAGAGATTGTCAGGAGTAACCGGTATACAATCCCAACTCCAACCAAAATTGACAATTACAGCCTCAGCCCTCTGCAGGGGAAGAAGATAACTCTGATATGGAGGAAGTTGACATACAAGCAGCCTTAGAACTGATAGCGTTAAGCAAATCACAAGATTTACCCTACAAGAACATAATAATAAATAAAAAAGTGTACAACTGCTTGTGTGACACGGGGGCATGTAGGACAGTATTAACTGAACCCCCACCTGGAGTAAAATATTCTAACACTGCAGTACATGTTAGATCTGCAGCCGGTACATCAGAGGTCCATTATCTAAGCACACCGGTGATTATAAAAGAGCCTGAAACAGGATCCACATGCCAGGCTCCCATTCTAATTAGTCAGAAATATCCAGGAAATCTGCTAGGGAGAGACATTATGCAGACGTTACACATAAACATCGTGTCTACAGAAACAGGCATGAAAGCTATTGTTGAGGAGGGAGCCCTAGTTGTACACGGGTCCTCACAACCACACTATTACTGGTCTCTAGATCTAGGACCATCTCCAACAGCTAGAGAGCTGCTAAGAAAAACAAGAGAAAAACAAATTTTTCAACAAACTCAGTACATGCCAGACACTGAACTCCATGTGACTATGAGATATAAAAACACTGCAGGGACAGATTATCAATATGACACTGTTTTTCATAGAGAGAATAATCAAACCGTTACCATACAGCATCTGTATGTTGACCCCAAAACAGGGAAATCCTCTACCTCAGTCCTACTGTCGGAAAAACAACTACAACTGTTTAAAGACCACACCCCTCATCTATCACTGACTAAACCTGTAGGGGGTCAATGGAAGAATTCAGAACATTTTCTACAAAGAGCTGAGAGAGGGAGATATGAGGCATCAACAAACTCTGACTGGAAAATAGATCATAATACAGGGATCTGGAGACTCACTCTAGGGTGGGTGATCAAAGTACATCCAAAAACGCATATGGATGAAGCTGACTGAAAGCTACAGTGTCTGGCTGAAGAAAAGCAACATCTAAAACACTCTGCCTTGAAATCTGTCCCACCTGAACTGTGGTCCCAATCATCAACTGATGTAGGACTAATAAAGGGGTTCCCACCATACAAGGTTAAACTAATATCTGAAAAAAGGCCATTAGTCCATCAATACCCCTTAAAGCCAGAAGCCGAGGAAGGTATTAAGCCAATAATACAGTACATGTTAAAATCAGGAATATTAAGAGAAGCCCCTGAAGCTATGTGTAACACACCTATTTTTCCAGTGCAGAAAGCCAGCACAGGAAAGTGGAGAATGGTTCAAGATCTCCGACAAATAAATGATATTGTACAGCATGCAGCTCCAGATGTTTCAAATCCGCACACATTGCTGCATTCACTGACCCCAGATAAAAAGTATTTCTCAGTAATAGATCTTAGTAATGCTTTCTTCACAGTACCACTGCATGAAGAATCACAGCATTTGTTTGGTTTTCAGTTTAAAGGAAAGAAATACACCTATACTAGGCTTCCACAAGGTTTCAGTGAAAGCCCACATGTATATACACAAGCATTAAGGTACTCAAGGTACATAATACCAGAACACAGTCAAGTTCTGCTCTATGTGGATGACATTTTAGTAGCATCAGACACAGAAAAACACTGTGAAGAGGCCACAATTACTGTGTTAAAGCACCTACACCAAACAGGCCACAAGGTTTCAAGAGACAAGCTGCAGTTTTGTAAAAATTAAGTGGTTTATTTAGGGCACACACTGTCACAGAATGGACGCTCCCTGCTGAATAGCAGAAAAACAGCCATACAGGAAGCCCCAAAACCAATAACAAAGCAGCAAATGATGTCCTTTTTAGGACTTTGTAATTTCTGCAGAGAGTGGCTGCCCGACTATGCAGCCATAGTGCAACCATTACAATCTATGATTTATGGAACAAACATGACATTAAGGGACAAAATTATTTGGACAGAAGAGGGGGAAAAAACATTTATTAACTTAAAGAACTTACTGCAAACCACAGTTACATTAGCCTTACCAGACTACAGCCAACCATTCACGCTGTGCGTGGACTCATGTCAGGGCTATATGAAAGCTGTACTGACACAACCCTTTGGGTCTAAAGATAGACCCCTAGCCTTTTGCTCAAAGAAACTTGACGCGTTTGCAAGCATGCTCTGCTGCCGCTGAAGCAGTGAAGCAAACAGCTGAAATAGTTCTATGCCACCCGCTGACGTTAAAAGTTCCCCATTCTGTTTCACTTGTTTTACTACAGACCTCACTTCCCTTTTTGACACATGCAAGACATATTGCATTAACTTCTCTACTACTCTCACAACCAAATATCACCTTGCAAAGATGTGGCCCGTTAAACCCAACTACCTTAATACCTACGGCAGAGGACGGACAGCCACATTCATGTAAAGCAAAAGTAGAAGAGGACACCAAACCCAGACAGGACATTTCCCAAACGCCACTGCCTAACTCACAAACTGTGTTTGTAGATGGGTCCGCATCAAAAGATGAATAAGGGAAAAATAGAGTTGGTTACGCAGTGACAACCATTGACAGCGTAATAGAAACTAAATCCTTGCCCAAAACATGCTCTGCCCAGACTTCAGAGTTGTATGCTGTAGTGAGAGCAAGTGAACTACATGAGGGACAGATACTTACTATATACACAGACAGCCAATACGTTTTTGGATCAGTACATCACCATGCTAAAATCTGGCAGAATAGAGGTTTTAAAACATCATCAGGAACAGAGTTAACACATTTTAATTTTTTGAAAAGATTATTATCAGCAATACAGCTACCTGGTAAAATAGCACTCTGTAAATGTAAGGCTCACCAAACAGATTCTAGCACGGAAACAAAGGGGAATACTTTTGCTGACATAACTGCAAAGAAAGCTGCAACAGAACCCCTAACACTAAAAATGACTGACCTGCTATTTATAGACATGTCAGTACTGAAAGATGCGCAACAGACTGCACCCAGTACTGAAATAAAGGCCTGGCTGAAAAGAGGAGCTGAGAAAAAAGATGACATATACCACATAGAAAACAAACCCGTTTTACCAAAACATCTATATAAAACGGCGGTGGTGGTGACTCATGGCAAATGCCACGTGTCACAGAGAAATATGTCATATCTGGTGAAACATCAATTCTACGCTTTAAATTTTTCTGACTATGCAAATAATTTTTGTAGATCATGTATTATCTGCTGCAAACATAATCCACAGGGGAACATGAGACCCAAAAGAAGCCAGTTCCCAGCAGCAATTCATCCCTTTCACACGATACACATGGATTTCATAGAGTTATCATGGTCAGGGGGAAAGAAATATTGTTTAGTGGTTATAGATGCATTTTCAAAGTGGGTTGAGATGTACCCTGCGAAACACTGTGATGCGCTCACGGTGGCAAAAAGTTTAGTGACACATTTCTTCCCTACATATGGTATCCCACAAATCATAAGATCAGATAATGGGACTCATTTTGTAAATAATGTAATAGAACTGTGCTCTAAAGCATTAGGGTTTCAGTTAAAAAATCATTGTTCTTACCACCCACCATCTGCTGGGCTGGTTGAACGAACAAATGGGACAATAAAAAACAGACTGAGAAAAACAGTTGAGGAGACAGGCAGACCGTGGCCAGACAGTCTGTCTCTGGTCAAACTATGGATGAGAATAATTCCAAATCAATCTGGCCTCACTCCATTTGAAATAGTAAATGGCAGACCGTTTCCTCTGCCTTCTGATATGAATGACATAGAGAAAGCACAACAGGAAACTTCATTAGCTGAGTGGATGAATAAAATGTTGCAGACAAAAGAAGCACAAATGTCCAGTGGTCTGCCGATAACCTCTGCTTCTATCCCACAGAATGACCTGAGGCTTGGAGACCTGGTCCTGATTAAGACACTCCACAGGAAGGATTGGAGCACCCCCGGCTGGAAAGGGCCGTTTCAAGTGCTCCTGACAATGCCCACAGCTCTGAAAATAGCAGAGAGGCCTTCCTGGATCCATAAAAGCCACTGTAAGCCAGTTTTGCCATTACAGGAGCCAAACCAACCGACGGGGTAGCAGAAGGAAGTCCGGGTTCAAAGGAGTTGGAGGACCCATATGGCCCAGCGTCTCAAACCGGTGAAGAAAACAGCTGATCCAATTATAACCCAATAGCCCAATTATAAAATGGCTCTCTGTAACATGTGGACAGGACTGATAAGCCTGAGCTTAATTCTGGTACCATGACTCTTTCTCTATCTAAAGCAGGATCCACAGGAGGTGATACCGCACCAGAAGAGATGGACATCAGACGGGACCCATCTCAGACCACTGACGGAAGGACATGACACACACCCATTTCTGCAAAATTACTGGTATCGTTATGTGTATGACACAGCTAAAACACAAAATAAAACTGATTGTTATGTGTGTTCTATAATGCCCATGCATTCCCAAGGCCCCACCATATATGTCAAAGCTATGAACCTCACCGAGACCAGTTGCGCCATATCAATGGGCCTGATAGGATATACAAATAAAAAGTTCTTTCTTATGCCAGACCAATCTTTCAGTAACCAGAGATTAAATTATAGTTGTGACCCAGAAAACTGCACTTGCGACAGAAAACAATAGCAGCCTCTCAACATTACAGGGAAATCAGAACCATTCAAAGCATATGTAACAGACCCCGGAAACCATCGACACTGCATAAGACAAAATATTACAGGGAATCATACTCATTTTGTAGGGAATACTACGAAATGTAACTACTTCTACACTTACAGGAATAATCCCGGAAACGGCACATACTGGATAGAAGGGGTGGCATGGTTATGTGGTAATAACGCTTATTATGTACTTCCACCCAGCTGGTATGGTGTATGTGCCCCAGTTTTCACATCAGATCACACTGTGGTACTTAGTAAGCAGACTATAGTTATACCACATAGGAGATCAAAAAGGGAAATAGATGTTAAACCACATGACCCCATTTGGGGAACAAATGTCCCAGATGAATTTAAACTTTGGTCTAAAGATGATAAAACATTATTATCTCTCTTACCCTGGTTAGGTGTGGGCAAATTAATGCTGCGCGTGGAAACTTTAAGTTATCGATTTGGATTGTTTCTAAATAACTCCATAATAGTAGAAGAGGGTCAAAACACAGAAATGAGCGCTATGCGAGCCATGGTAATTCAGAACCGCATGGCTTTGGATATTCTAACAGCATCAACGGGGGGCGTTTGTGTTCTATTGAATAACAGCTGTTGCACATATATCCCAGATAATATACACTCTGCAAACATAACGGGAGCATTAAACAACCTACGGAATCTGCAAAAAGTCATGGCACATGACCACCCAGATCCTAACTCTTCTTGGTTAGATTGGATGCTCACAGGGGGATGGATAAATCTGTTTAAGGTTCTCCTAGTTGCAGTAATAGCATGCATGGGCCTTCTGTGTCTCCTGTCAATATGTATTATCCCATGTTGCAAATGCATGGTACAAAGAATAGTAACTCAGTCAGTCACGGTGGCATATGCAACACTGAACCAGGTGGAAATGCACGAAAATGAAAGGGACGATTATGATGACATGTTGTAAATAAATCACATCGAAAGCCTGAGTGTACTCATACATTGTATTTCATAAAATGACCTTACAGCAGAAAATTGAAAGAAGTTGTTGCTTAAGTGAAATGAGAAAAAGTACAATGATGACATAAACAGGGCAGATTTTTAAATTCCTTTATTATGTTTCACTGTTTTCATTAAGTATTATTCTTTTATTTTTATGATTTTAAGTATTATTCTTTTATTTTTATGATTTCAAGTATTATTCTTTTATTTTTATGATTTCAAGTATTATTCTTTTATTTTTATGATTTCAAGTATTATTCTTTTATTTTTATGATTTCAAGTATTAATCAACATTTAACTTTTAATGGTTGCCGAGGGCGGCGGGACCGTGGAGTATTTCCCACAAAATATAATCTGTTTACCGTCCGTGGGTTTCTGCTCATACAGAGTATTTTTCTTATTCGTTTTTATATTAAATGTTTTTACTTGTGATAAAAGGAGGGACTGTTGGATGGGTGCGAAAACTTGTTATCACTCATGTAAAAACTTTGTGTTGCAAGGCACCTGCACTATGCCTTCCTCCGTGTGTGTGTGAGATCATTGTTATCTCCGTGAGAACCAGCCTCCTTTCAGTCTCACACACTTACACCCTGTCTGAACTGTCTGTTGAATTGTGTATATAAATAAAGAGATAGGGTGTCAAAACTTTGTAGTTGCACTGCAAAGTGGGCTACCCTTGCTGCAAGTAACTCTGACTGTATCGTTCTTGCCTCTGAGTTGACTAAATAATACCTAACACTGAGTCTGTGTAAATGTTTATTTTTTGTCCTTCTCCTAATTCTAGGGCCGCTATCACTGCCAAAACTTCTGCTCTCTGTGCGGATTGTGTGTCTGTCAGCTTTTCCGCTTTCACTGTTACAAAGTCCGACCCTGAGTCCTCCACCACTGCATACGCTGCTTTAAGCCCTTGTGTGTCATGTCTGAAACAGCAACCATCTGTATACAGATTTCTAGCATCTGTCAGAGATGTGCTTTGTAGGTCTGGTCTGATTTTTTCATTAAACTCCACTTTTTCTGCACAGACATGTGGTTCTCCTGACGTCATTCTGTCTGCCATATTTATGCCCTCATGTGTGTATGTGACGCTAGGAGCTTCCAGCACCCTGCTCAGTCTCTGTTGTCTCAGTGGTGATAGTGTGAATGTCTTTGAGTTCACAAAAGCCACTACTCCATGTGATGTGAGAATGCGGAGGGAGTGTCCCATAACTACATTGGCTGTTTTCTGGATTATTTTAGCCATCCCTGCTGCATGTCTGGTGCATTCATGATGTCTTTGTTCCATGTTGTCCAGCATAACAGTTATGTACATAAGGACAGTTCTAGTACCCCCTTTTTTCTGGAACAGCACCCCATTTGCTGTGTGTGCTGTTACAGAAACATCCAAATAGAATGGCAGCGTGTAGTCAGGGTGTGCCAAGTGCGCAGCTTGAGATACGTTTGTTTTAAGAGTGATAAAAGCTTCTTCAGCTTCTGTGGTCCATTCCAAGGGGGCAGTGAGATTTCTCATGCCCTGTTTTTTCACTAGGTCTCTAAGGGGAGCTCTGAGATCAGTGTAGCCGGGGACAAATGATCTACTGTATCCTGTAAGGCCCAGAAATGACAACATGTCTTTCACAAAGAGTGGTTTTGGATGAGAATGTACTGCGGATTGATGCGCAGGGGATATACCGGTCCCTGGCTGGGAGATCACCCTGCCCAAGAAGTCCATCTGTCTTCTGCAGATTTGAAGTTTGGCCTTACTGACTTTGTAGCCTGTCTTGGCCAGATGTGAAAGAACTACAGCAGTAGCCTCCAAACATTCAGTGACAGTGGGTGTGGCCAAGAGAATGTCATCAACATACTGGATGAGTGTAGTATGTGGTGGGAGTGAGCAGTCCTGTAAGGAGTCTTTAAGAGCTTGGTTAAAGATTCCTGGGGAGAGAGCAAAACCCTGTGGCAAACGAGTGTATCGGTACCTATGTGATCTATAGGTGAAAGCAAAAATGTCCCTGCATTCTTCAGCTAAAGGCAGGCAAAAGAAAGCATTGGCCAGATCAATGCATGTAAACCATGAATGTTCAGGATAAGATTAGTGAGAGCAACATAAGGATTTGGAACAGAGACAGTAGGAGTGGACAGTGCTGCATTAACGGCCCTCAAATCGTGTGCCATTCTCCATTTCCCTGTTCCTTTTTTCTCAACTGGTAAAATAGGTGTATTCCACGGGGAAGTCAGCCGGCTCTAATACACCGGCATTCCACAGACCCTCAATTGTGTCCTTAATGCCCAGTTCAGCAGCGGGTTTATGAGGGTATTGGGACCTCCAGATTGGTTGATCAGAAGTAAGCTGAAAAGTAATGGGAGTACAGTGTATGAGGCCCACGTCCGTGGGACTTTCTGCACACAGTGTGGAGGGCATGCTCTGTACAACTGCAGCTGCCAGTGGGTGATCTGATTTTTCTCTACCATGTTGTCTGTCTAACTGTACATGTTCCAGGGTGCCTACATCTGTGGAATAATTAAGAATGCGTTAAATGTTCCCTGAAGGTGAATAGGAGAGGTTAGGAGTGGAAGAGAGGTGCCAATCCTATAGGGAGAGGGAGCGTTTTAACACCCCCCCTAACTCACGTGCTTCACGTCCTGGATGGAGGGCTAAAGAAACGTGCGGAACGCCATCAGCCCACATTTCAAACCACCCTTCCTGTTCTTTGGATAACTGTACAGAGGCGACAACGCCTTCTGGAGCTACATAAATGTCAGTGGTGACAATGTCCCACGTCTTACCCTTACGTCTTGGCATTCACAGTTATTTCTGTCATAAAACAGGGTGACATGCGGCGGGACAGGGGGAGGAATACAGGGTGCTAGAGTGGAGATCCAGGATTTCCACCGAAGGAAGGAAGAGAGAACACCTTTGCACGCTGTGGTTTCTGGGTGTAGCAAGACCTAGTAAATGTCAGCCATAGGATCGGGTAAGGGCTGGATTAAATACTGTCCATGTGAAAAGTGTGTGTTGCTGCCACATGAAAGTTGGGTGCTATTAGGAAGGTGCACCTGTAATCCGTTTGAACCACACAGAATGGTTGCGCCCATTTTGATCAACATGTCTCTGCCCAGTAAATTTACTGGTGTGTCTGCGGACACTAAGTAACTGGTTCAAAGTTTGCCCTCCTATTTCAGTTCTTAAGGGCTTGATGTAAGGTAGGACCTGTTTAGCCCCAGAAAAACCCATGACAGTGGTAGTCCTTGTGGAGAGAGTTTTGGGAGGGGCTTGTTTGATGGTTGAGCATGTAGCCCCAGTGTCCACTAGAAAAGGAAGACTTTGTCCATCCACCGTCATGGACAGTAAGGGGTCCTCAATCCCTCTGACCAGGGGGGTTCTGTGGGGACCCTCACTGGTGGTCTGGCCAGAGACTGGGCTCATCCCAGATCACCTCTCCCTCTGTGGGGGCGACCTGCTGGTCTTGCAAGTGGACCATACCATCCATTCTCTCCTTGAGGGTTCTTGTATGGACATTCACGAGACCACTGGCCTGGCTCTTCACAGTAGTACCACACATCAGCATCCCCCCACCTCTGTGGCGGCCCTCGCTGGAATCCCCTTCCCCTGGGCCCACCTCGTCCCCTGAAACGACCAACGTGTGCCTGATGAGGACCAGAGGTCATAGGCCTCTGTGCAAACGTGTCCTGGTGGCCAAGAAATGGAGGAGCTTGTGGTGGTTGGGACACAGCACCTTTATACAGGTCCTTCTCAAAATATTAGTATATTGTGATAAAGTTCATTATTTTCCATAATGTAATGATGAAAATTTTAACATTCATATATTTTAGATTCATTGCACACTAACTGAAATATTTCAGGTCTTTTATTGTCTTAATACGGATGATTTTGGCATACAGCTCATGAAAACCCAAAATTCCTATCTCACAAAATTAGCATATTTCATCCGACCAATAAAAAAAAAGTGTTTTTAATACAAAAAACGTCAACATTCAAATAATCATGTACAGTTATGCACTCAATACTTGGTCGGGAATCATTTGGCAGAAATGACTGCTTCAATGCGGCGTGGCATGGAGGCAATCAGCCTGTGGCACTGCTGAGGTCTTATGGAGGCCCAGGATGCTTCGATAGCGGCCTTTAGCTCATCCAGAGTGTTGGGTCTTGAGTCTCTCAACGTTCTCTTCACAATATCCCACAGATTCTCTACGGGGTTCAGGTCAGGAGAGTTGGCAGGCCAATTGGGCACAGTGATACTATGGTCAGTAAACCATTTACCAGTGGTTTTGGCACTGTGAGCAGGTGCCAGGTCGTGCTGAAAAATGAAATCTTCATCTCCATAAAGCTTTTCAGTAGATGGAAGCATGAAGTGCTCCAAAATCTCCTGATAGCTAGCTGCATTGTCCCTGCCCTTGATAAAACACAGTGGACCAACACCAGCAGCTGACACGGCACCCCAGACCATCACTGACTGTGGGTACTTGACACTGGACTTCTGGCATTTTGGCATTTCCTTCTCCCCAGTCTTCCTCCAGACTCTGGCACCTTGATTTCCAAATGACATGCAGAATTTGCTTTCATCCGAAGAAAGTACTTTGAACCACTGAGCAACAGTCCAGTGCTGCTTCTCTGTAGCCCAGGTCAGGCGCTTCTGCCGCTGTTTCTGGTTCAAAAGTGGCTTGACCTGGGGAATGCGGCACCTGTAGCCCATTTCCTGGACACGCCTGTGCACGGTGGCTCTGGATGTTTCTACTCCAGACTCAGTCCACTGCTTCCACAGGTCCCCCAAGGTCTGGAATCGGCCCTTCTCCACAATCTTCCTCAGGGTCCGGTCACCTCTTCTTGTTGTGCAGCGTTTTCTGCCACACTTTTTCCTTCCCACATACTTCCCACTGAGGTGCCTTGATACAGCACTCTGGGAACAGCCTATTCGTTCGGAAATTTCTTTCTGTGTCTTACCCTCTTGCTTGAGGGTGTCAATAGTGGCCTTCTGGACAGCAGTCAGGTCGGCAGTCTTACCCATGATTGGGGTTTTGAGTGATGAACCAGGCTGGGAGTTTTAAAGGCCTCAGGAATCTTTTGCAGGTGTTTAGAGTTAACTCGTTGATTCAGATGATTAGGTTCATAGCTCGTTTAGAGACCCTTTTAAGGATATGCTAATTTTGTGAGAGAGGAATTTTGGGTTTTCATGAACTGTATGCCAAAATCATCTGTATTAAGACAATAAAAGACCTGAAATATTTCAGTTAGTGTGCAATGAATCTAAAATATATGAATGTAAAATTTTCATCATTACATTATAGAAAATAATGAACTTTATCACAATATGCTAATATTTTGAGAAGGACCTGTACATTATTTTGGTGGTTTTATTCTCTTTTTTCTTTTCCCCTGCTTTTTGTTTTGCTTCAGCTAACTGCATTTTTAGTAACGCTTTAAGTTCTTCCTCATCCTTCTTATGTTCCTCTCCTATTTTAGATAGATGGTGAATTAAATGGCGATCCCACGTTCCACTATCAGCCCCTGGCAAATCAGGATTGTCTTCCATGTTGGTTTTAACCTGTGTGGGTAAGCCTCTCAGCACAGCGTCTCTGAACCAATCCCTCTGTGAGCCCTCATTGGCTGGATTGGTTCCTGTTTGTGTTTGTCAGACGGATTTGCATTAATCCAAATATTCTCTTGGATTGGTGTTTGGATTCCATTAAAATTTAGGGATAGTGCACCCCCTGGTTACAGGGTATAGGTCCCTTAGCGCGTCCCCTATCCACTGGGAATATCGAGTGAAAGTGTCTGAATCTAGGGCGAAGGTGGTGTGAGCTGTAGTTTCAACTTCTCTACAGGTGTGTGGTTTCATGCAACGTGCTGCAATCGCGCGGTAGTCACCTAGAGCCAAAGTGCTGCCTGCCGTCAGGGAATCTAAAGTTTGTAACCAAATAGAAGCCCCCTCAGTTATGGGTGGGAGCTTGTCACAGAGTGTGGTAAGATCCCCCAGGGAAAAAGGCTTATATTTGCGCTGGCCCCCGGTTCCAGGCTGATGGAACAGGGGCATCTGGTTTTTATAGAACCCAGGCTCCTCTCTTGATGCCACCTTGCAGAGGAGGCGTGGTTGCATGATTTGAGTTTCTGGTTGGGGGGCACTGCGCTCAGGTGTGTCTTCTGGTGGTTCATGTAGGTTTGAGACGGCTTCATCGTTTTCCTGGGCTTCACATTCTACACTAGGGGTGGGTGAAGCCCAAGGAGTAGATGTCTGTGGTGGAAGTGTGCCATCAGGCCGCCAGTCACCACACACAGCAACAGTCACTGAGCCTACTTGCTTAGATGGGGCAGGTGTTGCCATGGTCATGCTTTGGGGTGAATAATCTGTGCAGGGTGAACGGGGTGAGGGATGGTGCTGAGATGGAGATAAAGTTGGGATGGGAATTGTTACACCATCCAAGATTTCTCGCAATCTTCTTAGCTTAAACTCATTTGGTTTTACTGGAGTATGAGAGCCAACAGAGAGTGCTTCAGAGGAAGCTGGGTCAGTTACAGACAGAGAGTCTTGTGATTCAGATAAGAAATAAATGAAGTCCTTTTGGTTTTTTTTTGTGGAGCTGTAGGGGCGGGACAAGAGGTGAGAGCAGCCTGTGGGCTGGACAACCCACGAACAGTTACATGCCCTTCTTTGACGTCAAGTACAGGGTACAGCCCTGTGGGAGGAGATGTAGGAGGGGGAGGAGGCTGAGCAAACGGCGGGGGAGGTGCATAGGGCAGTGGTTTGTCAGCTGTTTCCTTATTCCTGTCAGTGTGTGGTTCTGTATGTGTGGTGTCAAGTTTATCAAACATTGCATATTTTCCTCCCTGCCATATTAACACCATCTGAGAGCAGAATGTCTCATTTTTTGCTGCCTTGTCCCTTGTCTCTTTAAACTTGCCTTTAAACCAACCACTGTCTTTGCTTTTCTCTTCTGCCAACTCGTTTTCTTTTTTAGCTTTCTTCATGTTCAGCCAAAACCATCTGCCAACATTCTTTCTGGTTTTTTCATCTATATCATCTTTCTCCACTTCCTCTTGTATTTTCCGGTTCATTTTCTTAATCAACTTTTCAGCCTGTTTTTCCTCCTGAGTCTGCTGCACCAGCTGTCTTACAACATACACCTGTTCCTTAAACGTTTTCCAAACCGGTGCCTCTGCCCCCCACCCTGAGTCATCAGTCTCCCTATCAAACTGGTCCATGTTTTACACTTTTATGTATTGTGGCCAGCCGGAAGATATGGCATGCTATGTCCCGAGTTTCAATTCTCAAGACACCACAATGTAATTTACTACATGAAACATTCAGTCAACAGCAATCAATTATCTGTCCTTTGTTAACACCGCTAGGTTTCCCACACAGAATAATTGCATTCACTCAACCTCTTATGAGAGTTCTGCCGACTGCAGCGTTGTCTCTCCATTCGTGCTCTCACTCACTCCGCCTGACGTCTGTCTCACAGATTATGTTTTCTGTGCACAGCTCATACGATTTATGTGTTTGTGTATTATGTACTTTTCTCTGGAGTCCACTAGATGTCCTCCAAGTCTGACTATTCTTGCTGAATTATCCTATTTCAGCTCATAGTTTTCTCATGCTGGTCGTGTTACAAATGTCATTTATAACTCACAGTCATGCTCTCACTGTTACTGGTCTTACAGATTCATACAACCTGTTCACAGTAACTTATAGCTTCACGGGACTTCAGACTATGTGTTTTATGAATTATCACATCTATAATCTGGTTTTATCGAGACAGAACACAAATAAAACACAGCATTCAAACCTTTGTGTTTTGCCCGATCTTAGCTTCTGACTCCTTTAAACATAAAACTCTAGGGACTCAAACCCTGCTCAAAGGGACTCAAACCCTACTCAAAGGGACTCAAACCCTACTCAAAGGGACTCAAACCCTGCTCAAAGGGACTCAAACCCTGCTCAAAGGGACTCAAACCCTATTTGAAACCGCTTTCAGAATTCGTAGTTTCCCACACTACGGGCCTCAAACCCAGCACAATCATGAATTTTCGTCAAAAAACTTGTGGAGTAAAAAGGCAATTCAAATTAATTCAGTAGGTAAGAATTAAACGTACCGCTCATTAAACCTCTCACAAGCGTTGCTCTGGTATGCAGAGCAGAGAGCCGCTGCCTTTTGACCGGGGTTAAATATTCTGTAAAAACTAAATAAAACAAAGTTACCTTACGCTGCGCAGCACAGCGCTCATAAATAAACGATAATAATAATAGTTTTAAAATAAACAAGTTTTTAATGGGGAAGTGAACTCCAATAACTTTAAAACTTGTAGGCTTATAAACGAATTTTGAAATACTATAACTTTTTTAACTTACTCAGGGGACGGGGGTGTATGTTAGTAGCTCCAGATTTCGCTTCTTGTTGTACTGGACTGATGCTCTTGTGTTGAACGCTGTCTTGATCTTTGAAAAGTGACTTTCTGGTGGGCGGCTTCAGGGTTGCATCTTTGGGGGAATCTGTAAAACAGATTTATATGATATTATTTTATTGACGTACATATCAGCTAGGGAAAAAACAAGACGAGTCTTTATAGAAAATTATGCTTGCTTAAAAATATATATATACATAGATATTATTGTTATTTTTATATCTATTTTTACTCACCTCGGGGGGGAAGGTTGATTCCAGCCGCTGACCCCTCCAACGTCATCATTCGGGTTTACGCCTCTCGTTAAATCTATAAGTAGATTTTGTTCAATGTTAGCTGACTTATTCGTTAACTATAAAATGTTGTTGCTCTTAATATTAATTACCACATTCCGATTGTGTCAAGATGAAATCCTCTAGATCATCAGTTGTGGGTTCTAAGAAAAGAGAAACAATATATATATATATATATATATATATATATATATATATATACAGGTCCTTCTCAAAATATTAGCATATTGTGATAAGGTTCATTATTTTCCATAATGTCATGATGAAAATTTAACATTCATATATTTTAGATTCATTGCACACTAACTGAAATATTTCAGGTCTTTTATTGTCTTAATACGGATGATTTTGACATACAGTTCATGAAAACCCAAAATTCCTATCTCACAAAATTAGCATATCATTAAAAGGGTCTCTAAACGAGCTATGAACCTAATCATCTGAATCAACGAGTTAACTCTAAACACCTGCAAAAGATTCCTGAGGCCTTTAAAACTCCCAGCCTGGTTCATCACTCAAAACCCCAATCATGGGTAAGACTGCCGACCTGACTGCTGCCCAGAAGGCCACTATTGTCACCCTCAAGCAAGAGGGTAAGACACAGAAAGACATTTCTGAACGAATAGACTGTTCCCAGAGTGCTGTATCAAGGCACCTCAGTGGGAAGTCTGTGGGAAGGAAAAAGTGTGGCAGAAAACGCTGCACAACGAGAAGAGGTGACCGGACCCTGAGGAAGATTGTGGAGAAGGGCCGATTCCAGACCTTGGGGGACCTGCGGAAGCAGTGGACTGAGTCTGGAGTAGAAACATCCAGAGCCACCGTGCACAGGCGTGTACAGGAAATGGGCTACAGGTGCCGCATTCCCCAGGTCAAGCCACTTTTGAACCAGAAACAGTGGCAGAAGCGCCTGACCTGGGCTACAGAGAAGCAGCACTGTGTTGCTCAGTGGTCCAAAGTACTTTTTTCGGATGAAAGCAAATTCTGCATGTCATTCGGAAATCAAGGTGCCAGAGTCTGGAGGAAGACTGGGGAGAAGGAAATGCCAAAATGCCAGAAGTCCAGTGTCAAGTACCCACAGTCAGTGATGGTCTGGGGTGCCGTGTCAGCTGCTGGTGTTGGTCCACTGTGTTTTATCAAGGGCAGGGTCAATGCAGCTAGCTATCAGGAGATTTTGGAGCACTTCATGCTTCCATCTGCTGAAAAGCTTTATGGAGATGAAGATTTCATTTTTCAGCACGACCTGGCACCTGCTCACAGTGCCAAAGCCACTGGTAAATGGTTTACTGACCATGGTATCACTGTGCTCAATTGGCCTACCAACTCTCCTGACCTGAACCCCATAGAGAATCTGTGGGATATTGTGAAGAGAACGTTGAGAGGCTCAAGACCCAACACTCTGGATGAGCTAAAGGCCGCTATCGAAGCATCCTGGGCCTCCTTAAGACCTCAGCAGTGCCACAGGCTGATTGCCTCCATGCCACGCCGCATTGAAGCAGTCATTTCTGCTAAAGGATTCCCGACCAAGTATTGAGTGCATAACTGTACATGATTATTTGAAGGTTGACGTTTTTTGTATTAAAAACACTTTTCTTTTATTGGTCGGATGAAATATGCTAATTTTGTGAGATAGGAATTTTGGGTTTTCATGAGCTGTATGCCACAATCATTCGTATTAAGACAATAAAAGACCTGCGATGGACTGGCGACCTGTCCAGGGTGTACCCCGCCTCTCGCCCATAGACTGCTGGAGATAGGCACCAGCTCCCCCACGACCCACTATGGAATAAGCGGTAGAAAATGACTGACTGACTGAAGACCTGAAATATTTCAGTTAGTGTGCAATGAATCTAAAATAAATGAATGTTAAATTTTCATCATGACATTATGGAAAATAATGAACTTTATCACAATATGCTAATATTTTGAGAAGGACCTGTATATATTTAACAATATTAAAGATTGTTGAGGTTGTAGAAAACACGGATCTTTCTGCTCTGAAAGTCCTGTGAAACTAACGTGTTTTGTATTGCCAACGTGCCGAAATGCTGAAGAGGTCCATTTACCGAATTACATATTCATTTTTAACTTGTTTATGTGGACTGCCCCAGATGTCTAAAGGGTTGCACTTAAGGTTACATAGCTCACTTAGCTCTGACATGGGAAGATGTCTGTATAAACAATCCCTATATCCCAAAACAACACTTTCATTCTTAGAAGCATGTATTTACCGATGAGAAGCCAGTAACCTTTGACATGCAGCAGGCCACTTGGACATATACCAGACTCACCTGTTCATGAACCTCTGTCTTGACACTTTGGAGGGGTTAGGGAGAGCTTAAATCACTTTTTATTGCCTGTGTCACACACACACACACACACACACACACACACACAGTATGGAGACTGAATCAGAAGGATGAGGTTGAAGCTTGAGGTTGACACGGAGTTCAGTTGGAGAATAACAGTTTTTTCTCTAAAACCCCTTGATAACTTTTGCTCTAAGTTGAAAAAATATTTTAGGAAAGTTAAAGGTAACTAAAATTATCATTCCTTTCCAAAATGGAGTCTCTCATGATTCCAAACAAGTTCACCTGTCAAAAATTTGATTAAAGGGTGTAGTATTATCTCTCATGTCATGTGCAAAAAGGAAAGACGAAATCAACTGGTCCCCATAACAGAACACCTCCAGGCCCTTGGCTACATCTAGTAATCCTGTCCATGAAAGTTACGAACAGGACCAGGGACCTTGCTTTAGTCCAAGATGCACCAGGAACACGTCTGACTTAATGCCAGCAATGCAAACCAAACTCCTGCTCCGCTTATACAGAGACTGAATGACCCCTAATAAATGGCCTTGACTATGTACTCCTGGAGTGCCGGCCACAGGGCACCACAAAGGACATGGTCGAATGTCTTCTCTAGATCCAAAAAGCACATGTGGACCGGTTGGGCAAACTCCCATGAGCCCTCGAGCACCCTGTGTTCCACAACCAGGATGAAGAGCAAACTCCACCTCTGAAGTCCAGGTCCAATAATCGGCCGGACTCTCCTCTCCAACATCCTGGCATAGGCCTTTCCATGAAGGCTGAGGATTTTGATCCCCTGTAGTTATAAAACTCCTCCTTCAAACCCACCAACTCGGCCTGCGTGATTAATGAGTCCAGCTCTGAGTCTTCAGTCTGCTTTTTAACTTTAACAAGTTAAAAGAAATATTTTATAGTATTGTGTCCTGCTTTGACCAGGAATTTTGTAATGTTTTGTGTGGATAATATTGTATAGCACACTGTAATAACTTTAAATTCATTTGTCAAAGGTGGAAACAGAAAATGTAGCGGTTTGAAAGTGCTTATTCTTGCAGGATCATTTATAAAAGCAAATATGAACTTAATTGCTTGCATATTGAAAAATACTGAAAAATGTGATTTATTTCAATAAAAAAAAGAAAAAAAACTGCATTGCTTGCTTCAGTTTGGTAAGATTTATGGATGGAATGAAGGCCACATGGCTTGCAGAAAAAAATAAGAAGCCACGCAAATGACCTGAAACCCATATTTATTGATTGACCCAAAAGCCATCAGCTCTAGGACCTGCTGGACCTCTTCAATGTTTGCTATGCAGACCCTTGAAGAAACAGGGACACAGCTACATGGCTTTACATAAAATACATTAATTATAATGTGGTCCTTCAGAAAGTTGATGAGCCTGCTTAAGCAGAATTAAACCTTAATTAAGGCTTAAAAGTCTATTCTCTAATTAATTCTGTTTGATATCATGCTAAGATTCAGTGACAACATTTGTAGCACTGCCCTTCTTCTAACACGAATAACACTGTAATCTCAAACATGACATTTTCACCTAACAGATGCAATAACACTTTTAAGAGCAAATTCACTTTGATCAGTGTCACTGGACCAATTGGTGGTGTTCAGGGCTGAACTCATCAGCATTGGTCACTGTGTGCTTGGTTTTGCCCTGAATATTTCTTCTAGACGAGTGTTATTTATAATTATTATACAGTAGTGTTTGGAATTTAATCGCTGAACTGTGTTGTTTTTCACCATAAAGCAAACAAATGTTTCCGTTTGTATATACATACATGAGGGGATTCATTTGACCTTCACCTTAAGTCTTGGCATAAAAGGGTTAAAAGGTTTAGAGCACGGGTATTCATTTAGAATTGCTATAGATCAGATTAACACAGTAGGCATGTCACATAGATGAAACACAGTACATAGACACCTTAGACATAAACATATTTTTGGCACTAATGGAATCCCAAATACATGCACCGGACTAATATGAATTTTTCATTGGAATGCACCTGTGGAAGTTGTTAGTCTCATGAGATAAATCAACAACGTAGAGACTCATTCTAAACATGCAGGACTCCGACTCTTTGTGGATCATAACTGTGAAGTGTATTCACTAAAACCATAAGAAAGGCATAAAGTGTCAGGGTTTGTGGTTGGTTGGGACCGGGATGCAGACAGAAGCTTAGTAGCCACATAGTCTTTGGAATCTTTACTTTAATAAAACAATAAACAAATGACTTGGAGCAGGAGACACAGGAAGTTAACAGGAGGAACCAATGGGGAACAAGTGAAACCGGTAAGCTTTTATACAGAGGGGTGAATAGTGAAACAAAGAGAATGAGAGAGGCAGGTAATCAGATGATTGCTGGCAGGTGTGAATACCAGGTGTAGGGAACTGAGGGAATAAGGTTCTATGGCAACAATAGCTGGTAAATGGTGAGACAGGAGGGGAAACTAAACTAGAGACAACTCTAAGGGGAAAAAACACTAAACTAACTGGGAGGAGCAGGGAACAGAAACCATAAACATAAGCTAGCATAAATAGTTACTCTAGAAGGAACTAAATCTGGAAAAAACTAAAGTAAACAAGCACAAGAATACTAAACGAGAAACTAAAACTAAATAAAACCAAAGAGGGGAAATAACCATAAGAAACAAAACAAAAGAGAACTAAACTAAATAACAGACTTGGAGAAGAAAATCGATCTAAAGTAAACACACAAGCACAAGAATCCCAGTAAATATTAACTAGACAAAAGGAAACTACTAATCAAAGGAACAGGGAAACCTCTAATGGCAAAGTAAACAAAAACAAAGACCAAAATGGCAGATCCTGACATCAAGAAGGGAAACACTTTTTATTTTTACCTAATTTTGTCAAAGGTTTCAAAATAACAAGATATTTAATTTCTTAAACTGAAGGATTAACACATTAACACCTATAATAAAAACAGTAACTAGTAATGACATTATAGTATATTGATTGCCCCAGTGCATGTTGTAGGTCTTGGCTTGAGGGGGCCAGCAGGACCACGTCATCTACAAAAAGAAGAGAATAAATCCACTGGTCCCCAAACCAGACCCCCTCCAGCCCTTGGCTGCACCTAGAAATCCTGTCTATAAAAGTTATGAACAGGACCGGTGACAGGGCAGCCCTGCCGATTTAACATGTATTTTTTACCTATTTTGCAATGTAAGGGAACAAGGGAAAAGGCATAAGTGAGGAAAGAAGGTATTTATGGTTTGAATGTAAAACCCCAGTGGAATTACTCAGCTACAGTTCATACTGTAGTCAACAGGATTAGACTGTTACATAATATTCTATACACCACTTATTGGTAATTGAAACAAACTGGGGCATAGCAATGTCTTAATGTGTTATTATGGATCATAATGTTTGAGTTGTAGAAGCAACATATTGTCCTAGTATAAGACAAAGTGAATCATACAATAAGACTAAAAGAGATAAATGGGGGAGGGGCATGGAGGTGTGGTGGTTAACACCCGCGACCTACATTCTCCTCCTTCCAGGCTTGGTTTTCCAGCTCCCACCCACTGTGAAAATGATGCGTCTTTGTCATTCAAAATTAATATCAGGTGGCCCTCCAATAAACTATAGCCAGGGTGTACCCCTCACCCGTCGTGGATTGCAGCAAGAGGCTGGAGCAATCCCCCCAGAGCTTGAACAGAAAGTGAAGTGTGTGAGAAAGACAATGACAAATATCCGAACAAATGGCTGCGTTAACTCAAAGCTGTCCCTGGTACTTGTATTTGTTGTCAAAGTGGGTAGGCGTGTGTGATCATGGCGCTCCTGCAATCCGTACATCTTTTCATTTAAAAACGTTCCTCTCTCACTTAGGATCAACATGTGCTACGCTGCGGTTTTATTGACTCCTGTGGGCGTACACAGAGTAAATCCGTGCCATGTGGAGATTTGGAAGCTAACTGCATCCCTGTCGTCTAAGAGATTAAAGTCCTTGACGTTTATGTATAAATTCTTACTATGTTGTCGGAGCGAGCCATGCTAGAAACGTACATCCTGGTCGCTGAGATATTCGGGAATAAGCTGCACATTTGAGTCTCTTGGAGGAAACGGCTGTGATTGTTGACATCATGCATACGGATGTGGTGCTTCTCATCATGCTGCTCTGGATCGTCGGGGTATCTGGGCACAAGCGCCGCAGAGGGCAAAGTCTGCACCCGTATAGACAATTCAGGTCAGTGCAGATTGACCAAAATTTCAGGGAAGGCTTGTCTTCTAGTTGTATAAGTTTAATATTGCTTTGTCAGTAGTATTCTGCAAAGCACAATGCCTCACTATAGCGGATGTTGTGTAATTTCCAAAGAGCTTAAATAGAAAAGTCAGTAAAACAAGGGGTGATAGCACCTTCATGTCAGAAAAAAGTGGTTTACTTGTTAACTAAAGCTTTGGCTTTGATGATTAGATCTGAGTGATTGGAGAAGTTCAAACCTCAGTTTTGAGCTATCCAGTAACTGGAAATATTTTTTAAGTCAAATAATGTTTTTTGTAAATTTTATTTGTAAAAGCAAAAGACAGTTTCAGAGGTGTGTCCTAGTAGAGTGAAAAATCATTGTTGAGAATAAAAGGAAATACAATGCAGCACATGGCAATATCAAATGGAGTACTTTTTAGATCCACAACCTAAACATTTCTGACCTGCTGAATATTCTTTGCATTTAATTTTTGCTTTTCTTTGTCAGTGATCTCCAATTAAATTCCACTCAAGTTTACAATTTCTGTTTACATCAGGTTGCACAACAGGAAGTACATCTGGAATGGCACATAAGTGAACAATTATGGATGACTTAAATTTCACCGAAACTCCACATTTTCTGTGGTGGAATTATAAGGTTATATATCAAGTTTACATTTTCTGTTTGAGAGCAGAATTGTTTGTTTTGACTATTATTGCACTGTTTTAACAAACTCCTGTTTGGATTGTTCTCTTTGTACTTAATGTTCCTCAAAATACAATAAAACACATAGTGAAGTGTTGTTGATCTTCAAACAACAAACAGGAATTGTTTTACACTTAAAACATTGTAGTCAAACAAACAGTAAATAGATAAAAAGACAACACAACTGCTTAACACAGCCATATGTTTTACTGTACAGGTCCTTCTCAAAATATTAGCATATTGTGATAAAGTTCATTATTTTCCATAATGTCATGATGAAAATTTAACATTCATATATTTTAAATTCATTGCACACTAACTGAAATATTTCAGGTCTTTTATTGTCTTAATACAGATGATTTTGGCATACAGCTCATGAAAACCCAAAATTCCTATCTCACAAAATTAGCATATCATTAAAAGGGTCTCTAAACGAGCTATGAACCTAATCATCTGAATCAACGAGTTAACTCTAAACACCTGCAAAAGATTCCCGAGGCCTTTAAAACTCCCAGCCCGGTTCATCACTCAAAACCCCAATCATGGGTAAGACTGCCGACCTGACTGCTGTCCAGAAGGCCACTATTGACACCCTCAAGCAAGAGGGTAAGACACAGAAAGACATTTCTGAACGAATAGGCTGTTCCCAGAGTGCTGTATCAAGGCACCTCAGTGGGAAGTCTGTGGGAAGGAAAACGTGTGGCAGAAAACGCTGCACAACGAGAAGAGGTGACCGGACCCTGAGGAAGATTGTGGAGAAGGGCCGATTCCAGACCTTGGGAGACCTGCGGAAGCAGTGGACTGAGTCTGGAGTAGAAACATCCAGAGCCACCGTGCACAGGCGTGTGCAGGAAATGGGCTACAGGTGCCGAATTCCCCAGGTCAAGCCACTTTTGAACCAGAAACACCGGCAGAAGCGCCTGACCTGGGCTACAGAGAAGCAGCAATGGACTGTTGCTCAGTGGTCCAAAGTACTTTTTTCGGATGAAAGCAAATTCTGCATGTCATTCGGAAATCAAGGTGCCAGAGTCTGGAGGAAGACTGGGGAGAAGGAAATGCCAAAATTCCAGAAGTCCAGTGTCAAGTACCCACAGTCAGTGATGGTCTGGGGTGCCGTGTCAGCTGCTGGTGTTGGTCCACTGTGTTTTATCAAGGGCAGGGTCAATGCAGCTAGCTATCAGGAGATTTTGGAGCACTTCATGCTTCCATCTGCTGAAAAGCTTTATGGAGATGAAGATTTCATTTTTCAGCACGACCTGGCACCTGCTCACAGTGCCAAAACCACTGGTAAATGGTTTACTGACCATGGTATCACTGTGCTCAATTGGCCTGCCAACTCTCCTGACCTGAACCCCATAGAGAATCTGTGGGATATTGTGAAGAGAACGTTGAGAGACTCAAGACCCAACACTCTGGATGAGCTAAAGGCCGCTATCGAAGCATCCTGGGCCTCCATAAGACCTCAGCAGTGCCACAGGCTGATTGCCTCCATGCCACGCCGCATTGAAGCAGTCATTTCTGCCAAAGGATTCCTGACCAAGTATTGAGTGCATAACTGTACATGATTATTTGAAGGTTGACGTTTTTTGTATTAAAAACACTTTTCTTTTATTGGTCGGATGAAATATGCTAATTTTGTGAGATAGGAATTTTGGGTTTTCATGAGCTGTATGCCAAAATCATCTGTATTAAGACAATAAAAGACCTGAAATATTTCAGTTAGTGTGCAATGAATCTAAAATATATGAATGTTAAATTTTCATCATGACATTATGGAAAATAATGAACTTTATCACAATATGCTAATATTTTGAGAAGGACCTGTATAGGTGAACTGAGTTAACTTCAGTAAATTAGTAAAGAGGCAGTTTTCTAATCATGATTTCATTTATTGAGGGTAAATAGCTATCAAAACCAAGTTTAACAAACTATATGCCACCTAAATCTTGTGCCAGGCATTGGAGCAACAACTGCCATCAAAGGTTTTGCAATCACTGTTAATGAGTTTTTTACATCCCCTTGGGGGAATTTTAGCGCACTCTTTTTTGCTGAATTGTTTTAGTTCCTCCATTCAGTTATTTTTAATCAACTTAGAGGTGTACTTGCTGTGTTCTTTATTATTGTCCTGCTGCATAACTCAATTGTGACTTGGTTGAAATTGTAAGCTTATGCGTCTTTTCCATGGACTCTATTGTGGACAGCTCAACTACAACCATGTCTATTACTGGTTTTTCCACCCTGTACTGGCTTTCTTGGCTGAGCATGTCCAAAGTGTGACATGAACCGACTACTGTTCATTGATGCTCAGCTGTATATCAGCAGCATGGGAGAGTATTGGCTGAGGTAGAACAGAGAACACAGTATGATGAGCCACGGACTTTACCACACACCACAGTGCTGGGAAAAGCTCCAGACCAATTACTATAATATAAAACAAAAATATTCTGGCAAGTCATGTGGGTGAGACTGAGTGAAGACACACTCCGGCTTAACTTGCACCTTAGCTGCTATTGTATAACTGACGCAAAATCTAAAAGTTTACTCCAATCTTGGCAAAGCTACAGGAGATTGACAAGTCATAGTGGATTTGGCAAACTGATACAGCCAGTAGGCCCAACTAACATTAATTGAACATAGAAACATGGTCTCTGTACTCTGTACAACTGGACAAAAACAGCACCAAACATAACAGTGCATATTTGTGAACATGGCATTCTGATATGAAAATGTTTAGTTTTAGTTGTTTTAAAAAACTAAAGTAAGCTAAAACCGATGTATAGGTGTTCACTCACCGGCCACTTTATTAGGTACACTTTGTTAGTACCGGGTTGGACACTTTTTTGCCTTCAGAACTGCCTTAGTCCTTCGTGGCATAGATTCAACAATGTACTGGAAACATTCCTAAGAGAGTTTGGTCCATATTGATATGATAGCATGACACAGATGCTGCAGATTTGTCGGCTGCACATCCATGATGCAAATCTCCCGTTCCACCACATCCCAAAGGTGCTTTATTGGATTGAGATCTGGTGACTATGGAGGCCATTTGAGTACAGTGAACTCATTGTCATGTTCAAGAAATTTGTGCTTTATGACATGGCGCGTTATCCTGCTGGAATTAACCATCAGAAGACAGGTACACTGTGGTCATAAAGGGATGGATATGGTCAGCAACAATACTCTGGTAGGCTGTGGCGTTGACACAATGCTCAATTGGTACTAAGGGGCCAAATGTGTGCCAAGAAAATATCCCCCACACCATTACACCACCACCACCAGCCTGAACCGTTGATGCAAGGCAGGATGGATCCATGCTTTCATGTTGTTGACGACAAATTCTGACTCTACCATCTGAATGTTGCACCAGAAATCGAGACTCATCAGACCAGGTAACGTTTTTCTAATCTTCTATTGTCCAATTTTGGTGAGCCTGTGCGAATTGTAGCCTCGGTTTCCTGTTCTTAGCTGACAGGAGTGGCACCCGATGTGGTCTTCTGCTGCCCATCCGCCTCAATGTTCGACGTATTGTGCGTTTAGAGATGCTCTTCTGCATGCCTTGGTTGTAACGAGTGGTTATTTGAGTTACTTTTGCCTTTCTATCAGCTCCAACCAGTCTGGCCATTCTCCTCTGACCTCTGGGATCAACAAGGCATTTGTGCCCACAGAACTGCCACTCACTGGATATTTTCTTTTTATCAGACCATTCTCTGTAAACCCTAGAGATGGTAGTGCGTGAAAATCCCAGAAGATCAGCAGTTTCTGAAATACTCAGACCAGCCCGTCTGGTACCAACAACCACGCCACGTTCAAAGTCACTTAAATCCCCTTTTTTCCTCTTTCTGATGCTCAGTTTGAACTGCAGCAGATCGTCTTGACCATGTCTACATGCCTAAATGCATTGAGTTGCTGCCATGTGATTGGCTGATTAGAAATTTGCGTTAACGAGCAGTTGGAGTGTATATGGTGAGTGTATATTCATTATGCACATGAAGACTAATTGTAAAATACAATTTCTTACTAAGCAAAGTGTCCTGCATGTGATCTAATTACAAATTTAAGATATATGATAGGAAAGATTAATAAAAATTACCTTTTCAAACATGCTTCAACAGAATTATTTAAAAAAATAAACTCATGAAACAGGCCTGGACAAAATGATGGTACCCTTAACTTAATATTTTGTTGCACGACCTTTCGAGGCAATCACTGCAATCAAATGATTCCTATAACTGTCAAGTTGTCTCATGTTTAAAGGGTGCCTTTTCCAGATGGCATGTTTAAGCTCATTCCAAAGATGCTCAATAGCATTTAGGTCAGGGCTCATAGAAGGCCACTTCAGAATAGTCCAATGTTTTCTTCTTAGCCATTCTAGGGTGTTTTTAGCTGTGTGTTTTCTAGTCATTATCCTGTTGCATGACCTGCGACTGAGCCCAAGCTTTCTGACACTGGGCAGCACATTTCTCTCTAGAATCTCTTGATAGTCTTGAGATTTCATTATACCCTGCACAGATTCAAGACAACCTGTGCCAGATGCAGCAAAGCAGCCCCAGAACATAACAGAGCCTCCTCCAATTTTCACAGTAGGGACAGTGGTTTTTTCTTCATATGCTTCATTTTTCCATCTGTGAAATAGAGCTGATGTGCCTTGGCAGAAAGTTCAATTTTTGTCTCATAGGTCCATAGGACATTCTCCTAGAAGCTTTGTGGCTTGTCAACATGTAGTTTGAGAAATTCCAGTCTGGCTTTTTTATGATTTGTTTTCAACAATGGTGTTGTCCTTGGTTGTCTCCCATTAAGTCCACTTTGCCTCAAACAACGTCGGATGGTGCGATCTGACACTGATGTTCCTTGAGCTTGAAGTTCACCTTTAATCTCTTTAGAAGTTTTTCTGGGCTCTTTTGTTGCCGTTTGTATTATCCCTCTCTTTGTTTTTTAATCAATTTTCTTCCTGCGGCCACGTCCAGCCTGTAGAGGGTATAAAGCTGGTCCTGTGTTCCAATCCGGGACGAAAACCACACTGCTCCTCCTGAATCCGAGGTTCGACTATCGGCTGGACTCTTCTCTCCAATACCTTGGCGTAGGCCTTACCAGGGAGGCTGAGGAGTGTGATCCCCCTGTAGTTGGAACACACCCTCCGGTCACCCTCACGGTACTCGTCAGCCGTCTCAGGAGACCCACAAGCCAACCACAGCCGATAGGACTCCTTCTTCAGCTTGACAGCGCCCCTTACTGCCGCTGTCCACCACCGGGTTCGGGGATAATCAACCATTCCATAAAAATAAAGACTTTCTCAGGGATTAACAATGGAATTACTTCATATGGTTTTAAACATGCCTTTTTAATGTCACATGAGTTTTGGTAACAGGACTGAAAAAAAATGCAACCATCTTTGAGTCAAAAATCCTATAAAAATGAAATAAAATCATTTGAGATTGACCAATGTTGATTTTTAATAGTTAGATATGTATATTACTATATTCCATTTAAAAAATATATAAAACATGAATTTAATTTTGGAGACTTACTACAAGCAAATGACACCCACTCAGTGAAATGACCCTTCTATAGGAAAGAAAAGTGAAACATTAATGGTTGTAGCTGTTTAGAGGCTTCATGTAGGAGAGAAAGACAGCTAAGCAGATGAACTCTGAGCCAGTTTTCAAGTCTAGAGTATGAAAGAGAGCACAGACAGTTAGTCACAGTAGACGCTGAGTCAGTAACTATGTCTAAGAGAGACAGGGTTAACACTGAAAGACAGGGCCAAGTGTATCATCTGTATAAGGTCAGCATTAAGTTGTTGGCAGCAGCAGCTTGGCTGATGTCCCCCTCCAGGAAGGTGCAAGAGCAAAACACAGAGCCAGGTCAGATGTAGTTTCTAGAAAGAGAAAAAACCTGAAAGAGAACATAGAGCTTAAAGCTGAAATAACAGCAAATAACGCAAAATTGGAGAGCAGCATGAGAATGTAGCAGAGAGAGTGAAAGTGGTCATTATGTCTTCCAGTAGTCTAAGCCTATAGCAGCAAAACTACAGAAATAGCTCAGGATAACCTAAGCCACTCTTAGCTTTATCAAAAAGGAAAGTTTGAAGCCTAGCCTTAAAAGTAGACAGGGTGTCTGCCTCATGGACTAAAACTTGGAGCTGGTTCTACAGGAGAGGAGCTTGATAACTAAAGGATCTGCCTATCATTCTACTTCTAGAGACTCTAGGAACCACCAGTAAACCTGCAGTCTGAGAACAAAGTAAGGGCTTTATATGTGAGAAGGAGAATTTTAAATTCTATTCTGAATTTAACAGGGTGCCAATTAAGGGAAGCTAAAATAGCAGAAATATGAACTCTCTTTTAAATTTTCATCAGACCTCTTGCCGGTGCATGGTTAAATGCTATAATTTATTAAATGCAAATTTTAATAATTATTAAGTGCTAGTTGCTCAACAATCACAATTTCATAGTATATTTTAAATATCCAAGTGTTGTGGTTGTGGATGATGATGATAGGAATTCTATATGATTCATTATAATTGTTAATTAGAATTTGTAATAAATATTCATAATTAATTAATCATAATTGCAAAAAATTGTAGTTATTAAGCATTGCATACTCATATTAAAAGAAATGTGCAACTGAGTAGGGTACTTTTTAAAAAAGGTACTAGTTGTGTATGAATGTAAAGCAACAAACTATTTACAAGAACTGAAAACCCTGTGCAAGTAACAGCAGGGATATAAACTACTTATTGAGTTTGTTAAGAACAGTGATAGTTCTAAAGTCTAACAGCTGCTGTGAGGAAGGATCTGTGATAACGCTTGGTTGTGCACCCAGGATCCAGCTGTCTGTCACTGAAGGAGCTCTTCAGTTCTGCTATTGCTTCATGCATAGGGTGGGAGATATTGTCCAAGACTGATGTTATTGTTGCCAGAGTCCTGTCTCCCACACCTGCACTGTGTCCAGGGGGACTCCTAGGACAGAGCTGACTTTCCTGATAAGCTTATCTAACCGCTTCCTCTCAACTGCAGATAAGCTGCTGCTGCGCCAACAAACCATAAAAGATGGCTGATGCCATCACAGAGTCAAAAAACTCTTCATGAGCACCCCCTGCACTCCAAAATATTGGTCTCCTTAGAAGGTAGACTTTGCTCTCAACCTTCCTGTAGTGTCAGTTTTGTGACTCCAGTACATTTTATTTTTCAAGTGAATACCCAGGTACTTATAGTCCACTATCTCCATGTCAGTTCCCTGGATGTTAACCAGGGTCCCGGGTCTGCGCTGGGTGTTGTGGATCTGATGGATGAGGAGGTTCTATCATGTCAATATTAACCAAATTTTTCTGACACCTTTTTGAATCACTAGTTCAGACGTAACCTAGTATTAGCAAGGTGTACGTAGAAAAGTAGCTGTTGAGTGTATTTTAAAGAGGTCGATATCATGCTTTTTAATACCTTCTTTTTCACAGTTAAATCATTCAGTTGTGGACCATATAAAGTGGTACTGTATAGACCACTTTATAAAGGTCTAAATTCATTGTTATTGTAGCTCCATGGGCTCGATTTAAACCCCTGTTTCAGAGTTGCGTCAGAGAGCAACTCATTTTGTTGCAGTCTCCTTAAATGCTATTGAGGCACTTCATGTCGGAGAGCATTCCACTCCACCCCGTTCAGTCATTTTTGTTGTTTAATAACAGAGATATAATTATTATGCCGTGCAGAAACTTTTTATTACCAAATTGATTAAAGATGTCAAACACAGAAGCTTTGTCCATCCAGCCTTACATGTTCGAGCCGGAGTCTGACCCAGACCAAGAGGAGAATGAAGACGACAAACCTGCCTAATCAGACCTTCAAATGAATGCATCAAAATTGTGTATTATTACTATATTTACATGCTCACCATCTATACCAAGTAGCTACATTAAGCATTAAGCAAACATTTAGCAAATACTGCAACGTAATATTTAAAAAACACGTTAGGGAATAGAGAAACTGAACAGATTAAACAATATGACCCAAATAGAATATAAAGATATCTACGTAGCACCCAGAGAGACTAAATTCCACTTTTCCACGCTCAAGTACACAACAAAATGTATTTAAGGGCTAAATAAGTGGATTTTGAACAGGTTTTGCAATTTATTTATAGTACACGCAAATTAGCACCTGCTGTTTGGGATCTTTGAAAATCAGACCCTAAATCTCTATTCCTGGATATTTGAGTCATTCTAAATCATGTGAGCTTTGAAAAAAAATAACAGAGTTATTAGCGTAATATACAAAACCTATTTTCATTAACTCCTCCTTGGGCCTGGTAAGAGTACAGACATAGCCAATAACATGATAAGGAACAGATTTCAAAATTATCTTTCGGTTATAAGCGAACAAGCATTTTTGAAGCTAAAAAATATTTTTTTGGTCCTAACTTCAAAATATATTAAGTACGAATAATTCTCATACCAGTAGAGCATAAGGTATGTACTCATTTTTAGGGGGATCCAAGCCTAGGGTGGCGCTATAAGCAAGATAAATTTATATAGCCAACATGACTGAATAGATTTTCATAAAAATTTGATACATTCCTTTAGGACACCACCTGCAGCTGTATCTCTAGTTTTGTTAAGCCAAACACGGTGGAATTTTGCACACTACTTGATTAGACAATGCCTATAATCCCCATTAAATATTGTTCAGTTTGGGATGCCCACTTGTGTACAAATAACATATAAAGATATATTTTAATCAATAATGGTGATTCTAAATAAATTTTGTGTGTGGCTGAGAAACTTCAGGCATATTCTTCATATTAAAGATGTTCTTGCTGAATATATAGAGATTTTTCTGACAAACTATGGATTTTACGTGACCTTTTCAATTTTGGTCATTATTACTAATTTCACTAAAATGATAGTTAACAATTCTTTTTAAAACAACTATTAAAATCACGGACATGATAAACAATGTATATCATTCCAAATATAGATATGGTTGTCCGGGAATATTTAGGGAAGTTTATGAATTACCATGTATTTTTATGAATGTTTTATTTGAATAAACACTGATATTGTTCTATCTACAGTCCTGGTCATCTGAGAATATTTTGGGAATTTTATGATTAAATATGGATTTTTTATAAATTTTTAATCACGGGTCATTATAGGCTTGTGTGGTATAAACAACTCTTTTGCATTTTTTTGTTGAAAAATCATTACATCCAGGGACATTATAAACAATGATGAATGTTTCTCCTTGGCTCTTATAGAATTTAGACCTGTTTCAGATGGAGGTTTGTACATGGTTCTGATGAAGATTTGTACCTGGTTCTGATAGAGTTTCCATCTGATTCTGATGGATTTTGGACGAGGTTCTGATGGAGTTTGGGTCTGGTTCTGATGAAGACTTGTTCCAGGTTCTGATGGATATTGGACAAGGTTCTGATAGAGGTTCTTCCTGGTTCTGACAGATTTTGGATCTGGTTCTGATGGAAGGTTCCTAACTGGTTCTGATGGAGATTTCCTCTCGGTTCTGATGGTGAGGCGACTGTGGCTCAGTAGGAAGAGTAGTCGTCTTGCAATCAGAAGGTTGTGGGTTCGATTCCAGCTTCCTCCTGCCCTATGTTGATGTGCCCCTGGGCAAGGCACTTAACCTCAAGTTGCCTACCTATCTGTGTATCAGTGTATGAATGTGTGAGTGTTAGTGAGTGCAATTGGGTTAATGTGGCTCTAGTGTCAAGTGCTTTGAGTGGTCTGTATGACTGGAAAAGTGCTATACAGGTCCTTCTCAAAATATTAGCATATTGTGATAAAGTTCATTATTTTCCATAATGTCATGATGAAAATTTAACATTCATATATTTTAGATTCATTGCACACTAACTGAAATATTTCAGGTTTTTTATTGTCTTAATACGGATGATTTTGGCATACAGCTCATGAAAACCCAAAATTCCTATCTCACAAAATTAGCATATCATTAAAAGGGTCTCTAAACGAGCTATGAACCTAATCATCTGAATCAACGAGTTAACTCTAAACACCTGCAAAAGATTCCTGAGGCCTTTAAAACTCCCAGCCTGGTTCATCACTCAAAACCCCAATCATGGGTAAGACTGCCGACCTGACTGCTGTCCAGAAGGCCACTATTGACACCCTCAAGCAAGAGGGTAAGACACAGAAAGAAATTTCTGAACGGATAGACTGTTCCCAGAGTGCTGTATCAAGTCACCTCAGTGGTAAGTCTGTGGGAAGGAAAAAGTGTGGCAGAAAACGCTGCACAACGAGAAGAGGTGACCGGACCCTGAGGAAGATTGTGGAGAAGGGCCGATTCCAGACCTTGGGGGACTTGCGGAAGCAGTGGACTGAGTCTGGAGTAGAAACATCCAGAGCCACCGTGCACAGGCGTGTGCAGGAAATGGGCTACAGGTGCCGAATTCCACAGGTCAAGTCACTTTTGAACCAGAAACAGCGGCAGAAGCGCCTGACCTGGGCTACAGAGAAGCAGCACTGGACTGTTGCTCAGTGGTCCAAAGTACTTTTTTCGGATGAAAGCAAATTCTGCATGTCATTCGGAAATCAAGGTGCCAGAGTCTGGAGGAAGACTGGGGAGAAGGAAATGCCAAAATGCCAGAAGTCCAGTGTCAAGTACCCACAGTCAGTGATGGTCTGGGGTACCGTGTCAGCTGCTGGTGTTGGTCCACTGTGTTTTATCAAGGGCAGGGTCAATGCATCTAGCTATCAGGAGATTTTGGAGCACTTCATGCTTCCATCTGCTGAAAAGCTTTATGGAGATGAAGATTTCATTTTTCAGCACAACCTGGCACCTGCTCACAGTGCCAAAACCACTGGTAAATGGTTTACTGACCATGGTATCGCTGTGCTCAATTGGCCTGCCAACTCTCCTGACCTGAACCCCATAGAGAATCTGTGGGATATTGTGAAGAGAACGTTGAGAGGCTCAAGACCCAACACTCTGGATGAGCTAAAGGCCGCTATCGAAGCATCCCGGGCCTCCATAAGACCTCAGCAGTGCCACAGGCTGATTGCCTCCATGCCACGCCGCATTGAAGCAGTCATTTCTGCAAAAGGATTCCCGACCAAGTATTGAGTGCATAACTGTACATGATTATTTGAAGGTTGACGTTTTTTGTGTTAAAAACACTTTTCTTTTATTGGTCGGATGAAATATGCTAATTTTGTGAGATAGGAATTTTGGGTTTCATGAGCTGTATGCCAAAATCATCCGTATTAAGACAATAAAAGACCTGAAATATTTCAGTTAGTGTGCAATGAATCTAAAATATATGAATGTTAAAATTTTCATCATTACATTATGGAAAATAATGAACTTTATCACAATATACTAATATTTTGAGAAGGACCTGTATAAAGGTGCTGTGTCCCAACCACCACAAGCTCCTCCATTTCTTGGCCACCAGGACACGTTTGCACAGAGGCCTATGACCTCTGGTCATAGCCAGCAAGACGTGCACCAACAATTTGTCCTCTTTTGAACTCTGGTATGTAACCCATAATGTTGTGTGCATTTCAATATTTTAAGCAAAACTGTGCTCTTACCCTGCTAATTGAACCTTCACACTCTACTCTTACTGGTGCAATGTGCAATCAATGAAGACTGCCTACCAGGCTGGTCCAATTTAGCCATGAAACCCCCCACAGTAAAATGACAGGTGTTCCAGTTTCATTGTCCAACCCCTGTAGTTGCCTCCTATGAAGATGGTCAAAGGGTTAGGGGTCGGATCAGGTTTAGGCCATAGAAATGAATGAAAATGAATGGAAGTCAATGCAAAGGCCTCAAAAAGATAGTAATCCATGGATGTGTGTGTGTGTGTTTCTTTGTGTGTGTGTGTGTGTGTCCCACTGGCAAAGAGTTAGTGGTACGGTCAGGTTTAGGTCATAGAAATAAAGACAATGAAGGGAAGTCAATGAAATGTCCTCACAAAGATAGTAATCCATGAATGATACACAGAGCTATAAATAGAACTGTGAGGAGTGAATCAGCCAATCAGCAAAGAGTTGTCAGTGTAACTTGACACCTGCAGCATTTCTAATGCAGCACCTCACTATTGTCTACCCGTGGCCTGGGCTTTTAACATGGAGGCGCATGCTCCCGAACTACCGCCCATAACTCGGAACCGTAAGGACTATCAACGTCATTCTTGGACCGTTTTTCTCAGAACGGACAGGGGAACGAGAATATTAACACGTTTTTGCTGAAAATATAATATTAAAGGAACAACACTAGGTGAAAAGAAAGGAAAAAATGGAGAAAAACACAAAAATGCCTGAACATGCTCTCGAACAACGTCTAATAACTCGGAAACTATAAGGGCTATCGATTTGATTAGCTATTCGCGAAAGAGCATCCTACGTTTTGATGTATAATTTGTATAGGTAGAATGAAAATTCAGCGAGTGAACAGAGTTTGTTCGTTCTTTTTCAGGTTATTCAAAAACCTACAGTGTACACTCTAGCGACACCAACAATGGATTACATTATAAAACTGAAAATCTGAAATTTTTTTTATAAAATTTGAATCAAAATTGTAGAAAAACTGTAAAAGATATCAACAAGTTGAATTATACAATAATAGCAGAAGGCTGTGAAAGCATTTTAAAAGTTGAATGGTGTTTCTAGCTGAAAGTATGCGGCAGTAGTTAAATGGCAAAAACAGTGAAGTTTTAGCAGAATTTTTGAGGTTTCCCATTCATTTCAATGGGAGCAAATAAAACATAAAAAGCTGAATATTTTAAAAAGTATAAAAGGTATAAATACCAAAAGTCATAGCCGGAATGTCCTGAAAGGGCTGAATATTGTGAAAGTTGAACGGTTGAAATAGCACAAAGTATGCAGAAGGAGTAGCAAATCAAAAAGTGTAAGGAAGCAACCAGAAGAAGAAGAAGACTCGACACAAAATGGCCGCCATGTAGTTGCTTCCTATGAAGATGGTCAAAGGGTTAGGGGTCGGGTCAGGTTTAGGCCATAGAAATGAATGAAATTGAGTGGAAGTCAATGCAAAGTCCTCACAAAGACAGACAGGAATGTGTGTTTGTGTGTGTCAGGGCTCTTGTGTGTGGCTGAGTAGGAGACAGGGAGAGAAGAAAGGCAGAGTCACATACAGACATATACAGTGCAAGATACATAGAGCTACAAATAGAACAGTGAGGAGTGAATCAGCCAATCAGCAAAGAGTGTCAGTGTAACTTGACACCTGCAGCATTTCTAATGCAGCACCTCACTATCGTCTCCCCATGGCCTGGGCTTTTAACATGGAGGCGCATGCTCCCGAACTACCGCCCATAACTCGGAAACCGTAAGGGCTATTGACGTTATTCTTGGACCGTTTTTCTCAGAACGGACAGGGGAAGGAGAATATTAACACTTTTTTCCTGAAAATATAATATTAAAGGCACAACACAAGGTGAAATGAAGGGGCAAAATGGAGAAAAACACAAAAATGTCTGTACATGCTCTCGAACAACGTCTAATAACTCGGAAACTATAAGGGCTATCGATTTGATTAGCTATTAGCTATTGGCTATCGATTTGATTCATGCACCATCTGAACCACCAGGCCTTGATGAACAATCATGGAGCTTCTCAAGTTTCTACAAAAATCTGTCTGGGAGGTGTGACTCTGTGAAAAAGTGGATCATTTTGACAATTTTTAACCTGAGTGGAGGTGAATTTTTCACTGTCAAACAAACCTACTTCACGAGAAAACGATAAAAGGTATCCAAAACATTTTTGGACCGTAGGTATCAGTAGAGATCGGTTAACAATCCTGGAGATTTCCGTGTGTCTACATCAATCCTTGTAGGAGATGTGACAGTGTAGAAAAGTGGATAATTTAGAAATTTAACAATAATAGCAGAGGGTTGTGAAAGCATTTTAAAAGTTGAATGGTGTTTCTAGCTGAAACTATGCGGCAGTAGTTAAATGGCAAAAACAGTGAAGTTTTAGCAGAATTTTTGAGGATTCCCATTCATTTCAATGGGAGCAAAAAAAAACATAAAAAGCTGAATATTTTAAAAAGTATAAAAGGTATAAATACCAAACGTTGTATGCAGAAGGTTGTGTGAATGCCTACAGCATTTCCTGCCAAATGCAGTATGAATGCATAAAGCTGAATTTTTTAGCTGAAAGCTGGCAGAAACAAGCTGAAATTGACTGCAGACAATCTGCAAAAATTTTATGAATTAGAAGAAAACAGAAATGCTAAACTCATGTTGAAAGCTGGCAGAAAGTGGCTAAAGTTGAAAGCAGAAAGTCAGCTGAAATCTGATAAATTAGTAGAAATAGCAGAAACAGCAAAGAAAGATAGCGGCCTTTAGCTCATCCAGAGTGTTGGGTCTTGAGTCTCTCAACGTTCTCTTCACAATATCCCACAGATTCTCTATGGGGTTCAGGTCAGTACAGTTGGCAGGCCAATTGAGCACAGTGATACCATGGTCAGTAAACCATTTACCAGTGGTTTTGGCACTGTGAGCAGGTGCCAGGTCGCGCTGAAAAATGAAATCTTCATCTCCATAAAGCTTTTCAGCAGATGGAAGCATGAAGTGCTCCAAAATCTCCTGATAGCTAGCTGCATTGACCCTGCCCTTGATAAAACACAGTGGACCAACACCAGCAGCTGACACGGCACCCCAGACCATCACTGACTGTGGGTACTTGACACTGGACTTCTGGAATTTTGGCATTTCCTTCTTCCCAGTCTTCCTCCAGACTCTGGCACCTTGATTTCCAAATGACATGCAGAATTTGCTTTCATCCGAAAAAAGTACTTTGGACCACTGAGCAACAGTCCAGTGCTGCTTCTCTGTAGCCCAGGTCAGGCGCTTCTGCCGCTGTTTCTGGTTCAAAAGTGGCTTGACCTGGGGAATGCGGCACCTGTAGCCCATTTCCTGCACACGCCTGTGCACGGTGGCTCTGGATGTTTCTACTCCAGACTCAGTCCACTGCTTCCGCAGGTCCCCCAAGGTCTGGAATCGGCCCTTCTCCACAATCTTCCTCAGGGTCCGGTCACCTCTTCTCGTTGTGCAGCGTTTTCTGCCATACTTTTTCCTTCCCACAGACTTCCCACTGAGGTGCCTTGATACAGCACTCTGGGAACAGCCTATTCGTTCAGAAATGTCTTTCTGTGTCTTACCCTCTTGCTTGAGGGTGTCAATAGTGGTCTTCTGGACAGCAGTCAGGTCGGCAGTCTTACCCATGATTGGGGTTTTGAGTGATGAACCAGGCTGGGAGTTTTAAAGGCCTCAGGAATCTTTTGCAGGTGTTTAGAGTTAACTCGTTGATTCAGATGATTAGGTTCATAGCTCGTTTAGAGACCCTTTTAATGATATGCTAATTTTGTGAGATAGGAATTTTGGGTTTTCATGAGCTGTATGCCAAAATCATCCGTATTAAGACAATAAAAGACCTGAAATATTTCAGTTAGTGTGCAATGAATCTAAAATATATTAATGTAAAATTTTCATCATGACATTATGGAAAATAATCAACTTTATCACAATATGCTAATATTTTGAGAAGGACCTGTATAGCTCCATAGTTGGCTAATGTAAAACAACTGTAAACATTAGTCTGTTCCATCACTGAGCGCTTTGGTGGCCATATATTCCAGATTTGTATTTAGTTTCTAAAGAATAAAGTTGTTCAGTGAAGATTATGAAACTTTTGTTGCTATGTATCTATGACTATTAGAGGTTTAAATTAAATAATAAGCAGTCTTCAATTTTACTGCAGTTTATAAATCTTGTTGAGTTTCTCAGAGATACAGTATTGTTAGAACATTATTTATCCAGCTTCCTTATTTCTCCAGTGTTATCTGACATGGCATAAAAGAAAGTTGTATTTTCCTCATTTCAGATTAACACAAGAGATGTCTCCAACAGAAGGACCAAGTCACAAGATTGGCAGGTATTATTTCTTTCAGTTCAATTAGGAGGATAGACAAGGTTAGTTGAAATAATCTTATAGTGGAGATTTAAGTAGCATGACTGGACTTTGAGGCATAGGGTCAAAAGTTTAATCACACCATTGTTTTTGGTATCAACAGAGGCAGATGGCCCAGTTTCATGTTTCTCACTAAACCCAATATAATCCTTCCTTAGCTTTTAGAATCAGGACATTTATCAGTTTATTTTCCTGTGAAGAACAACCTCAATAATATAACAGAAAGTTATAGTGGTTAAAAATCAAACTAGAGAAACAAAATTCAATTTGCAAAACATGGTAACACTTACACGTACTTAACCTCCTCTGTATTGTTTTTAAAGAAGCTGCTATTTTAAAAGAATAAGAATTATTATTATTTTGTTTTTTTACTTGCAGCCATTAATAATGTTTAAACACCCAAGACCAAATAGCATTTTTATTAGGCTGGCACACTCTAGAACTTAATTTGCTAGTTATTGGCTCCTCTTAAATTCTGTAGACCAATTTTAGAAATTGCTGCAGGTAAATGCCATCTCTTCATTAGCAGTCCAATTATATCAGATAAACTGAATTAAAACTGTGGGGAACTTTAATGGTAGAGTGCTTTTCTTCAAGGCAGAGCATAGGAAGTTCTATCTTTGCCCACCCTGCCCTCTTTCCCATCTCAGCATCTTATGATACATCACACTCAACTCAACTGATAACCCTTACTTTTCAAGAATTATAATTTTTGTAGTTAGCACACCAGCAGGGTCCAAAACTGAAGCTGTCCTGACAAAACAAAAGCATCAAAGACATTATTTTTCCCTATCTTTCTTTAATGATTTGTTGGGACCCACAGCCATGGATTTCAACATTAAACTCCGGTACATACTTTTCTGGAACTTTCAAAATAAATCGCATTTAACAGACTTTCAGCACAACTTCAGAAGGGGGAAGGGGGGTAGCAGAGGACTTCCCATGATGCCACTGCCCGCATAAAACCCCCCACCTTCCCACAAGTCTCTCTCTTTTCACACGGCCTTCGAGAAGGACCGGTCAGGGGAGGCCCAGCGCGCTGATGTCTTTTGCTGGCAAAAAGACATAAACTCTTCATTGGATCCAAGGAAGCCATACGATCATCGATCATATGCAAAGATAAGTACGGATGAAATACTGTCTGTGTATCCAGTATTTTCATTCATGAACGGAGATAATTAAGGTACAAGCATTGCTTGACTGTCTCTCCGAGCCCCCGCAGACGCAAACGGTGTTCGAGAGAAGCCCCGGCAAAGACGCGTTCTCCCAGCCTGGAAGGAAGATAGCAGAGACCGCAGCGGACAGGACGAGCCGCCCAGCTACAGCTCCGGAGCTAACGCTTTTGTTCACAGAGTGAACGCAGAGGTTAGCTGAAAGCTAACAGCTTGTTGACTTTGGACGTTTCTTCAAGCTTCGCCCCTTGGATAACGTTTCCTCACCATGGTTCATAAGGTTAGGTGTTTTGGGCAGAGACAGATTTAGGATGAAATGATCTAAACGTTTTTCATTTTTTGAAGTTTGTGTGAAACTCAGCTATCTTAGTGCTAGCAGGCTATCTGTAGCACATGGGCCGGTTTGTGTTCTTTGTATGTTTTAAGGTTAAGATAAACTTTATTTAAAAGGTGATTTTAAACAGAACATTGCTCATAACGCGCCGTCCACGCTTATGCATTTGAACCCTTTTCTTAACCCTGGTATTTTAAAGGTATGTGTTGATTCTGGTGTTAAGCTATCTGCTTCTTTGTTAGCTTAACTGCTAACCGGTAAGAACACGTGCTTGCTACGAAAGAGTATTCAACAGAAAGGTTGTTGGTTTTCAAGCTAGTGAATAATAGTTCCTAAACATCATTTACTAAATTTGATAACTAAGTAAACATCAATAAGCCAATTTCTCCAGAAAGATTTGGCTCTTTTCCAAAATACTCCCTTAATAATATTTCTTCGAATATTATTTCAATAACTAAAGGCAGCTAATTAGACACCATTGAGAAATGGTCATCCAGAAGGTTGGTTTTATTCAGCAGATCATTATTTAAAAGATTATTTTATTAAAATAATATTTTATCTGATCTTGCATTGTGAAGAGTTTGTTGATTGAAATATGTTTGACTTTGAGTTGACCTTTTTTTGTTAATAAATTCTTGTATTTTAAGAAATTGTGTGAATTCATTCCATATATGTGCACAGTTTATGCTGTTCAATAATGTCAGAGCTCGTCTCACACCTTTGTATTTTGTCCTAATACCATCGCCTTACTGGGCTGGTATTCACAGGACAACCCTTAACAGACTGAAATATTATTTGATAAAATATTAATATTAAATATTAAATAATATTCTCAGATTTATAATTACAACATAGTGGCGTCCCTGGGTGGGCATTATCATGAACAGCTTACACTGTACATAAATGTGAATGAATAAACCACAACTGCACATTATTGATGTACCAAGTGATTAGCTTAAAACCAGCTGTCACTGGTCACAATAGGACTCAAAACATCAGATTTCTAACATCAGATGTCACTGATTATATTTAGGAGAACATTATAACTCGTGACACTCCAGGACAAATTGGGACTTTTGTCAAAATTAATAACTCCAATATCTCCGTGTTAGTAACAATCAACTCTGCTACATAGGCAAAATTTTAGATGTTGTGACTCAGTCTGGCTTCTTCTGTGTAAGCAATAACTTGAGACTTGGTTTAACTTCAGTTAACCTCACTGTCCAGACAGTTGCTGCACATCTGTATCCAGAGGCTGTGTTTTGTGTAAGACCACAATTTGAAACTAAATTAACTTTGCAGTTAGTTTAGTATCTGATCTAATTTTGATGCATGTATCCATTCAGGAACTTTATAGTTTGTTTTATGGTTTGAAAGAACAGGATTTTTGCCAGATTAAATCCCAAATTTAATCTAATCACCCGGCCTGCCATAAAGGGGGGTGAGTCAAAAGTCAAATTGCAATTATTACCTTCAGGAGGTGTAGCAATTTTCTTTTTCTTTTGCATTTTAAACAAAATTCCCTTAAAGGTTAAGAGTTGTGTCTAATCACTAGTTCCTCCCAAGAAGGGTGAAAAATTAACACTAAAATCACAAAATATCCTTAGAGAAAGGAATAGCATTGTAACACTTAGAGCATAAGTCACAGGTTGAATGATCAACTGGTGCACCCATTTTACAATCAAATGTTTGCAATATATGTATAGTCAGATATACATATATAGCTGGACATACATTTGTTAGATGTTGTTGCTTTTAGCAACATTCTCATAACTTTGTTGTTGTTTTGTAGTGTCTGCCAGAATAATGGAATCTAACTCCATTATGAATTCAGCAGACGTAGAGATGCAGAAAGTGGCGGTTGCTGATTTCATCCGTTTGTCTCCAGATGAGCGGGATGTTTTAAATCAGTGTGACCTTGCCACATGTGATCAGAGGATTCAGGAGTTGGTAAACTTCATTAAGTATCCGACTAGAGATGCTCTGATTTCAGATGTTCTTTGTCAGCTTACCTTGTTGTATCAGCAGAAATCACAACTGGAAGCTAAAAGATATTCTCAGTTACAGACTGACCATCAGATGGCCCTTCAAAGGGAGAATGCTGCAAAGCTTGAGCTCTCAAAAGCCGAGGAGAGGATGGAGAAAGCTGAAGCAAAGTTAGTGGACCTGAAGGCAGATGAGCTCAAGAAAGCTTCATCCCAAAAGCAGGAACAAACCCCCACCTCTCAGGTACCGGATTTGCATTTTCACTCACAGCAGCTGCAGCAGCCACAGCAGGGGGCAGACTCAGACAGCAGGCATCCAGCACCTAGGTCAGAGTCTCCCCTTCCTAAATTTAGCCAAAGTGTCCAACTTACTTCCACAGACCTTAACACAAGTGTTGGAAGTCAGATGGTCTCCAGTGGTTTCCTGCCAAATTCCATTGCAGTGAACAACCACCAAGATGACAGAGTGCCGGACTCGGCGTGCACAAGTGGCCCAATTCGGTGGGAGGAGCACCCTTCCAGCCTGATCGGCACCCCTCTCCTTTCTGACTCTGTGTCGACCCCTAGGGACCAGGAGAGAAGCACATGGTTCTCAGGTGACTCAATCCAACCTGACCGACTACCACTTGCACGAGTCCATTCATTAGAAAGCTCTCATTTAAAGCATGAGAAGGATTGTCTCCTTCCCCAGAGGTTAGGTCAGGATCTTCCACCATTTCATGAACTTGACCAGCGTGACTTCTCAGATGGAGGTAGTCCACCTTGGAAGCATGGTGTCCGTTTCAAACAGCTTGAATTCCTTGCTAAAGACATAGAAGTTTTTGATCCAGGTAGCCAGGGGTCAAAAATATTGATGCTTACCTGTTTGAGGTTGAACATTGTCTTCTTGACTTGCATTTTCCTTCTCATCGTGAGAAGCTGAGGCTTATTTGGAAAACAACAGCTAAGAGTGTTCATGTGTTCATAAAAACTCCTCCTCCAGAAATTAGTGACAGTTAACAAGCTCTCTGCCAGGCTCTTAGAGAAGAGTACTATGTTTAAAGAGATGAAGCCGCTGCCACTATTAATGCTTTGACAGTTTTGCAAAAACAGGACGAACCTCCCAGAGAATATTTCCACCGTTTGAAGAATGCTTATTTTCAGGGATGTAATGCTCCAGCTCTTGAAGAAGACCACACTTTAAGTCTTTGTTTCTTCACAACCTCCACGTTAGCATGCAGTATGAAGTGACCATGCATTGCATAACAGAGAATCTCTCTATGCAGGAGATTCGTAGATATGCTCAGCTTGTGTGGGAAACACGTATCCGTTCAGACAGAGCAGGAAAAGGCAAAGTTAGAGTGTTAAACATTCAAACTGAGAACAGGCCTAAGAAGAAGCGCAAAGTAACTTCCCAAGTGATGCAACAGAACCAGGGTGGTAATAACTGGCGCCAGCCATAACCCAAACCACCAGTTAAAAGACAAACACCTTTTCACAGTGCAACATCGAACTGTAAGGTTGGTGGTAAAGAGTGGAGCCGCTCCAAAGATGTCATCACAAAGGAGGAGTTTGAGATGATCTGCAGGTGTGTTATAACTGAGGTAACGGCGTTCCTAAAAGACATGGCAAGCCGTTGCAGTCCAGAATCAACCCTGTAAAATCTATCAAACAAGGTATGAAGATGGTAAATAATTTCCAACACCCTATATCCTGTTTTAATCTTTTCCTTTCTTTTGGTTTTGAACTTCAGAAATTAAGGTTTAAAAGCAGTATTATTATGGTGTGAAAATTATTACATGACTTTTGTTTTGTTTTTCTCTTTAAAACATTTTATTAGTGTTAGTCTCTGCCCAGGCCTGCCTCACTCCTGTCCAAACACTAACCTCTGAACCAAAAATGAACTGTTGAACTCTGCCTACCTGCAGGACCCCAGTGACTCTTTTCACATGGCTGAGGACGGATTGTTGGCCCCAAAGACTGGACTTCATCCCATTCTTCGGAACTAAAAAGGGGGGATGTTGGGACCCACAGCCATGGATTTCAACATTAAACTCCGGTACATACTTTTCTGGAACTTTCAAAATAAATCGCATTTAACAGACTTTCAGCACAACTTCAGAAGGGGGAAGGGGGGGTAGCAGAGGACTTTCCATGATGCCACTGCCCGCATAAAACCCCCCACATTCCCACAAGCCTCTCTCCTTCCACACGGCCTTCGAGAAGGACAGGTCAGGGGAGGCCCAGCGCGCTGATGTCTTTTGCTGGCAAAAAGACATAAACTCTTCATCGGATCCAAGGAAGCCATACGATCATCAATCATATGCAAAGATAAGTACGGATGAAATACTGTCTGTGTATCCGGTATTTTCATTCATGAACGGGGATAATTAAGGTACAAGCATTGCTTGACTGTCTCTCCGAGCCCCCGCAGACGCAAACGGTGTTCGAGAGAAGCCCCAGCAAAGACGCGGTCTCCCAGCCTGGAAGGAAGACAGCAGAGACCGCAGCGGACAGGACGAGCCGCCCAGCTACAGCTCCGGAGCTAACCCTTTTGTTCACAGAGCGAACGCAGAGGTTAACCGCTTGTTGACTTTGGACGTTTCTTCAAGCTTCGCCCCATGGACAACGTTTCCTCACCATGGTTCATGAGGTTAGGTGTTTTGGGCAGAGACAGATTTAAGATGAAATGATCTAAACGTTTTTCATTTTATGAAGTTTGTGTGAAACTCAGCTATCTTAGTGCTAGCAGGCTATCTGTAGCACATGGGCCGGTTTGTGTTCTTTGTATGTTTTAAGGTTAAGATAAACTTTATTTAAAGGGTGATTTTAAACAGAACATTGCTCATAATGCGCCGTCCGCGCTTATGCATTTGAACCCTTTTGTTAACCCTGGTATTTTAAAGGTATGTGTTGATTATGGTGCTAAGCTATCCGCTTCTTTGTTAGCTTAACTGCTAACCAGTAAGAACACGTGCTTGCTACTAATGAGTATTCAACAGAAAGGTTGTTGGTTTTCAAGCTAGTAAATAATAGTTCCTAAACATCATTTACTAAATTTGATAACTAAGTAAACACCATTAAGCCCATTTCTCCAGAAAGATTTGGCTCTTTTCCAAAATACTCCCTTAATAATATTTATTCGAATATCATTTCAATAACTAAAGGCAGCTAATTTTATTAAAATTATATTTTATCTGATCTTGCATTGTGAAGGGTTGTCTAAACGCTTGCTGATTATTGCCTAAGTTAGTTCCAAGACTAACTTAACTTCACTTCCAGATTCTTCAAGATAATCCTTGGTTCTCAAACATAAACATTTCATGGTAATGTTGCATCACTCTTTTTGGTCATAATTTTCAATAATCTTTAATCAACTTGTTTATATTGTACATAGTAAAGAGTTTGTTGATTGAAATATGTTTGACTTTGAGTTGACTTATTTTTGTTAATAGATTCTTGTATTTTAAGAAATTGTGTGAATTCATTCCATATATGTGAAGAGTTTATGCTGTTCAATAATGTCAGAGCTTGTCTCACACCTTTCTATTTTGTACTAATACCATCGCCTTACTGTGCTGGTATTCACAGGACAACCCTTAACAGACCGAAATATTATTTGATAAAATATAAAATATTAATATTAAATAATATTCTCAGATTCATAATTACAACAGATTAAAGTTTTACTTGTTGTTTTCTCTCAGCCCGATATTTAAGAGAAACCCAGATATAACCAAAGCACGAGGTACAAAGTCAGAGCAGCTGCTGAGAATAGATGACCATGACTTTACAATGCGACCAGGGTTTGGAGGTAAGAAAGTTAATCTTTTGGATCTTTTTGTCTGTCATGCAGAAAATCTCATAGATTGTAATGTATTTTAAGATGTGTTACATATGTTTAAACATCCAGCCGTTCTTAAGTCTCAACTGTAAATACCAGTCTACGCTCTCCAGGCTCGGTTCTTTTATTAACATGGTGGTGATAGTCCCCATGCCCAACTTGCTAAGATGACATAACAGAGTGGGATTACGCTGGAACCATGCTGTTGCAAGCCAGTGATTATTACTGAACAGCCGCAGTCTGTAGCTTTTGATTTCAATAACTCCCATTTTAATCTGTTCAATGTGCAGGACTCAAAGCCTGAATTGTTTCTATTAAGCCTTACACTTTTATTCTTATATAGATTCAAAATCTCAGATGGAGTTCTAAGAATACTTTTAGTTAAAGGCAAGCCTAAATTGCTCTACAGATACTAAAACTATCAGGTAATGAGACTGAATATTTGCTACTAAGATTCTATAGATGGAGCAGCCAAATAGTCCTCAGAGACTGACTGTACGTTTTCTATGGTTTTCTCAGCATATATACAGCATTTGTCTCACTACTGAGACATCAGACAATACAAACAGACAGGTTTTGGTTGGAACGTCAGAGCTGTTTGGTAAGCACTGACTGAAGGATGTTCTTAGAGGCTGTTGTTCACAGTGTCCTCCTTATCATTGGCCGTATTGGCTTTATAACTGGCCTTGTCTTATGTGCTGTTACAGTCATCAAATCCTGGGCAAATCAGAAGCCATGATGACATGAGACATCAATGCTGAGCATTGGGGATACCCCCTACAGATTTGGTAACAAAGTACAGTTATTTGGGTCAAAAAGAATTGACATCTTATGAGCCATTAAGAAAACAGATCTGACATAGCCAGAAAAGATCAGGAGCAAATCCTGCATTCCCAGGAGTATGAGACGTGTGGCAGAGGATTTAAGCTATAAGAGCCACAACTGCCCACTCCCATCTCACACACGTTTGGTGAATATGAATCCACCACCTGTAGATATGCCAAGTCATATGTGTTTAGCCTGTTGACTTAGTAATTGGTTTCATCAAAAACACGTAAATACCAAGTCAAATAAAATATGATATGCAATGCTTGCATGGTTTGTTTGTGGTGCAAAATGGAAGTAGGAAGACAGGAGGGTACAAATAGGAGAAAGGGTCAAATGACCTGAAGCAGACACAGATTCCTCAGTCAGCAAAACAACAGACAGTACATGTATTCTATCCAACTGAACAAGAGAGGCAACAAAAATTGTAAATAATTCTTCAATGGGCTAGTAAAGTAAAGAAAACTTTAAGGAAAAATAGTTGACTCCACACTTACAAACTGAGGATTGTCAGTCATTACCTTCCCTAACATTAGATGCTCCATGTGTATGCAAACGGAGCTGCTGTTTTGACGTACTAGCACTAAATTCTATGGATTCCACATGTGAACCTTGCAAGGGATGCTGAGCAAAGGAGATGGTTTAAATTAATGAAGAGAGCACCACATTTTAAATTTTAAAAGGACCCAATGACAAGTTGCATCATGTCTTGAAATGTCAGCTGCAGGGTTAACAGAAATATTCACATGGTAAAAAATAGTTAGAGTGGGATTTGGTCTTACTTCCCTCCTTAAGATAATTATCAGAGAGAAATGCAAGAAGAAAGCTCTATGGATTAGGGAATGCCCATAACACGTTTGACCTCCTGACACCTAGAAGATGACAACATTACATTGAATCAAGAACAATCAGGATGAACAACAATTTCTAATAATGCTACAGGTGCACTCATCTGGTCAAGAGAGATATAAAATGTAGAGTAATATGTGGATCTGTAATTAAATTTTTTATGCTATATACTATAAATATATACTTTTAGCAAACTTAGAAATGTAGATAACTTTGTATATAAATCCACATGTGTTAATTCAACCGTGTTTGAAATAATTTTACAAAAAAAAAGTACTTGGTTTTATGTCTGTTAGGATTAGAGCACTTATCCTCTGGTTCTGTGCTTAGGATCCAGGGGGATCTGCACATAGCAGCTTTTAAAGGGATTTGGGAATAGAAAGCAGAAGTCATTGTATGAATCAGAACAGTTGGAATAAAACAAAGACAGATAATCCAAGCTGCTGCAAATCAGGCTCTTTGGTTACATCTGCACCCTTTTCATAACACTGATGTAAATGAGAAGTTAGTGGAGCTTTGTAAACAGCTGTATCCTATTTTTCTAGGGCCTGCTGTCCCAGTTGGAGTGGATGTTCAGGTTGAAAGCCTGGATGCGATTTCAGAGGTTGATATGGTATGTGACTGTACAACAGTTTTATAAATTGATAGTTGAAACAGTGCTGAAAGTAACTTTTCCTTTTCTTGTTTAAGGATTTTACTATGACCTTGTATCTAAGGCACTACTGGAAAGATGATCGTTTGTCTTTTAAAAGCAACACCAACCAGAGCATGACCTTCGATGGTCGCCTAGTAAAGAAAATATGGGTACCTGACATGTTTTTTGTCCACTCCAAGAAGTCATTCACACATGACACTACCACAGACAACGTCATGCTACGAGTTTACCCCGATGGCAAAGTCCTTTACAGTCTCAGGTATTTCTTTGTTGTCTTGTAAAACACTAATTTATTGGGACAGTTTTAGCTAAATAAATGTCAGTTGGGAAGACTGGCTGTTTTTCTGTGTGCTGCAATCAGCCAAATATATACAGATTAATCATGCTAAAATCTTTTTTTCCCCCTTTTCCCCAAGCCGTATACTTGAATTTTAATGAAAACATTAAACAAGCAACAAATCTGTTCATTTTAAATGCCCCCCCACCCCCCGTGAAGAATTCACGGCAAGATTAAAAGAAAGTCCAATTGCATTCTATGAATTAACACATGTGGAATTATATACAGAACAAAAAATGTGAAACAACTCAAAATATGTCTTATATTCTAGGTTCTTCAAAGTAGCCACCTTTTGCTTTGATTACTGCTTCACACACTCTTGGCATTGTGTTGATGAGCTTCAAGAGGTAGTCACCTGAAATGGTTTTCACTTCACAGGTGTGCCCTGCCAGGTTTAATAAGTGGGATTTCAAGCTTTACAAATGGGGTTGGGACCATCAGTTGTGTTGTGCAGGAGGTGGATACAGTACACAGCTGATAGTCCTTCTGAATAGACTGTTAGAATTTGTATTATGGCAAGAAAAAAGCAGCTAAGTAAAGAAAAACGAGTGGCCATCATTACTTTAAGAAATGAAGGTCAGTCAGTCCGAACAATTGGGAAAACTTTGAAAGTGTCCCAAAGTGCAAAAACCATCAAGCGCTACAAAGAAACTAGCTCACATGAGGAGCGCCCCAGGAAAGGAAGACCAAGAGTCACCTCTGCTGCGGACGATAAGTTCATCCGAATCACCAGCCTCAGAAATCGCAGGTTAACTGCAGCTCAGATTAGAGAACAGGTCAATGCCACACAGAGTTCTAGCAGCAGACACATCTCTAGAACAACTGTTAAGAAGAGACTGTGTGAATCAGGCCTTCATGGTAAAATAGCTACTAGGAAACCACTGCTGAGGATGGGCAACAAGCAGAAGAGACTTGTTTGGGCTAAAGAACATAAGGAATTGACATTAGACCAGTGGAAATCTGTGCTTTGGTCTGATGAGTCCAAGTTTGAGATCTTTGGTTCCAACCACCGTGTCTTTGTGCGACGCAGAAGAGGTGAACAGATGGACTCTACATGCCTGGTTCCCACCATGAAGCATGGAGGAGGAGGTGTGATGGTGTGGGGGTGCTTTGCTGGTGACACTGTTGGGGATTTATTCAAAATTGAAGGCATACTGAACCAGCATGGCTACCACAGCATCTTGCAGCGGCATGCTATTCCATCCGGTTTGCGTTCAGTTGGACCATCATTTATTTTTCAACAGGACAATGACCCCAAACACACCTCCAGGCTGTGTAAGGGCTATTTGGCCAAGAAGGAGAGTGATGGGGTGCTGCGCCAGATGACCTGGGCTCCAAGGTCACCGGACCTAAACCCAATCGAGATGGTTTGGGGTGAGCTGGACCGCAGAGTGAAGGCAAAAGGGCCAACAAGTGCTAAGCATCTCTGGGAACTCCTTCAAAACTGTCGGAAAACCATTTCAGGTGACTACCTCTTGAAGCTTATCAACAGAATGCCAAGTGTGCGTAGCAGTAACCAAAACAAAAGGTGGCTACTTTGAAGAACCTAGAAAATAAGACATATTTTCAGTTGTTTCACACTTTTTTGTTCAGTATATAATTCCACATGTGTTAATTCATAGTTTTGATGCCATCAGTGTGAATCTACAATATTCATAGTCATGAAAATAAAGAAAACTCTTTGAATGAGAAGGTGTGTCCAAACCTTTGGTCTGTACTTTACATATATAGAATCTCTTGAATGGAGTAAGATATATTCCTTCTTTGATGGAGGAAAATGTCTTTATTTGGATGATTATTTCCTCTGGTATACGCTGCAATGCAGCCAAAAGGAGTTTTGCTGATATCTTTTTGTACCACCAGGAGCAGCTGATTAACATCTTAAGAGCTGAAATAGAACCTCTTCTACACCCTGAAATTCCAGATGAGTTGAAAAGGAAGCACTGCGGTTGCAGAGCAGGAACATAGGAGAAAGAGGACGAAGTTTAAACCATCTCTTCAAAAGATCAGGGGTTCCCAAATATTTCAGCCTGTGACCCCAAAATGACAGTGCCAGAGACTGGCGACCCCTTCTATCGCATACTGTCAATATGACCAATCATACTCTGTGATTCTGAGACATTCATTGCTTTAGTCTGATATCTAAACATGGCAACTTCCTCCATGCAGGACCTCAGTGAGCTCTCTCCTGAATTTTCTAGAAGTATTTTAGACTATGCTAGGAATATACAGGTCCTTCTCAAAATATTAGCATATTGTGATAAAGTTCATTATTTTTCATAATGTCATAATGAAAATTTAACATTCATATATTTTAGATTCATTGCACACTAACTGAAATATTTCAGGTCTTTTATTGTCTTAATACGGATGATTTTGGCATACAGCTCATGAAAACCCAAAATTCCTATCTCACAAAATTAGCATATTTCATCCGACCAATAAAAGAAAAGTGTTTTTAATACAAAAAACGTCAACCTTCAAATAATCATGTACACTTATGCACTCAATACTTGGTCGGGAATCCTTTTGCAGAAATGACGGCTTCAATGCGGCGTGGCATGGAGGCAATCAGCCTGTGGCACTGCTGAGGTCTTATGGAGGCCCAGGATGCTTCGATAGCGGCCTTTAGCTCATCCAGAGTGTTGGGTCTTGAGTCTCTCAACGTTCTCTTCACAATATCCCACAGATTCTCTATGGGGTTCAGGTCAGGAGAGTTGGCAGGCCAATTGAGCACAGTGATACCATGGTCAGTAAACCATTTACCAGTGGTTTTGGCACTGTGAGCAGGTGCCAGGTCGTGCTGAAAAATGAAATCTTCATCTCCATAAAGCTTTTCAGCAGATGGAAGCATGAAGTGCTCCAAAATCTCCTGATAGCTAGCTGCATTGACCCTGCCCTTGATAAAACACAGTGGACCAACACCAGCAGCTGACACGGCACCCCAGACCATCACTGACTGTGGGTACTTGACACTGGACTTCTGGCATTTTGGCATTTCCTTCTCCCCAGTCTTCCTCCAGACTCTGGCACCTTGATTTCCAAATGACATGCAGAATTTGCTTTAATCTGAAAAAAGTACTTTGGACCACTGAGCAACAGTCCAGTGCTGCTTCTCTGTAGCCCAGGTCAGGCGCTTCTGCCGCTGTTTCTGGTTCAAAAGCAGCACCTGTAGCCCATTTCCTGCACACGCCTGTACACGGTGGCTCTGGATGTTTCTACTCCAGACTCAGTCCACTGCTTCCGCAGGTCCCCCAAGGTCTGGAATCGGCCCTTCTCCACAATCTTCCTCAGGGTCCGGTCACCTCTTCTCGTTGTGCAGCGTTTTCTGCCACACTTTTTCCTTCCCACAGACTTCCCACTGAGGTGCCTTGATACAGCACTCTGTGAACAGTCTATTCGTTCAGAAATTTCTTTCTGTGTCTTACCCTCTTGCTTGAGGGTGTCAATAGTGGCCTTCTGGACAGCAGTCAGGTCGGCAGTCTTACCCATGATTGGGGTTTTGAATGATGAACCAGGCTGGGAGTTTTAAAGGCCTCAGGAATCTTTTGCAGGTGTTTAGAGTTAACTCGTTGATTCAGATGATTAGGTTCATAGCTCATTCAGAGACCCTTTTAATGATATGCTAATTTTGTGAGATAGGAATTTTGGGTTTTCATGAGCTGTATGCCAAAATCATCCGTATTAAGACAATAAAAGACCTGAAATATTTCAGTTAGAGTGCAATGAATCTAAAATATATGAATGTTAAATTTTCATCATGACATTATGGAAAATAATGAACTTTATCACAATATGCTAATATTTTGAGAAGGACCTGTAGAAGCTGGCGTTGCTTATCCAGAGTTTGTAGTTGTAATGAGTTGCACCCAGGACCCAGAAAGCTAGCCACAACACAGGAGTGAATGATACAATTAAGTTGGTTTATTGAAACTCCTTCAAAATGAAAACTCAGGAAATGGCTCATAATTTGAGGGTCAGTGGGAGAAGAGAACAGGCTGGTAACTGGGGTTATTTGATAATTTAATTAAATTAAATTCAGTTCAGTTTTATTTATATAATGACAATTCACAACACGTGTCATCTCAAGGCACTTCACAAAGGGTTTGGAATGATGCAAGGTTGTTGGGTAGGTTAGAATAAATTACTGAGTGTTAGAGTTTGGCCACTTTAGAATGGGCTATGTGTTGGGGTACTCAGTAAAATATTAAACTGATAAAGTTTGTCCATTTAGAGACCTCTGGTGGGCATTTTTATACTAAAAAGCACAAGGATTGGGGGTATCTCTCTCTGTTATACTGATTATAACTATTGGAAAAGAGAAGGGGTCACACAGGTAGCAGAAATGGAGGTTGTGTTTGCACCTCAACCATAACTGAGCCAGTTTAGGCTAAATCTGACTCCCCCTTACTCCTTCCAACAGGGATAGAAGAACAACACAGACGCACTGATCCAGGAGTACTTTCTATGGGAAGGCAAAGTAAATTTTAATGGATGTAGCTCCTTTAGTGATTTCATCTAGGAAGAAAAAACAGATAAGCTCTGAGCCAGTTTTCTAGTTTAGAGTATGAAAGAGAGCACATATAATTAGTTACAGTAAAAGCTCAGTCAGTAGCTATGTCTAGGAGAGAGAAAGGGTTAAACATTGAAAGGCAGGGCCAAGTGTATCATCAGTAGAGGGTGAGCATTAAGTTGTTGCCAGCAGAAGCTTGGACGATGCCCCCCTCCAGAAAGGTGTCACAGGTATACACAGAGTCAGGCCAGGTGTAGCCTTCTAGGAAGAGAAAAGAGAGAGAACATAAAGTTAAAAACTGAATTAACAGCAAATAATGCAAAATTGGAGAGTATTATGAGAATGTAGTGAATAGAGTGGTCATTATGTCCTCCAGCATCCTAGGCCTATAGCAGCATAATACAGAGATATCTCAGGATAACCTAAGCCACTCTAACTACAAGCTTTATCAAAAAGGAAAGTTTTAAGCCTAGCCTTAAAGGTAGACAGGGTGTCTGCCTCACGGACTAAAACTAGGAGCTGGTTCCACAGGAGAGGAGCCTGATAAGTAAAGGATCTGCCTCCCATTCTACTTCTAGAGACTCTAGGAACCACCAGTAAACCTGCAGTTTGAGAATGAAGTACTCTGATAGTAAGGAATTACAATAGTCCATGGACTGGTTTTTCAGCGTCACTCCTGTATAGGATATTTCTAATTTTGGCAATGTTCCGGAGGTGAAAGAAGAAAATCCTACAAACTGGTTTAATATGGGATTTAAATGACATGTCCTGGTCATTTAATAATTTAATTTAATAACACCAAGATTTTTTACTTAATTTAATGCCATCCAGGTTAAGTTATTGTCTAAGCAGTTTCTTTTTCAAAGACAAGGCCGAGGGTGATGTTGATTGGGAGTTCAGTTACAGAATAAGTTTCAGTAAGTCCCTCAATAACCTTTGCTCTAAGATGAAAAGAAAATGTTTTAGAAAAGCTACAGGTAACTAAAATTATCATTCCTTTTCCTAAAATGGAGTCTCTCATGATTCAAAACAAACACATCATCGCTAGAGTCAATTTATAACTTGGAAACAGTATACTGAGGGTTCGTAAAGTTTTTCTGTTAATTTCATATTTGCCTTACCTCTTTCTCCTGCTTTCCAGTCTGTTGACGCAGAAGTGGAAGGTTTGCTCGTTCTACCGATGTAGGGAAGCACAATCTTTATTTACTTTTAGGTCTTTTCTATTTTGAACTGATTTAGACTGGCTCATATATTCAGCAAATAGGTCCGGCTGTAAAACAAAATGAACTTACAATTCTGTCAGGTTACACAGTTCATTTATTAGGATTTCATGTGACAGGTCAGCATTAAGTTGAGTATACCTTTAAAATATAAAGGATGCATGTATTAACGCCTGAAAAACATACAGATTATTAATAACACCCGTAAACACACCCCTGTATTATAATTGGTTCATTTAAGGTATCGCCCCTAATGACAACAACCAATCAGCATGCACGGTTATGCCCCTCGGACACACCTCTGTTGACCCCATGACTTTCCCGCCTCCATGACCCCATGACCCCCCTTAAGTTCAAAAGTTCACCTGTCAAAAGTTTGATTAAAGGGTGTATTTTAGTCTCTTCTGTCAAATGTGGCCGACAAATGTGTCCTTCTTTTGCCCGATTTGATGGATGGGTTGTGAGTATCCTTTGCGGTCCATCTTTTCCCATGATTCATTGCGGGCCAAAGCGGTTTGGTCAAGCAGGGGCAGCAATGGTGGACCAGAGTGGCAAAAGCTGTGAGTAAACTGTGAAAAATTACACTTTCTGTGACACAAATGAACTTTTACAATGTTTTTAGTGCGGGAATATAATAACTGTGTAGACCTTGTTGTGGAATTTTCTTATCAAAGTGGGTAGAAGTTGACTCATAACAAGAGAAAATCCGGACTTTGTCTTTATAAGTTTTATTCAAAGGCATTCAGCGTTTGAATGACTCTGTCACCAAGCAAGTCAGTTGAACAGAGCCCCGATCAACATTTACACACAGTATTTATACCAGAACATGACAGTGTTATCTCAACTGCAAAGAGTCCATGTTCATGACCCCAACCCTTCTTCAGTTCAACAGTGACAAGGTTATCTAGGAACAGACCTAACGGCCCTTCCTGACATTGTCCTAAAGATAGGTCTGAACCATTAAACGTCTGACAGCTTCTTCCTCTAACACAGATGTTCTGAGGAGTAAGATAAAAAAAGGTCATACACTGTGAAATGCTTACTGCAAGAATTTCCATTACAATGTGAAAAACCTGCTTGATTTATCAGGACATCGCTTAATTTCAAACGTGCTCCGACGTGTTCGGAGTTTTCCGATCCGATAGTAACTGTCGGCTTGCCTCACCGGACTGTTGGCACTGAGCTCCTGCTGGCAGTCAACACAGTGAATGTTAAACACAAGTGATTTCTAACAGTTTGTGTTAGTATTATTTTAATGTATTGTGTCATTTGTTCATGTAAGTCAGTTTGACATTACAGGTGATATTAAAGTTAACCTGAATAAATGGACAATTTTATGTAATCTTACCGTATCGCTGGAGAGTGTGATTGAGAATAAATAAGCTTTTAAATATTAATTTTTGATGAAGAAATGTGCTATCTGTGTTTTTAAAAGTATATTTATAATTCAGCTAGCATTATAATTAGTGATTCCTGTTAGGTAATATTCTGTCAACTCAGAGGTAAGAACGATACAGAGTCAGTTTTACTTGCAGCAAGGGTAGCTCACTTTGCAGTGCAGACTACAAAGTTTTGACACCTTATCTCTTTATTTATATTCACAGTTCAACAGACAGTTCAGACAGGGTGTGTGTGTGTGTGTGTGTGTGTGTGTGTGTGAGGCTGAGAAGAGGCTGGTTCTCACAGAATGTGATTCAGCCTCTGGTGTGTGTGTGTACAAATAGATAACGGAGATCCCACACACACAGGGAGGACTGCATACCAGCGCATGATACAAAGCAGAGTGCAGCTGCACTACAACACAAAGTTTTTACATGAGTGATAACAAGTTTTCGCACCAATCGAACAGTCCCTCCTTTTTATCACAAGTAAAAATATTTAATATAAAAACGAATAAGAAAAATACTCTGTATGAGCGAAAACCCACGGACGGTAAACAGATTAAAAGTTAAATGTTGATTAATATTTGAAAACATAAAAATAAACGAATAATACTTGATGGAAACAGTGAAACATAATAAAGGAATTTAAAAATCTGCCCTGTTTATGTCAACATTGTGTTTTTTCTCATTTCACTTAAGCAACAACTTCTTGCGATTTTCTGCTGTAAGGTCATTTTATGAAATACAATGTATGAGTACACTCAGGCTTTGGATGTGATTTATTTACAACATGTCATCATAATTGTCCCCTTCATTTTCGTGCTTTTCTACCTGGTTCAGTGTTGCATATGCCACCGTGAACGATACCCGTAGTTTTGCAGGAATGGATGCGTGTCATGCTCTTCCGTCAATGGTCTAAGATAAGTCCCGTCTGATGTCCATCTTTTCTGCGGCGTCCTCTCTCCTGGGTCCTGCAGTGGTAAAAGGAAAAGTACTGCTGCCAATATAAGGCTCAGGCTTATCAGTCCTGTCCACATGTTACAGAGAGCCATTTTATAATTGGGTGCAGATCAGCTGTTTTCTTCACCGGTTTGAGACACTGGGCCCTATGGGTCCTCCAGCCCCTTTGTAGCCGGGCTTCCTTTGCTACCCCGTCAGTTGGTTTGGCTAGTGTGACGGCAAAACTGGCTTACAGTGGCTTTTATGGATCCAGGAAGGCCTCTCTGCTATTTTCAGAGCTGTGGGCGTTGTCAGGAGTACTTGAAACGGCCCTTTCCACCGAGGAGTGCTCCAATCCTTCCTGTGGAGTGTTTTAATCAGGACCAGGTCTCCAGGCCTCAGGTCGTTCTGTGGGATAGGAGCAGAGGTTATTGGCAGACTACTGGACATTTGTGCTTCTTTTGTCTGCAACATTTTATTCATCCACTCAGTTAATGAAGTTTCCTGTTGTGCTTTCTCTATTTCATTCATGTCAGAGGGCAGAGGAAACGGTCTGCCATGTACTATTTCAAATGGAGTGAGGCCAGTTTGATTTGGAATTATTCTCATCCATAGTTTGACCAGGGACAGACAGTCTGGCCACGGTCTGCCTGTCTCCTCAACTGTTTTTCTCAGTCTGTTTTTTATTGTGCCATTTGTGTGCTCCACTAATCCAGCAACTCAAAACCTAGCGCTGTGGAACACAGTTCTATTAGTTTATTTACAAAATGAGCCCCATTATCTGATCTTATAATCTGCGGAATACGTGGGGAAGAAATGTGTCACTAGGTTCTTAGCTACTGTGAGTGCATCACAATGCTTTACAGGGTATATTTCAACCCATTTAGAAAATGCATCTATTACCACTAGGAAATATTTCTTCCCCTGTGACCATGACAGTTCGATGAAATCCATGTGTATGGTATGAAATGGGTGTGCTGCTGCTGGGAACTGTCCTGTTTTGGGCCTCATGTTGCCTTGTGAGTTATGTTTGCAACAAATTATGCATGATCTGCAAAAATTCTTTGCATAGTCAGAAAAATGTATAGTGTAGAATTGATGTTTTATCAGATGTGACATATTCCCCCAATGTGTCACTGTAGCTGCTGTGTTGTATACATTTTTTGGAAGGATTGGTTTATTGTCTATGTGGTATATGTCATCCTTTTCTTTAGCTCCTCTTTTCAGCCAGGCCTTTATTTCAGTACTGGGTGCTGTCTGTTGCGCATCTTTCAGTACTGACATGTCTATAAATAGCAGGTCAGTCATTTTTAGTGTTAGGGGTTCTGTTGCAGCTTTCTTTGCAGTTTTGTCTGCAAAAGTATTCCCCTGTTTGGTGAGCCTTACATTTACAGAGTGCTATTTTACCAGGTAGCTGTATTGCCGATAATAATCTTTTCAAAAGATTAAAATGTGTTAATTCTGTTCCTGATGATGTTTTAAAACCTCTATTTTGCCAAATCTTTGCGTGGTGATGTACTGATCCGAAGACGTATTGGCTGTCCGTGTATATAGTAAGTATTTGTCCCTCATGAAGTTCACATGCCCGCACTACAGCATATAACTCTGCAGTCTGGGCTGAGCATGTTTTGGGCAAGGATTTAGCTTCTATTACGCTGTCAATGGTTGTCACTGCGTAACCAACTCTATTTTTTCCATATTCATCTTTGTATGCTGAGCCATCTACAAACACAACATGTGAATCTGGTATAAGGGTTTGAAAAATGTCTTGTCTGGGTTTTGTGTCTTCTTCAACTTTTGTTTTGCAAGAATGGGGTTTACCATCTTCTGCAGTAGGTATTAAGGTGCTTGGATTTAGGGGGCCGCACCTTTGTAGAGTTATGTTTGGCTATGATAATAATAGCGATGTCAGTGTGATATGCCTTGCATGTAGCGTCAGGTGCATCTCTTAATATTCCTGACTTCAACATATCTTGTATTACTGGCTTGGTACCTTCTTCAGCTTCTAGTTTTAAAGGGTATTGGCGGACTAATGGCCTTTTTTCAGATATTAGTTTTAACCTTGTATGGTGGAAATCCCTTTATAAGCATCTGTCGATGATTGGGACCACAGTTCAGGTGGGACAGCAGCTAGGGCAGGGTACATGTTGCTCTCTTTGCTCTCAGCTAAGCCCTGTATTTGTCACTCTACCTCATCTAAATGTGTCCTTGGATGGACTTTGACTGTCCACCCTAGAGTGAGCTTCGAGATTTCTGTTTTAGGATCTACTTCCGACAGTGTCAGTGCTGTTCCTGCAGAGGTTTAAAGCCTCTGTTTTTCCAAATTCTTATTATTCTTTTTTTATCATATTTTATTTTATTGGGGACTTTATTTTATTTTATTTTATTTTTTATAAAGTAAGTCCTTATTACATTAAAAAATGAGATCACTATTTTTGGTAGTTGCTATTATTTTAAATAATGCTTGGTTTAGTTCTTATTAAAAATAAAAACTCACTCACTGATGAACACAAAAAATGAAGGGCATATTATATCTTATAATCTTAGTTTGTCTTACCCAGTTTTATAGATATACCGTACAGTTTCAGTCAGCTTTGTATTTAGTTCAAGTAACTAAAGTTTGTTTTAATTAACTCAAGTTTTCTCTATTTCAGTCCAGTCCAGTAATTCTGTTAAGGTTTATTTCATCTTGTGTTAAGTTTGAGTCTAATTTGATCATTTTGAACCTGACTGGAAAAAGTCTAAATGTCTGTTAAAATCTTTTTGTTTTACCATAGAGAACTGACCTAATATTATTATGGTACTGTTGAAGACTAATTTTTACATAACATGAAACAGACATTTATTTAGCAAAAACAGAAAGTCAAACACAGACATTTGGCCACATGAAAGTTTAAATACCGTTTGTAAAATAATTGTGAAAAATTGAAGACGGGTCTATGAGCTTTCTTATGGTTATCAGTATTTTCAATACAGGTAGAACCTTTGCCATCTTTATATGATTTTACGGAAAAGATTCTGGAAACCTTATTAAGATACAAGTTTGGCAATGATCATCAGAACATCAGACCTTTATTAGAGCTTTTAAGGTCCCTCAAAGATGCATTACAATGAAATCAATCATTCCCATTCACACACTACTTACTTATTTCTCTGTCAGAGTAATTTTATTTGCAAAAATATGATCATAATTTGACTTCTATTACAGGTCCTTCTCAAAATATTAGCATATTGTGATAAAGTTCATTATTTTCCATAATGTCATGATGAAAATTTAACATTCATATATTTTAGATTTATTGCACTCTAACTGAAATATTTCAGGTCTTTTATTGTCTTAATACGGATGATTTTGGCATACAGCTCATGAAAACCCAAAATTCCTATCTCACAAAATTAGCATATCATTAAAAGGGTCTCTGAATGAGCTATGAACCTAATCATCTGAATCAACGAGTTAACTCTAAACACCTGCAAAAGATTCCCGAGGCCTTTAAAACTCCCAGCCTGGTTCATCATTCAAAACCCCAATCATGGGTAAGACTGCCGACCTAACTGCTGTCCAGAAGGCCACTATTGACACCCTCAAGCAAGAGGGTAAGACACAGAAAGAAATTTCTGAACGAATAGACTGTTCACAGAGTGCTGTATCAAGACACCTCAGTGCTGTGGGAAGGAAAAAGTGTGGCAGAAAACGCTGCACAACGAGAAGAGGTGACCGGACCCTGAGGAAGATTGTGGAGAAGGGCCGATTCCAGACCTTGGGGGACCTGCGGAAGCAGTGGACTGAGTCTGGAGTAGAAACATCCAGAGCCACCGTGTACAGGCGTGTGCAGGAAATGGGCTACAGGTGCCGCTTTTGAACCAGAAACAGCGGCAGAAGCGCCTGACCTGGGCTACAGAGAAGCAGCACTGGACTGTTGCTCAGTGGTCCAAAGTACTTTTTTCAGATTAAAGCAAATTCTGCATGTCATTCGGAAATCAAGGTGCCAGAATCTGGAGGAAGACTGGGGAGAAGGAAATGCCAGAAGTCCAGTGTCAAGTACCCACAGTCAGTGATGGTCTGGGGTGCCGTGTCAGCTGCTGGTGTTGGTCCACTGTGTTTTATCAAGGGCAGGGTCAATGCAGATAGCTATCAGGAGATTTTGGAGCACTTCATGCTTCCTTCTGCTGAAAAGCTTTGTGGAGATGAAGATTTCATTTTTCAGCATGACCTGGCACCTGCTCACAGTGCCAAAACCACTGGTAACAATGGTTTACTGACCATGGTATCACTGTGCTCAATTGGCCTGCCAACTCTCCTGACCTGAACCCCATAGAGAATCTGTAGGATATTGTGAAGAGAACGTTGAGAGACTCAAGACCCAACACTCTGGATGAGCTAAAGGCCGCTATCGAAGCATCCTGGGCCTCCATAAGACCTCAGCAGTGCCACAGGCTGATTGCCTCCATGCCACGCCGCATTGAAGCAGTCATTTCTGAAAAAGGATTCCCGACCAAGTATTGAGTGCATAAGTGTACATGATTATTTGAAGGTTGACGTTTTTTGTATTAAAAACACTTTTCTTTTATTGGTCGGATGAAATATGCTAATTTTGTGAGATAGGAATTTTGGGTTTTCATGAGCTGTATGCCAAAATCATCCATATTAAGACAATAAAAGACCTGAAATATTTCAGTTAGTGTGCAATGAATCTAAAATATATGAATGTTAAATTTTCATCATGACATTATGGAAAATAATGAACTTTATCACAATATGCTAATATTTTGAGAAGGACCTGTATTCTTAAAATTCACATCGTTTCCTCATAACCCCTTTTGTTTCCACTAGGTCTGTTTTGAACACTTCAATTCTTTTTTTATTCACCAAGAATCAATAAGGTGGTCTTAGTGGGGTCCACCTTAAAGGTGTCATCTGTTGGGTGTCATGTTATCATTGTCAGGTCAGTGAGGTTCATAAGTCAGTCAGAACCTTGGTCATTTGGTCTGTGCACATAATGTTTCATAGATCCAGTCTATGATTAGTCAGCAAAACTTCCACCTATAGGAGAAAAATTGATTGTTAATGAATGAGCTGCATTTCCTAGGAACACTGTCTTCCTCCTGGATGAGCATCACCTGTTGAAAAACTTTCATCATTGTTTGTTTCACATATTCACTCAGATCTTTATATTATACCAGTAGGTGAAGTTATCATGTAGACTGACATATACTGTTGCATTTGGAGAGGATCCCAGATTAAATAAACATAGTTAGAGCTTCAATCCAGGTTAATTTTGTGTCTGCAGACTTTAGCAAATTTTTCTGTTTTTTTATACATAAAGAGCAAGATTCCAAACATTTTCAAAAGGCAGATTGTGGCAGAATGTAGACAAAACTGCTTATTGATTAACAAAATAACATTCAAGCACACAATCACCATGTCAAAGGCTCTACTTCTAGAGAATCACTAAACTTCTGGGGTCCGGTTTTGGCCCGCGGACCTTGAGTTTGACACATGCAGGGTAGAGTTACAATCTTTATCAGACCTTTCAGCAGAGACAGGCTTCTGCTGTTTGCAGGAGTTTGATCCTTTTTGGGGTTTTTTTCAGGCAGCTGCATCTCTTTGTCAAGGTCGTTTCACAGAGCTGAAATTTAACTTCTCTCAAAGAAGAGAGAATCAAGAATGCACACAATCTGAGCCAAATATGGAATTATTTCCCTGTAAAATGAATCTTTTGCATTTTATCGTGGTATTGTTGGTAGTATAATACCATTATAATTTGGGGCTACCTTGGTATTCTAAACTGGGATGGGTGGCGGTCCACCCCCTTTATTTGTTTTCAGTTAAGCTGAAAATTTTTTGGGGTTTTTTCTGTGCTTTTCTTAAGGCCTCAGTATTATGGCTTTGTCAGTTAAAGGCTGCTCTTGTTTTTTTAATTCATCTTTTTGTTTTAATCTGTTTATCAACTGTGTGCACTCAGGGACTGAAAGGTCCCCTTTGAAATTATAATCTGGCAAGGTTTTTTATTGTCTCTTGAATCTTTTGAATGCATAATCTCCAGTTTAAGATCCCCGTGTAGTTTTAGGATTTCAGTGATAATTAAGTTACCTGAAAATCCGTATTTCTTATGCCATCGTTTACATATTTCTTCGGCCCCCTTCACATAATTTTCCATAAACTTTACATCTCCTTTTAAATCAGAGCTTTTGCTCGGTCCCTTCCCCATTGTTCCTTGTTATTTTTCTTCAAACTATGAATGTCCCAGATAAAAGTTCACTGGCATGAGACTTATGGGGAGGACATTAACACGCCTTTGACTGCGACTAGTCCGCAGCGGTGTTAATTTTCCGGAATGAAATCCGACCTGAATCCCCAAAGTCACCAGTACGTAGTTTTAATCTGGGCAAAAGAAATCACAGGACTAGCCGAATCTTACTATGATTCTGTTAAAATGCTTAGTCCTCCATATACACACACAACACAGTCATACAGTTAGTATTTTAAGTACTTTGTAATTTTTTCTAAGTTAACTTGGTGTATTTTATGAGCTCAATTTATTCTGTTCTTTTTACTTTTATAGCACTTATTCTATTCCCTCGCTGGGGAATAACCCTTGGTTGTTTTATTTGATCCCCTTCACGGCGGAATAAAACCTTCTCAATGCAGTGTCCTTACCGGCAACACACTACCAACGACTTTTTCTTATCTTAGCGCTTATTCTATTTTAAAACTGTCTCACCTCTTGGTGACTCTCTGGATCCTCTGAGAGTCACCCGGCGTCGAGCAAGATGATAATCCACCGGCCTGATGCAAATCTATACACCAGGACTTTCAGCCATCCAGGCTAAGGGAGGCCGTGCGGCAGAGTTCACTCGACGTCAGGCTTCCCCCACGGATCCCAGAGTCACTGTTAAAGCAAAGAAAATAACGTTATTGAATCTATCCGGCTCTCGAAGGACCAAGTAAATGTTAGGTAATATTCAGTCAGCTCAGAGGTAAGAACGATACAGAGTCAGTTTTACTTGCAGCAAGGGTAGCTCACTTTGCAGTGCAGACTACAAAGTTTTGACACCTTATCTCTTTATTTATATGCACAGTTCAACAGACAGTTCAGACAGGGTGTGTGTGTGTGTGTGTGTGTGTGTGAGGCTGAGAAGAGGTTGGTTCTCACAGAATGTGATTCAGCCTCTGGTGTGTGTGTGTGTGTGTGTACAAATAGATAACGGAGATCCCACACACAGGGAGGACTGCATACCAGAGCATGATACAAAGCAGAGTGCAGCTGCACTACAACACAAAGTTTTTACATGAGTGATAACAAGTCCTCGCACCCATCCAACAATTCCAGGTACAGCTGAAGAGAAATACACTTTCAAATGCAAGCAAATCTCAGTAAATAAGTTAAAAGTTTGAAAGAGCTTGTTTTAGGCATTTGGATTGAAATATTTTAATATGTTCTGCAAATTAAGACAAATGTAAAATTAAAAAAGGCTTTTTTTACACTGATATTAAGCAAGATGTTTTTTTTGTTGTTGTTTTTGTTGTTTAGGGACAAAGGAGCAGACGGGCCAGTTTATTAAACTCAGGGGTGAGAATGACCACCTTTTTACTGGAGCTAAAAACTCAGCCACCGTGGCTTGGAGGTACAATAACAACATTCTTTGCAGTCAGTTTCTGTCCAGTTTTAAAAACTCCTATCTTTCTAACTTTCATAAATATCCATCCAGTGATTAACATACTTCTTTTGGAAACTCTTTCCTTTTGCTTGTTTAGGACAGTTCTGGAGAAGATGGGCCAACAAGGGAAGGTCACCCCCTTGCAGGCCCAAAAAAAGTGGGACAATATGAAAAGGAAATATAAAGTTTGTTCAGAACTTCTCATGTCTCACACAAATAAAAAATATTTCTAAGAGTCTTATTGGTTTCTCTGTTTAGTCAACTCTTTTTTTCTTCCTTCTAACTCTAGGATTGCAAGTATCCAGGGTCAGGAGAGGGAGTCAGTGAAAAGCCCACTGCTGCTACTTGGCCCTGGTTTGTCCTTATGGTTGAGGTGGTGGGACAGATGTTTTCCACAACACCCCCTGTCCTGATTGCCTCCATCCCTGAGAACACTCCAGGGCCAAGCGGAGCGGTGGGCAACCAGATGGAGAAGGAAGACAGTGAGCCAGCAGGAAGGGGTCAGAAAAGAAAGAGGGACAGAAATGAGGAGATGATGGAGTTGATCAGGGAGGACATGAGGGTACAGAGAGAACCAGAAGAGAGGAGGGCACAGAGAATGGACAGACTGTTTTCCAAAGAATGGCACCAAAATAAGGTGCTACATAAATAAATAAATACGTTTTGTTCAGATAGTTTCTTAAAGTTTTAAGCTGTTCTAATAAATTTCAAAATTGTTTTTGTCACCAATGTATTTTATTTCCATTTGACCTAACAATACATCAACTTCATTTAAATTGCTAAACACAAAGTTTATTTTGAAAATTAGAAATACCATTTTAAACAGTGTGGAAAAAAAGAACATTCAAACAAATCAAGATTACAAGACAGAAAAGGCTTAAAATAAAACTGTACAAGTATTTACAATGGCGACAGCAGGATCAACCTGAGTGACCGGTTCCTGGAACACCTCTTCAACAGAACAAAAAGGCAGATGTCTTTCTGAACAGAAAGTCTCTGGCAGTGTGGCTAAATCTCTCGCAAGGTCAGAGACTTGGATGGGATGCTGCAACTGAAACCTGTGGTTTGTTTTTCTGGATGGTGAGCGAAGCATCACACAGGTGGTCTGCAGATGTTTGTGATGCCTCTTTCCGCCGTCCACGTCATCGTCCAAGTTTAAAGGGCTGGCTGGACCACATCACTTAGATGTAATCAGGAATATGCAGGATTAGAAAATGGTGCTCACAGAATATTACACTTATACCCCTCAAACATTAATCACATATAGAATATTATACTTGCCTGCATACAGTAGTCTGTTGGTGTGTATATATACAGGGGTTGGACAAAGAAACTGAAACATCTGGTTTTAGACCACAATAATTTATTAGTATGGTGTAGGGCCTCCTTTTGCGGCCAATACAGCGTCAATTCATCTTAGGAATGACATATACAAGTCCTGCACAGTGGTCAGAGGGATTTTAAGCCATTCTTCTTGCAGGATAGTGGCCAGGTCACTACGTGATACTGGTGGAGGAAAACGTTTCCTGACTCGCCTAGATCTGGTGACTGTGCAGGCCATGGGAGATGTTCAACTTCACTTTCATGTTCATCAAACCAATCTTTCACCAGTCTTGCTGTGTGTATTGGTGCATTGTCATCCTGATACACGGCACCGCCTTCAGGACACAATGTTTGAACCATTGGATGCACATGGTCCTCAAGAATGGTTCAGTAGTCCTTGGCAGTGACATGCCCATCTAGCATAAGTATTGGGCCAAGGGAATGCCATGATATGGCAGCCCAAACCATCACTGATCCACCCCCATGCTTCACTCTGGGCATGCAACAGTCTGGGTGCTACACTTCTTTGGGGCTTCTCCACACCTTAACTCTCCCGGATGTGGGGAAAACAGTAAAGGTGGACTCATCAGAGAACAATACATGTTTCACATTGTCCACAGCCCAAGATTTACGCTCCTTGCACCATTGAAACCGACGATTGGCATTGGCATGAGTGACCAAAGGTTTGGCTATAGCAGCCCGGCCGTGTACATTGACCCTGTGGAGCTCCCGACGGATAGTTCTGGTGGAAACAGGAGAGTTGAGGTGCACATTTAATTCTGCCGTGATTTGGGCAGCCGTGGTTTTATGTTTTTTGGATACAATCCGGGTTAGCACCCGAACATCCCTTTCAGACAGCTTCCTCTTGCGTCCACAGTTAATCCTGTTGGATGTGGTTTGTCCTTCTTGGTGGTATGCTGACATTACCCTGGATACCGTGGCTCTTGATACATCACAAAGACTTGCTGTCTTGGTCACAGATGCGCCAGCAAGACGTGCACCAACAATTTGTCCTCTTTTGAATTCTGGTATGTCACCCATAATGTTGTGTGGATTTCAATATTTTGAGCAAAACTTTGCTCTTACCCTGCTAATTGAACCTTCACACTCTGCTCTTAGTGGTGCAATGTGCAATCAATGAAGACTGGCTACCAGGCTGGTCCAATTTAGCCATGAAACCTCCCACACTAAAATGACAGGTGTTTCAGTTTCATTGTCCAACCCCTGTAGCTTACCACTGTCGGTGTGGGAATGGGTGGACGATTGTAGTGTAAAGCGCTTTCGGGCCTCTGGGGACTTGATAAAGCGCTATATAAGTGCAGGCCATTTACCATATTAGATGACATGTTGAGAACACGCAGCTCATCCAGGATGGCACATCAATGCGAGCTGTGGCAAGAAGGTTTGCTGTGTCTGTCAATGTAGTGTCCAGAGCCTGGAGGCGCTATCAGGACAGGCCAGTACACCAGGAGACGTGGAGGAGGCCGTAGGAGAGCAACAACCCAGCAGCAGGACCGCTACCTCCGCTTTTGTGCAAGGAGGAACAGGAGGAGCACTGCCAGAGTCCTGCAAAATGACCTCCAGCAGGCCACAAATGTGCATGTGTCTGCACAAACAGTTAGAAACCAACTCCATGAGGATGGTATGAGGGCCCGACATCCATAAATGGGGGTTGTGCTCACAGCCCAACACCGTGCAGGACGCTTGGCATTTGCCAGAGAACACCAGGATTGGCAAATTTGCCACTGTAGCCCTGTGCTCTTCACAGATGAAAGCAGGTTCACACTGAGCACATGACAGACGTGACAGAGTCCGGAGACACCGTGGAGAGCGATCTGCTGCCTGCAACATCCTTCAGCATGACCAGTTTGGTAGCGGGTCAGTAATGGTGTGGTGTGGTATTTCTTTGGAGGGCAACACAGCCCTCCATGTGCTCGCCAGAGTTAGCCTGACTGCCATTAGGTACCGAGATGAGATCCTCAGACCCCTTGTGAGACCATATGCTGGTGCGGTTGGTCCTGGGTTCCTCCTAATGCAGGACAATGCTAGACCTCATGTGGCTGGAGTTTGTCAGCAGTTCCTGCAAGATGAAGACATTGAAGCTATGGACTGGCCCGCCCGTTCCCCAGACCTGAATCCAATTGAGCACATCTGGGACATCATGTCTCGCTCCATCCACCAACGTCACGTTGCACCACAGACTGTCCAGGAGTTGGCGGATGCTTTAGTCCAGGTCTGGGAGGAGATCCCTCAGGAGACCATCCGCCGTCTCATCAGGAGCATGCCCAGGCATTGTAGGAAGGTCATTCAGGCACGTGGAGGCCACACACAATACTGAGCCTCATTTTGACTTGTTTTAAGGACGTTACATCAAAGTTGGATCAGCCTGTAGTGTGTTTTTCCACTTTAATTTTGTGTGTGACTCCAAATCCAGGCCTCCATTGGTTAATAAATTTGATTTCCATTGATGATTTTTGTGTGACTTTGTTGTCAGCACATTCAACTTTGTACAGAACAAAGTATTCAATGAGAATAATTCATTCATTCAGATCTGGGATGTGTTATTGGAGTGTTCCTTTTATTTTTTTGAGCAGGATAGATAGATAGATAGATAGATAGATAGATAGATAGATAGATAGATAGATAGATAGATAGATAGATAGATAGATAGATAGATAGATAGATAGATAGATAGATAGATAGATAGATAGATAGATAGATAGATAGATAGATAGATAGATAGATAGATAGATAGATAGATAGATAGATAGATAGATAGATAGATAGATAGATAGATAGATAGATAGATAGATAGATTTTGAACACCCTGCGACTTTGCAAGTTCTCCAACTTAGAAATCATGAAGGGGTCTGAAACTTTCATCTTAGGTGCACATCCACTGTGAGAGACATAATCTAAAAAAAACCAATGATTTTAAAAATAATTTATTTGTGTGTTACTGTTGCAAATAAGTATTTGAACACCTGCCAATCAGCAAAAATTCTGGCCCTCAAAGACCTGTTAGTCCACCTCTAAAAAGTCCACCTCCACTCCACTTATTATTCCAAATTAGAAGCACCTGTTTGAGGTTGTTAGCTGCATAAAGACATCTGTTGGCCCATCTTCTCCAGAATTGTCCTAAACAAGCAAAATGAAAGAGGGAAAACCAAAAGAAGTATGTTAAACACTGAATGGAGATTTATGAAAGTTAGAAAGATAGGAGTTTTTGAAACTGGACAGAAACTGACTGCAAAGAATGTTGTTATTGTACCTCCAAGCCACGGTGCCTGAGTTTTTAGCTCCAGTAAAAAGGTGGTCATTCTCACCCCTGAGTTTAATAAACTGGCCCGTCTGCTCCTTTGTCCCTAAACAATAAAAACAAAAAACAAAAAAACATCCTGCTTAATGTCAGTGTAAAAAAAGCCTTTTTTAATTTTACATTTGTCTTAATTTGCAGAACATATTAAAATATTTCTATGCAAATGAGTAAAACAAGCTCTTTCAATCTTTTAACTTCTTTACTGAGATTTGCTTGCATTTGAAAGTGTATTTCTTTTCAGCTGTACCTGGAATCACGAATTATAATGCTAGCTGAATTATAAATATACTTTTAAAAACACATATAGCACATTTCTTCATCAAAAATTTATATTTAAAAGCTTATTTATTCTCGATCACACTCTCAAGCGATACGGTAAGATTACATAAAATCGTCCATTTATTCAGGTTAACTTTCATATCACCTGTAATATCAAATCGCCTTACATGAACAAATGACACAATAACATTAAAATAATACTAACACAAACTGTTAGAAATCACTTGTGTTTTACGTTCACTGTGATGACTGGCAGCAGGAGCTCAATGCCGACAGTCCGGTCAGATCTCTCCGGGGAGGCCAACGAGGCAAGCCGACAGTTACTATCGGATCAGAAAACTCCGAACACGTCGGAGCACGTTTGAAATTAAGCGATGTCTTGATAAATCAAGCAAATTTTTCACGTCTACACAGTTATATTCCTGCACTAAAAACATTGTAATAGTTAATTTGTGTCACAGAAAGTGTAATGTTTCACAGTTTATTCACAGCTTTTGCCACTGTGGTCCACCATTGCTGCCCCTGCTTGACCAAACCGCTTCGACCCGCAATGAATCATGGGAAAAGATGGACTGCGAAGGATACTCACAACCCATCCATCAAATCGGGCAAAAGAAGGACACATTTGTCGGCAGCATTTGACATATCTTCCGCCCGGCGCTGTGACGTAATCGGCCCGCAAGAACGGACTTGGAAGGATCCAGCCCCTGAATTGGGACACACCCTCGGCCTGCACATGGATCCTCCTTCTTCCTGTTTATTGACCGATAGTAGAGGAGCTGGAGAGAAGAAGGCAGCCCTCCTCATTTGCATAATGAAGGAGAAATGCATACGGTAAAGGAAAAAGAGAAACGAGGAAATGTAAAAAGAACAAAGGCATGTGTAAGGAAAAGGAAAAAGACAATATATAAATTTCTTGATGAAAATGCATGTCTAAGGAAAAGGAAAAAGAAAATATATACATTCCTTGATGAAAACGCATGTTTAAGGAAAAGGAAAAACAATATATATATATTTCTGCTTTTTTTTATTTTGTCAGGATCTGTCCTCCATAGACCTGGTACATGGAAACAACAATGAACAGCGATAAGTCTTTATCCCTGTTGATGATGTGCTCAAAACAGCAGCCGTCAGCTCTTAGATGCTACGGTGAACTGATTCGAAAAAGGGCCATAAAAACTCACGAGGGAACCAGCGGGGGGAACAAAAAGGGTCAGACAAGCTCGGAGCGAAAGTTGTCCCTCTTTTTTTGGAATGTGCTCCAAGCATCAAATTCAAAATGAGTGATCATTTGCAAAAAAAAACAAACAATAAAGTTTATCAGTTTGAACATTAAATACGTTGGCTTTGTAGTGTATTCAGCTGCATATAGGTTGAACAGGATTAGTAAATCATTGTATTCTGTTTTCATTAAAATTTTACACAATGTTCCAATTTGCATTAGAATCGGGGTTGTATTTCATATAGGAACACTGACCAATCTACAAATTATATCAGATAGTATTGAACCTGAAAATGCATTCAATCAAATAGTATAGATGAAATTGCAAACGTGAAGGCCAACCAGGAAATAAAGCTTCTTGACCTTCTAATCCTGGTGAGCAATAGGAAGTCCTGAGCTAAGATAGCTGTTTTTTCTTTTTTAATCCACACAGGCAAAGACTAACAGCTGGCCATCTAAATGGTGTCATTTGAGGCCCACATGTGCCAAACAATTGTTTTACAAAAGTTAGCATTTGAATTGAAACATTTAAATGTTTGCACCGCTTTCTGCTTATCCTTGATGATAAAACAATAACACCCTGTAACAGAGAAGGCATTTTGTGGTAGTGAGAAATTCTGTTACTTGGCTATGGGATGATCATATATTGGTATGATGAAAGATTTACATACTCATCACATGGCCAGGGTTAATCTGCATTGGGTCAGGGCTAGTGCTTGTTTTGATATTTTCCAAACTAAAGCAGATTGGAATATGAGGATAACAGTTTGCTGACTGTGCCTGCAAACCATATCACCCTCTCTCGTTCTGTTAGTTGAATTCTATATTACCGCTTGACATCCGTTAATTGGAAACCAAGTTTCTGCTAAGACCCTGCCCAACACTCACTTGTTCCATTAATATCTGGATATTAATGTCTGGATAGTCTGGATTATTATGTCTGGATAGTATCCTGCTGTGGGTTGGACATACATTATATGCAGCTCACCAAACTGATATGGATTTTGGTTTGCAGTTGACAAGCTACTGCTTCTAATAAACTGTTCACTAGAAACTGTTAAAGTTAAATAAAACACAGCAACGGTCATTTGTGCAAGCAGCTTTTTACAACTTTTATTTACATTTCATAGTGACAATTACCAGGCAACTACATTTTCTGCTGCAACAACTAAAATAAAAACAATTTCAGAAATGAGAAAACTGTGAATTTCTTAATTTATTTTGTTGCTTTGCTGTATGATTGATTGTAAATCACTTTAGTCAACCAGTTGTTTTTAAATAAATAAAAAAGAGTCAACAATGAGGAAGAACTACAGAAAAAAACTGTTATATATGCAATTTCAAAAACACACTGATATAGCAGGTATTGCTATTTATTTAGTTTAATTATTTAGATTTCTAAATATTTCTGTCTGCCACTCAATAAATTCTTGCTTTGTGATTGCAGAGTAACAGTCACAGCCATGTGTAGCATGGACCTGAGTCGTTTTCCCCTTGACACACAAACATGTTCGCTGGAGATTGAGAGCTGTAAGTCAATAATGCTTTTGATTTATTTCAGATAATATGAGGGTTTTTTCAGTTCATAATGAAACAAACAAGGATAATCATTATTATCACCCTCGTGGCTTCTAAAACATTCACTCAAATGTTTATTTAATTTGATCAGACATGTATATTGTTTTTTGTTTCTTCTTCAGATGCATATACTGATGATGACCTGCTGCTGTACTGGAAGAAAGGGAACAGGTCTTTAAACACAGATGAGAAAATTTCTCTCTCTCAGTTCCTCATTCAGGAGTTCCATATTACCACAAAGCTTGCATTCTACAGCAGTACAGGTGCTGCCAGACAATGAAAAGCTTTGTCTAACTTCATGTTTAAAGACTGTGAAGTTTAATTTTCTCTTTATTCTCCTCTCCAGGTTGGTACAATCGTTTGTACATTAACTTCACTCTACGACGGCACATCTTCTTTTTCCTGCTGCAGACATACTTTCCTGCCACCCTGATGGTCATGTTGTCCTGGGTGTCCTTCTGGATTGACCGCAGGGCTGTCCCTGCCAGAGTGCCACTCGGTTAGGGAACACTGTTTATTGTTGTTACCGTTTTATTTCAATTCCATTCAGTTTGTTTATATAGCCCCAATTCACAACACATTCTGTCTCAAGGCACTTTACAAAGTTATTTTAATTGAATCAATGTATTACAGTCCAATTCAGTTTATTATTCAAATTTGTTCAAATGTTTCTATTTAAGGAAATCCAGCAGTCAGTGACTTGCAGCATTCACTGGCTACTGAAACAATGGATAGTCACTTGCATTGTGTTATTGACTTTGCAGCAATCCCTCATACTGAGCATGCATGTAGCGACAGTAGAAGGAAAACTCCTCTTAAACAGGAAGAAATATCCAGCAGAACCAGGCTCAGTGTGAGCGACCATCTGCTATGACTGACTAGGGCTTTGAGAGAACAGAGCATACACACAAAGGAACACAGAAGCATTGATCCAGGAGTACTTTCTATGTGAAAGAAAAGTTTAACGTTAAAGGGAGCTGTAGCTCCTTTAGTGGCTCCATCTAGGAGAGAAGCTAAATAGATAACCTCTGAGCCAGTTTTCAAGTTTATATTATGAAAGAGAGCACATACATTTACTCGTAGAACAAACTCAGCCAGTAGCTCTGTCTAGGAAAGAAACAGGGTTAAACACTGGAAGACAGGGCCAAGTGTATCATCTGTAGAAGGAGAGCATCAAGTTGTTGACAGCAGTAGTTCAGCCGATGCCCCTCTCCAGGAAGGTGTCAGAGCAAAACACAGGGCCAGGTCAGGTGTAGCTTCTAGGAAGAGAAAAAAACAAATAGAACATAAAGTTAAAAGTTAAAACAACAGCAAATAATGCAAAATTGGAGAGTAGTAGGATAGCAGCAGAGTGAGGGAAAGTGTTTGTGTTCTCCAGCAGCCAAAATCTATAGCAGCATAACGACAGAGTGGGCTCAAGATAACCTAAGCCACTCTAACTATAAACTTTATCAAAAAGGAAAGTTTTATTATCTTAAAAGTAGACAGAGTGTCTGCCTCACATACTAAAACTTGGAGCTGGTTCCACAGGAGAGTAGTCTGATGACTAGAAGATATGCCTCCCATTCTACTCTTAGAACCTCTGGAAATGCTGATGAAGAAACAAAAACCATAGCCTATCCTGATGTGTATGCTCTTTGGTTAGCTCTTATTATGGCCTTGTATTATATTGAACGTTAGAAGCTTCATTTCGTCTAAATGCATTGTCTTATTTTAGGTATAACTACTGTGCTAACCATGTCAACCATCATCACCGGAGTCAATGCTTCCATGCCCAGGGTGTCTTATATCAAAGCTGTGGATGTTTACCTGTGGATCAGCTTCGTCTTTGTCTTCCTGTCAGTCATAGAATATGCTGCAGTCAACTACCTGTCCACTCTCCAGGAACGCAAGGAAAGGAAACTGCGTGAGAAGGTTGGTATAATTATGCTATCCCTGACAGATGCCAAAAACTGGAGTTGTGAAAGTAAGTTTTTTAGGTAAAATAGTGTGTAAATGGCTGGTTTGTTTACTTAGTAAGTATTAATGGATTAAGTAACATTTGTAATTACTTAGAATCCAAATGCTATAACTAAATTGATTTACGCGATCTTTATTTGTTGAAGAATGGAAAACTTCAATGTTTATTATTTGTCCTATTTTTACCTCTCAATTAATTTTATATTTCCCCTGTTTTTGTAGTTTCTTTAAATTAAATGTATTTTCTTTTTCTTTGTGTATTAGTTCATTATTCTGTGACTGATGTAGCATCTAGTCAAGTCAGGTTTATTTATATAGCGCTTTTCAGCAACAAGGCACTCAAAGCGCTGTACATGAGGAAAAACACTACAATGATACACAACACAGAAAAAAAGAATCAAATGACACTAATAATCCTTGGGAGTAATAATAATTAATAATCCTTCCGGGTTTACTGGTAGAAATTGGTTCCAAGCCACTCTTAATAATAAAGCATCTTATGCTAAATGGTTATAATCAGTCTGACAGAGAGTATCCCAATCCTTGTGGATTTTAGTATAACAATGACCATCAGTGTGACCCTTTGTGGGGTTCCTTGAGATGACATTGTTGTAAATAAGCACCGTTTAACTAAATAATCTGAACTAAAACTATCTGTGTAGTTATGTTGCTATAGGCTTAGGCTGCTGGAGGACATTATGACCACTTTCACCCTCTTCGGTACATTCTCACACTACTCTCCAATTTTGCATTATTTGCTGTTATTTCAGCTTTTTACCTTGTTCTCTCTTTTTTCTTCCTAGAAGCTACACTTGGCCTGAGTCTGTGTCTACCTGTAACACCTTTCTGGAGAGGGGCATCGTCCGAGCTTCTGCTGGCAACAACTTAATGCTCACCTTCTACAGATGATCCACATGGTCCTGTCTTTTAGTATTTAACCCTTTCTCTCTCCTAGACATGGTGATTGACTGAGCTTTTACTGTAACAAACTCTATGTGCTTTCTTTCAGACTCTAACCTTGAAAACTGGCTCAGAGTTTATCTGTTCTTTCTTTCTAGGTGAAACGCCTAAAGGAGCTACATCCATTAACATTTACTTTTCCTTCCCATAGAAAGTACTCCTGGATCAGTGCTTCTTTGCTCTTTTTCTCTCTGCTCTATTCTCTCAAACCCCCAGTCGGTTGTGGCTAATGGCCGCTCACACTGAGCCTAGTTCTGGTTCTGCTGGAGGTTTTTTCCCTTTAAAAGGGAGTTTTTCCTCTCCGTTGTCGCTACATGCATGCTCAGTATGAGGGATTGCTGCAAAGTCAACACCAGTGACTGTCCACTGTCTCTACATGCTCATCCAGGAGGAGGGAATGCTGCAAGTCACTGACTGGATGCAATCTGCTGGGTTTCCTTAGACAGAAATTTTTTTTATCCAATTTGAATAAATAACTAACTGACAGCACTGTTCATCGGTTAGGATTAATTGGAATATATGTACCTGACTGCTGTGAAGTGCCTTGAGACAACATGTGTTGTGAACTGGCGCTATATAAATTAAACTGAATTGAATTGAAGATGATAATATTGATAGTCTCATCATTCCACTGAATTTTAACTAGGGAAGCTGAGTCACTGGTACAAAACAGCTTTAATCCACATTTTCAGGTGCTAATAATACATTGATTTTACTGGTACTGAAGTTGAACTAAGTAATAACAGTCCATTGTAGTCTAACTAGCTGGGTCATTGGTGTAAAAGCAGCTATAGTCCAAATTTTCTATTACTAATAATGTTTGGTTTTCGCTGGTAATCCTTCTGATAAAACTAAAAATCTATGAAAAAGTAATGAAATCATGCAATTAGGTGCAGGGCAAAGCAACACACAAGAAGAAAAGATTTTGCAAGAGTGCGGTGGAATCCTGCGGATGCGAATATTTAACTGTGAGTGTGTATGTAAGAACTCGACTGTCAACACAGATAGAGCGCCATTGTCCTTGAGGAGAGAGATGGAAGTATTCTCAATCGGCCGCAAAGTTTTATCTGGGTCACAGCTGTTCAGGGGTGCTGGGAAAGATTGCCATGTTTACATATCATCCAGGAGATATTTTGTCAATAGCCACTTAGCAGAAGTTGCCAAGGCCACGTTGGGGCACCAGATTTAGAAAAACAATAGGTGTTCTGGTTCAAGCAGTTGTGTGGATTTCCAACCACTTTAAGAATTTTTACTGTTATCTCTCAATTGCAAATCCAAATATCCAAATTTCTGGGACTTTCCCGCAGTTCTGGACCGAACAACTTTCTCCATGATTAAATCCTTGCACCTCTGAGTCCAAAAGCCGCTTCCAGACTTCGATTCTGTTCAAGAACCGTATCCAGCTTGCGGCTTAGCTCTCTTAACAATTCAGTCTGAGCATTGATCACTCTGCAGATTCCATCCAGCATTGCAGGCAGCTTTGGGATGCTTTGAACAGCTGCCCACGTTTTGCTACTCACTCGATAAGTCAGGTAACCACCGGATCCAAAAAGCAGAACTCCTGTTATCAAAAATCTAAATATATAAACGTCTTCTGTGTCCTCAACTGACATTGTAGTCAAGCACACAATCTTCCACTGTTGCCAGGAATCCATTGTGTATCCAGAGAAGAATGTACCGGCTGGGCAAGAGGGTTCTCCTTTACCCTGTCTTCTCGTGGAAAAATGTGATCAATTGCGTTGAGAGACCAGCTGACCAAATCCATAATTTGCAAGTTTGGAAGATATGTAAAGTGAGGTTCTGAGAAAAACACGGACAAAAGCAGATGCAGAAGCAGGCAAGAGGGAGGGAGAGAAAACGCGTGTCCTCCACCGAGAGCAGAGCAAGAAGATTTAGAGTCAAAATTTGCTCTATTGGCCTTCAATTAGACTTCAGTTTCACGCTCTCATAGTGTACAGACAATAAATATAAATAAATATACTTCAGAGGTGATAAAAAATGAAAAGAATAAAAATGTACATACATATGTATGCATTTACACCCAATAAATAATTTTTTTAAAGACCAGTTAGAATAGTGCAAATATAAATATTTTGATTTCACATTAAATTAGTTGACTAGGTATTCATCACACCGAATGCAGTAAGAAACTGTTAACTTTTTCAATTACCCGGTTCTTTTGTTGGCAGCTGAAGGCAAGTAGTTTGAGTAAATTTTAAGATCTCAGAAACCAAAGCCTAATTTATTTTCACCACATTAAAGTTGTACAGTGTCAAAATCTATCCACAGATAAGAGCCCTGGAAATAGAGTACAATTCACATTTATCTTCTTAGGCACATGTGTCCCATACAATATGTTGGACTTAGGCACGCATCGTGATCTAACTGGCCATATGCCACCACTGTGGGCAGGCCAGCTTCTGCACACGTGAGCTCACTGGAATGTCCTGCAAGAGTGTGTGATTGTTGTTCATAGGCGTGTATCTCTTTGTAAAAGACCTACTGATAGTAAATAGAAAACCTTGAGAGAACATTTGTGCTCTGTTACAAAACGAAGTTACATGAAAAACCATAAAACTTACCAAATACTGACACAAAAATTGACCAGTATGCCTAGTATAAGCTCAAACACAGTTAATAACCAGTAAATGACTAATATAAGTTCAAACACAGTTAATCACAACAAGTCCATTTTTACAAAACAGTCCTCATTTTTGCAAATAACTCCAATCAGTCACTCCCTCTGTCTCCCTGCAGCCCCGGTCCACACCTGTACCATATTCACTGCTGTTTACCTTGTCTCCTAGCTCATTGGCTTACACTCCACTCCTCTCAGTACTTAAGCTATCTGATTTTCATTGTTCTCCACTGGTTACCTACTCCACTCCCGTTACCTGCCCTGTATCTTTGCCCTGGTCCAGTCCTGAGTTCTTCCATGTCTGTTGCCTTGATTTTCATGCACCTGCTTTCATCCAGTTTATGTTTTTTAACAAATTTCTGACCTGGTCTTTTGTAAGTTTATTTTTCATTAAACCTTTTTTCATCATTTTAACCTTATTCTGCATTTGGGTCCTACCTCCAAAACACATCATGACACTGACCAACAACTGGTGAAGCAAGTCAATAGCACAACCCATTTTTGTCATTGACTTTTATGTGCAATGATGGGTCATTTTTAAGAAAAAGTAACCTAAAGAAGTAAATGTTCTTATTTAATGAAGTCACCACACAAATGACTGTATTCTTACATGTGCCAGTGCAGAAGAAACTGTACTCTTTAGTCAATTCTGTGCGACGCTAGAAACTGCAATTCCCTATACTGGGGTGGTGTCTAATGGAATTTAATTAGTTTTAACAGACTACTTCATGGTTCATAATTTTGTTGACCATATCACTCCAAACCAAAAGTGATTTTTTCAACTGCAGGATTATTCTTATATATTTTTTTTAGCATTCCATTTGTCATTAAGTCTTTGTAATATGTACAAAGGAGAAACACTTTTACCAGACACAAGTTTTTTTTGTCATAATGCATAGCAAATATAATACATGTTTGAGCCCAGGGCTGGGAAGGCAACACAAATATTTTTTACATCTGCAGCATCACAGAGCTGCAGCACACACCTGCATACAGTAGTTATGCTGATACTTCCAGCAGACTCATCTTATCTTGTCTGCCGCACTCCCTATCGCTGCACCCCCTGTCCTTCACCAATTTATGACCTTGCACTCCCTATCCACTACTCCCCTGTCCTTCACCAATTTATGACCTTTATCTGCACATTCCAGTTACACACATAGATAGTTTATATTCTACATGTTAAACAATTATCAATGTACCCCACATTGTTTTCTGGACATCACCTACACAGCCAGCGGTTGAATGACAGTATGCGGCTAAACATGTCGTCACTGGTCAGATCAGGGAGGGGACCAGAGAAAATTATGGATTCTGACATTGTTTTGGCAAATTTACACACCGAAGCAACACTAACTTTGGTGACCTCCGACTGGCGTAACCAGGTGTCATTACCCCCGCCTCCAAAGCTCCAAAAATGCTACATTTATTACACGTACCATTATCATTGAAGGAGGAGGAGGAGAAGTAACTGAACATCTGACACAGAGAGCAGGAGACAGGAGGAAACTCAGAGAGAGAAACAGCAGAACGGGTAGCCATGGTGGAGCTAACGCTAAGCTAGCGACCCCTTACCACTATGAGAAAAACCGTGTATGGAGAATCTCCAAACGTTAAATACAGCAAAAGAAAATATATGTTTTAATGTGCTTATGTATTAGAACAAGTCAGAGATATCACAATAACGAGAAATCAGATCAACCGAGAGAGCCTTCACACAACACACATTCCAGCGAGTGCAAGAGTGAAAACGGGAATGGTACATGTAATAAATGTAGCATTTTTGTAGCTTTGGAGGCGAAGGTGTCAGAATTGGAGGCCGGGCTCCGCGCTGTTGAAAAACCACCGAGGGTAGCTCCCCGTAGCAGTCCTTCAGCAGAGCCTCAGGCCGGCTGGGTGACGGCATGTAGAAAGCGTAGTCCTAGATCCCATCCCACAGGTCACCACCAACCCGTCTGCGTTTCTAACAGATTTTCCCCGCCCAGCGACACACCCACTGAGAAGCCAACTCTGGTAATTGGCAGCTTCATAGTCAGAAACGTGGCACTAGAGACAGCAGCGACCATAGTCAAATGTCTGCAACATCATATCCTACCTGAAACTGCTGACTGATAAGCGTAAATACAGTAAGATTGTTATTCACGCTGGCGGTAATGACACCCGGTTACGTCAATCGGATGTCACCAAAGTTAGTGTTGCTTCGGTGTGTAAGTTTGCCAAAACAATGTCGGACTCCGTAATTTTCTCTGGTCCCCTCCCCGATCTGACCAGTGACGACATGTTTAGCCGCTGGCTGAATGACAACTCTGACAACCCAGGGTTCAGACCAGGAAGCAGGGTCATAGTTTAACACTCCTCTTTGCAGCTTCTGTATTGCTACCCACCCATTACCCTATTAAGACAGTATCTCGCCCACGGCCAAAATTGAATAGATTAAAAAATAATCTAAAAGGAGGAAATCATGAAAATCTCATAAAAAATAAACACAACTCAGACTAAAAGGAAAAATAAAACAATTAAATGTGGCTTACTGAACATAAGATCTCTCTCTTCAAAGACTTTGCTAGTTAGTGACCTGATTAGTGACAATCAGATCGATTTATTTTGCCTCACAGAAACCTGGCTGCAGCAAGAGGATTATGTTACTATAAATGAGTCAACTCCTACTAATTATTTAAATTTTCACATTCCTCGAAATACTGGTCGAGGAATAGCTACCATCTTTCAGTCCGATTTATTGATTAGTCCCAAACCAATCAATAGCTACAACTCTTTTGAATATTTAATCCTTAGTTTTCCTCATCCAAATTGCAAAGCACTAAAACCACTTCTGTTTGTTGTTTTGAACCATCCACCAGAACCTTACTCTCAATTTTTAGATCAGTTTTCAGACCTTTTATCTGATTTAGTGTTAAATACAGATATGGTTATTATAGTGGGGGATTTTAACATTCATGTTAACATTGAAAGTGATACCCTAAATATAGCCTTTAATGCTATCTTAGACTCAATTGCCTTTGCTCAAAACATTAACAAACCTGCCCACCTTTGTCTTCATTCTCTGGACCTTGTGCTGACATATGGCATTGAATGTAAAGACATAACAATATTTTCTCATAACCCTGTCCTGTCTGACCATTTTCTTATAACCTTTGAGTTTAATTTAACCGAGTACTCCACACCTGAAAGAAAATTTCATTATAGTAGATCATTATCAGACAATTCTGTAACAACCTTTAAAGAATCGGTTCCACTTTTAATTTCCTCATTATCACAGAAAAACAGTGGAGGGCAATAATTTTGTTTCGTCCCTTTCACAAATTGATTCTCTTGTTCATAGTGTTACATCATCACTGCGTGGTGCATTAGACGATGCAGCCCCCTTGAAAAAGAAGGTAATTATTCATAGGAGGCTGGCTCCCTGGTTTAATTCAGAGCTGTGTACTTTAAAGCACAATGTTAGAAAATTGGAGAAAAAATGGCCCTCTACACACCTAGAGGATTCCTACTTAATCTGGAAAAATAGCCTATTGTTGTATAAAAGGACACTTTGCCAAGCCAGAACAGCTTATTTCTCATCATTAATAGAAGAGAACAAGAACAATCATAGGTTTCTCTTGCTAAACTTACACAGAGTCATAGCTCTGTTGAGCCATCCATTCCCTTAGTTCTCAGCAGTCATGACTTTATGGGATTCTTCTTAAATAAAATTGATTCTATTAAAAATAAAATCTTTGACATACTCCCAAAGATGATTACTTCATCCTCAGCAAGTGAGACAGCATTGGAAGTAACTGTAGAACCTGATCTGTGTTTGGACTGTTTTGATCCTGTGGAGCTTCCTGAGTTATCAGAAATATTAGCTTCATCTAAACCTTCAACTTGTATGTTAGACCCAATCCCAACCAAATTGTTTAAGGAAGTGTTTTCTCTGATTACCAGCCCCATTTTAGATATGATTAATCTATCCTTAGTAAATGTATATGTACCACAGGCTTTTAAGGTAGCTGTACTTAGACCTTTACTTAAGAAACCCTTGCTTGATCAGGATGACTTAATACATTACAGACCTATATCCAATCTTCCGTTATTATCTAAAATTCTTGAGAAAATTGTTGCTAATCAAGTGCGTGAGCATTTACACAGCAATGATCTGTTTGAAGAGTTTCAGTCAAGTTTCAGAGCTCATTATAGCACTGAAACAGCTCTGCTGAAAGTCACTAATGACATTCTCCTAGCCGAAGATAATGGACTTGTGTTGTACTTGTCCTGTTAGATCTCAGTGCTGCATTTGATACAGTCGATCACAATATTCTCTTAGATAGGCTGGAAGATGCTGTAGGGATCAGGGGAACAGCACTAGGCTGGTTAAAATCTTATTTGTCTTACAGATTCCAGTTTGTTCATGTAAATGATAAATCATCTTTAAACTCCAGGGTTAATTGTGGAGTACCACAGGGTTCAGTACTTGGGCCAATTCTCTTCACTAAATATATGCTTCCAATAGGTAAAATTAACAGGCAGCATGGGATGAATTTTCACTGTTATGCTGATGATACTCAGCTTTACTTATCTATAAATCCTGATGAGTCCAACCAGTTAGATAGACTACAAGCAGGTTTTGAAGACATAAAAACTTGGATGACTTTAAATTTTTTGCTTCTAAATTCAGACAAGACAGAAGTTGTCGTCTTTGGACCGGAGTCTTTAAAAAAGAAACTGCTTAGTCAATCACTTAACCTGGATGGCATTATATTGATCTCTGGTAATAAATTTTAAAACCTTGGTGTTATTTTTGACCAGGACATGTCATTTAAATCCCATATTAAACAGGTTTCTAGGATTTCCTTCTTTCACCTCCGGAACATTGCCAAAATTAGAAATATCCTATTCAGGAGTGACACTGAAAAACTAGTCCATGCATTTGTTACTTCAAGGCTGGACTATTGTTATTCTTTATTATCAGGATGTCCACAAAATGCAGTTAAAAGCCTTCAGCTGATTCAAAATACTGCAGCAAGAGTTTTGATGAACATTAAAAAGAGAGATCATATTTCTCCTATTTTAGCACCCCTTCCTTGGCTCCCTGTTAAATCCAGAATAGAATTTAAAATTCTCCTCCTCACATATAAAGCCCTTAATGATTTAGCTCCATCATACATCAGAGATCTGATTGTTCCATATGTTCCTAACAGAGCACTTCGTTCTCACACTGCAGGTTTACTGGTGGTTCCTAGAGTCTCTAGAAGTAGAATGGGAGGCAGATCCTTTAGTTATCAGGCTCCTCTCCTGTGGAACCAGCTCCCAGTTTTAGTCCGTGAGGCAGACACCCTGTCTACTTTTAAGTCTAATCTTCAAACTTTCCTTTTTGATAAAACTTATAGTTGGAGTGGCTTAGGTTATCCTGAGCTATCTCTGTAGTTATGCTGCTATAGGCTGGGGCTGCAGGAGGACATAATGACCACTTTCACTCTCTCTGCTATATTCTCATAATACTCATACTCATAATACATAATACTAAGTATTTTGACAACACAGTGCTCCTTTCTTTACTGTCAGGCCCTGCATTCAATTATGGTCAGTCTATGCAGGGGTCCATGGACTGGTGTGACACTTCATGCCCGGAACTAAATGTTAGTAAATTTAAGAAGATGGTGGAGACCTTCTCCAACAAGCAGAGAGATCTAGTTACAGCGGTCACCTCTACCATTCATGAAGAGCCTGAGGAGCAAGTTGCGAAATATGATAATAATAATTATAATACATTTTATTTATAATGCACTTTTCATTCCAAGAAATGTCAGAGTGCTACAATTAAAACAAAAGAATATAACAACAGTAGAGTAAAATAAATGTTTAGCAGTTAAAAGATTTCCTAAACAGACTGTCTTAAGTCCAACTTTAAAAGATTACAGACACTGCACTTCTCTCAGCACTGGAGGTAGGCTATTCCGGAGCCGGGGTGCAGCTGAGCAGAAGGCTCTGCCCCCAATGGTTCTGAGCCTGGTAGAAGGGTCCTGGACGAGCCAGCTGCTTAATGACCTGAGGGTGCTTGTGGTGGTTTGGAGTGGAATGAGTTCCTGTAGAAAACATGGACCATGGCCACTGAAGCATTTATGGATGAGCAGAAGAATTTTATACTGGATGCCAAATCGCACTGGTAGCCAGTGGAAAGAGTAAAGGATGGGTGTGATATGCTTGTACTTGCATACTTGCATGAGGACTCTTGCAGCACTGTTCTGGATATAATGTAGTTTTTGAATGTTTTTTGATGAGTTCCCTGTAAAATGTTAATTGCAGTAATCCAGTCTGGAGGACACAAATGCATGGATAAGTTTTTCTGCATCAGAGCAGGAAAGAAGTGAACGGATCTTGGAGATGTTGTGAAGGTGGTGGAACGTGTTCTTTGATACGTTCTTTGTGTGGTCATCAAAGGTTAGTTGCTGGTCAAACCTGACACCTAGGTTAGTTACTGAAGGGGAGACAGCAATGACCTGGTTGTCAAAGGAGACCTGGGATATTGAGGAGTTAGTGGTCTGGTGAGTTGTGCCAACAAGCAGTGCCTCGGTTTTACTACTGTTGAGCTGAAGAAAGTTGCTCCCCCAAGACAGGTAGCAACACATGACAGGGCTATGGAAATGTTGGGAGCAGTTCTGATGTATAATTGTGTGTCATCAGTGTAGTGGTGGAATGACAAATTGTGTCTGCTGATGACACAATTGAGTGGCAGCATGTAGGTGACAAAAGGCCCTAGACTGACCCGTGTGGGACACAACACATAACAGAAAGGGGGCAGGACTTACATAATTCCAAGTGACGTTAGGCGGTCCAGAAAGATAGCATGCGTCTACTGCATCAAATGCAGCTGACGGATCGAGGCGAATGAGGAGTGATAGTGACCCAACATCAGCTGCCATCAGCAAGTCATTTGTCACCCTTAACAAAGCTGTTTCTGTGCTATGTCCCGAACGAAAACCTGACTGGAACTTTTCAAATAAGTTGTTGTTCTTCAGATGGAGTTGGAGCTTGTAGGAAACAACTTTCTCGAGGACCTTGGACAAAAAAGAAAGGTTGGACATAGGCCTATAGTTCGTGAGGTCATCGGGATCCAGACTAGGTTTTTTAAGTACAGGGCGGATGATGTCTCCCTTCAGCACAGTTTAAACTTGCGTAGATTGAAGAGAGAAATTAAGGAATTGGGTGATGAACAGACTAACAATGGAAGTCAGCAATTTCAACAAAGCCATTGGAATGGGGTTTAAGATGCATGATGAACCTTTTTCCCTGCAGGATTTCCTAATTGTGGTTGCGTCGGATCTCAGTGAACATTGGGAAAGATGGCAGGGTCTCAGATAAAGGTTCCAAGTCAGGGGTAGACACAGAAGAGGAACCTGTTAGAAGGGGGGGGGGGGGGATTTTGTTAACTTTTACTTTGGAAAAGTTATAAGATGGTTGCATTGCTCCTCACTTGTTGTATTGGTAGGAAGCACCTGTGGCTTAAACAGAGTTTACTGTAGAGAAAAGCTGCTTGGGGTTTCCAGCATTTTTATTGATAAGGTTGGAGCTAAATTTAGAGCTCACATCCTTCAGCAGTTTGGCGTAAGCCTTTTGATGATCACAGAAATCAAACTTTTGCATCCAGACTATCTGTAACGACGTTCCAGGACTTGGCTGGCCATTTTTATCTGGCAGAGCTCCTTAGTGAACCAGGATGCAGAACGTTCACAACTGACCTCATATGACCTGATAGGGGCACTCGGGTCAAAAATGGTGCTCACAGAGGAGTTAAACCTGGAAAGACTCACATAATGGAGAAACAACAAGAAGACGGTTAAAGAGTTTATTAATGAAAGATTATTTCTTTGGCGCTCGGACTCCTGAGGAAGACGTAAACGCTGAGGATGAAATGGGTTTGAATAAACATCTTAGGATTATGATTAGGTACATCTTCCCCCCCGGATCCGATCCTGGTGGTGGTGTAGGCCTTGGTATGGAAGGAGTTGGGAGCCTATGGTGGAGGAGGGGTGGAGGAGGGTCGAAGCTCAGCAGAAGAGCAGTGTCTTCCATGCAGAAGGTCTTTAAAAGTGATGTCCTGGGAGATGATTGGCCGAGGAGGAGCGTGGACCTGCTGTTGATTGGAGCAGCCAGTGAGGAGTGATTGTACGTGGCGGGGTGGTGAGTCTTCCATGTTGAATTTTCGTTAAAACTCCATTTCAACCTGGAAAGACTCACATAATGGAGAAACAACAAGAAGACGGTTAAAGAGTTTATTACTGAAAGATTATTTCTTTGGTGCTCAGACCCCTGAGGAGGACGCAAACGCTGAGGATGAAGTGGGTTTGAATAAACATCTTAGGATTATGATTAGGTACGTCTTCCCCCAAAATGGCCGAGGCCAGGCTGAGGCTGAACTGAAGGAAAAGGAAATTAGTTATGAATGATATGAGATCAGCGGGGAGTGCAAACTGTTTTATGGTTTTATGGATTAGGCTCGAATTGGCTTACCTGTGTTATGACTGAAGAGGTGTGGATGGCCGATGACAGGTCAGACAAAGATGGGGCTGTACCTGACCGGGCGTCAAGGCGGGTAGATGAACGCCTGACGAGGCGTAGGATTGAGATGCCTGCCAAGGCATGTTAAGAAACGCCTGCCAATGGCGTGACAGAGCCTGACAAGGCTGAATGGAATGCTTGCCTAGGCATGTGTGTAAATGCCTGCCAATGGTGTGAGTGAGCCTAACAAGGCTGAATGAAACGTCTGCCAATGGCGTGAGTGAGCCTGACAAGGCTGAATGAAACGCCTGCCAATGGTGTAGATGATATTTTGTGCCAGCGAGGCATCGAGAAACAGAAGCATTGCCTTGGAGGCAATGAGAAAAATATTTTGAGCCGCGAAGGCATCGAGAAATGCATGCATTGCCGCGAAAGCAATGGGAATGATGAAGAGTTAAGCAGAGAAGGCAAGGAGAGTGAAGGAAAGGCCAGTGAGGGAGAAAGAGAGGAGAATTGAACCTATGAGAAGAAAAATGTGCCTAACAAGGCGTAGAGGGAGCTTGAGCTAGAGAGAATGAAGTGATGAGAAGAAACAGATATCATCAGCTGATTGATGTTGGAGGATGGGGACCTTGAAGAAAGTGAGGGGAAAGAATGAAGTTTGATGAAACAATCTTACATAACAAGGATAAGTTTAAACTGAAAAGGCCATCCACCACTAGTAAATGCAGAAGCTCTTTCCTAAGAGCTGATGGATCATTGAGCAGAGCGCACAGAATAGAAGTTTGGGCGGACATATGAAGTGAATGCTAAAGTTGAGGGTGCTAATACCAAGGTTTACTAGTTTTAATATAATAAGCTAAGTAAAGTCACAGACAATTAAAATAATTTGCGTTGCATTTAATTTATTGTACAGAGAAAATATAGAAGGCGATGGTTACAAATGTAATAAATATACATGGTAAAAGCACTCAAGGGAAAGACTGTCAAGGATAAACGGGGGTTGTAAATGTTTAAGGTAAATAATTAATTTATGGTAAATAATAAGGCAAAAGATTTAAAGCAGCATATTGTTAGAGTTACTGAAGGTATTTACGTTCTGTATATTTTTTAGCTATAATGATGTGTTCACATGCAAGGCTCTGACAACAAAAGGATTGAGAACCATCCATTTGAGAGACCCTCTTTTTAACCGAGATGGTACAGACCATAAAGAACTGAAACGAGGCCAACTGAGCGACAGGAATCAGAGGTAGCTTGCGTCATGACAAAATTTCAGTGGCGAGAATAAACCAGTCTAGGCAAACTCCTGATTAAGCGAGTGCTGATGCAGCTTTGGTAGAGAAGGATTTGTGATATGATAGAAAACTCTGGAAGCCATGTTTGAAATGTAGGTCAACGATGAGAGAGGAATAGGTATCGCGATTATTCTATGCTCAGATAACAGAGCAGAAGACATCTCTGAAATGCTTAAAGGTGGCCGAAAGCTTGCCAAAGGAGATTCTTAGAAAGGTGGGGAGTAGATAATTTAAACACAGCATTAAAGCCATCAGGGAAAGTGATACAGTGGTCAACCTCGGGAGATAGTAAAATGAGAGAAACCAGATTAATGAGCTGCCCCCGCAGGATTTGGAGCGGAGCCTGAGTGACATGTTAGAATGCATGGGAGTATATGATCTATCTGAACGTAAAAGAGGAGTGGGAAACACAGCGTGCTTAAAGGGCATATGAATGAGGAAACAGTTGAGAAAAGAGAATGAAGTGATACATCTCACCCTGAGAGACGAGCCAGGATGAGCGTTGCGATGGTGAATGTCAGTGGGAGGGGCCAAGGAGCGGGTTAAACGTTGGCGGAACAAAGAAGAGGAAATGCTGATGTGGCAGAATTGGAGGCGAACTCCCGGAGGAGCTGAGTAAAAAAAGATATGAAGCTCTGGAGAGAATCCATGGACGAGATGAATGAAGCAGGGAAGATTGTGGGATGACCGGAGTAGAAGAAGACGTCGGAGTCTGGGGAGCGAGAAGATCGGCTTGAGAGACGAGATCGGAGGAGAACCACTGCAGAAGCTGCGACGCTTAGTAGGGGGATTGGAGGAGTTCTTAAGGCGTTTTCCACATGCCCGGAGCTGAGACGAGGGGAAAAGGGGCCATCAAGGCAGGAGGCCAGTCGAACGCTCCTACAAGCGGAGGAGGAGGAAGGTGGGCGAAGCTGATTGTTGAAGTTCAGCAGAGGAGCGGTGTCTCCCATGCAGAAGGTCTTTAAAAGTGATGCCCTGGGAGATGAGTAGCCGAGGAGGAGTGTGGACCTGCCGTTGATTGGAGCAGCCAGTGAGGAGTGATTGGACGTGGCAGGGTGGTGAGTCTTCCATGTTGAATTTTTGTTAAAACTCCATGAGTAGTTCATCCACTTGCAGGATTGGGACAGAGGGTATATTGGATGTCACTGGTCAAGGTGGTAAGGTCAATGTGTCTCCAGTTACGGAAAGATATGTGTCGCTTCTGTCTCACAATTGGTAATGGAAATGTGAAGGTAATCATTACCACCGAATAGTTAGAAACACAGAGATCATAGATTCCAAATTGTTGATGGAGGTTTTGTCAGTGATGACCAGGTTTAATATATGGTCCCTGGTGTGTGTCGGTACCTTCACAAATTGCTGGAGACCAAGACAGTCCGGCAGACTCAGAAAGTCTTTGGCAAGATGGCAAGAGAGGTTGTCAATATGAATATTTACATCACCAACAATGAAAATGTTAGTTTTATTATATTTGAATTATATTTTATTGTAGGGTGAGGTCAGGAGAAGATGATGAGCGGCTGAGATCTCGCGAGAGCTATGCTTAAGTAATGCTGCAGTATACTGGTAAACAAACAAACACGACAAACTCAGGTAAAACAAGCCAAGAAATTCAAGCCAAACAAAGAAACGTTTAAAATACTAACCACTGTCTCATATTTTCCTAATAAAACAAACTGTACAAGTAAACCTTGCACAGCCTGGAGAGCTACATTGACGAATGTTTTGATAACATTGTAATGGGCAAGCCACAAAAATCTCCACCCATGGCCACACCAACATCAAAATGCCCCTCTTCAGAGTGCTCGGCCCGCACCTCCCCTGTCTCTCCAGAGAAAAGCTACGCTGATGCTCTGGAATCAATCAAAAAGAAGCTAACCAGCTTGTATGCTCGTCTGCACTGGTGTAAGTTCTCCACAGGGAATTCCAAGCTCTGAGGGAGTCTCTGGAGTCCAGCCAGGACCAAAGTGACCTACAGGACAACTAGCTTCACTCACAGCTGACAACCAAACACTGAGGGATAGCGTGAAAACAATTATGCAGGAATAACGCAGCTGTCCGGAGAAAATAAAAAAATGAAGGAGACCATCCTGGATATACAGGCTCGGGGCATGTGGGACAACCTTGTCTTCTCTGGCATCCCAGAACGAGAAGAGGAGGACGACGATCCATGAATTTCTCCAACAACATTTTCCAGCTGAAACTCACAAGTGACGAGGTAAAAAACATCACATTCCATTGTATTCATCGGCTCGGAGGTAAGAAGCCTGATCACAGTTCTCTCCCCCGAGTCTCCACGGAGACATCTTTATCAAGATTCCCAAAAATTCCCTACCTTCAGCTCTCACAGGGCGTATTTATACAAAAGTCATATCGTTTTGTATGTGAATCTCTTGACCAATCCATTTTACCATTTCTATTTGCGTAAATGTTTTGGCACACACAACACTGGACTCTTAGCAGTTGTTACGGGAATACTGGAATAGCATCTTATCTGCATGATATTGAACTGCTGACAGTTGTACAATAACAATCCCATTACTATTTTCACTCCTCTCATTCTAAGGCTGGATTGGACAGTCATTTCTCATTTTAGGCCAGACAAGGTTCAACAAGGGCCTCTTTCCAGGGACATGCTGTCTCAGGTCAAGAACACACTTCAACCAAATAAATTGCTTCTAAACACATTTTAAGTTACCACATAATTCCCCCAGGACAAATATACCTATTTGTGGAAGAGAGATTTGAGATTATATGTGAATAAGATATGTGATATGTGATGTATTTGTGTGAGTAAAGTTCAATGAAAAGGTAAAATGAATAAAAATGTGAATGATTATAAGGAGTAACAAAATCACATTATATACAAATATTAAGCAACCCAAGAGGATTGCTCTTATTTAGGTCTGAAATTCCAGGTTCAACTTATTAATTAGGGCTGCATGGTAGCACTGTTGCCTTGCAGCAAGAAGGTCTTGGGTTCGACTCCCGGCCTGGGGTCTTTCTGCATGGAGTTTGCATGTTCTCTCCGTGTATGCGTGGGTTCTCACCGGGTACTCCAGCTTCCTCCCTACTGACATGCTTCACACTAGAGATAAAACCCCAGCCCAAAGTACATATGAATCACAGAAAACAAAAATAATTACGAGCAACAATTAAACCTTAAAACCAAATTTAACTGTGAAAATCTTCTAGATTAGAATTTTACTGCAGCAAATAGGAAATACATAAGGTTCTTAAGAAATGGAATAAATGGTCAAACCATTTTCCATTCAGAACAAGCATTCTTCTAAAAAGCTCTCTTAACAAGTACCCAGGTCCAGCCTCCACCTCAATGAAGGATAACGTTCTGTAGGTCACTTTGGTTTCCTCTCATCACCTGTAAAAAAAGCTACTGATAAAGAAATAGGCACTGCTACTTTTAGCAGTGATAATTATATTCACTCGGGGTTCTTATGCAAAAGAAAGAAACAGAAGTTAGCAAGGATAGTTTAAGCAATTACCCTTTCCCCTGGAAGCATGCTTAGGGCCATTCTACCTCACCCTATCAGCACAGATATTGTTCTAAACTATGTACATCTCAAACATTATCCTGAAAAGAGATTGATTGACATTGCTAATTACTGTGTTTTTGAACAGTAAGTCAAAATTGTTGAAAAGTCTTCAATTGATCCAGTGCCTGAAAATAGTACGTCTGGTGCGCATTTTATTATCCTTCAGAAATTAGTCATCTTATAAAACTGTGTGTGACCTCAACTCGTGTTATTCTGTTCTTAAATGGATCTCAAAAGCATTTGACATGACCAGCCCCCTTTGATCAGAAAGATACATCATTACATTTAGCTGTTATTCAGGCTTAACAGATAGGTTCAGGTTTCCCCATCTTATTCGACATGAGCCTTGTCACTTTTTTACTTCAAATCTTCCTCTCACTCACAGTTCATAAACTGTAAGCCTTTCTATTCCCCCCGTGAGTTTGCTTCGTTCATCCTGGTCGGTGTTTACATCCCACCGCAAGCTAACGTGCAGGTCGCACAGCGCATGCTCGCCGACCAGATACTGAGTGTGGAGCGGACCAACCCGGACTCCTTAGTAATCGTCGCTGGTGACTTTAACAAAGGTAATCTGACCCACGAACTTCCCAAATACAGACAGTTTATAAAATGTCCGACCAGAGAGGACAACATTCTGGATCACTGTTACACCACCATCAGAGACGCTTATCACGCCGTCCCACGTGCTGCACTGGGCCAATCCGACCACATCATGGTCCACCTGATTCCTGCATACAGGCAGAAACTAAAGCTCTGCAAACCTGTTGTGAGGACGACAAGGAAGTGGAGCAGTGAGGCTGTGGAGAATCTCCAGGCGTGTTTAGGCTGTACAGACTGGGATGTGTTCAGGACTACTACCAACAGTCTGGACGAGTACACAGAGGCTGTGACTTCCTACATCAGCTTCTGTGAGGACAGCTGTGTACCATCATGCACCAGGGTGAGTTACAACAACGACAAACCCTGGTTCACAGCTAAACTCAGAAGGTTAAGACTGGATAAGGAAGAGGCCTTCAGGAGTGGGGACAAAGACATATACAGAGAGGCGAAGTACAAGTTTGGCAAGGCAGTGAAAGAGGCCAAACGACTGTACTCTGAGAAGCTCCAAAACCAGTTCTCAGCCAACGACTCTGCGTCTGTCTGGAAAGGGCTCAAGCAAATCACCAATTACAAGCCGAAAGCCCCCCACTCCATCAACGACCGACGCCTCGCCAACGACCTGAACGAGTTCTACTGCCGCTTTGAAAGACAAAGGGACAGTCCTGCAACCATCTCCCACGACGCCCCCCAACAGCTGCAGCCACAATCCACCACCCCCATCTCTCCAACCTCAAGAGGGGCCTTGGCACCTCCAACCCCCACCCTGAAGTTCCCCCCCACCAGCCCCCTACCCACGCCGAGGACGGCTCTTTCCATCCAGGAGAGGGACGTCAACAAACTCTTCAGGAGACAGAACCCCCGGAAAGCTGCTGGTCCGGATTCTGTCTCACCAGCCAGCCTGAAGCACTGCGCTGATCAGCTGTCTCCAGTCTTCACAGACATTTTTAACACCTCACTGGAGACATGTCATGTGCCAGCCTGCTTCAAGTCCTCCACCATCGTCCCTGTTCCCAAGAAGCCAGGGACCACAGGGCTTAATGACTTCAGACCCGTCGCCCTGACCTCTGTGGTGATGAAGTCCTTTGAGCGCCTTGTGCTCTCACACCTAAAAGACATCACCGACCCCCTCCTGGACCCCCTGCAGTTTGCCTACAGAGCCAACAGGTCTGTAGATGATGCAGTCAACCTAGCCCTTCACTTCATCCTCCGGCACCTGGACTCCACAGGAACCTATGCCAGGATGCTGTTTGTGGATTTCAGCTCTGCCTTCAACACCATCGTCCCAGCTCTGCTCCAGGAGAAGCTCTCCCAGCTGAGTGTGCCCGACTCCACCTGCAGGTGGATCACTGACTTCCTGTCTGACAGGAAGCAGCGCGTGAGGCTGGGGAAGCACGTCTCTGACTCCCTGACCATCAGCACCGGTTCCCCCCAAGGCTGTGTTCTCTCTCCTCTGCTCTTCTCCCTGTACACCAACAGCTGCACCTCCAGTCACCAGTCTGTCAAGCTTCTGAAGTTTGCGGACGACACCACCCTGATCGGACTCATCTCTGATGGTGACGAGTCCGCGTACAGATGGGAAGTGGACCATCTGTTGGACTGGTGCAGCCAGAACAGCCTTGAGCTCAACGCTCTAAAGACAGTGGAGATGGTTGTGGACTTCAGGCAGAACCCAGCCCCACCTGCCCCCATCACCCTCTGTGACTCCACAATTGACACTGTGGAATCTTTCCGCTTCCTGGGAACCATCATCTCCCAGGATCTCAAGTGGGAGCCAAACATCAGCTCCCTCATCAAGAAAGCCCAGCAGAGGATGTTCTTCCTGCGGCAGCTGAAGAAATTCAACCTGCCAAAGACTATGATGGTGCACTTCTACACAGCCATCATTGAGTCCATCCTCACCTCCTCCATCACCATCTGGTACGCCGCTGCTACAGCCAAGGATAAGGGCAGGCTGCAGCGTGTCATTCGGTCTGCTGAGAAGGTGATTGGCTGCAGTCTACTGTCGCTCCAGGAACTGTACACCTCCAGGACCCTGAAGCGGGCAGGGAAGATTCTGGCTGATCCCTCCCACCCTGGTCACAGACTCTTTGAGACTCTCCCCTCTGGCAGGAGGCTGCGGTCCATCCGGACCAAAACCTCACGCCACAAGAACAGTTTTTTCCCATCTGCCACCAGCCTGGTTAACAAAGCCCGGAAACCACCCTGACATTCCCCCTTTCCCCCACACCCCCCCTTTTTTTGCTGACAGGACACCTGTAACTCTATGCGTTACATTAACGCTCAGCTTGGACTCCTGCTTACTTGCACTGCTTTACTTGCACAATGATCACCTGCACTGTTGTATTGCTCTTGCATCTTATACTGCTCTATATTTACTCTCACTCACTTAAAACTGTGCACTTATATTTATATTATATTGTAGATATGTTTGTACTGTTTAACTTGTACTGTATTGCACCGACTATGCCAAAACAAATTCCTTGTATGTCCAAAAACGTACTTGGCAATAAAGCTTTTCTGATTCTGATTCTGATTCTGATATTATTTTTGGATAGTAGATACTGCTTTTATATGAGAGATGCTTGTTCAAGATGATGCATCCCATTTCATTCAATGGAGAAGGAGATCCGCAGTTTTCAACTGCCACTAAACTGTCACTGTGGGGCTGCCGAGGTGACGCAAGAGGACGGAGTATGGAGTCCACCTCTATCTCATTGTCTGTCTCCTCTCTCTCTGTTTCTCTACTCTCTTTCTGTCCTCCACTCTGCCTTTTTAGGCAATTTTTGGTTTGTTTTTGTGTTTTTTCAGCTTGTCTGTTGTTGATTATTTCTTGTTGTGCCATTGATGCCTTTTTTTTTACATTTCAACATTTATTAGCGCTGACTTCAGCTTCTTAGGTTATATTTTTGCTTCACTTTTCGTCAGTCTCATCCAGCTCAGCCGGTCCTCTTTTTGTCAGTTTTTGTCAGTTCTTGCATTTCAACAACTGTTTCAATCAACAAGTAGTTTTGAGGTAACTTACCTTGTTAAGCTGTTTTATCACTGTTAGTCTTCCTATTTAAACAGATCAGATGACAATTTTTGCTAATGTTTCTGCTATTTCTGCTAATTTATCAGATTTCAGCTGATATTCTGCAGTCAACTTCAACTTGTTTCTCCCAGCTTTCAGCTTGAGAATTCAGCTTACAGCATTAACACTGCATTTTCACAGGAAATGCAATTTTTTCTTGTTTATTTACATTCTGTGCCATTGGATGTTGAATAATATTGTATTTTCATGATACTAACTTAATTTAACCAATGCTTCTGTACAAATATTATTAAAATTATATTAATAATTCAGGCTTTTTACATTTAAAGTATTTCCAATGCAATTAAGTCCACTATTGATGTTTGTTTTGTAGGAGTCTTGCCTCTGATTATTTTTTTGTGTTCTCCTGGTGATGCTTTATGTTTTAATCGAGTTAGGGCTTATTTATCTATTCTTTCTGTTATGTCTGCAAGAAATTTCTTTTTCTTAGTTTATATTGTAGTATTCCTGTTCTGTTTACAGTTTGTACTTTCTGGCGCTATCTCCTCTTTTTAGCTCCACTTATTTTTTCCATACACATATAATTAGTTTTCTTCACTCATCACAGACGAGTACTTTTTGTTCATATCCGAGCCTGCCCATGTATACTGTACCTTTTATTTAACGAAGACCTCGTTTTCTACATTCTATTTTCTCAATGCCTCTGTTTTGGGGTCTAATCCAAAACCATTTCCTGACCCTACTAGCCTTCAGCAGAATTTTTTTTCCTGTAAACATCTGTTAAGATTCAGAATTGAAGTAAAATCACATAACACTGGCATTCTTTGCTAATATGTTGGAGGGAAAACTTCCAACTTCCCACAGAGTTCTCTTGGGATCTAAGGTTACACATTAATAATCACAGTTCTACTATTACTATTGTCATATTAATTTCATATGAACTTTGTTTGTTGTGCATCTTTTCCATCCTAGCCCTAAATCCTTTTTATGTTCTGTCAGAGTTAGACACACTGATTAACTCAGAAAAGGTATGAAATGAAGACAGAAGCGAGTCAAAGTTATCTCTGGCTGGCCAGGGAGAGACAGTCCACTGCTAAACAGTGACTTCCTTCTATCAAAGGGCTGCTCTCTGTACACAGCCTTTTATTGAAAAAAACACTCATGTTACAGCATTGTGAGTGTGACCATAAACAGTTTCACAAATACAAGTTCTACTGATTAAAACTGGTTCTATCCAGATACTGATACAGCACACACGTCCAAATCTGGTAGTTGCTTATCACACAAGGACACGAAGATCGGCTGGGGTCCGGACAGCCCTCTTCCCACAGCACCCCCGCACGCACACAAGTTCCTGCTCAGCAACCTTTCCACTCCCACAACAACTATTTCTCTGCATAGCAACCACTCAAATGCAACTCTAAGACAAGATGACAATTCTGTTAATAGTTCATATAAGTACTTCAAAGATAAATGTGAAAACTATTAAACCACTTCTATCAAAGTTAACCAAACTAAATAAATGAAAATGTCTTTTAATGACCCCTCCTTGAACCACCACCTTAACATGGTGGAGGGGTTTGAGTGCTTGAATGATCATAGAGGCTATGTTGTTTGGGGCTTAAATGCCCATGGTAGGGTCTCCCATAACAAACAGGCTCTAGGTGACGGGTCAGACAAAGAGCGGTTCAAGAATCCTTAATGAGGACTAGTAAATCGAAGCACGTGACGTCGCCCGGTACGGCAGAGCTGGGGTCCCACCCTGGAGCCAGGCCTGGGGTCAGGACTCGGCAGGCGCCAGGTGGCCAGGTTGCTCCTCACGGGACCCGGCTGGGCCAAGCCCAAACGGGGGGACCGTGAGGGATTGGTGCAAAGAGGACTGGGCAGCAGATGAAGGTGGAGACCTCAGCATCCCCGGATGCTTAGGCTGGCTCTAGGGACGTGGAATGTCACCTCGCTGGGGGGGAAGGAGCCTGAGCTTGTGCGGGAGGTCGAGAGATATCGACTAGAAATAGCGTGGGCTCTGAAACCCATCTCCTCGGGAGGGGCTGGACTCTCTTCTACTCTGGAGTGGCCCACGGGGAGAGTCGGCGGGCTGGGGTGGGTTTGCTTGTTGCCCCCCAACTCAGCCGTCTCATGTTGGGGTTTACCCCAGTGGATGAGAGGGTCGCATCCCTGCGCCTTCGGGTTGGGGAGAGGTCTCTGACTGTCGTTACGGCCTACTGGCCGAGCGGTAGTGCGGGGTACCCGGCCTTCTTGGCATCCCTGTCAGGGGTGCTGGATAGTGCCCCTCCCGGGGACTCCATTATTCTGCTGGGGGACTTCAACGCCCATGTGGGAAACAACAGTGACAACTGGAGAGGCGTGATCGGGAGGAATGGCCTCCCCGATCTGAATCCGAGTGGTGTTGTTATTGGACCTGTAGCTGCGGCCGTAAGGTCTGCGGTGCCTCTCGCGGCGGCAATCCCACAACCCGGTGGTGGACACCGGCAGTAAGGGGCGCTGTCAAGCTGAAGAAGGAGTCCTATTGGCTGTGGTTGGCTTGTGGGACTCCTGAGGCAGCTGACGGGTACCGTGAGGCCAAGCGTGCCGCGGCCCGGGCTGTGGCAGAGACAAAAACTCGGGCCTGGGAGGAGTTCGGTGAGGCCCTGAGTACCTCAAATCTCTGGATGTTGTGGGGCTGTCATGGTTGACACGCCTCTTCAACATTGCGTGGCGCTCGGGGACACTGCCTCTGGACTGGCAGACTGAGGTGGTGGTCCCCCTTCATAAGAAGGGTGACCGGAGAGTGTGTTCCAACTACAGGGGGATCACACACCTCAGCCTCCCTGGTAAGGCCTACGCCAGGGTAATGGAGAGGAGAGTCTGGCCGATAGTCGAACCTCGGCTTCAGGAGAAGCAGTGTGGTTTTCGTACCGGCCGTGGAACACTAGACCAGCTCTATACCCTCTACAGGTTACTTGAGGGTTCATGGGAGTTTGCCCAACCGGTCCACATGTGTTTTGTGGACCTGGAGAAAGCATTCGACTGTGTCCCTCGTGATGCCCTGTGGGGGGTGCTCCAGGATCCGGTCCCTGTACAAGCGGAGCAGGAGTTTGATCCGCATTGCCAGCACTAAGTCGGACCTGTTCCCGGTGCATGTTGGACTCCGGCAGGGCTGCCCTTTGTCACCGGTCCTGTTCATAACTTTTATGGACAGGATTTCTAGATGGAGCCGAGGGCCGGAGGGGGTCTGGTTTTGGGACCAGTGGATTACGTCTCTTCTTTATGCAGATGAAGTGGTCTTGCTGGCTCCCTCTAGCCAAGACCCACAGCATGCGCTGGCGCAATTCACAGCCGAGTGTGAAGCGGCTGGGATGACGATCAGCTCCTCCAAGTCCGAGGCCATGGTACTCGACCGGAAAAGGGTGGCTTGTCCTCTTCAGGTTGGAGGGGAGTTCCTGCCTCCAGTGGAGGAGCTCAAGTATCGCGGGGTCTTGTTCAGGAGTGAGGGAAGTCCATAATCACACATATCGATGTATGAATGTGCGTTGGGTGAATGTGACTGTAGTGTAAAGAGCTTTGAGTGGTCTGTATGACTGGAAAAGCACTATATAAGTTCAGTCCATTTACCATTTAAATCTGCTTCTAAACTCATAGAGACTGTTCTAACACCAGTTCTTCAGCATTTTAAGGTAAAAACATCAACAGTAAAACAGTTCTGTTAAATACCAAGTGTGTTTCGTATAATAACCTAACCTGTCTACCAGGATTATTTATACAGCTTCAAAGGCTCACCTCTGCCCCCCTTTGGTACTGTGAGCCCCCCTTCTGCTCTGCTCCTTTTTTTCTCTCATCCTCTCAAGAACTCAACAGTCCACTGGCTACTTAATCTTAAGGTCACAATTTGCCTTTTATAAAAAAAATTTATATGTCTTTTATTTTTTAATAAGGGCTGCTTGGTGGCACAGTTGGTAGCACTGTTGCCTTGCAGCAAGAAGGTCCTGGGTTCAACTACCTGCCGGGGCTCTTTTTGCACAGAGTTTGCATGTTCATGTGCATGGGTGGGTTCTCTCCGGGTACCCCGGCTTCCTTCCACAGTCCAAAAACATGACTGTTAGGTTAATTGGACATTCTACATACCATGTTTGTGTTGCCCTGCGATGGACAGGCGACCTGTCCAGGGTGTACCCCGTCTCCCGCCTATAGACTGCTGGAGATAGGCACCAACGTCCCCACGACACACTATGAACGAAGCAGTAGAAAATGACTGACATGATAAAAATAGCTGTCTCTCTGCAGCGGTGGCTTATGTCACTCGAGGATCAGTATTGAACAAGTACTATGTTAGGATTATTCCTGGCCCCGCCCCAACAACTCTTGTGCCGGGACGTGCACGCCACTCATTTCAAGACTGCCAAGTTGACAATTCCAACATTGTGTTTTTTTGGCAATCCTCCTGCATGCAGGAAGTCATTGAGACTGTGAGGAGAAAAAGAGAGAGACTGAAGTCTCTATCTACTTCCTTCCAAATCGAGTACCGGGCAGCTGTATTCTTCCAAAGTTTAACAGGAAAAGAGATAAGAAACTCACCTCCTTTTTGTTGGGGGCCCAAAATGCCACCCTGGCTCCGTTCTTTGGAGGGGGCCACAAGTCTCTCCCCGTACATTGAATAGATCACGTTGGGGTCACCAATTTGTGGAAGAGTGCAACAATACAATTAAACACAAAACTCAGAGTCTTTCTCCTCCCAGTCTCAACATGGGCCTTTGTCTGAACGTGCTCTCTCTGGTCAAGAACACACTTCAACCAAATAAATTGCTTCTACACACGTTTTAAGTTACCACATTTTCTGCCTGCTATAACTCTAGGCAAAGGGGAGTAGCAATTTTAATTCACAAAAAATATTAACTTTACAGTATTAAACACATTTACAGACCCAGAGGTTGGATTTGTAATAGTGAAAATATCTATACATAACCAAATGTTATGCATGCTCAGTATATATAACTTAAATGTTGATGACAACCCATTTTTTCATACATTTCTTTTGCGCTGTCTTGCTCACTTCTTCTTAGGGGCGATCTCAACATTGGTCCAAATGAAGAAAACGACAGGCTGAGTACAACAGGGACTTAGCGCAGTTGGCAATCAGTAAATATAGTTAAACACTACATGAGTGATTATGGACTTTGCGATGCATGGCGATCTCTTCATCCAAACCGCAGAGAATATATTCTTCTCACAGGTCCAACGCTTTTATTCTCGTCTGGATTATTTCTTAGTCAGCAGCTCCTTGTTGAGTGACATTTCAGACACTGAGATACACCCTATAGATGTCAGTGATCATGCTCCTGTCTCTTTAACTCTGGTTAATAGGAAAGAAAACCCACAAAGCAAAAGCTGAAGGTTTAATACATCATTATTTAAGGATGAAGATTTTATCAAATATTTTAAAGAAGAGTGGACTTCTTATTTGAAGTATAATGGCCACCCTGGCACGTCAACAACTCGGCCTGTGCAGCGACCATGGGAGCCTGGCATCACATCATATACAAGTCCTGCACAGTGGTCAGAGGGATTTTAAGCCATTCTTCTTGCAGGATAGTGGCCAGATCACTACGTGATACTGGTGGAGGAAAACGTTTCCTGACTCGCTCCTCCAAAACACCCCACAGTGGCTCAATAATATTTAGATCTGGTGACTATGCAGGCCATGGGAGATGTTCAACTTCACTTTCATGCTCATCAAACCAATCTTTCACCAGTGCTGTGTGTATTGGTGCATTGTCATCCTGATACACGGCACCGCCTTCAGGATACAATGTTTGAACCATTGGATGCACATGGTCCTCAAGAATGGTTCGGTAGTCCTTGGCAGTGACACGTCCATCTAGCACAAGTATTGGGCCAAGGGAATGCCATGATATGGCAGCCCAAATCATCACTGATCCACCCCCATGCTTCACTCTGGGCATGCAACAGTCTGGGTGGTACGTGTCTTTGGGGCTTCTCCACACCATAATTCTCCTGGATGTGGGGAAAACAATAAAGGTGGACTCATCAGAGAGCAATAAATGTTTCACATTGTCCACAGCCCAAGATTTGCGCTCCTTGCACCATTGAAACCAACGTTTGGCATATGCATGAGTGACCAAAGGTTCGGCTATAGCAGCCCGGTGTCATTGTGTGGTTTTGGATCGGACCAAAGTGCAGACAAGAGTTCGGCAGGATCATCTTTGTAATTCAACGATTTATTTACAAAGTCAAAAAATGTAGCAAAATCACTGCAGATTTCACAAGGCAAGGCGTGGCAAAAAACAAAGCATAATCATGGACGAGAACAAGGTGTGACAAACACACAGAACCAGTGTTAGGTATTATTTAGTCAACTCAGAGGTAAGAACGATACAGTCAGAGTTACTTGCAGCAAGGGTAGCCCACTTTGCAGTGAAACTACAAAGTTTTTGACACCCTATCTCTTTATTTATATGCACAGTTCAACAGACAGTTCAGACAGGGTGTGTGTGTGTGAGACGGAAAGGAGGCTGGTTCACACAGAGATAACAATGATCTCACACACACAGGGAGGAAGGCATAGTGCAGGTGCCTTGCAACACAAGGTTTTTACATGAGTGATAACAAGTTTTTGCACCCATCCAACAGTCCCTCCTTTTATCACAAGTAAAAACATTTAATATAAAAACGAGTAAGAAAAATACTTTGTATGAGCGAAAACCCACGGACGGTAAACAGATTATATTTTGTGGGAAATACTCATACGGCCCCGCTGCCCTCGGCGACCATTAAAAGTTAAATGTTGATTAATACTTGAAATCATAAAAATAAAAGAATGATACTTGAAATCATAAAAATAAAAGAATAATACTTGAAATCATAAAAATAAAAGAATAATACTTGAAATCCTAAAAATAAAAGAATAATACTTGAAATCATAAAAATAAAAGAATAATACTTGAAATCATAAAAATAAAAGAATAATACTTGAAATCATACAAATAAAAGAATAATACTTGAAATCATAAAAATAAAAGAATAATACTTAATGAAAACAGTGAAACATAATAAAGGAATTTAAAAATCTGCCCTGTTTATGTCATCATTGTACTTTTTCTCATTTCACTTAAGCAACAACTTCTTTCGATTTTCTGCTGTAAGGTCATTTTATGAAATACAATGTATGAGTTCACTCAGGCTTTTGATGTGATTTATTTACAACATGTCATCATAATCGTCCCCTTCATTTTCGTGTATTTCTACCTAGTTCAGTGTTGCATATGCCACCATGAACAATACCAGAAATTCTGTAGGAATGGATGTGCGTCATGTTCTTCCGTCAGTGTTCTGAGATGGGTCCCGTCTGATGTCCATCTCTTCTGGTTCGGTATCACCTCCTGTGGATCCTGCTTTAGATAGAGAAAGAGTCCTGCTACCAGAATTAAGCTCAGGCTTATCAGTCCTGTCCACATGTTACAGAGAGCCATTTTATAATTGGGCGCAGATCAGCTGTTTTCTTCACCGGTTTGAGACGCTGGGCCATCTTTGAACCCGGACTTCCTCTGCTACCCCGTCGGTTGATCTGGCTCCTGTAACGGCAAAACTGGCTTACAGTGGCTTTTATGGATCCAGGAAGGCCTCTCTGCTATTTTCAGAGCTGTGGGCGTTGTCAGGAGTACTTGAAACGGCCCTTTCCACCAAGGAGTGCTCCAATCCTTCCGGTGGAGTGTCTTAATCAGGACCAGGTCTCCAGGCCTCAGGTTGTTCTGTGGGATAGGAGCAGAGATTATCGGCAGACCACTGGACATTTGTTCTTCTTTTGTCTGCAACATTTTATTCATCCACTCAGCTAATGAAGGTTCCTGTTGTGCTTTCTCTATTTCATTCATGTCAGAGGGCAGAGAAAACGGTCTGCCATGTACTATTTCTTTGAGAATACAAATTCACATCAGCAACTTGGTGTCACGTGATCTCAGACTCAGAACACAGTGGGTGGAGTTATACAATGATGTACAGTAGGTGGCAAATGGAGTAAGACCAGTTTGATTTGGAGTTATTCTCATCCATAATTTAACCAGGGATAGGCATCCGGGCCATGGCCTCCCTGTTTCTTCCATTGTTTTCCTTCATCTTTAACTGAAACCCTAATGCATTAGAACTTAGTTCTATTAATTTATTTACAAAATGAGTTCCATTATCTGACCTTATAATCTGTGGGATACCATATGTGGGGAAGAAATGTGTCACTAGGTTCATCTATTACAACTAGGCAATATTTCTTCCCCCGTGTTTGCAACAAATTATGCATGATCTGCAAAAATGATTTGCATAGTCAGAAATATTTATAGTGTAGCATCAATGCTTTACCAGATGTGACATATTCCCCCCTTGACACGTGGGTCTTCCCAATGTGTCACTGTAGCCGCTGTGTTGTATACATTTTTTGGGAGGATTGGTTTATCTTCTATCTGATAGATGTCATCTTTTTTCTGTGCTCCTCTCTTTAGCCAGGCCTTTATTTCTGTCTTGGGTGCTGACTGTTGGGCGTCTTTCAGCACGTCCGTGTCTATAAATAGCAGATCTGACATTTTCTCTTTAATAGGTTGAAATGAGTTAGTTCTGTCCCTGATGATGTTTAAAAACCTCTATTTTGCCAAATCTTAGCATGGTGATGTACTGATCCGAAAACGTATTGGCTGTCTGTGTATATAGTAAGTATTTGTTCCTCATGTAATTCACATGCTCTTACTACAGCATATAATTCTGCTGTTTGGGCTGAGCATGTATTGGGTAGAGATTTAGCTTATATTATTCTGTCGATGGTTGTTATTGCATAACCAACTCTATTCTTTCCATATTCATCTTTAGATGCTGAGCCATCTACAAACACAACACATGAATCTGGTATAAGGATTTGAGAAATGTCTTGTCTGGGTTTGGTGTCTTCTTCAACTTTTGCTTTATAAGAATGTGGTTTTCCATCTTCTGCAGTAGGTATTAGAGTACTTGGATTTAAAGGGCACATCTTTTTAGAGTTATGTTTGGCTGTGATAATAATAGCGATGTCAGTGTGATATGCCTTGCATGTAGCATCAGATGCTTCTCTTAATATTCCTGACTTCAACATATCTTGTATTACTGGCTTAGTACCTTCTTCAGCTTCTGGCTTTAAGGGGTATTGACGGACTAATGGCCTTTTTTCAGATATTAGTTTAACCTTGTATGGTGGGAACCCCTTTATAAGCCCTACATCAGTTGATGATTGGGACCACAGTTCAGGTGGGACAGCAGCTAGGGCAGGATGCATGTTGCTCTCAGCTAAGCCCTGTATTTGTCCCTCTGCCTCATCTAAATGTATCCTTGGATGGACTTTGACTATCCACGCCAGAATGAGCTTCCAGATTCCTGTATTAGGATCCACTTTTGACAGTGTCAGTGCTGTTCCTGCAGAGGTTTAAAGCCTCTGTTTTTCCAAATTCTTATTATTCTTTTTTATCATATTTTATAAAGTAAGTCCTTATTACATTTAAAAATTAGATCACTATTTTTGGTAGTTGCTATTATTATAAATAATGCTTGGTTTAGTTCTTATTAAAAATAAAAAATAAAAACTCACTCACTGATGAACACAAAAAATGAAGGGCATATTATATCTTATAATCTTAGTTTATCTTACCCAGTTTTATAGATACAACATACAGTTTCAGTCAGCTTTGTATTTAGTTCAAGTAACTAAAGTTTGTTTCAATTAACTAAAGTTTTATCTATTTCAGTCCAGTTCAGTAATTCTGTTAAGGTTCATTTCATCTTATGTTAAGTTTGAGTCTAATTCAATCATTTTGAACCTGACTGGAAAAAGTCTAAACATCTGTTAAAATCTTTTTGTTTTACCATAGAGAACTGACCTAATATTATTATGGTAATGTTGAGGACTCTAATTTTTACATAACATGAAACAGACATTTATTTCACAAAAACAGAAAGTCAAATACAGACATTTGGCCACATGAAAGTTTAAATAACCTGTTGGTAAAAGAATTAGGAAAAATTGAAGACGGGTCTATGAACTTTCTTATGGTTATCAGTATTTTCAATAGAGGTAGAACCTTTGCCATCTTTAAATGATTTTTCGAAAAAGATTCTGGAAACCTTATTAAGATATAAATTTGGCAAAGATCATCAGAACATCAGACCTTTATTAGCGCTTTTAAGGTCCCTCAAAGATGCATTACAATGAAATCAGTCATTCCCATTCACACACATTCACACACTACTTACTTATTTCTCTGTCAGAGTAATTTTATTTGCAAAAATTTGAACATAATTTGACTTCCATTATTCTTAAAATGCACATTGTTTCCTCATAACCCCTTTTGTTTCCACTAGGTCTGTTTTGAACGCTTCAATTCTTTTTTTTTTTTTATTCACCAAGAATCAATAAGGTGGTCTTAGTGGGGTCCACCTTAAAGGTGTTATCTGTTGGGTGTCATGTTATCATTGTCAGGTCAGTGAGGTTCATAAGTCAGTCAGAACCTTGGTCATTTGTTCTGTGCACATAATGTTTCATAGATCCAGCCTGTGATTAGTCAGCCAAAACTTCCACCTATAGGAGAAAAATTGATTGTTAATGAATGAGCTGCATTTCCTAGGAACACTGTCTTCCTCCTGGATGAGCATCACCTGTTGAAAAACTTTCAACATTGTTTGTTTCACATATTCAATCAGATCTTTATATTATACCAGTAGGTGAAGTTGTTAGTATCTCATGTAGACTGACATATACTGTTGCATTTGGAGAGGATCTCAGATTAAATAAACTTAGTTAGAGCTTCAATCCAAGTTCATTTTGTGTCTGCAGACTTTAGCCAATTTTTCTTTTCTTTCTTTTTTTTTTATACATAAAGAGCAAGATTCAAAACATTTTCAAAAGGCAGATTGTGGCAGAATGTAAACAAAACTGCTTATTGATTGACAAAATAACATTCAAGCACACAATCACCATATTAAAAGGCTCTACTTCTAGAGAATCACTAAACTTCTGGGGTCCGGTTTTGGCCCGCGGACCTTGAGTTTGACACATGCAGGGTAGAGTTACAATTTTTTTTTTTTTTTTTTTTTTTTTTTTTCAGACCTTTCAGCAGAGACAGGCTTCTGCTGTTTGCAGAAGTTTTATCTTTGTTTTCAGGCAGCTGCATCTCTTTGTCAAGGTCGTTTCACAGAGCTGAAATTTAACTTCTCTCAAAGAGGAAAAATCAAGAATGCAAACAATCTGAGCCAAATATGGAATTATTTCCCTGTAAAATGAATCTTTTGCATTTTATCATGATATTGTTAGTAGTATAACACCATAGAATTATTTTTAAAGCACCTGTTTCTCACTAATGCTTGCCTACAAAATCTTTTACTCTCAGATTACTTCTTTAACAACTCTAGTCATTGTTCACTGGGTTGTCCAGTTGGACAGTTTCCATGTTGTCCACATTGTCACCTCCTCTTTTAACTTCTTTTACCACGTCCTCTAAAACCACCTCTTAGTCTTTATAATTTGGGGCTACCTTGGTATTCTAAACTGGGATGGGTGGCAGACCGCCCCCCCCTTTACTTGTTTTCAGTTAAGCTAAAAGTTTTTTCCTGTGCTTTTCTTAAGGCCTCAGTATTATGGCTGTCAGTTAAAAGCTGCTCTTATTGTTGTTTTTTTAATTCATCTTTTGTTTTAATCTGTTTATCAACTGTGAGCACTCAGGGACTGAAAAGTCCCCTTTGAAATTATAATCTGGCAAGGTTTTTTATTGTCTCTTGAATCTTTTGAATGCATAATCTCCAGTTTAAGATCCCCGTGTAGTTTTAGGATTTCAGTGATAATTAAGTTACCTGAAAATCCGTATTTTCATGCCATCGTGTACATATTTCTGTTAAATCAAAGCTTTTTCTCTGTTCTTTCCCCATTGTTCTTTGTTATTTTTCTCTTTTTAGTTTTCATTATTGCTAATTTTAGATCCCCTTGTAATTTTAAGACATCCTTTGTATCTAATTTGCCCAAAAACCCATGTTTTTTATTTTTTATTCCATCTATGACAGATCATACCTGCTCCTTTTACATAGTTCTCCATAAACTTTACCTCCCCTTCTAAGTCAATTAGTTTACTTTGTTTCTTCCCCATTATGTTTTATGTTAGTTTAATTGTAGTATAAATGTCCCAGATAAAAGGTCACTGGCATGAGACTTATGGAGAGGACATTAACACGTCCTTCTACTGCGACTAATTCGCAGCGGTGTTAATTTTCTGGAATGAAATCCGACCTGAATCTCCAAAGTCACCAGTACGTAGTTTTAATCTGGGCAAAAGAAAACACAGGACTAGCAGAATCCTGCTGATTCTATTAAAATGCTTAGTCCTCCATATACACACAACACAGTCACACAGTTAGTTTCAGGTACCTTGTAATTTTTCTAAGTTAACTTGGTGTTATTTTATGAGCTCAGTTTACTCCGTTCTTTTTACTTTTATAGCGCTTATGCTATTCCCTCGCAGGGGAATAACCCTTAGTCGTTTTATTTGGCCCCCTTCTTGGCGGGGCCCTACCTTAATTTGTCACTTTTCCTTTCACGGTGGAATAAAACCATCCCAATGCAGCGTCCTTACCGGCGACGTACTACCAACGACTTTTAAGTACTTTTCTTCTTTTATTTATATAGCGCTTACTCTATTCCCTCGCAGGGGAATAATCCTCAGTCGTTTTCTTTAATCCCCTTCACGGCGGGATTGTACCAAATTTGTCACTATTCCTTTCACGGTGGAATAAAACCATTCGAATGCAGCGTCCTTACCGGCGACGCACTACCAACGACTGTTAAGTACTTTTCCTATGAACTGTATTTTAAAACTGTCTCACCTCGGAGTTGACTTCTTGGTGACTCTCTGGACCCTGTGAGAGTCACCCCGCGCCGAGGAAGGCGATAACCCACTGGCCAGGTGTGAATTCACACACACCGGGACTTTCAGCCACTCCGGCTAATGGAGGCTGTGCAGCGGTGCTTCGCTCGACGTCAGGCTTCCCCCACGGATCCCAGAGTCACTGTTAAAGCAAAGAGAAATAAGGTTGTTGAATTAATCCGGCTTCGAAGGACCAATAAATGTTAGGTATTATTTAGTCAACTCAGAGGTAAGAACGATACAGTCAGAGTTACTTGTGACAAGGGTAGCCCACTTTGCAGTGAAACTACAAAGTTTTTGACACCCTATCTCTTTATTTATATGCACAGTTCAACAGACAGTTCAGACAGGGTGTGTGTGTGTGAGACGGAAAGGAGGCTGGTTCACACAGAGATAACAATGATCTCACACACACAGGGAGGAAGGCATAGTGCAGGTGCCTTGCAACACAAGGTTTTTACATGAGTGATAACAAGTTTTTGCACCCATCCAACAACCACCACGAACAAAGACACAAAACCAACTAATATACTGAGGGATAACAAAGGGCAGGTAATCAGAGAAAACAGGGAACAGGTGTGACAAGGAGGCAGGGAAGCAGAAGGAATAGGTGAAACAAATACAAAGGCTGAGGATGGGCAAAGTAACTAATAAACAATAAACAGAAACACAGACCAAGCAAACCTATAGATAAAGATAAATAATCAAATGGGGAATAAGAAAACTAGAATAATCATGAGGAACAATAATAACAACCTGAGAACAAAAAAGGAACCCATAAAGAAAACCTGAATACAAAAGTAAACAAACCTAACCACATTGACTGAATTAACTGGAAAGGAAACAGAAAATAAACTAGTAAACAAGAAGAGTGTAAAAGGAACAAATAATAAAACACAATTAAACACAAAGATACTAAAGAGAAATAAAACTAGAGAATCCAGGGAAGACCAAGAACTATAATAATTACAATAATAATAATAATAAACCATACCAAGTAATAAGAAAACAACCATAAAATAACTTAATGAGGGAGGAGAACAACAAAACACCAGGAGGCAGTAGAGGGAGAAAAACAAACTAATAAACGTAATAGAAACATCTAGACAAAATAAACCATAACAAGAAACCATAAAACAAAGTCCAAAATGTCACTCCGTGACACCCGGCCGTGTATATTGACCCTGTGGAGCTCCCGACGGACAGTTCTGGTGGAAACAGGAGAGTTGAGGTGCACATTTAATTCTGTTGTGATTTGGGCAGCCGTGGTTTTATGTTTTTTGGATACAATCCGGGTTAGCACCTGAACATCCCTTTCAGACAGCTTCCTCTTGCGTCCACAGTTAATCCTGTTGGATGTGGTTCGTCATTCTTGATGGTATGCTGACATTACCCTGGATACCGTGGCTCTTGATACATCACAAAGACTTGCTGTCTTGGTCACAGATGCGCCAGCAAGATGTGCACCAACAATTTGTCCTCTTTTGAACTCTGGTATGTCACCCATAATGTTGTGTGCATTTCAATATTTTGAGCAAAACTGTGTTCCTACCCTGCTAATTTAACCTTCATATTCTGCTCTTACTGGTGCAATGTGCAATCAATGAAGACTGGCTACCAGGCTGGTCCAATTTAGCCATGAAACTTGCCACACTAAAATGACAGGTGTTTCAGTTTCATTGTCCAACCCCTGTAATTCCACATGTGTTAATTCATAGTTTTGATGCATTCAGTGTGAAGCTACAATATTCATAGTCATGAAAATAAAGACAACTCTTTGAATGAGAAGGTGTGTCCAAACGTTTGTTCTGTACTGTATACTACATTTGAAATGGATCCATTGGTGTATGAGGGAGATAGAGCACTTGAAATGTCCTAGTGGGCACTGTTGATCCAAATTCCAATGTAATCCAATAGAGCTGTTTGGGGGCTGACAAAGCATCAAGCATATTTATTTTGGAGTGAATCGGACCATGCATGTGTAATTTAGAGCCAAACGTATGGCCGTGGCGTGACATTAGAATTCGCCACGCTGCAACAGCCACACCCTCCAGCCAAACCAGTCAGTACAGGAGATTGTCTTAGACCATCATGTTATCTGTCATTTGGGACAGTTTCACATTGATTAGGTGAAGGACACCATATATGGACCATCAAAAGGAAAACATGACACTTCCTGTTCTCAGGGGGGCTTTTATGAAAAGTCACTGTGCTTCAAACAAAGTTAGACCGACTAGTTATCAGTCACCTGACACAGTTTAAAGCGGATTGAGTGTAGACAGCCAGATAGCGACCTTTCCCAGTAAAAAAAGGGACTTCCTGTTGTCAGGGGGCGTGGTTTTGATTATGTCAGCATATGACCCCATAGAATCATCGGGAACCCTAAGGTCCTCCTTTATGCCAACTGTGGTGTGATTTAGCATTTCTTTGTGAAAGTTTTTGCATTTTTTCACTTTGGGTGCGAACGCCAGGTTTATGCCCCAGCCACGCCCCCTAAACAAGGCTGAAAATTCACGATTTTGATAGCTTTTAATCCCCCATGCCTTAACTGGATATTGACTAAATATGAAGCCAATAATTCAAAATTCCTAGGAAGAGTTCGTTAAAGTTTGAGGTGAGTAAAAGTGAAAAACGGCCAAAAATTAGCCTTTGATCCAAAATGGCTGACTTCCTGTGCATTTTAGGGCATACTCCCAAGATACTTTTTTTCTTGGTTTGAGGAGATCTACCAGTGTGCCAAATTTCAGATCTCTACGTTTTACAGTTTGGCCTATCTCACGTTTGGGGACGTGGCTAAGAGATTTGGCCATGCCCACACAGGACGACATTAAAGAATAAAAATTTCACATGGGGGACAATTTTGGGCAAAGCGTCTGTATCTAGGGGCTTGGCAAAGTCCCCAAATTGACCCGAAAAGACACAACGAAATAAGAAAGAAAGAAAGAAAGAAGGCCCTTATTAGGCCCTTGCAGGCTTCCTGCTCGGGCCTAATAAAATTATTGACAAAAAAAAAAAATTCTTAGTACAAAGACTTCAAATTGAAAACTTTGAACATGGCAATAAATCAGGTAGCTTTTTGGCTAACCAACTAAAAATAAATCGAGAAAAGACAACTACATTTGCTGTTAAAGACTTGACAGGGAATACAATTTATGATCCTGAAAGAATAAACTGCACTTTCAGATATTTCTACAAAGCTTTATACTCACCACAGATTGACCCATCAGATAACAAAAATGATCAATTTCTGGTTAAAGTAACACTTCCTAAATTATCAGATAATTAAGTGATGGCCCTGGATGTACCACTGACTTGAGCAAAGTTAGGTTTTCTTAACGTTGATCTCAAAATAATCTGTAAATTCCTTGCAAAAGAAAGACCAGAAAGGGTAACTCCTCTCATAATACATCCGGACCAAACTGGTTTTATAAAAGGAAGGCATTCATCCACAAATTCATGTTGATTACTTAATTTATTAAACTATTCCTACAGTAAAAATATTAAGGCTAATATATTATCTCTAGATGCAGAAAAAGTATTTGATAGAGTTAACTGGAAATTTTTGTTTGCAACCCTGAGTAAATTTGGTTTTGGAAACTCTTTCATAAACTGGTTACAGAGTTCCCCAACAGCATGTATCAGGACAAATAACTAAACATCTTCCAGCTTCTGTCTTCAGACGGGCACCAGACAGTGATGCCCACTTTTACCAATTTACTGTTTTTCCATAATTCCCTTAATACACAACTGTATTAAGGGATTTTCTCGCGTTTTCTCCAGGATTAGCAGATTTACCGAAACCAAACCACATCCCGGTTTTAAAAAAAGTGGAAGATGATCTTGCTAGATGGAAATCTCTACCCATGTCACTCATGGGCAGGGTTGCTTTAATTAAAAGGATGGTCTTGCCAAAAACCAATTACTTCATCACTAAATTCATTTGCAAAGACAACCACCCACGTATTAGCTTAAAAACACTACAGAAGACCAAAGATAAAGGAGGCCTAGATCTGCCTAACTTTCACCATTACCTCTTGGCTAATAGGCTACAATACATCTCAAAATAATTTAAACACAATCCTCTAGATGAACCCTGGCTAGACGTAAAATAGACATCATGCAATAATATTAAGATTTCAGACCTACCAACCTACCATCAAATATAAAACGACATGCATGCTTTAGAAGTATCAATATCAGCTCCCCTTTGACAAGGTGGGAGTATCTAAAAATGACAGGGTCTTCACTAATCCCATGCAGATATACACCCATCTGGAGTAAACTTGACATCCTACAATAAAAAAAAAAGATACACTTTCCAGATAAAAGAAGTATAAATGAAGCACTATCGTTGAATGAGGAGCTTTGGATTTAAAGGCCAGACATTCCATGGAGGTAAAACTGGGCAGTGGGACTAGGGTAAATTTCCTTTCAGACTGAAAAAATAAAGAAGATGAACCACCCCGCTGCCTAGTACTGCTTTCTCAAAGACTACGTTCACACTGCAGCTTGAAGTGACCCAAATCCGATTTTTTTGCCCGTATGCGACCTGTATCCAAACTTTTCATGACAGTCTGAATGACACAGATCCGATTTTTTCAAATGCGACCCAGGCCACTTGGACATGTGGTCCTAAATCCGATACGTATCTGATCTTTTCAAATGCGACCTGTGCCTGTACGGCATGCATTGTCTACTGCGCATGCGGGACACTTGAGTTTTATGAATGCGTTCACACAGGAGATCACTACAAGACACATATATTTGGAAATGTGAACGACCACGCAAAAAAAAATCAGATTTCACCAAAAAATCGGAATTGAGCATTAAGACCTCCACTGTGAACGTAGCCAAAGTAACTGTAACAATTTGGACAGGCTTCATTGAGCACTAGGTTTTCCCCTGTTTTGTGCCAGGTTGCGACCGGGCACATATTCCCCTTTCTTACTGGCTTATTTTAGTTGGCGTGGCTCCACTTGGTTTTGCTCTACTCAGTACCATACTGTTGCGTTTCCACTGACCGGCTAATGGCCGAAGCTATAGTAGCTGAAGTCAGTGTAGTGCACTGTGGCACTATTAACGTTACTGTGTGACATTGTCACATAAAAAAAAATCAGCAGGACACATTATAAATTAATAAACAGAAAAAAAAACATAAATAAACTAAATACTAATAATGTTTGTATTATAATATATGCAAGACTGTCTTATATATGTTGTTTATGTATAAAATGATCCACTGGGATAATTATCTGAAACTCAGCTCAGCCACAACTAACTAAAATAAGGCTCAGATGTTCTGATATGAAGGGTTGTGGCAGGAGAAGCGGAGAGGAAAGACTGTTTTTTGGTTTTTTTTGTTTAAGTGGAAAGACCGCTGTCTGGGCTGACAAAGCTCTAAAGTTTGTCTGAAGAAGTTCCAATTTTGGGCTTAATGTGAACGTTTTTGTCTCAGCCATGGCAATAACGAGGACAAGGACTTTAAAGCTGAAAACTGCAAACTTTTGACCACGATGAAGTTAGTTTTAGGTTGGATATTGGATATTCATTATCCGCGGATTCAGTGGGCTACTCCTCCAATTTTATCCAAAGAAGGCAGTCTGGTTACAGGCAGTTGTTCTCTGCCTTCTCCCTCCTTCTGCAGACGCCGGTTTGCTTAAGTGGCGTCAATAAATGTCTGAACCAAACCATTTCATGGTGGTTTAGTTTTGTGTGTTTTGGAGCAAATGTTTGTGCCTCTGAACAGCGGATTTTACGTTTGATCTGCTGGTTTAGGATGTTATTAAATACAGCACACCACCTGTGTGTAATTCAGAAAGCTGATCCTGTCCTTTTTCTTTTCTTTCAGCCTTCGGGCATGGTTTATGATTTGTAAATAGTGAAATTATACTTCGCTATAATATGATTATTGTTGTCACACTTGAGTTTTATTAACTTTTTCCTACACTATCTCAGCCAAAACCTTCCCATTTCTCCTCCTCCCATGGCCAATCAGTGAACAGCAGTCTGTTCACGTGATCTTTAGTCCCGACTCAGCCCCGATCATACCTGCTCAGGAGCAGGGATCAAAAAAGTAGGCACTGGTACTGAAAAGAATTGTAATGGAAACGCTCACTAAGCGAGCCCAGTGGAGTCAAGTAGGGCAAAATCAAGCTGCTCGAAAAGGGGCAATAATGTACAGTGCTTTGTCCAAGATATGATCACGAATACGAAGAGATTTATTAGTGAGGGACTGCACGTTAAATAGTTCCAGAGTAGGTGTTGATATTGCTGGTAATGGGGTCCTCTGTAAGCTCCGCAGTTAGCTGTGGTCCACCTCCTGCAATTCCCCCAGGCCACCACTTGAGGCTCTCAAAAAACAGTGGCAGGATGGAAGGTGGTTGTAACATATTACAGGAGTGGCGGTGCTCTGATGCATCGTTATGTGCCACCCATTGCTGCAGACCAGAAGGATGGGATTGTTGATACAATGTGCTGAGCATCAAAGAACGTCTTTCTGAGGCTTCTATGGATGTATTGTGGCCAGCCTGATAGTTGCAATGGATGGAGGAGCAACATGCCTATTTAGGCTCGGCAACTGGGAAGCAGTATATTTCAACATCATGCCATATGTGTCAGCATAAGTCATTAAAGCTAACCTTGGCTAGGCATTCGGCAAGATGGTTTGTGTCAGTAAGACATCCATGACAGCTACTCTAGGCTTCCACACAGGCTCACAACAGCATGACAGGTCCAGCCAGCCGAGGTATGGATGCAAGTCCAGTCAGCCAGGGGATGGACACCGAGGCTGTAGCCGGTAGCAGTGCATCGGATACATTGCTAAGCCGCCTGGTCAAAGAAACAGTAAGCAGAAACTCTTATCGAAATGTAGGAGCCAAGGCACAAGTTGTCATAAGTGCCCAGCTTAATACATCCGAATAGCCTCAACAATCTAAAACAATAAGTGAGGAGGAGAAGCAGCGAATAAATCACACCAGCATCCTCTCCTATCCTGATGAAGTGAAGCGATCTGCATTCTGGGGACTATTTTTGACCATTTACTGAAGTTCTCCAACACAGAGCTTATCCTAAGAAAATGTCAGCAATGTCAATACCTCCTCAGGAAGCTCAACTCATTTGGAGTCAAAAAAATATTCTACTGGTGTTCGATTATTCTTTCATAGAGTGTTATTACATTATTGTATTATATTGTGCCAGCAGCAAAGACACCGTTTACAGAGAGCTGTCACTGAGTGATCTAGGATCATTACACTTGCTGTAAGGAAGTTATTGTTTCATGTGACCAGCAAACAAGAGGCTTAGCACAGAAAATAATTAAAGATTCCACACATCCAATTCACTGTGAATTTAAGTGGCCGCCCTCCAAATGTCGACTTTGATGTCCAGGCTGCAGGACGCAGAGAAGGAATGCCACCTTTGTTCCTAAAGCAGTACTTCTTCTTAACTCTTAACTAACCCCTCTTCTTTCCCACATACCTACAAGTCCTTCTCAAAATATTAGCATATTGTGCTAAAGTTCATTATTTTCCATAATGTCATGATGAAAATTTAACATTCATGTATTTTAGATTCATTGCATACTAACTGAAATATTTCAGGTCTTTTATTGTCTTAATACGGATGATTTTGGCATACAGCTCATGAAAACCCGAAATTCCTATCTCACAAAATTAGCATATCATTAAAAGGGTCTCTAAACGAGCTATGAACCTAATCATCTGAATCAACGAGTTAACTCTAAACACCTGCAAAAGATTCCTGGGGCCTTTAAAACTCCCAGCCTGGTTCATCACTCAAAACCCCAATCATGGGTAAGACTGCCAACCTGACTGCTGTCCAGAAGGCCACTATTGACACCCTCAAGCAAGAGGGTAAGACACAGAAAGATATTTCTGAACAAATAGGCTGTTCCCAGAGTGCTGTATCAAGGCACCTCAGTGGGAAGTCTGTAGGAAGGAAAAAGTGTGGCAGACAACGCTGCACAACGAGAAGAGGTGACCGGACCCTGAGGAAGATTGTGGAGAAGGGCCGATTCCAGACCTTGGGGGACCTGCGGAAGCAGTGGACTGAGTCTGGAGTAGAAACATCCAGAGCCACCGTGCACAGGTGTGTGCAGGAATGGGCTACAGGTGCCGCATTCCCCAGGTCAAGCCACTTTTGAACCAGAAACAGCGGCAGAAGCGCCTGACCTGGGCTACAGAGAAGCAGCACTGGACTGTTGCTCAGTGGTCCAAAGTACTTTTTTCGGATGAAAGCAAATTCTGCATGTCATTCGGAAATCAAGGTGCCAGAGTCTGGAGGAAGACTGGGGAGAAGGAAATGCCAAAATGCCAGAAGTCCAGTGTCAAGTACCCACAGTCAGTGATGGTCTGGGGTGCCGTGTCAGCTGCTGGTGTTGGTCCACTGTGTTTTATCAAGGGCAGGGTCAATGCAGATAGCTATCAGGAGATTTTGGAGCACTTCATGATATTGTGAAGAGAACGTTGAGAGACTCAAGACCCAACACTCTGGATGAGCTAAAGGCCGCTATCGAAGCATCCTGGGCCTCCATAAGACCTCAGCAGTGCCACAGGCTGATTGCCTCCATGCCACGCCGCATAGAAGCAGTCATTTCTGCAAAAGGATTCCCGACCAAGTATTGAGTGCATAACTGTACATGATTATTTGAAGGTTGACGTTTTTTGTATTAAAAACACTTTTGGTCGGATGAAATATGCTAATTTTGTGAGATAGGAATTTTGGGTTTTCATGAGCTGTATGCCAAAATCATCCATATTAAGACAATAAAATCATCCATATTAAGACAATAAAAGACCTAAAATATTTCAGTTAGTGTTCAATGAATCTAAAATATATGAATGTTAAATTTTCATCATGGCATTATGGAAAATAATGAACTTTATCACAATATGCTAATATTTTGAGAAGGACCTGTATATGGATGGATGCAAGGTTTATGGATGCATGTATATGAATATGTTGTGCTTGCTTAAGATGTGTTTGGCGGTATGGATGTAAATGTTGTATGGACATAAATTGTATTTTCTCATTTAAATAGGGCGGTCTGCACCTTATTTGCAGCTGTTATCCATCCCACGCGCACACTTATTGCACGTGCATTTTTTTTGTAAAAGCAATTTAGCACCACTTATTTGAAATCTTTGAAGATCAGGGCCATAGTGTTCATTAGAGCCCTGCTTTGCATCAGCACAGAAACATGATAATAGATATGAGCTTCTCCATTATCTCATTATTAGGGCCACTATGTTCTTATCTTATACTATTTGTTTGCAGGGATTGCAAGTGATTTTCTAACTTTACATTGGTTTAAATTACTAATTCTCATTGCAGCTGCCATGTACTTGCGGCATAACTTATCCTGGCATGATGTCAGCCAGCTATAGTGATGTCAACACCACAGGAAACTACGGCATGCCAGAAGAGAATGGAGTGAGAAGGGAAAGAATGCTGGTTGAACTGGCCATGGAGACTGACCAGGTGACTGGCCATGTTGGCTCCAGTGCCTACAGCAGCATCTGGATTGATACACATGCCATAGACAAGTACTCAAGGGTCATCTTTCCTGGAGCTTATATCCTCTTCAACATCATCTACTGGTCTATTTACTCCTAAACCTTAAATGCATCTGACAGATGTGTGAAACATCTGCCTTCTAAACAGGTGCACTTGTCAAAAAATTGAGACTGAAACATTTTCATATGTTCATATTAAAGTTTTGCAAATATAAGTTTTACACATTAAGAATAACAGAAAGATGGACTGAATCAAACATAATTTTAAGTAAACCTGAATTCAGTAGACAGATATGTGTTTGTATGATTAACATATTTCACCTTAGTAATGGACTCCAAGGGTTTTGGCTGGGCAGAATCCCACTTGAGTTAATACTACAATAACTGTTGTGGGAAATTGAAAAAAGGTATCAACTACCCATTTCAGATAGCTTTATATAAGATCTAATTTGTGCTAGATGGTTTTCATTGTGCTACAGACCTTTTGAGTGTGATGTAATATTAAAATGGAGGCCAAACAACTGGATTGAAATGTACTGTATGTATTAGTCTGACAATATTGAACTTTATTAAAAATTGACCATACTAATACAAACTGCAGTTTTTTCTTGTCAATAGTTGTACTGAAAAAGACTTGAATCGTTTATTGCAAAGATACAGAAGAGACAGACAGGATTAAATACTAGGAGGGCCAAGTGTTTCATCTATAGGAGAACAAACACAACAAATTCCTTTTTAATATTTTCTTGAATCACAAGCTAAACTTGAAAATCTAATACCAGGGCAAGCAGAGCTCTCAAGCCTAATGCAATGAGCGTGAGACACACGCATTCTCCTGACTTCACACACATGACATTCCGCACACAGAAAAACAAGGAGAAAAGCAGGTCTCTCCGTAGCAGCATTCTGTGCTCTTATTAAAGTTTTAGTAATGCATCACGTTACATTGTAAACATCATAATGGCGTTACAGAAATGAATAAAAGTAATTAGATAGATTACTTCATTACCGAAAAAGTTATTATTATTATTTTGAAACGCTGTTTCTCCCAACACTGGGGAACACCTGGGGGGCTGGCCTGCCAATTCAGGTATCTGGGCCCGCCCCCAAATTCAGGGGCTGCATCCTTCGAAGGCCGCATTTTAGGCCGATCACATCATAGCAAGGCAACAAAGGCTGTCCAAATTCGAAAACCCCTCCAAATGTGTCCTCATTCATAGACATGTATAGGTAGACGCCTCATTGGGCTGGTTGGCCTTATGCTGCGATGAGTCAGAGCGTCCGCCATGTTGGATGTGGAGGATCTGCTGTTAGACTCATAGACATTTATTCAGTATTGTAGGGACTTTAATCTCATAATATACTTTATATTCAGAATATTAAGACTTTAGTTTTGTAATATTATGAGTTTATTGTTGTATCCCGTTGACTATATTGTCCTAATATTATGACTTCATTCTCGTGATTTAAAAAAACAATCTTTTAGCCTGGCCCTAATACTGCACTGTGGAATATTGCCAGGATTTAAAATGGTTGTGCAAATGATTGAATGACTATTCTAGCAATTTTCTGACTTTATTCTCATAATATGATTAATTTTAAGATTATATTTATAATAATTAACAGATATACATAGATAGCCTGTACATTGATGTCTATCTATAGATAGATAGATAGATAGATAGATAGATAGATAGATAGATAGATAGATAGATAGATAGATAGATAGATAGATAGATAGATAGATAGATAGATAGATAGATAGATAGATAGATAGATAGATAGATAGGTAGGTAGGTAGGTAGGTAGGTAGGTAGGTAGGTAGGTAGTAGGTAGGTAGGTAGGTAGGTAGGTAGGTAGGTAGGTAGGTAGGTAGGTAGGTAGGTAGGTAGGTAGGTAGGTAGGTAGATAGATAGATAGATAGATAGATAGATAGATAGATAGATAGATAGATAGATAGATAGATAGATAGATAGATAGATAGATAGATAGATAGATAGATAGATAGATAGATAGATAGATAGATAGATAGATAGATAGATAGATAGATAGATAGATAGATAGATAGATAGATAGATAGATAGATAGATAGATAGATAGATAGATAGATAGATAGATAGATAGATAGATAGATGATTCTATTAAGAATATTCTCTGTCATAGAGCTGTCTACTTATGAAACAAACATTTAGTAAGGCCTGATGTGCACTACAGTGAACATGAAGAAATTAGTCATTTTGCCCATGAAAATAAATAAGTTGAGCCCTGGAAACTCATTCAAAATGTTCCTTAGATGTTTATTCACTAAAAACCATCAAAGGATAACATTGAGAGACTGTCATCATTTGGGGTTGTTTGGTTTTTGGTTTTGGGTTTTTTCCTTATGTTTTTCACTGTTCAAGTTTTGAATCATGTTTCTGTTTGTCTTCCTGGTCATGCTTTTGTTTCGTCGTCTTGTTCATGTTTTGTCAAGTTTGGTTTTTGGATCTGGTTATGCTTTTGCTTCATGTTTTTCTAGTTTGTGTTCAAGAGTCTCTGTTTTGCTCCAGTCATGTTTTGTTCTGTTCATTAAGTTTATTCGGTTCACCTGCTTCAAGTTAATCTGTCTCCTTTCTCCACCTGGTTTTCACGCCATATATTCACACCTGTTCTGTTAGTCGTGGCAGAGACATTTCTCATTTTTGATCATGCCATGCCTGTCTTGCCTGCCCGTTTGTTTTGTTCCTGCCTCCTGCCTCCTGCTGAGTGTGAGTTTTTGTTATTAAACCTTTTTTCACTTACCATCACGCTGCCTGCACGTCTGCATTGTGGGGTCCAATATCAAGTAAACCGTGACAGAAACATTTAAATATGAAAATCCTGCTTACCTTTCCTTGATCCATAAAATGTGCTCGTCAAGATAGCAGCCATTTTCAAAAGCCAGGAAAAGGATACTTGGCATGGCCACACCCCCACAAATAATATATCATTGGAAAGCTATGGTTGTCCTCTTTAAGGAACATCAAGACTCAATAGAGTCACCTGTGACGCATATGAGGAATTAAGAAGAAAATAATGTCTACTACAGTGTACAGAAATGAATTGCTGGGTCTCAGGAGGATATGGTGGTGACGTTGAAGTTTGATCCAGCGCCCAATGAGACGTCTATGGATATGTGTCTATTGGATGGACACTCAGACACTCCACCAATGGATGGCATTTAGGGTTTGTGCAAAAAAAAATTAAAAAGACTGGAAATGTTTAAAATGTCCAGTATTTTTTCAAAGACATAAGTACATTGCTATAAAATAAAAGTTTTTGTTGCACTGAAGCCACATTAATTTCAAAAGCTTCTGTGTTTTGGGTCAAATAATGTTTAATTTATGTATTTGGCAAAATCTGTTCTTTATTAGATTAACCAGTTATCATCATTTCTATTTGTGGTTATTTGAAGCAAGGAGTGAAATAATCTGTAGTTCCTTCAACACGAACTGATGTAATTTTACTGAACTTTTTATTAAACTTGAGAGGTTTAAAGGAGGTTTAAATTCACATGGAACATAGCATATAGAACTCATAGAAACCAATGAAAACATCATTCTTATTAAATCATTGAAAGACAATGCCCTGCAAATGCAAAGGATTCACCTTTTCTCATTAACCAGTTTAACAGTTTAAGTAGTAGAAACTTACTTGGTTACGATGTCAACAGGAGCAAAAGGAAATTCTGTGTGAAGGGTGAAGTATATAAATTGCTCCCTGTTGCCCCTAGTGGATGACTGAACAACCAAGCACACAAACTGCATCAAACAGCAGTTGTCTGTGCTGATTATACAAACAACCTGATGATCTATTAAATGTTTCTCCTGTGAGGAAATTTGATTTCCAAGACCAACTGACCACAACCATAAAATAATATACAGTATGAGCATTAGGCTCAAAAATAGTTTCATTTTCTACTACCTGGTTTTCAGAGCAAATAATTTAAAATATTCTTTAAAATAAAATTAGTTTTTGGTAAAATTAATAATTATCTCATGATTATCCAAATTATGCCTAGGTAAGGACATGATCTAACAGCAGTGGCGGATGCTGGTCTTTCAAGGAGGGGACGCTCAATTTCAAGATCGCTGATTCGCTCATTTTGATGTCAATCAAAAAGGGATTCAGCCTCAGACAGATTTTCCAATCAACATGCAGAAGCTGAGCGTCCGGGCCAGCCAAGGCCAGCCCACTGCCCCATAGACCCCCAGAGACGCTAAGCGTCCGATTGGCGGGACAAAGCCCAGCATTTATCCAATGACTTGTCTTGTTTCGCTGCAGCCGAGGCTGCCCCATAGACTCCCAGAGACGCTGAGCGTCCGATGGGCGCGACAAAGCCCAGCATTTTTGCTTTGCTATTGAACTCACTGTTTAAAGCACTGTAAAGCTGCGGGAATGAGTGAGAGGATAGCAGCGTCGTTACCAGTGATAAGAAGCTGATTCTGAACAAAGGTTGAGCACGTTGTAGCGCATATTTAGTCAATGACATGTACACACAACAGTATACATTTGATCACTTATTTTGTGACATTTTAGGGGAAGCTGAGCTTCCCTTGCAGTCTTAGAGCAATCGCCACTGTCTAACAGATAGAAGAAATCTCCAAACACATTGTAAGAGCCAAACTTAATGTTTGTGTTGTTTACTTGTTATGGTGGTACAGGTGTCCATATGGGTCATACACCTCAGGGAATTGCATGGGGGTGTGTGGTCGCAGGTTACTTACCTGATAATGGCACGCCCAACAAGAACAGCGAAAACCTTTCTGTTGACCTTCATATTTGAGTAAAAACGCTACATGGATCAGAGGATTTGACAAGTTATGGACGCCGATTTAAATGAGTTATTGGAAGTCGTGCAGCTGAGCAGTAGAGACGTGGAAGAGACTAAATGTACATCCTTCAATCAAACAAGGTGTGAAAATTTTGATGGGTGGGCGGGACTTCCGGTGGCGGGACATCCTAGGGTGGGACTTCTGGTGGTTAATATCTTTCCAGAGGCAACGTTGATGGTGGAGCAGATTTCATCGAGACCTGGACAGCAACAGCGCAGACAGAGAGTTTCCCTATCCTTACGTGACCGTTGAAATAAAGCATCAAGTTTAACGCTTCTGGCTGCATGTCAGACACTGTCACTGAAACATTGCGCGGATATCAAGGTAATTTAAACTGATCCCTGATCCTTATTCTTCTTCTTCTGACACTCATGTTAATATGGATAGCCAGATCACACATGCGCTGAATGAGATAAGGAATGTTGTTGCTCAACTCAGTGAAATTCCTGTTAATGCAGAAGTAGCAGATAACATCAGGTTAAATGCATCTCCTGCTAACAACAGTGAAAATGTAATAAATCAAAATCTGCATGGTGACTTTTTACGCTCATTAGAACAGCGTCTTTCCAACCTTTTCCGAAACTCACGCTGCTGGATTGATGTTATGTCAGTGAAAAGAATGCTGACGTTCCCTGAGGACCCACCCCCCTTCTTTAGGACCGTCCCCCTTCCTGCACTATATATCAGGGTCTAACTGCGAGCTCACAGACTCTTCTTCTTCACAACGGCGGGCAGCAGACCTTGAGAATGTACAGGAAAAAACCATACTGGGACCTCTACAACCAGCAAGAAGAGACCATCTTCTCTCCTGAGCATGATGAAAGCTTCAACACCGGGCCGTATCATCCATCTTCTCCAGACCTCTACTCACCAGCCACCTCATCGTCGCAGCTCTCTGAGTCCCTATTCAGTCCTGGTACACCTACAGGATACAACCTCAGATCGTATCATCCGCCTTCTCCCGACCTCTATTCACCGCTATGCGTGGCTGAGTCTGTACACACAGATATCCAACCTGAAGACAAGAGGGTGGTCGTGGAGGACGAGGCAACCATCAGCTACTCACCCACCCCACAAACTCCAGACCCGATACCTGCCCCTCAGCCTTCACCGGAGGAGGAGGAGAGTAATCAGAGTGATGAAATTGACGGCTGGATCTCAACCGCTCTCATCAATACGGTGAAAACAGCAATAATTCATTTATTCAACATAACCTGGTTTCTTTGACAAACTATATCAAAGAAACCAGTTACAGGTGCATAACAAACCACCTGAGCCAACGACAGCATCAGTGCCCGGAGATATTGGAGGAGGAGTAATACCAAATCAACTTTCAACGCATCGTGCGACGACTGATATACCCCAATCTCCTTCCTACTATTCAGAAAGTTCTGACACTTCGACGCCTACAAGCAAATGACTTCAGAGTGAAAACGATTGCAGAGACAGTTTTATATGAACTGAAATCGGTACAAGGTTTCCATAGTGCAATCACTGATATGTACGATAAGATGAGCGGTAATGACTGTCTCAAGCAGCTTAACTCTGTTTCAGAGCTCTACGATCCGATCTCAGATGTTTGATGACTTGTTTTGTCTTTTCTGTATTCTCTCTCGGCGTTCTACTGGTATACCAGTTTTGTTTTTGTTTTTTTAAAGATTGCAATGTTTGAATTGATCTTTATTATCTGAATGTGTTTTTTCTGTTTCTCTATTAAATTCGGGTAAAAATAAAAAGAAAAGTATAAATATACCCTCAGGTGTTTTTTTTTTCATTATTTAACAAGTAGTCGTCAGCGTGAGCATAAGACTGGGATGGCTGAAAGAAGGATGATGAAGAATGTACATTACAATCCATCAAATCCGGGAAGTTTAGGGGGTATAGAAAGGTTGAGGAGGGTTTTGCAAGATGAAACGGGGAAGAAGGTAGCGGTTGAAAAAGTTAAAGATTTTTTATCGGGAGAAGATATCTATACTCTACATAAACCTGCAAGAATAAAGTTCACGAGAAACAGAGTTTTTGTCACCAGACCATTGATACAGTTCCAAGCCAATCTCTATGACATGCAAGCTCTGGCCAAGGAAAATGACGGTTACAATTATTTATTAACAGTCATCATCAGTCATTTTCTACCGCTTATTCCATAGTGGGTCGCGGGGAGCTGGTGCCTATCTCCAGCAGTCAATGGGCGAGTTATTAACAGTCATTGACATCTTTTCAAAGAGGGCGTATGTAGGAGTTTTGAAGAGGAAAACTGCTACAGAGGTGCTAAAGGCTTTTGAATCAGTTTCTAAAGAAAGTCAGGTCCCTAAAAATCTTCAGACTGATGCAGGTAAAGAATTTTTTAACAAGAAATGTAAGCTTCTAATGGAGAAACACGGTATTGAACATTTTGCCACAGCGAGTGAAGCAAAAGCCTCTGTGGTTGAGAGGTTTAACCGTACGTTAAAAACAAGGATGTGGAGATATTTTACTGCTAACACCTGGCGGTACATTGATGTTCTGCAAAATTTAGCTAGAAGCCACAACCACAGCTACCACACCAGCATTAAACTGAGCCCTATGGAAGTGACCTCAGAAAATGCCTTTCAAGTGTTTCAGAATCTGTACGGTGTTACCTCCAACAGATATTGCAGGGCCTCAGTGACAATGTTTAAACAGGGGGATCTTGTCAGAATATCCAAGGTACGTATCGAGGGTTCTTTTTACGCTGAGGAACTTCAAAAAGTAAAAAGGTTTAAGGACAAGATGTATCAAGTGGAGAAAATATTAAATCGACGCACTGTCAAGGGTGTCAAACAGGTTTTTGTACGCCGGAAAAATTGGCCAGAGAAATTCAACAGTTGGATCAGGTTTGATGAACTACGAAACATAAAATAGGCGTGTGCTAAAACCTTACGATTCATACAGCATCATGGACAGCAAGGCAGAGGATGGCGGTTTTTATGTTACCTTTCCCTCTAACGCTAGCAAGGAAGTGTTGAAAAATAATACCAGTTCAAGTTTCCGTGTACATTTAGCTCAACATATTGATTTAGAAGGCCAATGGTTGGTTGCATTAGCAGAGATTTCATATCCCCATACATGGTATAATTTACCAAATAATGTAGCCTACTTTGAATGGAGGAAGGTTGGTGATGTGGAGATCCATACGCAAAGGATCAGAGGTGGCTACTATAACAACGTTATTCAACTCGAGACAGAGATGGAAATGTTTTTCAAAAAAATGAACTCGGGTATCCGTATTAAATTCAGCAAAGTTCAAAATAGATTTATATTTCAAGCAAGCGGTCAGTATGAAATACACTTCTTCAACACTCTAGCTTATATGCTGGGTGTGAAACCAGGGGAATGGATTCATGTAGCTGAACCAACACTGGCTCCTTTTCTGGCGGATATAAAGGCTGGTTTCTATCACCTATACTGTTACAACGACGTGGTCAGCCCGCAAATAGTAGGTTTTTGCACCTTTACTGAGGACCATCAAAGTACAAGGCAAATTCAGTGATATGGTTACTCTGACGTTTAACCCCGCCCACTACCTTCCAGTTTCCAGAAGACATATTGAAAATATCCATATAGAAATTAAATCGGACCAAAATGTTCCTGTAAATTTCATCTATGGTAAGACCATCGTAAGACTACACTTCAAACCGGTGATATCACAACGTAGCCTGAGATAAATTTTATTTGTATAAACAGAGATATATATAACCTCTAAGACTGATTGATTATCATTCATATTACCCTGGTCCTTCAACACTGCATCAAGCAGGCAAGAGAGAACATGGCACATCTAAGTCTGAGACGTGATCCAAATCGCTTTGTAAATTACTATGTAAGTCAATCAGGCGGTAATCTGCCAGGGTTTTATGGGGCCCCGGTAATGTACGGACGCGGAATCGGATCATTATTTTCAAAATTATTCCGCTTCGTATCCCCTCTGGTTAAAAAAGGATTTGCTATTGCAAAACCCCATCTTAAAACGGCTGCATCAAATATCGCTTCGGATGTCATCGGTAGAGCCGTGAGTAAAATGAGTGGTTCTACACGCACCGAAGGTCAAGAAGGTTCAGGAATTATGGTTTTATCCAAAAGACCCAGAACAAGACCCCCTGGTGATCGTTTAAGGACAGTTAAAAAACAACGACAAACGCGAAAAAGGAGATCAGTTGGAGCTGACAAACGAAGAGGAAGGAAGTCATCCGCATGTTTTGATATATTTAAATAATGGCTCTTTTACATAACAAATCATCAGAGTGCACGCTGGCAGAGTTGGACTTATTTTCTGCCCCGATGACGCAGCTATCGATTGAAGATAACATTTACACCGAGATCCAGCCTTTATCAGCAATCACCGATGGAGGCCCGATCGAGTTTTTCATTCCGGGAGATGGAGAAAAGTATCTAGATCTCAACGATACGCTGTTGCATCTCAGAGTGAAAATTACTAACGAGGATGGAACAAACCTGCCGGATGATGCACCTGTAGGGCTCATCAACTACCCGTTAAACACCGTCAGTGTGAAGTCACTCTCGGACATCGATTGATTTCACAATCCAGCGCTACACATCCATACAGAGCCATGATTGAGACATTGTTAAACTTTTCTGATGATTCTTTAAAAAGCCAGTTTAGCTCTGGTCTTTTTTATAAAGACACTGCAGGGGCTCTGAACTCTATTGTTACAACTAACGGCCCTAACCAAGGTCTTAACAACAGAGCAGGCTTAACGGAAAATTCCAGGGAGGTACATCTCCTAGGCCCCTGCATGCAGACATATTTTTCTGTGAAATACTTATTTTATACTCTGTTGACCTCAAAATTAAACTTACAAGAGCCAACGATGCCTTTTGTCTCATGGCCGCAAGAAACTCTACTTTCAAACTCAGGATATTAGGAGCATCTCTTTTTATCAAAAAAGTTACTGTCTCTCCAGCTGTACGACTGGGTCACACTACAACTTTAATGAAAGCAAATGCTCTCTATCCACTTTCACGTGTGAATGTAAAAACATATTCCATCCCTGAAAATTCAAGGGTATGCAACCAAGAGAATCTTTTCTTAGGCGTCTTTCCCAAGTATGTGGTGATTGCATTACTGGATCATGACGCTTTTACAGGAACACGCAATCTCAATCCGTTTGACTTTAATCATTTTGATATGGAATATTTAGCTTTGTGTAAGGATGGCAGACAAATTCCAGCTAAGGCCTTCCAGCCCAATTTTAACCAAGGTAATTCAGTGAGAGAGTATTACAACTTGTTTACGGCTACAGGACGACATCTAAAAGATCTTCCGCTGAGTATAACACGTCAGGAATTTAATCAAGGATACTCTCTATTCGCATTTAATCTTAACCCGGGTGAGGACACAGATGCTCTATCTCCAGTTTCCAGTGGGAATTTAAGACTGGAAATGCGTTTCAGAAACCCGTTGCCTCATACCACCACGCTGATCATCTACGCTTGTTTTGACTCTATTTTAGAGATTGATTCAAAGAGGCGTGTGCTGGTGGATTATTATTAATCTAATCAGACATGAATAATCATGAAATTGAGAACATACTGCTTCATCTGCTGGGAGATTTGTTTTGCGGTGTGTGGCCGTGCGACCAGCTCCCGCTGCTAGCTGACAAATTCCCAGGGCCGGCCTACTTTATTGTGAACACACATCCTTCACACATGCCTGGAGAACACTGGTTAGCTCTGACTTTGGATGAGAATGGTCAATCCAGCTTTTTTGACTCTTATGGATTCTCTCCGGATTTCGAGTTCTACCCGTCAAGCATCGTAACATTTTTAGAAGACAGATCCTCAAAAATATTGTATCATAATAATCAGCTTCAAAACACTATGTCCACTGTGTGCGGTCACCATTGCATTTTTTATCTATGTCATAGAGCGTGCGGATTATCACTGCAGCAAGTGTTGTCAAAATACACCGGAGATGTGATTAAGAATGATTTAATGGTATCTAACTTTGTGAAAAAATATCAGAAATGTGTCATTAATCAAAGTTATACATTTTATACTCACGAAACATGCTCTTTGGAGATGTTTCTGGATTGTTATGGAATTTAAATTGTCTTTTTTTTTTTTCCATTGTTTGTTTTTTCTTATGATATAATATTTGTGTAATGACATCATATGTTAGTGTGTGAAGTAGAGAACGAAGCTAGACTTGAAAATATAATCAATAAATATTTTATTGAATAAAAGAAATAGGCTACATGTTTCATTTTCTTATAACGGTTTATGGTGAAAATGTGTCGTCTTACGAAGAGACTTTTTTGACTTCCCATCAGCATTTTTTGGATCTTCCAGCTCGGATCTCGACCAATGGGGAGAATGAGTTATCTGTACCCCCATTTTCATTAGATGTACCCCCTGTTTTGAACTGTCTATATTCTTCACGAGCATAAGGGTTAATGACTGAAGATATGGGGATGTTTACCTCTGACAAGGTATGTAGAAAGTCTGACCACTGCTTTAACGCTCGCAAACGGCGAGCCACACTAGATCGGTCCATGTCAATGTCAAACGTCAACCTAAATTCTTTAATGAACTCGTCATAGGAACAGCCAAAACTATTGTGATTTGAAAACCTAGCCTCAGCCCACCGCAGTGCTCTGCCGGTGAGCAGGCCCAACACATAGGAAATCTTCACATCGTCATGGGGAAATGACTGTGGGGACCTATTAAAGACAAGGACACACTGTAAGAGAAACCCCCGGCAGCTACCAACCTCCCCAGAAAACTTCTCCGGGCTAGGGCAAACTACTTCCCGACTATGAGGAAGTTGTTGGGACTCAGGAGGTGCCTCAGCGCCCTCCGGCGGTGAGGCGGGCGTAACTTCCAGAGTGTGCTGCATTAAGGCTGTGAGCTGTTCCAACTGCTGACTAACCTACCGCTGTTGGTCGAGGAGAGAGCGGAGGGTCGAACCATGAGCCTGGATAAGATGACCTTGCTCGGAAACGGTTCTCTGGAGTGCCTCTGCAGGATCCGGCTGGCCTGAGTGTTCTGTCATAGTTTTTAAGGCCGACTTGACCCACAAGCAGAGGACACTCAGACAGAGAAGAGTAAATTACGTTTTTCTTTTATTTCTTTTTGACTCAGGAACGAGGTAGGCAGAGCGATCAGGAGACAGACTGCAAAAGAAGAACAGAGGTGAGCGGAGGAACAGATTGGAATATTCAAACAAAGACCTTTGCTCACTTTCCGGAAGGCGATCGATCCGCCAGGGGGAGAAACCGGTTCAAGCTGTGGTAGTGCCTGCACGGAAACGATTGGAGCGATCTGATGTTCCAGGTAACAAAGTGGTGGACAGGTTGTGCCTCCAGCTGAAGGACTCGCAAGGGCAGCAGCAGATTCCAGTCTTGACAGGAGGTGGGTTCAGGAGGAAACCCCAGCTTGGCGTGAACAGCCTATGACAAAGAAAACAAGACGGATAATTAATCAAGGCTCAAAAAACAAGTGGAGCTTCCAGAATTCAGCAGATAATGGCCAGGTAAACACTACCACGGTAGGCAAACACTCAGGCGTAGAAAAGCCAGTGAACCACCCTCATATAGTCCTCCAGCTGATGAAGCAACAACGTACACCTGTCAACACTCCGGTCTGCAGCTCCAGCGCCTCTTAGGGTGAGAAAACGTTAGTAACAGGCAGGTTGAACAACAGACTGTGACATTCCCCTGTTGTCTATTCTATTTGCACAACATGTGAAATTGATTGTCAATCAGTGTTGCTTCGTAAGTGGACAATTTGATTTCACCGAAGTTTGATTTACTTGGAGTTATATTGTGTTGTTTAAGTGTTCCCTTTATTTTTTTTGAGCAGTGTACATTAAAACTAATTATACACAACTGTTTGGATCCACGGGGGGTCACGGGGGAAGCTGGTGCTTATCTCCAGCAGTCTATGGGCAAGAGGCGGGGTACACCCTGGACAGGTTGCCAGTCCATTGCAGAGCAACCCGTGACCCACCATGGAATATGCGGTAGAAAATGACTGACTGACTGACTGACGCTGGCGAGCGCCTGGTGGCCGGGCTTTCACCCATGGAGCCTGGCCAGGCAGAGCCCAAAGAGGAAACGTGGGTCCCCCTTCCGATGGGCTCACCACCCGTGGGAGGGGCCAAAGGGGTCAGGTGCAATGTGGTATGGGTGGCGACCGAAGGAAGAGACACTGGTGGTCTGATCCTTGGCTGCAGAAGTTGGCTCTTGGGAAGGGGAATGTCTCCCATCAGGTGGGGAAGGAGCCTGTGAGTTGGTGTGCAAGGTAGAGAGGTTCTGGCTAGAAATAGTCGGACTCACCTCGATGCACGGCTCTGGAACCAGTATCCTTGAGAGGGGTTGGACACACTTCCACTCTGGAGTTGCCCTTGGTGAGAGGCGCCGAGCTGGGGTGGGCATACTTGTTGTCCCCAATCTTGTCGCCTGTAAGTTGAAGGAAAGGGTAGCCTCCCTCCACCTATGTGTGGGGGGATGGGTTCTGACTGTTGTTTGTGCTTATGCACCAAACGGCAGTTTAGACTACCCACCCTTTTTGGAGTCCTTTGAGGGGGTGTTGGAGAGCGCCTCTCCGGGGGACTCCCTTGTTCTGCTGGGGGACTTCAACGCTTACGTTGGCAATGACAGTAAGACCTGGAGGGGTGTGGTTGGGTGAAATGGCCCTCCCATTCTGAATCCGAGTGGTGTTTTGTTATTGGACTTCTGTGCTCATCATGAATTGTCCATAATTGACACTAAGTTCAAGCGTAAGGGTGTCCATATGTGCTCCTGGCACCAGGACACCCTAGGCCAAAGTTCGATGATAAACTTTGTTGTTGCATCATCTGGTCTGCGGCCACGTGTCTTGGACACTCGGGTGAAGAGGGGAGCGGAGCTTTCCACTGACCACCACCTGGTGGTGAGCTGGCTCCGATGGTGGGGGAGGATGCTGGGCAGACATGATAGACTTAAACGAATCTTGAAGGTCTGCTGGGAATGCCTGGCGGAGACTCCCGTGAGGCGGAGCTTCAACATGCCTCACTCGGACATTGAGTCCGAGTGGGGCATGTTCCGCACCTCCATTGCCAGGGCGGTTCCAGTAAGCCGCCTCGGCAATCGAGGCAGCTCCAGTAAGGGTACCGGCAGTCCAAGCGGCATGCGGCTCGGGTGGTTGCTGAGGCAAAAACCTTGATTTACCGGTCGATCTACATTCCTACCCTCATCTATGGTCATGAGCTTTGGGTCACGACCGAAAGAACTAGAGCAAGGATACAAGCAGCCGAAATGAGTTTCCTCCGCAGGGTGTCTAGGCTCTCCCTTAGAGATAGGGTGAGAAGCTCGGTCATCCGGGAGGGACTCAGACTAGACCCGCTGCTTCTCCGCATCGAGAGGAGCCAGTTGAGGCGGCTCGGGCATCTGGTCAGGATGCCTCCTGGACGCCTCCTTGGTGAAGTGTTCCGGGCACGGCCCACCGGGAGGAAGGGGGGGCGGGGGGGTGGATGGATGGATAGATGGATGGATGGAGTCCAGTGCCTGCAAAAGTGGAAGCGATGCAGGAGGTGCCACCCCCAAAATCAGTGACAGAGCTTATCTGGGGTTGAATTTTGTGTGTTATCTGGGGTTGTTGAACTTTTATAGTAAGTTCTTGTTGGCTTCAAATCTAAGGAATGGTTGCAGTCAAGCGGTGTATTAGTACACTATGATGAGAAGAAAGAATTAATTCTTTCTTGTAATGCATCTCCCTATAGAGTGGGAGCGGTGTTAGCACACAGCATGCCAGATGGAGAAACCTATTGGGTTTGCATCAAGTACCCTGAATGTAGCAGAAACGAACTACTCACAGCAGGATAAAGAATGATTAGCGGTAAAATTTGGAGTACGGTATTTTCAAAAGTACTTGTTTGGCAGGAAATTTAGGATATTTACAGATCATTGATAAGTCATTGATAATGAGGCGACTGTGGCTCAGTAGGAAGAGAAGTCGAAGGTTGTGGGTTCGATTTCAGCTTCCTCCTGCCATATGTCGATGTGCCCCTGGGCAAGGCACTTAACCTCAACTTGCCTACCGATCTGCGTATCGGTGTATGAATGTGTGAGCGTTAGTGAGTGCAATTGGGTGAATGTGGCTCTAGTGTAAAGCGCTTTGAGCGGTCTGTATGACTGGAAAAGCGCTATATAAGTTCGGTCCATTTACCATTTTACCATTTAAGTTTGTTTTATGAGATGAAGGCTGTTCCCCAGATGGCTTCACAGTGGATAAGGAGATGGGCAGTGCTATTAAGAGCCTATGAGTATGTCATCAATTGCAGAGAGGGCAACAACAACAGTAATGCTGATGATCTGAGTTGTCTGCCTCTTCCAGAGAACCCAGTTAAAGAGCTGGTGGAAGAGGAACAGGTGTTAATGGTGGATCAGGACAAAGAGGGAGTGATGACATCTGAGCAGCTTCAAAGTGGACAACCAAAGATCCAGTACTCTCCCGAGTGCATGAGTATGTTCTGAGAGGATGGCCCAGTACATAGAATCCTGAGTTTAACACCTATAGTCAGAGACAACAGGAGCTGAGTGTACAGGACAGGTGTGTGTTGTGGGGGGCTAGAGTGGTGATACCGGAATGAGGCCGACGCCACATGTTGGACCAGCTGCATCTGTCACATCTGGGTATGAGCCGAATGAAGGGCTTGGCCAGAAGTTACATATGGACACTGACATTGAAGACAGGGTAAAGTCCTGCACTCCTTGTCAAGAAACCAGACACAAGCCTCAAGAGGCTCATCTCCACCCCTGGGAGTGGCCGGAGAAGCCATGGAGAATACGTATAGATTATGCAGGTCCATTTATGGGTAAAATGTTCCGTGTAATAGTGGATGCCCACTCCAAATGGTTAGATGTGTATCCCGTTTCATCAGCTACCTCAGCCGCCACTGTTTGAGAAACAGTTATAGCACACACAGCCTCTCAGAAATGGTGGTTTCAGACAATGGCCAGTGTTTCGTGAGCGAACAAATTAAAACGTTCATACCAAAAACTCTAATTGGACATACCATCAGGTGTTATGCATGCGATGGGTTTCGAAAATGTCCCTTCATTGTCTTGTCCTGAGGCTGAAATAGAAACATGGTTACAGCTGTTTTGGAGGTGTTGAAACTTCCTGTCTTTTAATAATTTTTAATATCTCAAATGGTTAACTCTGAATTTACCATGTCAAGAGACAGAACTTGCTTCTCTAAAACAATTAACTGTAAATTGTCAAATGAGCGTAAGTTATCACCTCAGGATTATCTAACCCTAAAATAATATTTTAACCCGCTACGTCTGTCAACATCAAGCAAGCGTGTCACATGAGCTGCAGTTAATAAGTGTTCTTCCTTGCTGAAAACAGAAAAGATACCTGCAAATGTGTATGTTTAAACATTACCCCAGTCAGTTTCTTGACCGCTCAAGAGTCAGACTGTCATGGCAAAGAGTCCTCTATCAGTCCAAAAACCCAGGCCCTCCCTAGGCCTGTTGATGGGACATTTACTCTTTCCTTGTCAACTTTAATTTCTTCAGGAGGGAGGGAGAGCTTTCCTCCAGCCTGTTTCTACTCTGCCCACATAAGATGTGCGTTCAAGATGAGTTCAATGTAACACTCTTCTGTCTCTGGCAAACAGCATGGATTGTTGCTCATATAAGTGGGTTTCGGGTTTTGGACAGAATTCTTCTGCGCTTTGTTCTGATAGAAATTCTCACAGCAGGCAGGCAGAACCTCTCTCCTTCAGGCCATGCTGAAGAAGCATCTCTGGTGGAGTTGAGCCATGGGGAGGGAAGGTGTCTAATGTCCAGACTCACATCCCATGTGTATGTGTGTGTGTTTAAGAGGCAGAAAGAAAAGTTTAATTCTATGGTTCAGATTTCGCACAGAAATATGGGGTATGTCCCAATTCAGGGGCTGGATCCTTCGAAGGCCGTATTTGTAGGCCAATTAAGTCACAGCGTGGCGACGAAGGCTGTCCCAATTCATGAATCCCTCCAAGACTCCTTCAAATGCAGCCGACAAATGTGTCCTTCTTTTGCCCAATTTGAAGGATGGGTCGTGAATATCCTTCATGGTCCATCGTTTCCCATGATTCATTGCGTGTCGAAGCCGATTGGTCAAGCAGGGGTAGCCATGGCGGACCATAGCGGCAAAAGCTGTTGCAACGTGTTGCATGCAATACTGACTGAAGTGTTTTATGTTTAGCTGTTTTGATTTGCTGTGTAAGTGTGCTGAATCGCGCAGCACGGATGCGATCAGCAAGGTGCGTGTGTATGTTTTTGTCTGGCTGATCCCAAATCAGCCAGGAGTTAGAAGATGGACGTTTAAAATGTTTTCTATAAAGCAGCTGCAGTCTGGGCCTCGTGGCCTGACTACTCCTTTGTCCCAGTTTTATTACAGTAGTTTTTCCACTGAGTTTCTGCCTCAGAATTTTATGACCCTTTGTTCGAGATTTGGGGCAATCAGCTGCTAGTGGCTAAGGCCACGGCCCCACCGTCTACCAGCTGATAGCCGTCATCGAGACGCATCAGCACACCAGGAGGGCTTCTCTTTCCAAGTTAACCCAAATTGCACATTTTGTCCATAAAACTGCTGGTTGGATCTTGATAGACACTCAATGCGCATATATTTTCTTTTAGTATTATTGTTAGGTACTCATTTTTATCCCATTTGCGTAGAATAGTATTTGTTAGTTAGGTGAAGGTTTTTGGGCCAGAATAGTAATTATATCAGGGCTATATGGTCAATAAATGTTCACATATAAAAAGAGAAGTGTTTCTGTTTATTTCGTGCAAGAGTAATTTATCTTTCAAAATAAGGTCAAAGTTCCCCCAGCTCGGTGAAGCGGTTGATTAAACATTGACATTTAGCGTAGTTTTGGTTAATAATTATAAATGATTATTGATGATTAACTAATTGTAGTTATTAAGGGCTTTGAGCCCATAATCACAACTCAGTATTCGTAAGTAATGATTTTTGGTTAAGAAATAATTTTTCTGAATTATGATTTTTAATTATAGTTTTTGATAAATATTAATTAATCAATAATCATAATCGTAACACCCCTAACTAAATAGTTAGAAGAGCCTATCAACCACAAAGGGAGAGGTCTTTGCCAGTGAAGTACTGTTCACCCCAACCCACAGCGACGTCCTTTACGCTGTCAGTTCTAAAGTAGAAAAATCTCAAATCACCATCGGCCTCAGTAGAAAACTCTAATTAGTAGGACCTTTTTGAACTTTTATCATTTTAAATCTTTTAAAATTTTGATTTCATGTCTTTGAATATATTCTGTTTTAATTTTAGAAAGCTATTAATCAAATTATGCTAATTGGTAGATTAGGTTCTTTTAGGATTCCAGTACTGTCTCCAAAACCTTTGAGTCAGAAGTCCTCCGTCCTTTTAACTTTAATCAGGGTTGAGACAGGGAAACTCTTCCCACGTTGATCAGATACTTCTTTTGTCGATGTTCTTGGAAGAAATCAGTCAAGGAATCCTGTTCGTGATGCCAAATTGTTATAGAAAAAAAACATATTTACCAAAGAAGGAGATTAATGATCATCACTCAATCAGCTTTATTAATTTAGCCTTATAAGGGAGACAGTTTCCAGCATCAGCCACGTGTTGCTAAGCTGAACTGTTCTGACTAGCACAAAGAATATCCCTTGTTTATATCAGTGTTGTAGAAACCCCATGTGGCCTGGCACCCCCTCCTGAAGAAGCAGAGGTGAGAATTAACTTGATTCTCACCCAGACATCTCTGCAACAAATGCTGTTGCATTTAAGCAGCGAGGGTTCCAGGAGCAGGAAGGGAAGTGAAACACCTTTTGTCAGGCCAGGCAGGGTGTCTCCTCAATTAGCACAAAAGGCACTTTATAAAATTTCCATCACACTTTTTACTCACACAGGTTCTTTCTCGCTCACACTGGTGCCTTCTTGCTCATACGGGTGCCTTGTAGCTTACACAAGTCAAACGCATTTTATTATTATAAGCTGCTGTTTAGTCATACCTGAACGTCTTGTGTCATCCATAACACTGTGCAGTTCTTGTCAGCAATGAGGACCAAAAATAAATGATGGAATCATTTGCTCACAGTAACCTTTATTTTCATGACACAAATCATTTATTCATCAACAGGTCTTGTGAGATTTGTTTTGAGCATGTGTGCATTTCTTTGCCCCCTCAGACCTGCCAGGTATGTTTGAGGTTTTGGGATGTTGCTTCCATTGTCTCTTTTGTTTTGACAGGCAGCATCTTTGGGCAGCCAGGTCTGACTAGCATGGTCCCGTCTCATGTGACTCATGTTTGTCTGCACTGAGTGAGTTACTGTGTTCCGAAGATTAGCCTTAGATTATGGAGCACAAAAAAGGTTTGTTAGACCAAATAGAGATAAATCAGTGTAAATCAGTGCTGCAGCAATGGCAGATGTTAAAGCTATAGTTAAGAAATAAATTGCAACACAGTAAATCAGTTTGGATTTAAAAATGAAAGTTACTTATGTAACTACAGTTCTATGAATCCAAGATGACTGCCAGAGGGGGTGCTAACAGTATTGAATGTTCCCTTCGCGCATGCGCAGTTCGAGTAATTATGGATGACACCGGGTGACCACTCCGAAGCTATATATGCTGATGTCATCCAAGGCTCTGTTCCAACAGAATCGTCTCGCTGAAAGCAAGGATTCTGGGTGACAGAGAACCTCTGGCAGTCATCAGGGATTTATAGAACCGTACTTACATACGTAACTTTCGTTCTATTTCATCCCTACTGGCTGCCAGAGGGCGGTGCTGAAAGCACTGTATGACTAATCCCAAATATGTCACGTGGAATTTGAGCACATACCTCACTGAGAGGGCCCAGCAGGACCTTGCAAAAGACACTGGCCCAGGGGATGAAGGGTGGCCACATTGACGTTGTAGAACCTGGCGAACGTGCTCGGGGAAGCCCATGATGCAGCAGCACATATGGCCTCCAGCGAAACCCCCCTCATCTCGATCCCTTCGGAAACATGAGGGGCTGACAGAAAAAGCATGCAACTCGCCATCCTTCTTAGAGGAAACAACAGCCAACAAAAAGGCAGTCTTATACAAGAGCAACTTGTACCAAAGGCTCGAAGGGGGAAATGCACAGAGCTTCGAGAACCAAGGCCAGATCCCAATCAGGCACTCATGGAACCAGCGGCCGATGCAACCTACAAGCACCATGCAGAAAAATAGAGACCAGATTACTCGGTGCATGCCTGCTTGCATGCACGCGCCTCATTCTCATCTCTAAATTGAGAGGCAGCCCGAGACAAAACATCCTCCTCCACTAACAACTCAGGCATGGGTGGGGAAGAGAGCCTGGAAGTGAGGCATCAGATTGACGTGTCCGCAATGAGGACTTCATCTCCCCCAACTCTGTCGACAACTTACTCAACCCTCATGGCCAAGCCCTGGTCAGACTTGGCCCTTTTCCTCCTAGAGGGGGGCTGCAGAGACCATAGTCTCACCACGCCTGAAGGGGGCCACATGCCCAGAGGGTCCGCATCATCCTGAGGGGACAACTGGGTCAACCGAGCCACCCTCATCGCCTGTACAGTTCACGCACAGTCGAGTACACTGGGTCAGGGGGCGAAAACCGCTGCCATAACCAGGCATAGAGCCAAACAAAAAACAAAAGAAAGCTTAACACCGTAAGCCGAAAACAGACCACACAGTCGAGTACACTATAAGAGGGGGCGAAAACCGCTGCCGTCACCAAGTATAGAGCCAGAAAGAACCAAGTATAGAGCCAAGCTGCTGTAATTTTTTCTGGTTACTGTCTTTGTTACCACCAATTGCTGTGAGCAGGGAGAGGTGGGCGCAAATGCCACCATCACCAACAAACGGCAAACATATCTGCAGAAGTCCTCCACAGGGATCAACCCGTTGCAGCCCTGGGGAAGCAAAAGTTCAAAGTGAAAGGCACACAAGAAGAAATAAGGAACAGAGCCTCGGATGATGTCAGTATATATAGCTTCGGAGTGGTCATCCAGTGTGTCACAGGTGTGACTGTATAATTACTCGTACTGCACAAGGGCAAAGGGAACATTCAGTGGTTTCAGCATGGCCCTCTGGCGGTCAGTAGGTGATGAAATAGAACCTTCTACTCTTAACTTTCTGTGTAACTGAATGTAATTTACAATTTCTTTCAGTCACAGAAGACAGTGGTATATCTTTCTGGCCTGCTGTATTATAAAGCCATACAAAATAACTTGTCACTTGTCTGACTTGCTGTCACAGTCTTCACTGTAAAAATGTATGTGTGCCTCACCAGTTTAATGGCTTTTCGTCTTAGCTCCCACTCATTCCACTCATATGACTTGTCAATGTAGGTGTCTATTGGGTGGGTGTCAGTTTGTATGCCAATTTCTTGCTTTGTAATAGGCATGGGCCATAAACCCTGTCCTGGTTCTGTCTGCAAAAGCAAAGAGGAAGATTTACAGTGGAGACAACTACTGCGTTTTATCAGGAATGTGATGATACAAAACGCCTACAAGGTAACAAAAGATCAGGGCCCGTATTCACAAAGAATCCTAAGACTAAAAGTAGCTCCTGGTGATGTCATTCTAAAAAAATCTTAGAATTTCTCGAATACTGAGATTTTTCTTATCATTTTCCTTCGGTATGAGTTATTCACAAAGCACCAAAGCCTTAAGAGAGCTCCTAAAGTGACAAATGTTAACTATTTAATTTTCCCCTGTCACGATCTGAGCTACTAATCATGCCAATAACCAGTTTCCTCACTAGGTGTCGCAGGAGTCCTGAGATCTGGAGGCTGACAGGTGCAGCCTATCTGGTCATCAGCCACGGTGCAATAAAAGGGAGGATTGCCAGCATATCAGCGGCTGACTGTTTTGCCCCAGTGGTATTACAACCGGCTCTCCTCGAATCTCACGTTTTAAAGTTTTCTTGTCAAGCCAAGCTCTCAGTAACCTTTGCCTCTCTTATGCAGGTATTGCTCTATGCTTCGCTACTTTGGTTTAGAAGAATCTCTGGAATTCCCACGGACCGTGAACTTCACCGGACATCTTACCTGGCTGGCAGTCCGAACAGATCAGTGTACCGCTCCAGCCGCAAATCCTGTCCACCCCTCCTCAAAGGATTATTTCCCTGGCTCCTGCCGACATCGTTCTCTGGATCAGCTCTCAGTCCTGACGCTTCCTCTCCCTGGCGGATACCGACGCCCCATCAGTAAGCATTACCTGCACCTAGTCTATTCATTCCAAGTTACTATTACTTACCTCCGTTCCTTCCCATCACAGCCCAGCCCGGCCTTCATGGTTGCCAGATCCTCGTTCCTGTCTTTAAATAAAATAATTCAAACGTTCTTTGTTCCTGAGTGTTCTCTGCATGTGGGTCAAGTCGGCAATCAAAACTATGACAGAACAGTCAGCCCAGCCGGACCCAGCAGAGGCACTCCACAGAGTAGTGTCGGATCACAGTCGGCAGATAGAGTCTCACGGAGCTACCCCCCAGTCGCTTCTTGAGCAGCAGCAGTGGGCTAGTCAGCAAATCGATCAGATGGCAACTATGTTACAACTATGTAAGAGACTATTTGAACACCTTTGTTTTAATTTATTTGGATGACATTTTAATATACTCCAGGAACCTGGCTGATCACCGCCGGCATGTCCGCCTGGTTCTCCAACGTCTGCTGGAGAATCAACTTTTCGTGAAGGCTGAGAAGTGTGACTTTCATCAGGCATCCATCAGCTTCTTGGGGCTAATTCTCGAGGGTGGACAGGTTCGCGCTGATCCGGAGAAGATCAGAGCTGTCTTGGACTGGCCTAGACCCGATTCAAGGAAACAACTGCAATTCCTCGGCTTTTCTAACTTCTACCGATGCTTCATACGGAACTACAGCCGGGTGGCCAGACCTTTAACCACCCTCACTTCGTTCAAGGTACCGTACATTTGGACCACTGAGGCCGACGCAGCCTTCTCCAGACTCAAGAACCGATTCTCCCAGGCCCCCGTGCTCATCCACCCGGACACCAGTAAGCAGTTTGTTGTGGAGGTGGACGCCTCGGACACTGGAGCAGGGGCGGTACTTTCCCAGCGCTCTGACCTGGATGGGAGACTCCACCCTTGCACCTTTTTCTCCCGCCGCCTGTCTGCGGCTGAACAGAACTACGACGTGGGCGACAGAGAGTTGTTGGCCATCAAGCTGGCGCTGGAGGAATGTTGGAGGAACGTTACTGCCTGGAGGACGCTGAACATCCCATTCTGGTATGGACAGATCACAAAAACTTGTCTTACATCCTGTCTGGCAAATGTCTTAACTCACGTCAGTCACGTTGGTCGTTGTTTTTCTCCCATTTTAATTTGTCTATTTCGTTTAGGCCCGGATCTAAAAACACCAAGCCTGACGCGCTCTCACGTCAGTTCGGTCATGATGATTCAGAGAAAGAAATAGTTCCTATTCTACCCCCCAGCTGTACAGTCAGTGCATTAACCTGGGAGATAGAGGAGAGCGTGCGGTGAGCCCTTTCTGATGACCCGGGGCCTGATAACGGAGCAGTGGGCCGCCTCTATGTTCCTGTCTCCGTACGATCCCGTCTGATTGGCTGGTTCCAGTCGGCCAAACTATAGCCTCGATCACCAGGAGGTACTGGTGGTCTACCTTGCACCGAGACATGAGGGACTACATTACTGCTTGTGTGCCCTGCGCCAGAAATAAGACCTCCAACCGACTTCCAGCAGGCTTATTACAGCTGCTGAGTACCCCTTCACGGTCCTGGTCCCACATCACCATAGATTTCGTGACAGGCCTACCATGTTGCAGTGGCATGACCGCCATCCTTACCATCATTGATCGCTTCTCGAAGGCTTGTCACCTCATCCAGCTATGAAAGCTGCCTTCTGCCCTCCAAACGGCAAACTGCTGGTCAAGCATGTATTTCGGCTCCACGGCATCCCTCAAGAGATCTTATCTGACCGAGATCCCCAGTTCACCGCCCGAGTTTGGAAAGAGTTTTGTTTGTTTCTATTTTTTTTATTCTTTTAACAACCAATCACAGCTCTTAGAAGACAGCATCACACCTAGCAACAGGGTCAACCGCACTAAGATAGGAATTTCTGTCATCTCTTTGATCAGAGTAGCTCTCAGCAGCTAGCTGAATTACTCTTAAGCTAGGAGTCCTTGTCAGGAATTTTCAGGCTAGGTTAGGAGCTCTCTGAGAGGACTCTGAGAATATTTATGAATATGGGCCCATGTTATATACACTCAAGATGTATTAAAATGGATCTTGAAATTAAAGAATTTAGTTAGTTTTACTCAGAAACAATGAATTTTACTATGCAATCATTTTTGAAACAAATGGTAAATGGACTGAACTTATATAGCGCTTTTCCAGTCATACAGACCGCTCAAACGCTTTATACTAGAGCCACATTTACCCAATTGCACTCACTAACGCTCACACACCGATATGCAGATCGGTAGGCAACTTGAGGTTAAGTGCCTTGCCCAGGGGCATATCAACATTTTGCAGGAGGAAGCTGAAATTGAACCCACAACCTTCTGATTGCAAGACAACTACTCTTTCTACTGAGCCACAGTTGCCAGACAAAACTACTTGTTTGGGGAAGAATCCCTGACTTAATTAACAGAGCATAGAGCAATATTACCCAGAGAAAGAGACCAACCTCAGAGGACGGATGTTCACAGGAAAGCTGCTGATGGAGTTTGAGAAGCTGAAAGAGTTCTGGGAAACATTTGGATTTTTCTGCCACCTCTGTAACAAAGTCATCTGGACAGGATGCAAATGTCAAAGCTGCCTCTTTGGAGCTAAATGCATAGAACCTCTCCTTGTGTTTAAGAACTCCAATAAATGGATTACCTGCAAAAATAAGATGTTGGCCCATTTTTAAGCGACAAATTATATGTACCCCTGGCAGATTTACATTCTAAATAACTGTCAATCAATCCAGAAGTTTGTTTCCGATAGGAAATGAGAAGATCTGTCTCAAAAGATAAAAAAGAAAACGTAAAGGGAGCATGAATTAAAAAAAAAAAACGTTTTATGGTAATGTAAATATTTTATTTACATTTAAAAAAATTGCATGTCCCCCTCCTTGAACCACCGACTTAACGTGGTGGAGGGGTTTGAGTGCTCGAATGATCCTGTAGGCTATGTTTTCTGCTGCTTAAGGGTCTCCTCGCAAACAGGCTCTAGATGACGGGTCGGACAAAGACCAGTTCAGGATGCTTTCATGAGGACCACAAAATGGAGGCACGTGACGTCGCCCGGTATGGCGGAGCCGGGGTCCCACCCTGGAGCCAGGCCTGGGGTCGGGACTCGTCGGACAGTGCCTGGTGGCCGGGTTGCTCCTCACGGGACCCGGCCAGGCCAAGCCCGAATGGCAGACGTGAGGCCATCCCCCAGTGGGGCTGGACTCTCTTGTACTCTGGAGTGGCCTGCGAGAAGAGGCAGCAGGCTCGGATGGATTTGCTTGATGCCTCCCAGCTCAGTCGTCTCATGTTGGGGTTTACCCCGGTGGATGAGAGGGTCGCATCCCTACACCTTCGGGTCAGGGACAGGTCTCTGACTGTCGTTTCATCCTACAGGTCAAGCGGTAGTGCAGAGTACCCGGCCTTCTTGGCGTCCCTGTCGTGGGTCCTACATAGGGCCTCTCCCGGGGACTCCGTTATTCTTCTGGGGGACTTCAATGCCCATGTGGGAAATGACAATGACACCTGGAGAGGTGGGATTGGGAGGAATAGTCTCCCCGATCTGAATCAGAGTGGTGTTTCATTACTGGACTTCTGTGCTAGTGACGTATTGTCCATAATAAACACCATGTTCAAGCATAAGGGTGTTACTCAGTGCACTTTGCACCAGGACAGCCTAGGCAGGAGGTCAATGATCGACTTTGTTTTTGTATCTTCAGACCATCGGCCGAATGTTTTGGACACTCGGGTGGAGAGAGGGACTGAGCAGTCCACTGATTACCACCTGGTGGTGAGTTGTATCCGCTGGAAGAGGAGAAAGCTGGACAGACTTGGCAGGCCCAAGCGTAAGGTGAGGGTCTACTGGGAACGTCTGGCGGAGCCCTCGGCCAGGGATGTATTCACCTCCCACCTCCGGGAGAGCAATTTAAACAGATTTCAGGGGAGTTTGGAAACAGATTCCGAGTGGACTATGTTCTCCGCTTCTATTGTCGATGCTGCCTCCCGTAGCTGTGGCCCTAAGATCTGCGGTGCCTGTCACGGCGGCAATCCCCAAACCTGGTGGACACTGCCAGTAAGGGATGCTGTCAAGCTGAAGAAGGAGTCCTATCAGATGTGGTTGGCTTGTGGGACTCCTGAGGCGGGTGACGGGTACCTTGAGGTCAACCGTGCCGTGGCCCAGGCTGTGGTAGAGGCAAAAACTCGGGCCTGGGAGGAGTTCGGTGAGGCCATGGAGAAGGACTACCGGTTGGCCTCGAAGCGATTCTGGCAAACCGTCCGGCACCTCAGGAGGGGGAAGCAGTGCTTTGAAAACACTGTTTACAGTGGGGGTGGGGAGCTGCTGACCTCAAGTGGGGACATTATCGGTCAGTGGAGTACTTTGAGGATCTCCTCAATCCTGCCATCACGCATTCCCTGGTGGAAGCAGAGGCTGTGGACTCGGGGTTGGACTCTTTCATCACCCAGGCTGAAGTCACCAAGGTGGTTAAAAAGCTCCATTGTGGCAGGGCTTCGGGGGTGGATGAGATCCGCCATGAGTACCTTAAGTCTCTGGATGTTGTGGGGCTGTCATGGTTGACACGCCTCTTCAACATTGCGTGGCGGTCGGGGACAGTACCTCTGGACTGGCAGACCGGGGTGGTGGTTCCCCTTCATAAGAAGGGTGACCAGAGGGTGTGTTCTAGCAATAGAGGGATCACATTCCTCAGTCTCCCTACCTACTGGTAAGGCCTATGCAGGGTGTTGGAGATAGTCGAGTCTGGCCGATAGTTGAACCTTAACCTGAGCAGGAGCAGTGTGGTTTTTGTCCAGGCCGCAGAACACTGGACCAGCTCTACACCCTCTGCAGGTTACTCGAGGGTTCATGTAGTTCATGTAGGGAGTTTGCCCTACCAATCCACACGTGTTTTGTGGATCTGGAGAGGGAATATGACTTTGTCTCTCGAGGTGCCCTGTGGGGGGTGCTCCAGGAGTAGAAAGTCAGGGGCATTTTATTAAGGGCCATCCGGTCTCTGTATAAGCGGAGCAGGAGTTTGGTTCCCCATTGCCGGCACTAAGTGGGATCTCTTCCCGTTGCCGGAAGCGGTCTGGTTTGGGGACCAGTGTATTCTGTCTGTTCTTTTCCTGCTGGCCCCCGCTAGGCAAAACCTAGAGCATGTACTGGGGCGGTTCGCAGCCAAATGTGAAGCGGCTGAGATGAAGATCAGCTCCTCCAAGACCGAGGCTATGGTTTTCAACCGGAAAAGGGTTGCTTGCCCTCCTCAGATTGGAGGGAAGTTCCTGCCTCAAGTGGAGGAGTTCAAGTACCTCAGGGTCTTGTTCATGAGTGAGGGGAGAATGGAGCGGGAGATCAACAGACGGATCAGTGCGGCTGCCGCAGAAATGGGAACGCTGTGCCGGTTCATTGTGGTGAAGAGAGAGCTGAGCCGAAACCAAAGCTCTTGATTTACTGGTCGCTCTACATTCCTACCCTCACCTGGCCATTAACTATGGGTCATGACCAAAAGAACGAGATCCCGGATACAGGCGGCTGAAATGAGCGTCCTCCAGAGGATGGCCGGTACTCCCTTAGAGAGAGGGTGAGGAGCTCGACCATCCGGGAGGAACTCGGAGTAGACCCACTGCTCCTCCACATCAAGAGGAGCCAGTTGAGGTGGTTCAGGCATCTATACCTGATTTAATAAGATGAATGGAGATGTGGAACTCTAATTCTGTGATATAATGACCAGTATTTGACAGTCGTCTATTCAGTAAGACCACATGAAACTTAGCTTGTAAAAAAAGGTTAAATATCTCACTTATAATTCTTGCACTCGATACATTAACAATATGTAAGGTCTACAACATTTTGAGAGGATGAATAAGATATCTGTGACATAGCTCTGGTGTTTCAGGTGAGCAATACCTGGAAGTAGAAGACCATCCCTGTTCACAATCATGTAACCACAGAATCCATTATACTGTAGAGGCAGCTCATTCAAACTGTCAGTTGTATGAGGCATGATCCATGTCTGTGTCCTAAGCAGTGTCAGCTCGATCTGTTCACCTGGAGCACAAATCAAAAAACAACAGAAGCATGAACCTTTAAATCAACTGTCACTCAGTAGGGTGTATTTATTACTATACAGTGTTGTTTATGTGGGTGCATCAGCCATACCTGACGATGCTGCCATTCTCTGGATATCTGTCTTCACTTCTTCAGCTTCCAGCAGGGTGTCCAGATATGCTTCTGAAAACATCTTAGCTTGGGAGACGAGGAAGGGCTTAAGACTGACTGTGATGTTATTGAGGATGTTAAGCAGTTCAGCCTCATCCTGTAGCTCAAACCACAACTTTGACACATCTTTGAACAAGGGCTGAAAAAAATGAAGTTCAAAATTAAATACACAAATGAACACTAGGAGTTGTTTCAACAGAAATGAAGAAATACAAGATACACTGCATAGCTGTGCATTTCCTAACAATATACCTAGATATAGTGCTGTGAAAAAGTATTTACAGCCTTAAATATTTCTTCTGCTTTTGCTTTTTTTGTCCTATTTAAATGTTTCAGATCCTCAAACGTTAATATCAGACAAAGATAACCTGAATAAATACAAAAAGCAGTCCCCAACCCCTAATAAATGAAATCATTCAAGTTATTTTTATCTAACATTAACATTAGTTTGTCAGTCAGTCATTTTCTACAGCTTATTCCATAGTGGGTCACGGGGGAGCTGGTGCCTATCTCCAGCAGTCTATGGGCGGGAGGCGGGGTACACCCTGGACATGTCGCCAGTCCATCGCAGGGCAACACACAAACAACCAAGCACACACTCATTCATACACCTAAGGGCAATTTAGAGTGACCAATTAACCTAACAGGCATGTCTTTGGACTGTGGGAGGAAGCCGGAGTACCCGGTGAGAACCCACACATGCACGGGGAGAACATGCAAACTCCATGCAGAAAGACCCCAGGCTGGGAATCAAACCCAGGATCTTCTTGCTGCAAGGCAACAGTGCTACCAACTGCGCCACCGTGCAGCCCAACATTAGTTTGATAATCTTAAATATTTAAGTGTTTTTTTACATTCTCTAACTAAGGCTTATGTATCTGGGCAGAGATAAACATTAGGTTAGAAATAAGACTATCCATAATGGCTTTAATTTTGTTGTGTTTTTTAACTGTTTGCGTTCAACTTTTGGGGCTGATACTTTCCGGCAGCTCCTATTGAATGTTGGTGCTTTTTAGAATTGACCTGGGTTCCATTGACCAGCTTTTAACAGAGCCATTGAGTTAGATTTTTATTGTTTGAAGTATACTTTAGGATAATGTACCAATCCCACGCTTTGGGCACTTTTTATTCTGCAGTGTGATCTTTTCTTTTTCTCTCGCTCCTCTGCTGCTTCCTTCCATTGCCTCAGCCACGAGGTCGAGCAAGCTGACCAACTGACCAACCACCTAGCCGCTGATGGTGTAATACCTAGCTTGCTAAGTTAGCCAGGTAGTTGGTTGCTTGTCAGCTGGTCAAACACCTGGCCAACACACGCTTAGACCCATTGGTGTTCAGGTCAACTGTGAGCTAACTTTGTCATGATCCCATTTACTTATAATATGTTCTGGTATTGGGTGACCAGAACATTATTCATGCTGCCTTGATGCTCATCATTTGTTTCTCATCATCATGCGACCCAAAGCTTTCATTATTCCTCATTTCCAGTTTGTCCATTACTTATTAATCGATTGATGCCTTAATTGCTATAGGCATTATCTTCTTCTTCGCTTAGTAGTTTAGTGAGAGCTGCTAGTTTTTGGTGGATAGTTTATTGGCTTATATATATTTTGACTGTAATCTTGAACCATTTTAGTTCACCCTTAATAATTAGCATTATTTAGTAAATTCACACATATGTAAAAGAAGTATTGTGTGCTTATTTTTGTTTAAAAGTGATTTGCTGTCCAAAGTTTCTCATTGTTTCTTTTGTTGTGATTTATTTGCCTCTGGTTTTTATCTTCTGTGAAGCACTTTGTATGACATTTGCTATGTTGAAAAGTACATAAAGATTACTTGACTGATTGACTGAAATTTGTCAAGTCATTTGATCCACAAGGCCAGTTTGATCCTTTTACTGCATCTTTCTGTTTGTCATGTTTATGTTGGAGCCTACATTTTGGGAAATTTTAACTATCAGTTGAAAAAAAAGCTGTTTTTAGGTGGCAAAAGAATTTTAAATGTACAAACTTACAGTTATGCGTTGTATGTTGTGTCGTACTTGCATGTCTAAAGCAAATACTAAAGCAATCTCCTCTATATTAAAATGTGTTTAAATTCATCTTAATTCTACACTGACTTAAAATGCATTCAATAGTGTATTGAGCATCATAAGTATTATTGCACTTTGTTGATATCATAAAGGACATTTTTGGTGCAATGTCGGCAGTACATATAAATCATATTGAATATTTTCACAAATACAGGGTTCCAATTTGTTGCTTTAAATGTATTGTTTGAATGGTTTTATTTACACAGAGGAGATGTAAAGTAAATGTAGAAATGCACAAATGTCTATAGCTGACTTTGATTATAATTATATTATTATTAGTTTTTAATAATTTATCTTGGAACCTTTCACCTCCCTGACAGGGAGTACTATTCTGTTGATATAAAGTTTATGGCTGTGGTAAGCTAAACACATCTGGACTACAGTGACTAAACAAAAAGAGAAAAGGCTGACAGAGACATATAAACATGACATATAGACACTGTGAAGCATGGTCAGAGACTAAAGCACACCCTTCAATCAAACGAAGTGTGAAACTTTTGACAGATGGGGGAAGGACTTCCGAGGGCGGGACATCCAGTGGCAGGACTTCCGGGGGCAGGACATCCGGGGGCGGGATATCCGGTGACGTAACCAAAGGTGCATAACCCTGCACGCTGATCAGATGTCACCATTAGGGGGACGAGTTTAGAACCAACCAATTAAAACAGATGGTGTGTTTAAGGCTATTATTTAATTGTATTATTTTACTGTATTATGTAATTGTATGTTTTAGATGTTTTTACATCTAAAAAAAAAAACATGCAGTTTTCCACTTTAAAGGTACACTCAACTTAATGCAGGCATGTCATACAAAATTCTGATATAAGAGAAAACCTGACAGAATTGTAAATTCATTTTGTTTTAACACAGGGGTTATTTAGATGTTTTTACATCTAAAAAAAAGAAGGAAGACAAAAAACTAGATACATACCCTTTCTTCCTCTGCTCAAATGTTTGAGTAATCAAATCTGCACCAGCAACTTGTAGAGATGAACTGAAAAAAAAAAAGTTCAAAAGTCCTCAGACATGTCACTGTTTATTGAATTACGGCAGACGTCTGCGGTTTTGCTTTGGTGTCGGGGGCTTCAAAGTCTTCACACCAACTGTAGTCATAAAGTAGTTAAAACGTTCGTCTTCCTTCCTGGCCCAAAGTGTCGAGCATTGTCTCAGACAATCCACATCCACTGTTTATTGAATTAAGGCAGACATTTGCGGTTTTGCTTAGGTGTCGGGAGTTTCAAAGTCTTCACACCGACTGTAGTCATAAAGTAATTAAGGCGACCATCTTCCTTCCTGGCCCAAAGTGTCAAGCATTGTCTCAGACAATCCACATCCACTGTTTATTGAATTAAGGCAGACGTCCGCGGTTTTGCTTAGGTATCGGGAGTTTCAAAGTCTTCACACCGACTGTAGTCATAAAGTAATTAAGATGACCATCTTCCTTCCTGGCCCAAAGTGTCGAGCATTGCCTCAGACAATACACAAGAAACAGCTGCGGTTGTTGTCACTAGGGGAGCAAATCTAGAATCAACCAATTAAAAACACAGGGACGTGCTTCAGTGTTTGTTTTAAATACTAGCAGAAAACGCTGCAATTTATTTGCAACATTCGCTGGAAAAGAACACTCGTTGAACAATGGTTAGAGTTAAGAGAGTTTTTCATCAAACCGGGGAGAAATGCAAGGCGTGCCGAGATGATGAACAACCATCTACATCATCTACTTCCTCTTCTGAGATACCTATCGGAATTCCTATAATAACATACTCTGCAGATGATGATCCAAGTTCACCAACAACAATGGATGAAAAACAGGCCTCAGGTCAGCTAAGACATACGTCTCTTCTGTGTGAAACCCCAGTAACCATCTACCGGCATACGCGCTGTGAATTGGATGCCCCGAATAAATCAACATATTACCTATGCAAGGTACAAAGGCCTCCGTTCGATACTTTGCAGGAAGAGTGGTCTGGAACCATATGGACTGAGTTGTAGCTGTAGCAGTTTTCCTCTTCAAAACCCCTACATACGCCCTCTTTGAAAAGATGTAAATGACTGTTAATAAATAATTGTAACCATCATTTTCCTTGGCCAGAGCTTGCATGTCATAGAGATCGGCTTGGAACTGTATCAATGGTCTGGTGACAAAAACTCTTGTTTCTCGGGAACTTTATTCTCGCAGGTTTATGTAAAGTATAGGTATCTTCTCCTGATAAAAAATCTTTAACTTTTTCAACCGCTACCTTCTTCCTCGTTTCATCTTGCAAAACCCTCCTCAACATTTCTATACCCCCTAAACCTCCCGGAATTGATGGATTGTAATATACATTCTTCATCAACCTTCTTTCAGCCATCCCAGTCTTATGCTCACTCTGATGACTACTTGTTAAATAATGAAAAAAAACACCGGAGGGTATATTTCTTCTTCTTTTTTTTTTTTACTTGTATTTAATAGAAAAACAGAAAAACACATTCAGATAATAAAGATCAATTCGAACACTGCAATCTTTAAACAAAAGTAATATGTGTGTCTATACACTGTTCAAAAAAATAAAGGGAACACTTAAACAACACAATATAACTCCAAGTAAATCAAACTTCTGTGTAATCAAACTGCCCACTTAGGAAGCAACACTGATTGACAATCAATTTCACATGTTGTACAAATGGAATAGACAACATGGGGAAATCTTTGGCAATTAGCAAGACACACTCAATAAAGGAGTGGTTCTGCAGGTGGGGACCACAGACCACTTCTCAGTACCTATGTTTTCTGGCTGATGTTTTGGTCACTTTTGAATGTTGGTGGTGCATTCACACTCGTGGTAGCATGAGACGGACTCTACAACTGCAGCTCATCCAGGATGGCACATCAATGCAAGCTGTGGCAAGAAGGTTTGCTGTGTCTGTCAGCTTAGTGTGCAGAGCCTGGAGGTGCTACCAGGAGACAGGCCAATACACCAGGAGACGTGGAGGAGGCCGTAGGATAGCAACAACCCAGCAGCAGGACCGCTATCTCTGCCCTTGTGCAAGGAGGAACAGGAGGAGCACTGCCAGAGCCCTGCAAAATGACCTCCAGCAGGCCACAAATGCGCATGTGTCTGCACAAACGGTTAGAAACCGCCTCCATGAAGATGGTATGAGGGACCGACGTCCACAAATGGGGGTTGTGCTCACAGCCCAACACCGTGCAGGACGCTTGGCATTTGCCAGAGAACACCAGGATTGGCAAATTCGCCACTGGCCCCCTGTGTTCTTCACATATGAAAGCAGGTTCCCACTGAGCACATGTGACAGATTCTGGAGACACCGTGGAGAGCGATCTGCTGCCTGCAAGATCCTTCAGCATGACTGGTTTGGCAGTGGGTCAGTAATGGTGTGGGGTGGCATTTCTTTGAAGGGCCGCACGGCACTCCATGTGCTCGCCTGACTGCCATTAGGTACCGAGATGAGATCATCAGACCCTTGTGAGACCATATGCTGGTGTGGTTGGCCCTGGGTTCCTCCAATGCAGGACAATGCTAGACCTCATGTGGCTGGAATGTGTCAGCAGTTCCTGCAAGATGAAGACATTGAAGCTATGGACTTCCCCAGACCTGAATCCGATTGAGCACATCTGGGACATCATGTCTCGCTCCATCCACCAGCGTCACGTTGCACCACAGACTGTCCAGGAGTTGGCAGATGGTTTAGTCCAGGTCTGGGAGGAGATCCCTCAGGAGACCATCCACCGTCTCATCAGGAGCATGCCCAGGCGTTGTAGGGAGGTCATATAGGCACGTGGAGGCCACACACAATACTGAGCCTCATTTTGACTTGTTTTAAGGACATTACATCAAAGTTGGATCAGCCTGTAGTGTGTTTTTCCACTTTAATTTTGTGTGTGACTCCAAATCCAGGCCTCCATTGGTTAATAAATTTGATTTCCATTGATGATTTTTGTGGGATTTTGTTGTCAGCACATTCAACTTTGTACAGACCAAAGTATTCAACAAGAATATTTCATTCATTCAGATCTAGGATGTGTTATTTGAGTGTTCCCTTTATTTTTTGAGCTGTGTATATGTATATCTATATATATATATATATATAGGTAAATATATATATATATATATATATATATATATATATATATATATACCAGTAGAAAACCGAGAGAGAATACAGAATAGACAAAACAAGTCATCAAACATGTGAGATCGGTCCGTGGCACTGAAACAATATTGTACATATCCGTGATTGCACTATGGAAGCCTTGTACCGATTTCAGTTCATTTAAAACCGTCTCTGCAATTGTTTTCGCTCTGAAGTCATCTGCTTGTATGCGTCGAAGTGTCAGAAGATTCTGAATAGCAGGAAGGAGATTGGGGTTTATGAGTCGTCGCACTATGCGTTGAAAGTTGATTTGGTAATACTCCTCCAATATCTCCAGGCAGTGATGCTGTCATTGACTCGGGTGGTTCGTTATGCACCCGTAACAGGTTTCTTTGAGATAGTTCAAACAGGTTATGTTGAATAAATGAAGTATTGCTGTTTTCACCATATTGATGGGGTGGTTGAGATCCAACCATCAATTTCATCCCCCTGATTACTCTCATCCTCCGGTGAAGGGTGAGGGTCAGGTATCGGTTCCGGAGTTTGTGGGGGGGGTGAGTAGCTGCTAGTTGCCTCGTCCTGCACGACCAGCCTCTTGTCTTCAGGTCGGATATCTGTGTCTGCAGACTCAGCCACGCATAGCGGTGAGTAGAGGTCGGGAGAAGGCGGATGATACGATCTGAAGTTGTATCTTGTAGGTGTGGCTGAACTGAAGAGGGACTCAGAGAGCTGGGACAATGAGGTGTTTGGTGAGTAGAGGTCCGGAGAAGGTGGATGATATGGTCTGGTGTTGAAGCTTTCACCATGCTCAGGAGAGAATAGGGTGTCTGCTTGCTGGTTGTAGAGGTCCTAGTATGGTTTTTTCCTGTACGCTCCATACATTCTCAAGGTTAGCTGTCCCTCCGTTGTGAACAAGAGTCTTTGAGCTCGCAGTTAGACCCAGATATATATCATAGGAAGGGGGGTGGGTCCTCAAAAAAGAGGTTGGGTCCTCAAAAGAGGGTGGATCCTCAAAAGAGGACGGGCTTTAGATCCACAACAGGGAATGTCAGCATTCTTTTCATTGACCTGACATCAGTCCAGCACCGCGAGTTTCCGAAAAGGTTGGAAAGACGCTGTCCAATTTCACTCATCTTCTGAGCCCAAGCATCATACGGCAGAGCCAGCACTGTCTTGAATACACCGCAGTTCTGATTGAATGCCTCCAACACAAACAGATCTGAGGGGATCGTCTGGTTGTTCTTGCGTTTGCTTGCCTGAAAAGACCAGCGACCATTTGCTGTGGTTTTTGATCCTCACACTGCACTAAAGAGAGGTTCTCTCGCAGCTATTTCAACATCGGAAGGATGAGGACACATTCTCATCCTTTTTGCTGGTCGAGGAGAGGTTTCATTTTCATCTAACCTCTCGTACACTGAGACTGATTCAGGGTTTTCATTAAGGTGTGGGATTGCCAGCCGTAACACAGCCCAGTCGTTGTGGGTGAGAGTACACAGAGCCAATGACCCACTAAATACCTCGTCTTGATCCAATTGATACAGGCAGATCTCTCCTATTTCATACATGAAAATGTACCCCCAGCTACAACTCAGTCCATATGGTTCCAGACCACTCTTCCTGCAAAGTATCGAACGGAGGCCTTTGTACCTTGCATAGGTAATATGTTGATTTATTCGGGGCATCCAATTCACAGCGCGTATGCCGGTAGATGGTTACTGGGGTTTCACACAGAAGAGACGTATGTCTTAGCTGACCTGAGGCCTGTTTTTCATCCATTGTTGTTGGTGAACTTGGATCATCATCTGCAGAGTATGTTATTATAGGAATTCCGATAGGTATCTCAGAAGAGGATGTAGATGATGTAGATGGTTGTTCATCATCTTGGCACGCATTGCATTTCTCCCCGGTTTGATGAAAAACTCTCTTAACTCTAACCATTGTTCAACGAGTGTTTAAATGAAACACTGAAGCACATCCCTGTATTTTTAATTGGTTGATTCTAGATTCGCCCCCCTATTGACGACACCCAAAGGTTTTTCTTGTGTATTGTCTGAAACAATGCTCAACACTGTGGGCCAGGAAGGAAGATGGTCGACTTAATTACTTTATGACTACAGAAGGTGTGAAGACTTTGAAGCTCCCGACACCTAAGCAAAACCGCAGACGTCTGCCTTAATTCAATAAACAGTGACATGTCTGAGGACTTTTGAACTTTTTTTTTTTCAGTTCATCTCTACAAGTTGCTGGTGCAGATTTGATTACTCAAACATTTGAGCAGAGGAAGAAAGGGTATGTATCTAGTTTTTTGTCTTCCTTCTTTTTTTTAGATGTAAAAACATCTAAAACATACAATTACATAATACAGTAAAATAATACAATTAAATAATAGCCTTAAACACACCATCTGTTTTAATTGGTTGGTTCTAAACTCGTCCCCCTAATGGTGACATCTGATCAGCGTGCAGGGTTACGCATCTTCTGGTTACGCCACTGGATGACCCGCCCCCGGATGTCCCGCCACCGGATGTCCCGCCCCCCGGAAGTCCCACCCCCACCTTCCAAAAATTTCACACCTCGTTTGATTGAAGGGTGTTCTTTAGTCTCTGTGGTCAATGATCAAAGCACTTACCAAGACTATTGAACCTGGTGACGCTGTATTTGCCTGCACAGTTTCTCTAAGCCGCTTCAACAGAGAAGAAAGCTCAGCCTGTTTATTCTCCATAAGCTTGGAACATATCCTTGCATCAGTCTGGCAGTAAAGAGAAAACTCATTAATTCTTAACTAAACATTTTGCCTTAGTACACAAAGCAGCGGTTAGTTCACGTGTCCAGCTGAGGCCATTTATTTCTGACATAACTCTGATGAGGGATTTCTCTTACATTACATTTTAGATTAAGCATCTAAATTGTGTTTTTAACCATGTATGCTTCATCTGTTTAATAATTTTTAGACTAATGTGTTGAATGTTCACAGAAAAAAGCTGACATATTGTATAATATATGCTTTATATGAAATGGCTTTGAAATATTTTAAAATAATTTGCTATGTGTTATCAATAAACAAGTTTTTTCAAGAGGAGATAACTAAACCTGGTGTGTCAAATTGTATACAAGTTATTTTATGTAACTTCAGTAAGGCTTTAAGCAACCACAGTTGCTTGGAAGGACGGGCCCTCCTTGACACATCCTAGAAATAAAGATCTTACCAACTCATTCAGTATCACTTACTCTATTGTTATGAACACTGTTGCTCTGTAAAAGCCTTGGCTAGGTATCATCCCCTTAAGGAACATAGAAAATCAGAAGGAAAATAGAAGCAGGGTCAGCTTCATCCTAAGTCGTCATCCTAGTCCTTCCTCACCTTATTGCTGCATTTAAAACCATGGACCACAACATTCTCCTACAAAAACTGCACTGGTTCTGGTGTCAGTCAATAACACACTATTCTCTTTCTACTGTATACGCTTCATATTATCAATCAATAATAACTTGGTTCATTCTAGTGCTAACGCTGGTCTTTGTCTTGTGTCCATATCAGTTTTGAAAAAACATCCATTAGTTTTCTCTGTGGCATATACTCTGGTTAGAACAGTAGTTAAAAGGTGCTTTGACCCAGTGGACATGGGTGCAAAGCCCAGTGACCTACGGACATACAGGGGTTGGACAATAAAACTGAAACACCTGTCATTTTAGTGTGGGAGGTTTCATGGCTAAATTGGACCAGCCTGGTAGCCAGTCTTCATTGATTGCACCAGTAAGAGCAGAGTGTGAAGGTTCAATTAGCAGGGTAAGAGCACAGTTTTGCTCAAAATATTGAAATGCTCACAACATTATGGGTAACATACCAGAGTTCAAAAAAGGACAAATTGTTGGTGCACGTCTTGCTGGCGCATCTGTGACCAAGACAGCAAGTCTTTGTGATGTATCAAGAGCCATGATATCCAGGGTAATGTCAGCATACCACCAAGAAGGACGAACCACTTCCAACAGGATTAACTGTGGACGCAAGAGGAAGCTGTCTGAAGGGATGTTCGGGTGCTAACCCGGATTGTATCCAAAAAACATAAAACCACGGTTGCCCAAATCACGGCAGAATTAAATGTGCACCTCAACTCTTCTGTTTCCACCAGAACTGTCCGTCGGGAGCTCCACAGGGTCAACATACACGGCCAAACCTTTGGTCACTCATGCCAATGCCAAACGTTGGTTTCAATGGTGCAAGGAGCGTAAATCTTGGGCTGTGGACAATGTGAAACATGTACAGGTCCTTCTCAAAATATTAGCATATTGTTATAAAGTTCATTATTTTCCATAATGTCATGATGAAAATTTAACATTCATATATTTTAGATTCATTGCACACTAACTGAAATATTTCAGATCTTTTATTGTCTTAATATGGATGATTTTGGCATACAGCTCATGAAAACCCAAAATTCCTATCTCACAAAATTAGCATTTCATTAAAAGGGTCTCTAAACGAGCTATGAACTTAATCATCTGAATCAACGACTTAACTCTAAACACCTGCAAAAGATTCCTGAGGCCTTTAAAACTCCCAGCCTGGTTCATCACTCAAAACCCCAATCATGGGTAAGACTGCCGACCTGACTGCTGTCCAGAAGGCCAATATTGACACCCTCAAGCAAGAGGGTAAGACACACAAAGAAATTTCTGAACGAATAGGCTGTTCCCAGAGTGCTGTATCAAGGCACCTCAGTGGGAAGTCTGTGGGAAGGAAAAAGTGAGGCAGAAAACGCTGCACAACGAGAAGAGGTGACCGGACCCTGAGGAAGATTGTGGAGAAGGGCCGATTCCAGACCTTGGGGGACCTGCAGAAGCAGTGGACTGAGTCTGGAGTAGAAACAACCAGAGCCAACGTGCACAGGCGTGTGCAGGAAATGGGCTACAGGTGCCGCATTCCCCAGGTCAAGCCACTTTTGAACCAGAAACAGCGGCAGAAGCGCCTGACCTGGGCTACAGAGAAGCAGCACTGGACTGTTGCTCAGTCGTCCAAAGTACTTTTTTCGGATGAAAGCAAATTCTGCATGTCATTCGGAAATCAAGGTGCCAGAGTCTGGAGGAAGACTGGGGAGAAGGAAATGCCAAAATGCCAGAAGTCCAGTGTCAACTACCCACAGTCAGTGATGGTGTGGGGTGCTGTGTCAGCTGCTGGTGTTGGTCCACTGTGTTTTATCAAGGGCAGGGTCAATGCAGCTAGCTATCAGGAGATTTTGGAGCACTTTATGCTTCCATCTGCTGTAAAGCTTTATGGAGATGAAGATTTCATTTTTCAGCACGACCTGGCACCTGCTCACAGTGCCAAAACCACTGGTAAATGGTTTACTGACCATGGTATCACTGTGCTCAATTGGCCTGCCAACTCTCCTGACCTGAACCCCATAGAGAATCTGTGGGATATTGTGAAGAGAACGTTGAGAGACTCAAGACCCAACACTCTGGATGAGCTAAAGGCCGCTATCGAAGCATCCTGGGCCTCCATAAGACCTCAGCTGTGCCACAGGCTGATTGCCTCCATGCCACACCGCATTGAAGCAGTCATTTCTGCAAAAGGATTCCCGACCAAGTATTGAGTGCATAACTGTACATGATTATTTGAAGGTTGACGTTTTTTGTATTAAAAACACTTTTCTTTTATTGGTCGGATGAAATATGCTAATTTTGTGAGATAGGAATTTTGGGTTTTCATGAGCTGTATGCCAAAATCATCCGTATTAAGACAATAAAAGACCTGAAATATTTCAGTTAGTGTGCAATGAATCTAAAATATATGAATGTTAAATTTTCATCATGACATTATGGAAAATAATGAACTTTATCACAATATGCTAATATTTTGAGAAGGACCTGTATTGTTCTCTGATGAGTCCACCTTTACTGTTTTCCCCACATCCGGGAGAGTTACGGTGTGGAGAAGCCCCAAAGAAGCGTACCACCCAGACTGTTGCATGCCCAGAGTGAAGCATGGGGGTGGATCAGTGATGGTTTGGGCTGCATATGATGGCATTCCCTTGGCCCAATACTTGTGCTAGATGGGCACGTCACTGCTAAGGACTACCGAACCATTCTTGAGGACCATGTGCATCCAATGGTTCAAACATTGTATCCTGAATGCGGTGCCGTGTATCAGGATGACAATGCACCAATACACACAGCAAGACTGGTGAAAGATTGGTTTGATGAACATGAAAGTGAAGTTGAACATCTCCCATGGCCTGCACAGTCACCAGATCTAAATATTATTGAGCCACTTTGGGGTGTTTTGGAGAAGCGATTCAGGAAACGTTTTCCTCCACCAGTATCACGAAGTGATCTGGCCACTATCCTGCAAGACGAATGGCTTAAAATCCCTCTGACCACTGTGCAGGACTTGTATATGTCAATCCCAAGACGAACTGACGCTGTATTGGCTGCAAAAGGAGGCCCTACACCATACTAATAAATTATTGTGGTCTAAAACCAGGTGTTTCAGTTTCATTGTCCAACCCCTGTAAGTGGCCTAAGGAAAAAAGAGAAATACATAAATAATGCCACAAAGAACTACAACCTATGTATATTAAGAACATCATAAAGACCAATAAGCTGGTATACATCAACCAAGGCAACACATAGGACAGGTGTCAGAGCTGTGCTCTTCTCCTGTCTGATCCTCTCAGCAAACAATGGCTTTGGCTAAAGAATGCAAATAAGCAAATGTCAGCAAAAATTAGACAGAGACAGCTATTCATATAATTCAAGTTAATCAGTTTAACTAAAATTGATGTTAGGTGTGTACCCAAGAAGACAGCAAGCTGTATATGAATTAAAAAGTGTGTCAACAAAGTCTTTCTGGAAGGATATGCACACTTAAGCAATCTGATTAGAACACATTTTCAAATATTTTCCGTTTTTTTCCCTAGCAGACTTGGTTTTTCAAAAGTGAAAAAAAGAAATTGAGGCCTTATTTTTACACCACAAATATTTGTCATGTTAAGAGGTGTGTGTATACATTTTTGAGATTTAATTTAAACATGTGATTGGGGCCACCGTCATGCTTTTAGACTGTGCTATTTAAAATACATTTCACTCTTGCTGATAAATTCTTTATGTCCTTTGTATGAGCCAATTAGTGGCTAGTTCATTGGTATTAGTAAAAGGGTTAAAAATTTGAAAAACATACATTTTCTCTTGTTAAAATTGTAATTTCATTTAAATTTAGGAACACCGTTATGTTAAAAGCATAGAATATAGAAATGTGAATTTCTAATACGCATTTTGGTATTTTGGGCTTCCTGCACGCCATAATGCCTCATGTAGTTTCTTTTGTACGTACATATGATAATTGAGGAATAAGATATGCTGGAAGCAACACAGTTTTTTGACCGAGTTTTACCATTTTAATTTTGGTTTTCAATAAACATCTCTTTTGAAAGAATATTACCTGTCGTGCTTGCGTTTCAAATGCCTTTTGCTGGACTGATTTCTAAAAGTGGTACAGAAGAATCAAATGGAACCAGAGTGGTGCTACATCCTTGTTGAAATTAAATCAGGGTTTGTTCACCAGTTCGTTCTCACATATCTGTAACTATACGTCACTGCAGTGCCAGATGACCACCTGCTGAATTAAATGTTTTAGGCACAGGGAAATATTTGGAAATATTTGATAGGCAGTCAATAATTATATTTCATTAACAGTTTTATCTCTGCAACAGCCACGATGCTTCTGAGCTACTTTTCACTAGCTCATAGTATGTTGTAGAACAAACTTTTATTATTTTTCTCCTAAAAATTTGTTACATGAAAATCAGCTAAATTAAATTTAAGAGGCTTAAGACATTGAAGCTTTCAGCACAAAAACAGACTCAAACACTATAAATCTTTCTCTGTTTATAGCTACTAATTTATCAATAAATAAATATAGGCCTTGATCCTGCAGTTTGTTTTTTCCAGTTCATCGATAGTAACCCAGATGAATGTTGCTTTCTGATCCACATTTTAAAATGTGTCTTCAGTTTGATTTACTTGCACTCAGCAGACTCCCATCAGTTACTAGTTGGGGTTTATATATATATAAATATATTTGTTTTTGTTATACATAAATTAGACATAAAGGTTTTATCATCATAATGGCAGTAGTTTGTTTACTTTTGCCTTACCAGTAGGATTTTGAGGAAATCTTCATGCTGCCTGACGTTGTAGAGAGCCTGTTTGAGCAGGGTAATGGGTGCATTAACCTGTCCAGGCTGAATGTCAGGGTGAGTTAACTTCTCCAGCACAGCTGTGTATCTCCACACCAAACTTCGTGTGATGCTCATTTCATTTGTAATACTTTTATCCTGGACTTGAAATGCTTCTTTGAAAACTGCAGGCACTGCCAGGAAAGAAAACATTGTAGAACAAACTGAAAGAGGACAATATAAAAAAATTTTTTTACACATTTACTTGGAATTAGGAAGTATTAGGTCTTCGGTTAAGCATATATTGGGAATTATTATTAGCTGTTATTTTGTGTTTTTGTTTGGCTTCATAGCAACCTGTCTGACAACACAGATAGCCAGGCTGTCGGAAGTCAATCAGTCTAACCTGAGGATCCAACTGCAGTACTTAAGGGCTACTTCATAACCATTATGTAGTCTCTGTCATTGACTACATACAGGAGTAAATGGGATGCAGCTATCAGATAAGTGGACTAAGTATCCCTGGGGCCAGCCAGAAATTACTGCTCCTGATCCAACAAAAAAGCTAAGCTGACATACTCATGCTCAGATCCTTTTTCATCCTGCCTATAAGCTGTTTAACCCTTTGACAGCTAAAAGAAGATATAATTTCACTGCATTAGGACCAACCAGGTTGAGTAACAGCTTCTTCATTCGTCATGTTCTAAGACTGCTAAGTATTCAGTAACTAGTCTCTGGACCGAACAAGATCCAACCCTCAAAACTAACTTAGATTTTTTTGCACCTCAATTTTATCTGCGTAGAGTATATTACCACGCATATTTTCCACCACATTGGGAGGTGATTCCCACTTTGACCAAGGAGTCTTCATTTTGTATTCCGCACAGATGTCTCAGTACACTGTACGGCCTACTTGCTTATGGTGTTCTATGTAATCTTTTCCTGTCAGTAACTTACACTCAGTTCTGAGATGCTGGATTGTTTCTGGGTCCTCTTTGCACAACCTGCAACTGGGATCTTGCCTTGGCTGGTAGGTCTGGGTGTCTATTGCTCTGCTGCTTAAGGCCTGCTCCTTTGCTGCCATGATCAGTGCTTCTGTGATGTCGTTCAGGTCCATCCTCTTTCGCCATTGATAGGATTTTGTCATCTCAACCACTTCAGCTATCTGTGGGTGGTACATCCCATGGAGAGGTTTTCCTCCCATGATGTTTCCTTCAGCTCCTTCTATTCCAATTTCCATTGTCTGAGACATTCACTGAGCACTTCATCCTTTGGGGCATCATCCTGATGTATTCTTGAGGTTTGGATGTTTCTTCTTAGATAGTGGCTCTGATGCTGACGAGTCCTCAGTGCACTTAAGGGCCTGATATTTAAAAGGTTGGTGTGTACAAAACCCCATGCAAACTTGTTTGCACCCGCAAAGCTGATCTACAAACGAGGTGCTAATTGGATTGCTCGTGTAAAATAAGCGGAACAGTGGGGACAAACGTTTTAGTGTGTTTGCCTTCATGAATAAGCAAAACATATGATAATGACCCAAATGCGCAAATTTATGGGAGGGAGATATGCAAACATAACATCCTTTACCACCCGCAATGCAATTTATCAAACCTGCAACAGATTGCAGATGCTGTTTTTGCATCTTGATTTAGCACGTTCTGAAGGAGAAGGAGGGCGAGAAGGAGGCATAGATAGAATGATAGATGATGGAGAGATTCTTCTGTACATGTGTCAACAGATTTGGATTGTCTAAAATAAAAATGATAAAACTAGATGAGAATAGAGGATTCTATGTAGAATTATCGAAGGTCTGATTTGGAGCCAATCACAAACAGAAGCGTTAACCTTCCTATTATAAAATTCCTTGCAACACTTTTTTTCTTGTGTCTGGATCATTCCAGCGCACCATCGCTGTCAGTGAGATCATCTGCTGCTGAAGCACAAGCCTGATCGTGCAGAGGTGCACACATAACTGATCAAGCACACACAGCCCAACTGTAATTGAACAACATGCAAAGGGCACACTGTGCTTTGATCATGATAATATAATAATAGGAAAGAAATACAGACATTATAAGGCTGATACAATCCCAAAAAAACTTTTTAGCAGGTGAAAAATCACCACTTTAAGGCAGCCTATTCCATGTGGTGAGGAAGACAATGTATCCTTTAACATTGTCACTAAACGTTTGCTAAACACTTTGCATTATTGACAGTAACATTGTGTCATTGCAGAGCAATCGGAGCTGGATCAATTTGATTACGTGGTTTAAATGTGAAATTATGCCAGGGGAGGGTTTATACATTGAAAAATAATTTAAAGACAATTTAAACAACCAAACACGTATATCGTTAAAATATTGGCAAAAAAAACCAAACTAAACGAATTCAGTAAAATCATAATATAATAATTTATTTTTAAATATAGAAATGTTTAATTTAAATTGTTTGCAGGACAGTGTGTGACATGTTTTAAATTTAGTAAAGATATAACATAAAGCTTGCCAACTCCTACAACAGACTATTTTTATGCTGCTAATATTACGTTCAGGCTTGAATATTGTGGCTGTTTATGATAAACTCCGAACATACCCTAAAAACAAAAACAACACACTGAGTCTCCGAAAAGAATTAAAAGATCAAGAGAGGCAAACCTCTAATAAATTAATTGACCTGTTTGTATTTTATATTGTTAATATTGATTGGCCAATTTGTTGCAAATTATGTCGAACAACACAGTTAACAAGCTGTGATGTTGTCAGCCTAGACCAGCTGCCCTGTGTGCGCACTGATGGCGGAGGGTGTGCGCTACTTTGGACACAGCTCTGGCCTCCTGCGCAATGGCCTGTAATCCAATATTTTGATTAAAGGCCAAGCAGAATGTAGTCTTTGCCTCACTGGTTCTGTCCAGACCAAAAGTATACAGCATCGGCTCTCAGAACAACTTCACACTGTGGGATGAAATCTACCATACATGGTGAAAAGCGTTTGTGTTTTAACATCTATGATCTGAATGTCTTCCTTTGGGCTACTTATTAGCACAGCAGGGTATCTGATTACTGGCAAGGCATAGCTGTTGATGGTTCAAAGGTGACTGATGGTGACCCCATTTCTGAGTCAGTATCCATAGACTGTCTTGTTGATTAGCTGACCCATTCAGAACAGCGGTGGGGACAAAGCATCGCCTTGTTATATGCCACATTTGATTGACAGACAGACACAGACAGACAGACAGACAGACAGACAGACAGACAGACAGACAGACAGACAGACAGACAGGTTTGGTGATAGCTGGGAGTCGTCTCTGCTTTGTTTTGGAATCACTTTTAAAAGTTCCACAACAGAATGTTGCGTTGCATTTCTTTTTAAAGGAAAAAAGAATTTACTCCCCCTCCTTGAACCGCCACCTTAACGTGGTGGAGGGGTTTGAGTGCTCAAATGATCCTAGAGGCTATGTTGTCAGGGGCTTAAATGCCCCTGGTAGGGTCTCCCATGACAAACAGGCTCTAGGTGAGAGCGGTTCAAGAATCCTTCATGAGGACTAGTAGATCGAGGCACGTGACGTCGCCCGGTACAATGGAGCCAGGGTCCCACCCTGGAGCCAGGCCCGGGGTCGGGATTTGCCGGAGAGCACCTGGTGGCCGGGTTGCTCCTCGCGGGACCCAGCCGGGCCAAGCCTGAACAAGAGACACGAGGCCATTCCCCAGTGGTCCCACCACCTGCAGGGGGAACCCCTGGCAGACTTACATTCTAAATTACTGTCAATCAATCCAGAAGTTTGTTTCTGATAGGAAATGAGAAGATATGTCTCAATAGATAAAAAAGAAAACGTAAAGGGAGCATGAATTTAAAAAAAAACGTTTTATGGTAATGTAAATATTTTATTTACATTTAAAAAAATTGCATGTCCCCCTCCTTGAACCGCTGCCTTAACGTGGTGGAGGGGTTTGAGTGCTCGAATGATCCTGTAGGCTATGTTTTCTACTGCTTAAATGGCCCTGGTAGGGTCTCCTCGCAAACAGGCTCTAGATGACGGGACAGACAAAGACCAGTTTAGGATGCCTTCATGAGGACCACAAAATGGAGGCACGTGACGTCGCCCGGTATGGCGGAGCCGGGGTCCCACCCTGGAGCCAGGCCTGGGGTCGGGATTCGCCGGAGAGCACCTGGTGGCCGGGTTGCTCCTCGCGGGACCCAGCCGGGCCAAGCCTGAATAAGAGACACGAGGCCATTCCCCAGTGGTCCCACCACCTGCAGGGGGAACCGTGAGGGACCGGTGCAAAGAGGATTGGGCGGCGGACGAAGGTGGAGACCTCAGCGGCCCGATCCCCAGATGCTTAGGCTGGCTCTAGGGACGTGGAATGTTACCTCGCTGGGGGGGAAGGAGCTTGAGCTTGTGCGGGAGGTCGAGAGATATCGACTAGAAATAGACGGGCTCGACTCCATGCACAGCGTGGGCTCTGGAACCCATCTCCTCGAGAGAGGCTGGACTCTCATCTACTCTGGAGTGGCCTGCGGGGAGAAGTGGCGGGCTGGGGTGGGTTTGCTTGTTGCCCCCCAGCTCAGCATGTTGGGGTTTACCCAGTGGATGAGAGGGCCGCATCCCTGCGCCTTCGGGTTGGGGACAGGTCTCTGACTGTCGTTTCGGCCTACGGGCCGGGCGGTAATGCGGAGTACCCGGCCTTCTTGGCGTCCCTGTCGGGGGTGCTGGATAGTGCCCCTCCCGGGGACTCCATTATTCTGCTGGGGGACTTCAACGCCCACGTGGAAAACGACAGTGACACCTGTAGAGAAGTGATCGGAAGGACCCTAGGCAGGAGGTCAATGATCGACTTTGTTGTCGTATCATCAGACCTTCGTCTGCATATTTTGGACACTCGGGTGAAGAGAGGGGCTGAGCTGTCCACTGATCACCACCTGGTGGTGAGTTGGATCAGCTGGAGGACGAGAAAGCCGGACAGACTTGCCAGGCCCAAGCACATAGTGAGGGTCTGCTGGGAACGTCTGGCGGAGCCCTCAGCCAGGGATGTATTCAACTCCCACCTCCGGGAGAGCTTTGACCAGGTTCCGGGGGATATTGGAGACATAGAGTACGAGTGGACCATGTTCTCCCCATCTATTGTCTATTGTCGATGCTGCCGCCCGTAGCTGCGCCCGTAAGGTGTGCGGTGCCTGTCGTGGCGGCAGTCCCAGAACCCAGTGGTGGACACCGGCACTAAGGGACGCTGTCAAGCTGAAGAAGGAGTCCTGTCGGCTGTGGTTGGCTTGTGGGACTCCTGAGGCGGGCTGACGGGTGCCGTGAGGCCAAGCGTTCCGCGGTCCAGGCTGTGGCAGAGGTAAAAACTCGGGCCTGGGAGGAGTTTGGTGAGGCCATGGAGAAGGACTACCAGTTGGCCTCGAAGCGATTCTGGCAAACCCTCCGCCACCTCAGGAGGGGGACATTGCATGGCGGTGGGGACAGTGCTGCTGGACTGGCAGACTAGGGTGGTGGTCCCCCTTCATAAGAAGTGTGACCGAAGGCTGTGTTCCAACTACAGGGGGATCACACTCCTCAGCCTCCCTGGTAAGGCCTATGCTAGGGTATTGGAGAGGAGCAGTTTCAGGAGGAGCAGTGTGGTTTTTGTCCCGGCCGTGGAACACTGGACCAGCTCTATACCCTCTACAGGGTACTTGAGGGTTCATGGGAGTTTGCCCAACTGGTCCACATGTGTTTTGTGGACCTGGAGAAAGCATTCGACTGTGTCCCTCGTGATGCCCTGTTGGGGGGCGCCCTTCATTAGGGGCCATCCGGTCCCTGTACAAGCGGAGCAGGAGTTTGGTCTGCATTGCTGGCACTAAGTTGGACCTGTTCCCGGTGCATGTTGGACTCCGGCAGGGCTGCCCTTTGTCACCGGTCTTGTTCATAACTTTTATGGACAGGATTTCTAGACGCAGCCAAGGGCCGGAGGGGTTCTGGTTTGGGGACCAGTGGATTTCGTCTCTTCTTTTTGCTGGCTCCCTCTAGCCAAGACCTACAGCATGCACTGGGGCGGTTCGCAGCCGAGTGTGAAGCGGCTGGGATGAAGATCAGCTCCTCCAAGTCAGAGGCCATGGTACTCGACCGGAGTTGGAGGAGAGTTCAGATTGGAGGGGAGTTCCTACCTCAAGTGGAGGAGTTCAAGTGTCTCGGGGTCTTGTTCACGAGTGAGGGAAGAATGGAGCGGGAGATCGACCGACAGATGCCGGCTGCTGCAGTAATGGGGGCACTGTGCCGGTCTGTTGTGGTGAAGAGAGAGCTGAGCCAAAAAGCGAAGCTCTCAAATTACCGATCGGTCTACGTTCCTACCCTCACCTATGGCCATGAACTTTGGGTCATGCCTGAAAGGACAAGATCCCGAATACAAGCGGCTGAAAAGAGCTTCCTCCGTAGGGTAGCCGGGCACTCCCTTAGAGATAGGGTGAGGAGCTCGGTCATCCGGGAGGGGCTTGGAGTAGAGCCGCTGCTCCTCCACATCAAGAGGAGCCAGTTGAAGTGGCTCGGGCATCTATACTGCCTTCCTCGGGTGGTGTTTCAGGCACGTCCCACCAGGAGGAGTCCCAGGGGACGGCCCAGGACACGCTGGAGGGACAATGTCTCTCGACTGGCCTGGGAACACCTTGAGCTCCCCCCGGAGGAGCTGGAGGAGGTGTCTGGGGAGAGGGACGTCTTGGTGTCTCTGCTGAGTCTGCTGCCCCCGCGACCCGGTCCTGGATAAGCGGAAGACGACGAGTACGAGTAGGAGAAATTTACTCCTTCGGATTGTTTTTCTGTAGCTTTGAGACTGTTAAGAAATTCTACAAATTCTAGAGATTCTAGAATTGCGCCACTCAAGGTGGCAGCAGGTTGGAGTGGCTGTTACTTTTCGTTCAATTTAATTTCCCTTTGGAATGAATAAAGTATTTTGGAATTGAATTTGAATTTAAATAATATATTTTAATGAGACTAAATTGTCATAATTCTGGACTGTTTGTCTGCATCGTTTCTGCCTGTCTGCTGCTAAAGCCATGATGATGATTGTTTTCACCTGCTCTTTCCCAGCTAGCTCCTAATCATGTCTCACCCACACCACCTGCTCACCTGGCTTTATAAGCAGCACACTGATTGACAAACAGTGCCAGATTAGCAAAAGCCTTTGTGTGAGTAGTGTCCAGTGTTCCTTCCTTGTCTGCCTGCCTGATTTTGATCTCATCTTTGCCTCTTGGATTTTTCTGCTCTGCCTTGCCCATGTCGGATACCTCACTGACTTCTGCTCTCTGGACTTCGACCTTGTTTCTGCCTCCTGACCACCTCTCTGTCTAACCCCCGGATCTGTTTGCCTTAATCTGCTTTCCCGTACATGACTTCGTTTCTGTGCCATGGACCTTGAGTCAAGCTTCTCCCTTGGATCCTGTTGCCCAAATCTGCTCTCCCGGCTCTGACCCAGGTTCTGTCTCCTGACCACCGCAACCTGAATTCCGAGTTGTCAGACCTCGCTCTCTTGGAGAATAAACAGCAAAGCAAGCTTTATTTTTTTTTAATTCTTTTCCAACCTGTTAATATCCTCTTTACAAGCTGCTGCAAGGGGTTCCTCAGGTTTGTAACTGTAGGTTTGGAGCAATGTCAATTTGGTTCTGTGAGCTTTAAGGTTTTTGATTAAACTAATGTAATGTCCAGTACAATATTAAACAACTCCTTTTACATGTTCAGTTAAAAACTTGATTTCCATTCAGTTACAACTAATAGAATACTCGTTTGTAAGACCTGGATAAGACAAGAGAAACAACCAGTTACATTAGGCGGGTTTTAATGTTTTGTTGTACTGGCTAACCTGGTACATGTAGCATGAAAATCATCCTACTTCTCCATGAGAGTTGTATAACTTTACTGATCACCTAGAACCTCGCAAGATAATCATATAACTTGCTAAAATATTAATGTGAAGTAAGTTTTTTGTTTTGTAATAGGTTATCAAAGATTCAATTTTGACTCAGAATGGTTTTGGAGTCATCCATTTTGGTCGGACAGACTAGGCTGCGCAGGTCAACACACAGCTCAACAAACGTTGCAGCTCTGATGTCAAGCAGGATTATAAAACCCGCGGAAAATAAACTTTTGTTGCCATTTCCAGCGTGTCTCACGGGACGACACAATGGTGGCGCATATCTAGAGAGACAATAGCTCGCAGGCGAACTTTTTCTCCACACAGCCATTACCGGAAGAGCTTGAAAGCTGGAAATCTGTCTGATACAAGATGGTCAGAAGATTCATATACCGATCGAAGACCACGCCGAACCTGGCGCAGGTGGAAACCCACAGAGGTTATATTTCCAAGGAGATGAGCTTCCTCCTTGTGATTCAGGCGACTAAATGGTTCTTCATATTTTCCCCTCTTGGATGGATGACCCACAGAGGTTATATTTCCAAGGAGATGAGCTTCCTCCTTGTGATTCAGGCGACTAAATGGTTCTTCATATTTTCCCCTCTTGGATGGATGAGAAGTTTACCTTTTATTTTCTTGAGGTGATGACGGACGCAAATCTAGGAAGTGTTATTTGAGTGTTCCCTTTATTTTTTTGAGCAGTGTATTTTTTATTATTATTATTGTTAGGTAGTCATTTTTATCCCCTTTGTGTAGAATAGTGCTTGTTAGTTAGGTGAAGGTTTTTTGACCTGAATAATGGCATATCAGGATTATATGGCTTCAATAATCTTCATATATATAATTAAGAGAAGCGTTCGTGTTTATTTCGTGCAGGAGTGATTGCACAACAGCTGATTGTCAAAACAAGGTCGAAGTTCCCCCACCTTCGGTGAAGCGGTTGAATAAACAGTGACATTTTGTGGTTTTGGTTAATAATTTATCAATTATTAATGATAAATAGCTAATTGCAATCATTAAGAGCTTTGAGCCCATAATCACAACACCAGAGGACATCTCTGAATATCTATTTGTAAGTAATGATTTTGGTTAAGAAATTATTTTCCTGAATAATGATTTTTAATTATATTTTTAGATAAATATTAATTAATCAATAATAATAATTCTTACAGTGGACAATCTTCCTAACCATTTATCAGGAAAATACCCATGTCTTGAACCAGTTCAATTTTGTAATTCACCAAAAAACTGATGGTATTTAAAGGAAATGTACTTAATTTGTGGATGCTCAAATGCTCCTCTTCTTGCTTGGCGGCTTCACTGAAGAGTCGGATTCCTGTTACAATCATAGTGAGCTCTTTTAGCTGCTGTTCCTTGTCTCTCTTCAACAGTACCAGGAAAGCTCCCAGGTCAATCAGGGGTAAAACACTTTGCAGAGCAGCTAAAAAAGTAGAAGAATTAGAAACCAACCATCATCCTAATCAAAATAACATGCCCTGCACAGTAATTGCTTTACTAAACATTTGGTTTCAGAACCATGTAGACTAAGGTAATGAAATATAACAAAACCAAAGCTGAAGAACATTCTCAGCCCTCCCTACCCTAATATTATTGGTGTAATCAAATAGGGCACATCAGCATGTGGCAGGAGGAAGCTGGACTTGAACAACGTTCAGATTGCAAGACGTCAACTTGTCCCACTAAGCACACAGTTGTTTTAATGTCACTTAACAAGTGTTCCTTTAAAACATAAATTAATAGTAGATTTATGATTGCATACTTCGCAGAAGTAGTCCTGTCTTAGTAATGTGGAGAAGCGGAAACTTTGGCAATAGGTGATCCTAGCACTTGCTCTCTTTGCAGATGTCAGAGCTGTTTTAAATGACAGAAATTTAAGAAAAACCTGATCTAAGAGCTCAAATCGGGCATTAACCAGTGTGCATAGGACCAGTGCTAAATCCCACTGAGGAACCAGTGGGCATGACACCAGTCCGTGTCTATGTTTATCAGAAGGTGGTTAAAGGCTCTGCAGTCTCCAAACCCCTTGTGACAGGATGAAACAGCTGCTGCATGCGTTTTAAGTTCATATCAAATATCCCAATTTTGCAGTTGTGTCATACTCCGTCATATTGATTGAACAGAGCTATGTAAGATGTTTAAAGCTTAGGATAATATTTTATACCCTAACGCTGTTTAAACATCTCCACAACTTTCTTCCTGATCTGTCAACTGTGTTCGTTGCATCCAGTCAGTGACTTGCAGCTTTCCCTCCTCCCGGATGAGCATGTAGAGACAGTGGACAGTCACTGGCATTGACTTTGCAGCAATCCCTCATACTGAGCATGCATGTAGCGACAGTGGAGAGGAAAAACTCCCTTTTAACAGGAAGAAACCTCCAGCAGAACCAGGCTCAGTGTGAGCGGCCATCTGCCACGACCGACTTGGTGTTTGAGAGAACAGAGCAGAGACACAAAGAAAACAAAGAAGCACTGATCCAGGAGTACTTTCTATGGGAAGGAAAAGTAAATGTTAATGGATGTAGCTCCTTTAGTCGTTTCACCTAGGAAGAAAGAATAGATCAACTCTGAGCCAGTTTTCAAGGTTAGAGTCTGAAAGAGAGCACATAGAGTTAGTCACACTAAAAGCTCAGTCAATTGCCATGTCTAGGAGAGATAAGGGTTAAACACTGAAAGACAGGGCCATGTGGGTCATCGGTAGAGGGTGAGCATTAAGTTGCTGCCAGCAGAAGCTTGGACGATGCCCCTCTCCAAAAAGGTGTCACAGGTAGACACAGAGTCAGGCCAGGTGTAGCTTCTAACCTTCTATGTTTTATGTGAAGCACTTTAGTCAATGTAAGTTGTTTTAAATATTGTATTTAGTTCAGGATCGGCTGTCGATGTTAGCTCACGCTACAAATTACAGTTAATACCAAATTTCAGAATCTAATCAAATGTAGAATTTACAGACTGACAGGAGAGCTTTAAGTTTGAAGACACAGGCCAGGTCTGAAACATTTGAAGTGTCATTTAATTTCCTTAAGTTAAGTGATGCAGCAGAATAGGTTAATGCTGATGCTGTATTTGTAAGTGTGATTTACTCACCATTAGTGTCTTGTACACAGCTGAAATCTGTAGGTGAGCCCATTGCAGATCGCAGCAGGATGTAGGTGATTATTTGATGGTACAAAGTTTGGAAATCATCCCCGGATTTTGCTCTGCTGTCTGTAATCTCTCGACTCACTTTGCTGAGCTTGGACTCCAGCACCCGATGGATTTCCCCAAGAAACTCGCCTGCATAAAAAGTCATCTAAGCAGGATTCAGGAAGAAATTGTTCTTTTACGCTGGACAGTAGGACTAAAGACCAGGGGCGGAGCCAGACATTCTAATCATCAGGGCCCTAACTCACAAAATATTTTATCATTTGATTTGGTACACTAAAAAAGTAAAAAATCATTTAATCTGTGTGGTCACAAAATTAATTCAATATTTGCCTTTAAATATCTTATAGTCTAAGCATCTGTTCTTTAATAATTCTGATAGCATATACCAAGAGTATATATGCTCTCATTTTAATGATGAAATGGACAACCACTAATGTTAAAATTCAGTCTTGGTGTCACCCATCTTACTCAAAGTACAGAATTCGATCCTGTATGCCACCTGTGTATTAAGATTTATTGCACATTTATGCATTGTTGACAATTGAATACTGTTAAGGAAATAATTAGTCTTCTTAGAGGAAATAGGTAAGGAGTAGACCTGAGTCTGGATGTCTTATGCAGGGGAAGTTTATTACCATAGTTGCAGGACAATGTGTATAACTACATTAAAACCAGTTATACAAAACAGTCTAGATCCATTTTAGAAAAAGTGGAAGAAGTGAGAGAAGCAGAGGTTTTATTTAAACAAAGATACAAGCATTTGAAAATCAGAAG